>NC_135233.1:999614305-1000237055 GCF_051348905.1 Ranitomeya variabilis | reverse complement strand
GAGGTATGATAAGAGGTTGTTCTAGTAGTGGACAACCCCTTTGATTTTTTTTTTCACATCCTACTTTTATTATTCTCTGGACCTCAGAGAATAATAAGAAACATTCAATTCCCATAGAATAACTTCCATGCAAATCAAATTTCCCTGCAAAATTCAATCTTTGCAAATTCGATCACATCTATCCTTTTATCAGTCTAAGCACTCAAGTAATCAACAGCATCATTAATTCTGTTATTAAGAAGCTTTGCAAAGTTAATAAACTCCATTAATTTAAGTTCTCTCGTTTATAAAATGTATTTTTATATGCGCTATTGGTAAATTCAAAATTTTTAGAATGGCACTCCCGTTCAGAATTCTCATTTCTTGGCAAGAGTGAAGAGCGGTTACAAAAAGCCTATTGATCTGTGTAGGAATTGTCCTGTCCTGTATTAGGCCTTAAGCACACTTTGAGTCTTTGGTGAGTTTTTAACCTCAGTATTTGTAAACCAAAACCAGGAGTGGAACAATCAGAGGAAAACCTATAATAGAAACATGGCACCACGTCTGCATTTTTTACCCACTCATGGTTTTGGCTTGCAAATACTGAGGTAAAAAAAACTCATCAAATACAGAAAGTGTGAATATGGCCTTACACAGGCATCCCAAAGATTTGCATGTGTCTGTGTAATGCTTAATTTTCCTTGTGGTGGCGCTGTAGGAGTAATAAACTATTTTTGACCACAGATAACATGGGAGGTCTCAATGTACGATATAAAACAGAAAAGCACTTTAGGATGCATTAAAGCCATCAAAAAATTTGTTGAAATGGTGCACATAGCTTATAAATTTATTTTCTTCCTACCCAAGTATACAATATTTTTTTTTATAAAAATGTCTGACCTCCAGGATTTACAGCCCAGTACATCACATCTAAAATCTAATTTTAAAAGTAAATTCATAGCTGTTTGCTTTCTGGATTCTTCCAGACAAACAATATTTTCAGCTATTTTCTCACTTGTTGCTGGTCTGTCCATCCCTTGTGATAAAAGAAGAGGCAGCGATCTGACCGTACCTTTTGAATCCTGCTTTCCTGAGATTTTCGGAAGTAGACTGTCGGAATTCCTAGCTCTGAAGCGGCGATCCACTGCAAAGTAATGCGCAGCTCATAATCAGCGCAGTCTGAATCCAGGTCAATGTTTAAGACAGAGACTTCATGCTGACAGCTGATGGTACCGACCGATAACCCAGAGGTACATTCTGAAAAGAAATGCAATTAGTGCCAGCTCCAGGTTTAGTATAATTGGCATTATGCTAGATGAGAAGGTATTATGCTTGAGAAGGAAGAATGTCTATTTTTAACAGCTGAATGGAGCCATTTTTGCACTTTCTCATTGCTTACCATGGGTGTAAGGCCGGGATCACACATACGCGAGATACGGCCGAGTCTCGCAGGTGAAAACCCAGCTCTGGCGCCAGAACTCCGGAGGAGCGGAGCATGCAGCCGCACAGCAATACATGGAGCTGCACGCTCCGCTCCCAAGTGCTGGTGCCAGAGCTTGGTTTTCACCTGCGAGACTCGGCCGTATCTCGCGTATGTGTGATCCCGGCCTTAGACGCTGAAAAAATTGACATGCTTCAGATTTTTTTAAAAAGCAGAAGTTCTCAAATTCAGTCAGAAAAAAAAAATAAATGTGTGCATGAGGTTTCTGAAATTTCATAGCTTTAGCTGGTACTGTAAAAGTCAGCTTTAAACTTGTATAAAAATGCAGTAAAAAAACACTGCATGTGAACATAGCCTTTCAGCTACTACATTGCTGACAGGAAGCATTAGGCCACGTGCACAAATTCAGTATTTGGTCAGCTTTTTACCTCAGTATTTGTAAGCCTGCCGTCACACTAGCAGTATTTGGTCAGTATTTTACCTCAGTATTTGTAAGCCAAAACCAGGAGTGGGTGATAAATGCAGAAGTGGTGCATATGTTTCTGTTATACTTTTCCTCTTATTTTTCCACTCCTGGTTTTGGCTTACACATACTGAGGTAAAATACTGACCAAATACTGCTAGTGTGACGGCAGCCTAAGCCAAAATCAGGAGTGGAACAATCAGAGGAAAAGTATAATAGAAACACGTCACCACTTCTGGTTTTGGTTTACAAATACTCAATGTGTGCACGTGGCCTTAGTAGGGAGATGTTCATTGACATCTAAGGCCCAAACCTGAGTATTTATAAGCCAAAACCAGGAGTGGGTGATAAATACAGAAGTGGTGACGTGTTTCTATTATACTTTTCCTCTGATTGTTCCACTCCTGGTTTTAGCTTACAAATATTGATGTAAAAAAAACTCACTAAATACTCAACATGTGCACACTGCCTAAAGGTACCTTCACACGAAGCGACGCTGCAGCGATAGCGACAACGATGCCGATCGCTGCAGCGTCGCTGTTTGATCGCTGGGGAGCTGTCACACAGACCGCTCTCCAGCGACCAATGATGCCGAGGTCCCCGGGTAACCAGGGTAAACATCGGGTTACTAAGCGCAGGGCCGCGCTTAGTAACCTGATGTTTACCCTGGTTACCAGCGTAAAAGTAAAAAAAACAAACAGTACATGCTCACCTGCGCGTCCCCCAGCGTCTGCTTCCTGACACTGACTGAGCTCCGGCCCTAACAGCACAGCGGTGAAGTCACCGCTGTGCTTTCACTTTCACTTTAGGGCCGGCGCTCAGTAAGTGTCAGGAAGCAGACGCTGGGGGACGCGCAGGTGAGTATGTACTGTTTGTTTTTTTTACTTTTACGCTGGTAACCAGGGTAAACATCGGGTTACTAAGCGCGGCCCTGCGCTTGGTAACCCGATGTTTACCCTGGTTACCAGTGTAAAACATCGCTGGTATCGTTGCTTTTGCTTTCAAACACAACGATACACGGCGATCGGACGACCAAATAAAGTTCTGGACTTTATTCAGCGACCAGTGACATCACAGCAGGATCCTGATCGCTGCTGCGTGTCAAACTAAACGATATCGCTAGCGAGGACGCTGCAACGTCACGGATCGCTAGCGCTATCGTTACAAAGTCGTTTCGTGTGAAGGTACCTTTAGGCTATGTTACCATGATGAGTTTTTGGTGATTTTTTTTACATTGCTTTTAAAAAAAAAAAAAAAATGCAGGTAACTTATTTTACTTAATGGATGCAGAAATGATGCACAAAAGTCTGCAACATCAAAAATTCACGAAAAGTTAATCGTGGACATGTAGCCTAAAGGGTAATTGCTTTCAAGTAACTATTCTTAACCCATTAACAACTTTAAATCTAATATACCTACATGTTTACCTTGCTGATACACATTATTGATTGATTGGTAGATTATTGATATATTTTAGCCCCTTAACAACTGCCGATATGCCTTTTAACGGCCCTGAGAAATAAGCTTATAGAGCCCCCCAGAGTCGGAAATTCTTTGGGGGTAGCCCAGAACCTGGAGAACATGATTCGGGTCGGTTTTTACCATCCCCAGTGTTGCGATCACCGTTATTCATGAAATAACAGTGACTGCAAACAAAAAAAAGTCTGATTTCCTATTTATTTCTCTCTCATCTGATATGATCTAGCACATCAGAGGAGAGAGAAATGGTGTTCCCCAAGCTCCTCCAGTACCTCCGGCACCTCCTGCATCCCCCGGTGATGTCCCCCGGCCCACGGCATTTTCTTCCGGGAAGAAAATGGGTACATGCGCAGTGCGCCTGCTGAGATCTGTCAGCTGGCAACCGGCAACAATAGGAGATTTCTCCTATTGGTTCATTTTAATTACTGTGTTAGGGTTAGGGTTGGGGCTAGGGTTAGGGTTGGAGCTAGCGTTAGAGCTAGGGTTAGGGTTGGGCTAGGGTTGGGGCTAAGATTAGGGTTGGGGCTAAGGTTAGGGATGGGGTTAGAGCTAGGGTTGGGGTTAGAGCTAGAATTAGGGTTAGGCTAGTGTTAGAGTTGGGACTAGGGTTAGAGCTAGGGTTAGGGTTGGGATAGGGTTAGGCTATGGTTAGGGTTGTGTTGGGGTTAGGGTTGTGGTGTTGGGTTATGGTGGTGTTGGGGTTAGGGTTGTCGTTAGGGGTGTGTTGGGGTTAGGGTTGCGGTTAGGGCTATGTTAAGGGTGGAGTTAGAATTGGGGGGTTTCCACTGTTTAGGTACATCAGGGGGTCTCCAAACGAGACATGGCGGCCACCATTGATTCCAGCCAATTTTGCGTTCAAAAAGTCAAACGGTTCTCCATCCATTCTGAGCACTGCCATGCGCCCAAACAGTGGCTTTCCCCACATATTGGCGTACTCAAGATAAATTGCACAACAAATTTTGTTGTCCATTTTCTCCTGATACTCTTGTGAAAATACAAAAGTTTGTTCCAAAGTAAATTGTTTGTGAAAAAAGTAAAATGTTCATTTTTTCCTTCCACATTGCTTTAGTTCTTGTGAAGCACCTGAAGGGTTAATAAACTTCTTGAATGTGGTTTTCCACACCTTGAGGGGTGCAGTTTTTAGAATTGGGTCACTTTTGGGTATTTTTTATTTTATTGACCCCCCAAACTGACTTCAAAAGTGAGGTGATCTCTAAAAAAATGGTTTTGTAAATTTTGTTGTAAAAATAAGAAATCGCTGGTCAACTTTTAACCCTTATAACGTCCTAATAAAAAAAAATGTTTCCAAAATTGTGTTGATGACATGTGGGTAATGTTATTTATTAACTATTTTGTGCGATATGACTTTCTGATTAAAGGGCACAAAACTTATGAGTTTGAAAATTGCTAAATTTTCAAAAATTTTGCCAAATTTCAGGTTTTTTTCATAAATAAATACAACTTATATCGAATACATTTTACAAATAACATGAAGTACAATATGTCACGAGAAAACAGTCTCAAAATCACCAGGATCCGTTACAGTGTTCCAGAGCTATAACCTCATAAAGTGACAGTGGTCAGAATTGTAAAACTTGGCTTTGTAATTAAGTACAAAATTGGCTCTGTCACTAAGAGGTTAAAAAGGTATCCTGTGTGTACATGTGGAATTAGACCACTCCTATCCCAGTAATGTAAAAATTTACCTATGAAATGAGAATTTGGAAAATGAAAGATCAGTTCAGAAGGAGAAAGCAGTCTTTTTTTTAAAAGATACATTTTTACTTTCATGTGTATTATTGATTTATGAAGGAAAAAAAAAATAAAATCACTGTTATTCTTAGGTGTGAAAGCCCCCATCTTGGCACTAGGAGACTATCATGTTATCTATATACTGCAATATGGTGATGGTGATATTGAAGTATATGGCACAAGCTATTGCAAGTTCCCCTAAGGGGACTTTAAAAAAAAAAAAAGTAAAACACAGGAATTCAGGTGTTTTTAATTTTTCTTTTTTTGCCTTGCGGGGTTTATTGCAAGGGCTAAATAATTTTATATATTGATAGATCAGACTTTTACAATTGTGGCGATGCCAAATATGGTTTTTATAATTTATTTATTTTTAAACTGTACATATACATATACACATATATGTTTTTTATTTATTTCTTTTTTAACTGTGTATTTGTATATTTCTATATTTATATATACACATATACATACACAGTTTAACCCCTTCATGACCTTGGGATTTTCCATTTTTCCGTGTTCGTTTTTCACTCCCCTCCTTCCCAGAGCCATAACTTTTTTATTTTTCTGTCAATATGGCCATGTGAGGGCTTATTTTTGCGGGAAAAAGTTGTACTTTTGAACAACATCATGGGTTTTACCATGGTGTGTACTAGGGGAAAAAAATCCAAGTGCTGTGAAATTGCAAAAAAAAGTGCAATCCCATGAGCGTTTTTTGTTTGGCTTTTTTGCTAGGTTCACTAAATGCTAAAACTGACCTGCCATTATGATTCTACAAGTCATTACAAGGTCATAGACACCAAACATGTGTAGGTTATTTTTTATCTAAGTGATGAAAAAAAATTCCAAACTTTGCTAAAAAAAAAAAAAATTGCGCCATTTTCCGATACCCTAGCGTCTCCATTTTTTGTGATCTGGGGTCGGGAGAGGTCTAATTTTTTTTTGCGTGCCGAGCTGGCATTTTTAGTGATAGTTTTGATGCAGATACGTTCTTTTGATCGCCCGTTATTGCATTTTAACGCAACGTCGCAGCGACCAAAAAACCATAATTTTTGCGTTTCTAATTTTTTTCTCGCTACGCCGTTTAGCAATCAGGTTAATCCTTTTTTTTATTGATAGATCGGGCGATTCTGAACGTGGCGATACCAAATATGTGTATTTTGTATTTTATTTTTATTGTTTTATTTTGAATGGGGGAAACTAACTTTAAACTTTTATATTTTTTTTTATTTATTTCATTTTTTTTTCTACTTTTTTTTTTTTTTTTTTTACTTTTGCCATGCTTCAATAGCCTCCATGGGAGGCTAGAAGCAGGCATAGCCTGATCAGCTCTGCTACATAGCAGCGATCATCAGATCGCTCCTATGTAGCTTAATTGCAGGCTTGCTATGAGCGCCGACCACAGGGTGGCACTCACAGCAAGCCGGCATCAGTAACCATAGAGGTCTCAAGGACCTCTATGGTTACTATCCTGACGCATCGCTGACCCCCGATCATGTGATGGGGTCAGCGATGCGCTCATTTCCAGCCGCGTGGCAGTTAAATGCCGCTGTCAGCATTTAACTAGTTAATAGCGGCGGGTGGATCGCGATTCAACTCGCCGCTGTTGCGCGCACATGTCAGCTGTTCAAAACATGACATGTCGCGGCTTTGATGCTGGCTCACCACCGGAACCCACATCAAAGCAGGGGATCTGACCTCGGACGTACTATCCCGTCCGAGGTCAGAAAGAGGTTAAAAATAAAGAAATATAGAAAAAACATATTTGGAATTGCCATATTTGTAAAAGTCTCATTTATCAAAATATAAAATTATTTAACTTTTACAATAAATTCCGTCAGGCAAAAAAGAAAATCAAAAACACCAGAATTCCTGTTTTTCACCTTTCCCAAAAAATGCAATGAAATCTCATCTACCCCAAAATGGTGCCAATAAAAATGTCAACTGACAACACAAAAACAAGTCCTTCCACCAACGTAAAAATGAAAATGTTACAGGCCTCAGAAAATGCTGGATCAAAGCATTTTTTGGGGAGAAATTTCAGAATATTTTTTCACCTCAAAAAGAAAACAATCTTTACAAGTTTGGTGTCATCATAATTTTACTGTTCGGAAGAATAACATTGTCAGGGTCATTTTTAACGCACAATGAATTCCATAAAAACGAAAAAAGAAAATTGAATTTTTTTCCCACTGTACTTGTAATTTTCTTTCCTGTTTTCCATTACACATTGTATGGTAAAATGAATGTTGTCATTCAAAACTACAACTTTTCTGAAGACAAAAAACAGTCCTAACCTGGCTATACTGAAATAAAAAAAACAGGTAATAGTCTAGGAAGAAAAAGTCAGGGAGGAAAATTAGAAATGGGGAAGAAAAGGAAAACCACCCAGTCATTAAGAGGTTACAATCATTCTAATCATATTTAACTGAGCACTAAATATGAATCTCTCAATATTATAATGTGACAATGTGATCTAAATAATAAATTCCAGGCCCCCATGAATTTAATGAGGCTTCCGGTGGGCACACTGGTTTGCAATTGTTTTGTGCATACAGTAACTCACCATCTGGATTTTCCTCCAAATCTTTAGCCACTGTCTTTTCTGGTTTTCTTGTAAAAAAAATAAAATAAATAAAGTTATTTCAGCAATGCAAAACCTAGGGGATTAGATTAGGAAGGGCTGCTCCAGAAAAATGGTCTGCTTTGTATTCTAAAAACAAGATGTGTAAACAGCAAAGAGTAGGAATCTAAAACGCACACATTTGAGAATAGTAGGCAGCTTTTTACATTTGTACATCTGCTATTTAACAACAAGACCACACGTCCATGGCCTGTGTCTCTCATTGCAGCTGCCAGACAAACACATGGTGCAGTGGTTAGCACTGTAACCTTGCAGTGCTGGAGTCCTGGGTTCTAATCCCACCCAGGACAACATCTGCAAAGAGTTTGTACAGTATGTTCTCCCCGTGTTTGTGTGGGTTTCATCCGGGTTCTCTGGTTTCCTCCCACATTCCAAAGACATACTGATAGGGAATTTAGATTGTGAGCCCCATCGGGGACAGTGATGATAATGCGTGCAGACTGTAAAGCGCTGCGGAATATGTTAGTGCTATATAAAGATTATTATTATTATGGATATTGGCGGGTTTAGCCAACAGTCTCATATGTAAGGGAGGCCCGGATAATTTATTGTCAGGGAAAATATTAATGCGTCATGTCTGAGTTTGGACTGCCAATGATATTGTCTCCCGGAGATAAACCAAATATGTCTGGAGACAGGTCTCATATAGAAGACAGGAATGCCCGGCTGATCGAGTTCTCCTGTGTATGGCGATCGCTGTCTTAGATGGCTGCCGGCCAAACAGTCAGCCAAAGCATCGTTCAGCCAACAGCCATGGCGGCTTTTAGGCTATGCTCAAACAAAGTCTTTTGAGATGGATCAATCCAAGACTTTAGGTATGTGCATATGACATTTTTAGACACCGATGTACCCGCTTAGTTTCTCAAGTTTTTGGTATTCTTTGCAGACGTCTTTTGCAGCAGGTTTGTCGCTGGCATATGTTTTTTTACTTGTATGTATGAAATAGCGAGTGGCTTCCAAGCAGAAGCTGAGAAAAGGACCAGTCAGTTGGTTTAACCACTTGATGTATTTACAAACCTGAACCAGTTGAAAGAAGCTTAAGGCTATGTGCACACGTCAGGATTTTATGCGGAAATTTCCGGAGCAAAACCGGAGATTTTCCTCATAAAATCTGCACGCGGTTTTCTTGCGGTTTTGTCGCGTTTTTTGCGCGGATTTTTTGCATTTTTTTCCGGAGCTTCCCAATTCAATAACATAGTGGGAAATCTGCAAAAAATCCGCAAAATAATGAACATGCTGCGTATTTTTCCGCATGCGTTTTTTTTGCGGAAAAATCCGTAACATGTGCACAAAAATTGCAGAATGCATTTGAAATGATGGGATGCATAATGTATGCGTTTTTGCCACGGAATAACACAGAAAAACGCGCAAAAAATGAGAAAAATCCACGAATAATAAGGAACGTGTGCACATACCCTAAAAGACTGAACATATGATCAGCAGGTTGCTTTTTCATTGGAATGTACATCTTTTTTTTTTACATCCATTGAGCACTTTTTCAGATGGGTTACTGAGAATACCCACCGGAAAAAGACATCCTCAGGAAACTCTCCTTTTTTGTAGGAGTTTTTTCCACTCCTGGCTATGGCCACATAACGTCCTTTTCAGACGGGTTCTGAAATGTAAACTGCCAGAAAAACCTATAACAAAAAACTTTTAAAAGCATGAACATATGGATTTCTATGTAAAGACGACTTGTTATAGATATGTTCAGGTTTCTGAAAATGCCAAGCAGTTAAAAGAAGTGACGTGTTGTAAAGTATAGAGCATCTATAGGGCTGAAAATGGCAGAAGAATGCACAAGTCAATGGGAAAGCTCAAAAGAAACCTGGAAGACGAACAGAATATTTTTTGGAGCGTCTTGCAATTGTTTTTCTTTTTTTAAAAAAATGTCAGCGGTTTCTACATTCAATGAAGTAAAAAACATGATTAGAAAATGACACTAAAACCAACGGAAAAGCCTCCCAAAATATTCCACCTAAAAAAAAAGTCCAAAAAACCCACTCAAGACACAAATGAAAAAACAACACACAAAAGATGCTTCAGGAAAAAACTCCATAGTTTCCAGAAGTCTTCTTTGTGAAAAACTCATCGGGATCGCCTGAGTTTAAATGATGTTTTGTGTACACAGGCCCTGAAATGATTCTTGAAGAGGTTTTAAAGAGTTTTGGACGAGTTTTTCCTGATGTGTTTTGTTTTGTTTTTTTTGCAGACTTTTGATTTGTCAGTGTCTATTTTCAGGATTTACTTCAGATAAGTGGCATTCACTTTCTCAACAGGTCTTGTTCATAATCTCTTCAGGAAGAAAAAACCTCTTGGATATAAGTTGATTTCCCGTAGAAATGAATAAGGACATGTGTAAACGGCCTTCTTGTTGAGTTTTCACAGCTGAAACTGAGAAAAACGTCCAAGTTATTGAGGAGTTTTGAGTCTTGGAGGAGAATTTGGGAATGTTTCCTTTCAGTTTTTGCTCCAAAACCTCCTCATCAAACTCTTGCGCATTTGCCCAAAGAAGAGTTTTCCAAACATTTGAGAATTTTGGAGCAGATTCGCTAGAAAAAAAATCTGATAAACATTTTTCTGTGAACATAGCCTTATTCAGGTGAACCGAGATGAGCTGAAATACCAGACATAGACCAAGGACTAGACAGGCACAATTTTATTTTATTTTTAAAGCAGACCATTTTTTCTAATTCTGCACAACCTCTTTAAATTAGGTGACTACGTTAAGTTGTAATTATTAAAGAACATAGCCCTGAACATAGTCGTTAGATGTCATTTGTAGAGATTTCATATGACCAGGTCTCACCACTGTAATTTCTTTTATAATCTCATATACTTACTTTCCTTGAACTGAGAATGACTAGCGTGGTTAGTGAAAATATCAGCTTTTAAGTGCCACTCATAGAGGTTCTTAGTGGCTACATACTGTAAATAGAGCTGAAATAACAGAGCACTGGAAAAGCTCTAATTTTCCAATACATGCTCAGCTACTGTCTGGTCCCACAAGTGCTGATCTCAGGAGCCGCGGCTGAGCAATATGTTTAAGACGTGTGTTATAAAGGGATTAATATATATTCTCATCCATGGATGAGATGAAATTTACCAATTATTCCCCTCGGTCCTTAGTACTTGAATTGTGATAGAGAATATAGTAAGAAACTAATCTTCAGCCACTAGATGTAAAGTCTGACTCACATCTTCGTCCCATTAGTTCCAAACAGAGTCATACTAGAATAGAAATTTACCAGGACTAGAGATGAGCAGACCCGAGAGAGAGCTCGACCCCTAGCCTTTATTATGACAAATTTACAATACCAAAGTTCTGGTACCAATTTAATCCTATTGTTCAGTTCTCATTTGTGTTTCTTTTTCCTGATTTGCTCGGATTGGGATCGGACAGGAAAAAAAATTGCAATTGCATGCTGAATTCGGATTGCACGCACCCATGTAAGTCTTTGGGTGCGTGTGAAACATCGCACTGCACTTGGATGTCACTCAAGTGCAGTGTGATTTCTGCCACCGCCGGCTGGAGAGGAGATGGAGAAATGAATTTCTCCGTCTCCTCCGCAGCTGTGCTCCAATTCTCGGATGTGAGAGGATCGGAGCACAGAGCACTGACACACGGCTCCCGCTTGCAGCAGCGCTGGAGCCATGTGTCATTAGCATATTGCATCCGATGCTCTCTCACTGAATGTAATTCACTAGTTGGACCCCGGCCTAAAGGTTTGGTCGAACCCGAACATCCACACGTCTGCTCATCCCTAAACAGGACCAATGAAATGATGTAACTTGTAGGGAGGGGGTCCCAGTACAAAATCTCCAACAGGTCCCCAACTGTTACGGATCTTTAATAGTTCTGATCTTATGGGGCCCTTAGGCTCCAGGGCTCGGGTGCAACTGCAACCCCTGCACCCTTTGTAGTTACACCCCTGGACCAACCCCATATTGGATAGTGGCCAGTGCAGTGAATTATATCTCCCCTTCCTCATCATATCGCACCATAAAGTGCCCAAATAATGAAAGCATTAAGTGCACAGGTAACCATACTGTGCAGTCCCCAGAAACCATTGCCGCAAGGTGCCTGTATAACACTGTCAGACAGTTGCATAGCACAGTGATGGACACGTATGGAAGAGGGCGCCTATATAAGAATAGTATATGGGCCCCTATTTGTGTCTGTGACAGAAGCTGCTTGCTGATTTGAAGGTAGAAGAGGGCCCTATTTCCTCTTGGGCCCATGTTGTACCAATAATATATCTGCCCCTGGCCTAACAAGTCCCTGTTGAGTCAATATACTAGGCAAAGTAGCTAGATCCAGTACATATGCCCTCTCATATGTTTGGACACCAACGGAATTCTGGTCTTGAATACTAGTGATCTCTTCTAGAAATGAGCAGTGAAGGGCACCCTGCAAGCACCCCGGTCACAAAATTTTCGACAGCATTTCTGCACCAATTAGATAAATTAGGTTACGTATGTTTTTCTTCATTGCATTTTTTTAATCCTTTTTTATGCGTTTTTACCACAGTTTTCCATCTGAGGTTTTTGTCTCCTTTTGGTTTGTCATGTTTTCAATTTTGCAGCTCTGTTTTCGATACTTCCTGTTACTTCGCTTTGGTAAAACTTCATTGATAAAGTCATACGCAGATTACATTAGTTTGTAGTTTTTTCCGTTGTGGAAAATGCATCAATGCTTCTTTTATGTGCGGATATTCTTCATCACATTTAAGTTTATGATGAAAATCTGCAAATAACATGTATATTTACGGCAAGAGAAATTGACATGTTGCATATTTCAAAATGGCACCACATGTCATTTCCTGCAGTGTAAAGAAATAAAATATCAAAGTGGATATAAGATTTAGAGAAATCCCATTCACTTTGAAGGACCAATAATGAACTGCATTTTTTTAAGCGGCCAAAGTATGTAGCCTCAAAAACACACCTAATAAATATCACAGGAATTTACCCGAGGCCGGTGTCAAACTACCGTAAAATACGGGCGAGTGCTATGCGAGAAAACACTGCATAGCACTCGGACGAGTGTTAATATATGGAGCAGCTCACATCAGTGTTTATTTTCAAGGGCTTATTAAGTGTGCATGTAAAATCGCAGCATGCTGCGATTGTCACCGAGACTCAACAATGCAAGCCTATGGGTGCGAGAAAAAAATTGCACAACACTCGGACCATGCAAGTGCTGTCCAATTTTTACGTACTGGTGTCCTTCACCTATGTGACGTCGGCACAGCGTCATGTCTCCTGAGAAAGCGAGTTATGCGAAATGCGCGTTGGGGTAGTGAGAGAGTGTGGTGTTGGACTTTGCTTTGGGTAATTACCTGCTCCGATATACTTTTCATTAGATGTATAGCTGATACATTTGCATCAGGTGTGTGTTTGTGGGTTCTATTACAAACAGTATGACTCTATATGTATATACATAGGCCTGCACCTGTCATGTGGTTGTAAATGTTACTAGGAGCAGCCCTTTAATATCATGTGATTTTCTGCACAACTGATAACCTTTATTGAATTGAAAAATAGCATTGTTCAGCCTCTGTCATCACCATTTCACCAGTGAAAAGTCTGAGAACCTCAATCATTGTGTTTTAATTTAATGAAATAAAAGTTTGTTACATTTTATTGAATGTTTGTGGCATGTGCCGCATGTGAATCTCCCCAGGAAGATGATTACTTAAATGAAGCTTAAGGTTGTTTTCTAACCTGCGACGTGGCCTGATCCTTTGGCTACAGCAACAATCACTTTAAGGCCACGTTCACACGTTCAGTATTTGGTCAGTATTTTACATCCGGATTTGTAAGCCAAAATCAGGAGTCAAACAATCAGAGGAAAAGTATAATAGAAACACATCACCACTTCTGTATTTATCACCCACTCCTAATTTTGGCTGTAAAATACTGAACATGTGAACATAACCTAAGGGTTCACTTCTACTAGTTTATAAAAAAAATTGGTCCCATTGTCATCCATGAGAGTGGGGCGATTCTTTTCTCCCTTATCATCCGTGTGCTGTCTGTATCCAATCCGTCTTTTTAATCAGCAGATATTCATCTTTTACAGGGCCATTTGCAGTTTCCTATGCTACAGAATTGTAATGTATCCATAAAAATCGGATGCCACTCTCATGGTCAGTACGGCATGTGATTTTTTTCACACCCATCAGGTTTTAGATTGAAATCTCAGCATGCCTCCTTAAATAACATTGGTCAGAGTGTAATACCATTTTTTCTCATATTGCACTTGTCCCAGTTATACACTAGTGTGAGTGAATCCAACTTATGAAAAGCTCAGTGATCATACTCAAAGAGTAGTAATAAATGGTTGCACATCCAACTGCAAGAGTGTTTCGAGCAGGATACCCCAAGGCTCTGCCCTGGCCCCAGTGTTGTTCAACATTTTTGTAAATGATCTAGACCCGGGAACTGAAGGTAAACTAATCAAATATGCAGTTGATGCAAAGCTATGAGGGATAGATAATACTAGAGAAGACAGAGAAAGGATTCAGAAGGATCTAGATAAGCTTGAACAATGAGCAGCAACTAATAGAATGGTATTTAACAGGGAAAAATGCAACATTCTACATCTGGGCAAGAAAAATAAAAATTACATCTCAAGAATGGGAGGAATAGAACTAAGCAACAGCATGTGTGAAAAAGACTTGGGTATACTAATAGATCACAGACTGCACATGAGTCAACAGTGTGATGCAGCAGCAAAAAAAGAGAATAGAATGTATTAAGAGAAGAATACAGTCTATATCACGAGAAGAAATTATCCCCTCTCCTTGGTCAGACCTCATCTGGAATACTGTGTCCAGTTCTGGGCATCACATTTTAAAAAAAGACAGAAAAACTGAAGTTCAGAGAAAAACTATCAGGATGATGAACGGACTGCAAAGTATGTCCTACGAGGAACATTTAAAGGATCTAAGAATGTTTATCTTGCAAAAAGGAAGGCTTAGAGGAAACGTAATAGCTTTCTACAAATATCTGAAGAAATGTCACAGTAAAGAGGGATCATCCTTATTCTCATTGGTACATGGAAACACAAGAAGCAATGGATGAAACTGAAAGGGAGAAGATATAGATTAGATATTAGAAAAAACTTTTTGACAGTGAGGGTGATCAATGAGTAGAACAGGCTGCCACGAGAGATGGGGAGTTCTCCTTCAATGGAAGTCTTCAAACAGAGGCTGGGCAGACATCTGTCTGAGATGGTTTAGTAAATCCTGCACTACATTGAGCAAGAGGTTGGACATAATGACCCTGGAGGTCCCTTCCAATGCTAAACATTCTATGATTTTATGTTTGTATGATTCTAACCCTAAATTCTACCATTAAATAACAATTACTATTGTTACATTAATAAAGTTTACTAAAATCCGGTAGTCTAATTTCTACTTACATATCAGGAGTAGTGCCAAGGGGAACCATCTCCAGAAATGCGTCGAGATCTACAGCGCCTATACTGCTCCTTGTGCTGCCATTTCCATTACTGTAAGAAATGAACAGATACAAAGATTTCTGGCAAAATTCTGCTTTTGGTTTCCACCTTATTTGATTCTATTTATTCTTTTTCCAAAAATACATCTGCTGTGACCCAAGGAAGAATAAACCTGCCGTGAAGTTGTAAAAATGTACACTGTGATAATAGCTATTATATTCTATAATGATCCTCCAATTGAAGGTTTCATTGCTTACCCGCTCCATCACCTGAGCTATTTCAGGAAGGCACATAGATCACAGCCATCAAAGCAGCACAGCTCAGTGATGGTAATCAAATACTTTACCCACTTGTCTATCTGCCATGCAATCTTTCTGGCTAAGGATGAGGGCTCGACCGTATGTTCCTTCCAAGTGTGATCTGTCAAAACATCAGATCTCACTTGGACTAGTGTTATTCTTTGGGGTCATGTACTCATCTGAATTTTCCCTTGGACCAAGTATCTCAGATGAAAAAAAAAAATGCAGCATGCACATTTTGCATCCGTAAATCGGATTGCACTCGGCCATGCAACTGCAATTGGAAGACATCAGAATGCTGTACAACGTTCAAGGACTGACAAAATGGAGAAGATGTAAACTTTTTTTTACATCTTCTCCACATCCGAGAAAATCAGATCACACTATGATCACACTCTGATCAAACTCTGACCAGAGTGTGATTAGCATAATTAGCCCGAATTTAGCCTTAGGGTGAAGTCACACTAGTGATAAAATCGGTCCGATTTTGTTCCTGCAAAGTCAGACGAGTGTCATGCATGTGTCATGTGTTTGTCATGAGAGTACAATCTAATTTTACACACCTAGCATCCGATTTACATCCGACTGCAATGCGATTTTAACATGAGCTTTTACATACAGCTATTCTCTGTCATTTACACATCATATTCAAAGGAAATATTCTTCAAAACACATATATATATATATATATATATATATATATATGTGTGTGTGTAGATAGATAGAATAAAAGCCAGCAATTCATCTGCCGCTTACAGTAGGCTGTATGGTCTCATCATGCACCCATGCAGCCTGCCATCTAGATGTAGCAGAGCTAGACCCATCGCGGGACAAATGGATTATCATCTTCTCTGCGGAAAGGTATGGATTATTGTTGTTTGTTTTTTTAACTCTTTTGCAGATGACGAGGGCATCGGGGGAAGGGGCGAGGTCATAAGAATGGTTTAATTAAGATAATTAAAAGGAGTCTGTGTCATTCTTTCAATTAAAGGAATATTTTCTGGGTGTCTGTATTTCCTTACAATGTGACTATGGGGTTAGTAATGGGGTGTCTTATTGCCTCTCCATTACTAACTTCTTGGCTTGATGTCACCTGACAGTACAAAGGTGATATCAACCCCCACAACTATCACCCCACTTGCCACCACTACAGGGCAAGTGGAAGAGTGAGGCTAAGTGCTAGAATTGGCACATCTTAGAGATGTGCATTTTCTGGGGCGATTAAGAGCTGATGTTTTTAGCCTGAGGGGCAGTATCCATGGCTCCTTCCTAGGCTATTAATATCAGCCTGCAGCTGTCTGCATAGTCTTTGCTGGTTATTAATTATGGGGGGACCCTACATCATTTTTTGGGGGGGTCCCCCATGTTAATAGCCAGTAAAGGCTTAGTATACAGTTGTGAGCTGTGATATTAAAAGTTTGGGAAGCTTTGTGGGTATTACCCCTTCCCAGGCTATAAACATCAGCCTCCAGCCATCAGCTGGTTAAGAAAATTACACCGGAGCCCACACCATTTTTTTCAAAAAAATAATCTTTTATTAATTTAATATATGTACAGTAAGTTACACACACGCTGTACTAATTGTATATGTCACTGACATCTTTATATCTATCTATTCTATGTGTATTTACTGTATGTAATCCATCTATTCTATCCTGTCTGCTCCTGCTGTGATTTTATAGTACATGGCTGCTGAATTGCCGGCTTTTCTTTGATCTATGTAATATATATACATATACATATGTGTGTATCACTGACATCTATATATCTATCTATCCTATGTGTATGTGTATATATCTATTCTATTTATTCTATTGTAACCTGTCAGGCTGTGATTTTACTGTACGCGGCAGATGAATTGCCAGCTTTTCAAAGAAGATCGATGTGTAAAAATCGGACAGCACTTGCATGGTCCAAGTGCTATGCGATTTTTCTCTCGCACCCATTGACTTCTATTGCAGGATGCGATCCAATTTCCAATAACAATCGCAGTATGCTGTGAGTTTTTTCCAGTGATCCGATCCGAGCTGGTAAAAAACACAGATGAACACACAATGATAGAATAACATTGATCCCAATGTAATCCGATTTTTAATTGGATTGCATTTGTTTGATTTCATCACAAGTTGGAATGAGCCCTTAGGGTGACAGAACTACTAGACCGACACATATATAAATCGCTTGTTCCATTAGAAGCCTCTAATGCCGATATGACAAAGACCAAAAAAATGGAAGAAAACTGTATCCAGCACATTGCATACTGTAATGTCTGCCATTAGTACCTGAAAACCCCAGCATGTTTCCTAAGTAGGGGAACAAGAGAAGACTTGTCTCTAAAGTAGAATATATTTCCAAGTATATTTAATTTTAGAAATGTTTTTTGCACTGTCCATATATAAAAGTTTTATACCATAAAACATGGGATGTTGAATGCAGCAATTCTTACCTTGTGGATCGCTCACTCAGCTGCAGAAAACTGCTTGTGTCCTCTAGGTTTTCCTCGTCATTCACAAGTTGTGACCAGCTACCTGTGCTGTCTTCACTGCTGCTCAGAGGAGTTGGAAGTTCAGGCCTTGCCTTCATTTCTGTAGACCTCTCAATACTCTGCTTTGCATGGCATGGCCTAAATTTAGGGAAAAAAAGCATTGTATAAGTCTGTACAGTGCAGCAAAATGCAAAGACATTGACTTAAATGTTCTGGGATAGGGAAGATTTATCTTTGCAATATTTTTTAAATGCTACATATATTTAAGGTTAGAGCTAGACAGTAACTTTGGCATTGACACCTGTTGCTTAACCAAAGTTTGCTAGGTATCGTTGCTACATGGCAGCACAAGACAAGGAAATAAGGCCAGGGTCACACTTGCGAGTGTGATGCAAGAAACTCGCATAAATACCCGGCACTGCCGCCGGCACTCGGGACCTGAGTGTGCGGTTGCATGTATTTCTATGCAGCCGCACACTCCAGTCCCGAATGCCGGCGGCAGTGCCGGGTATTGATGCGAGAGACTCGTGCGAGTTTCTTGCATCACACTCGCAAGTGTAACTCCGGCCTTAGGGTGAAAAAGTTCTGCAGCAATTATGTCACAAAAAAATCAGTCGCGACAGAACTTCTTGTGACTTGCTATTTGTAGTCGCAGCACCATCAAGGTTGGAATGCAACCCCAATCAGTTGTATAGCACTGCGATGTGGCAGCGACACCTAACCAGCTTTGTTGGTGTGACAGGTATAGCAGGCCATTGTTAAAATTGCAGCTAAAAATTACAATTAAGAAAATTTGAAATTGGCCTCAATTGAAAAAAAAAATCACCTATAGTTTTGTGCCTACAGCTCTTATGGAAAACTATGCATTTATATAATTAACATACAAATCATACATTGCCTGGTTTTGCGGTTGCTTTCCTTTTCCTGTCCTCTGCATCTTTCAAATTCTCTGACGCTAGGTTTTGAACAAAGATATCCATCTATATCCAGCCAGGGGCAAGAGTAGATTTTGGCAAGATTTATGCCACGAAAGTGGTGTAAATTTTCATGATTTAGCAATGTCCCACCCATGCTGCTCTCCTTTTGATAAAACTGGCTGAGACGGATGTAAATTTTGAGATATTTGATGGAGTTTTACACCAGAATACAAGCTAGATCTTTTACATTGTAGTATAGTTTCTACATGTTTGTATAATGTATTGTTTCCCACTGGCTTGATTGTTCTCTAGTGGCAGGGATGTATGATATGGAAGAAGCCACATGGTACAATTGTAAATTGTTCAACTGGTGAGCAGGCTCAAGCATCACCAGTCAAATCCTGAAAGTAGGAAGTATTAACCTGACATAAAAGCAGCAATTTTAACAGGTGCTGCATGAGGTTATGCAGCACCTGCTAAAATTGCTGCTTTTATGTCAGGTTAATAGGTCTAGGGGCCACTCCACCTGAAGGTGTTGAGATAATATGGAGGCCATTGCTTGTTTGGGAATCGGAAATTCTGACAGCCTGGAGGTAGTGCCAAAGAATAACAGTCGTGTCTGACACTGCACAAAGAGGAGCATTTCAGCTACTTCATTTCGTCATAGCCTTGATGGGTGTCACTGGAGCAGTGGGTGATCTTGTATCACCCAGAGTGGGGTACTCCGGTCATCGGGCAGCGTTGAATTCAGGGGGTCACAGGGATGGCAGCCGTGCCCGAGTGCCCGTGCTCCGGGGACAGTGAAATAGGGATTAAAAATAAAAAGGAAAACAAAAATTAACCCCTTCATGACCCAGCCTATTTTTACCTTAATGACCTGGCCGATTTTTGCAATTCTGACCAGTGTCCCTTTATGAGGTAATAACTCAGGAACGTTTCAACGGATCCTAGCGGTTCTGAGATTGTTTCTCCGTGACATATTGGGCTTCATGTTAGTGGTAAATTTAGGTCGATAATTTCTGAGTTTATTTGTGAAAAAAAACGGAAATTTGGCGAAAATTTTGAAAACTTCGCAATTTTCACATTTTGAATTTTTATTCTGTTAAACCAGAGAGTTATGTAACATAAAATAGTTAATAAATAACATTTACCACATGTCTACTTTACATCAGGACAATTTTGGAAACAAATTTTTTTTTTGCTAGGAAGTTATAAGGGTTTAAATTTGACCAGTGATTTCTCATTTTTACAAAAAAATTTACAAAACCATTTTTTTTAGGGACCACCTCACATTTGAAGTCAGTTTGAGGGTTCTATATGGCTGAAAATACCCAAAAGTGACACCATTCTAAAAACTGCACCCCTCAAGGTGCTCAAAACCACATTCAAGAAGTTTATTAGCCCTTCAGGTGTTTCACAGCAGCAGAAGCAACATGGAAGGAAAAAAAGAACATTTAACTTTTTAGTCACAAAAATGATCTTTTAGCAACAATTTTTTTATTTTCCCAAGGGTAAAAGGAGAAACTGGATGACGAACGTTGTTGTCCAATTTATCCTGAGTATGCTGATACCTCATATGTGGGGGTAAACCACTGTTTGGGCGCACGGCAGGGCTCAGAAGGGAAGGAGCGCCATTTGACTTTTTGAATGAAAAATTGGCTCCAATCTTTAGCGGACACCATGTCGCGTTTGGAGAGCCCCCGTGTGCCTAAACATTGGAGCTCCCCCACAAGTGACCCCATTTTGGAAACTAGACCCCCAAAGGAACTTATCTAGAAGCATAGTGAGCATTTTAAACCCCCAGGCCCAGGTGCTTCACAAATTGATCCGTAAAAATGAAAAAGTACTTTTTTTTTCACAAAAAAATTATTTTAGCCTCAATTTTTTCATTTTCACATGGGCAACAGGATAAAATGGATCCTAAAATTTGTTGGGCAATTTCTCCTGAGTACACCGATACCTCATAAGTGGGGGTAAACCACTGTTTGGGCACATGGTAAGGCTCAAAAAGGAAGGAGCGCCATTTGACTTTTTGAATGGAAAATTAGCTCCAATCATTAGCGGATACCATGTCGCGTTTGGAGAGCCCCTGTGTGCCTAAACATTGGAGCTCCCCTACAAGTGACCCCATTTTGGAAACTAGACCCCCCAAGGAACTTATCTAGATGCATAGTGAGCACTTTAAACCCCAAGGTGCTTCACAGAAGTTTATAATGCAGAGCCGTGAAAATAAAAAATAATTTTTCTTTCCTCAAAAAAGATTTTTAGCCCGGAATTTTTTATTTTCCCAAGGGTAACAGGAGAAATTGGACCACAAATGTTGTTGTCCAGTTTGTCCTGAGTATGATGATACCCCATATGTGGGGTTAAACCACTGTTTGGGCACACGGCAGGGTTCGGAAGGGAAGGCACGCCATTAGCGGACACCATGTCGCGTTTGGAGAGCCTCTGTGTGCCTAAACATTGAAGCTCCCCCACAAGTGACCCCATTTTGGAAACTAGACCTCCCAAGGAACTAATCTAGATGTGTGGTGAGCACTTTGAACTTTCAAGTGCTTCACAGAAGTTTATAACGCAGAGCCATGAAAATAAAAAATAATTTTTCTTTTCTCAAAAATGATTTTTTAGCCCACAATTTTTTATTTTTCCAAGGGTAACAGGAGAAATTGGACCCCAAACGTTGTTGTCCAGTATCTCCTGAGTACGCTGATACCCCATATGTGGGGGTAAACCACTGTTTGAGCACACGTCGGGGTTCGGAAGGGAAGTAGTGATGTTTTGAAATTCAGACTTTGATGGAATGCTCTGCGGGCGTCACGTTGCGTTTGCAGAGCCCCTGATGTGCCTAAACAGTAGAAACTCCCCACAAGTGACCCCATTTTGGAAACTAGACCCCCAAGGGAACTTATCTAGATGTGTGGTGAGCATTTTGAACCCCCAAGTGCTTCACAGAAGTTTATAACGCAGAGCCATGAAAATAATAAATGTGTTTTCTTTCCTCAAAAATATTTTTTTAGCCAAGAATTTTTTAATTTTCCCAAGGGTATCAGGAGAAATTTGACCCCAAGAGTTGTTGTCCAGTTTCTCCTGAGTACGCTGATACCCCATATGTGGGGGTAAACCACTGTTTGGGCACAAGCCGGGGCTCGGAAGGGAAGTAGTGACGTTTTGGAATGCAGACTTTGATGGAATGGTCTGCGGGCATCATGTTATGTTTGCAGAGCCCCTGATGTGCCTAAACAGTAGAAACCCCCCACAAGTGACCCCATTTTGGAAACTAGACCCTCCAAGGAACTTATGTAGATATGTGGTGAGCACTTTGAACCCCCAAGTGCTTCACCGAAGTTTACAACGCAGAGCCGTGAAAATAAAAAATAATTTTTCTTTCCTCAAAAATGATGTTTTAGCAAGCAATTTTTTATTTTCGCAAGGGTAACAGGAGAAATTGGACCCCAATAGTTGTTGTCCAGTTTGTCCTAAGTACGCTGGTACCCCATATGTGGGGGTAAACCACTGTTTGGGCACACGTCGGGGCTCGGAAGAGAAGCAGTGACGTTTTGAAATGCAGATTTTGATGAAATGGTCTGCGGGTGTCATGTTGCATTTGCAGAGCCCCTGATGTGCCTAAACAGTAGAAACCCCCCACAAGTGACCCCATTTTGGTAACTAGACCCCCCCAAGGAACTTATCTAGATGTGTGGTGAGCACTTTGAACCCCCAAGTGCTTCACAAAAGTTTATAACGCAGAGCCGTGAAAATAAAAAATAATTTTTCATTCCTCTAAAATTATGTTTTAGCAAGCAATTTTTTATTTTCGCAAGGGTAAAAGGAGAAATTGGACCCCAATCATTGTTGCCCAGTTTGTCCTGAGTATGCTGGTACCCTATATGTGGGGGTAAACCACTGTTTGGGCGCACGTCGGGGCTCGGAAGGGAGGGAGCACCATTTGACTTTTTGAACGCAAGATTGGCTGGAATCAATGGTGGTGCCATGTTGCGTTTGGAGACCCCTGATGTGCCTAAACAGTGGAAACCCCTCAATTCTAACTCCAACACTAACCCCAACACACCCCAAACCCTAATCCCAACTCTAGATATAACCCTAACCCCAACACACCCCTAACCACAACCCTAACCCAACACACCCCTAACCCTAATCCCAACCCTAACCCCAACACACCCCTAACCCTAACCCTAACCACAAGCCTAATCTTAACCCTATTTCCAACCCTAGCCCTAATTCCAACCCTAACTCTAATTCCAACCCTAACCCTAAGGCTATGTGCCCACATTGCGGATTCGTGTGAGATTTTTCCGCACCATTTTTGAAAAATCCACAGGTAAAAGACACTGCGTTTTACCTGCGCATTTACTGCGGATTTCCAGTGTTTTTTGTGCGGATTTCACCTGCAGATTCCTATTGAGGAGCAGGTGTAAAACGGAATCCGCACAAAGAATAGACATGCTGCGGAAAATACCACACAGCGTTTCCGCGTGGTATTTTCCACACCATGGGCACAGCGGATTTGGTTTTCAGTAGGTTTACATGGTACTGTAAACCTGATGGAAAACTGCTACGAATCCGCAGCGGCCAATCCACTGCAGATCCACAGCCAAATCCGCACCATGTGTGCACATAGTCTAATCTAACCCTTGCCCTAACCCTAGCCCTAACCCTAGCCCTAACCCTAGCCCTAACCCTAACCCTAACCCTAACCCTAGTGGGGGAAGAAAAAAATATATATTTTCTTTATTTTTATTATTGCCCCTACCTATGGGGGTGATAAGGGGGGGGGTTCATTTACTATTTTTTTTATTTTGATCACCGTGATAGGTTTTATCACAGTGATCAAAATGTACCTGGAATGAATCTGCCAGCCGGCAGATTCGGTGGGCGCACTGCGCACTGCGCATGCGCCCGCCATTCTGGAAGATGGCGGCGCCCATGAAGCAGGCGGACGGACACCGCGAGGCTCGGTATGTATGAGGGGGGAGATCGGAGCATGGGGGGGATCGGAGCACTGGGGGGTCAATCGAAGCACGGGGGAGCGGACAGGAGGACGGGGGAGCGGACAGGTGGATGGAGGGGAGCGGACCACAGTACGGGGCAGAAAGGAGGACTGGGGAGGCGATCGGTGGCGGTGGGGGGGGGCAGATTAGGTTTTCCAGCCATGGCCGATGATATTGCAGCATCAGCCATGGCTGGATTGTAATATTTCACCATTTTCATAGGTGAAATATTACAAATCGCTCTGATTGGCTGTTTCACTTTCAACAGCCAATCAGATTGGCACCGACTTTCATGATGCCTACGTGGCGTCAAAGGTCGGGAAGGGGTTAAAAAGAGTTCATGACCCCAGTTGGAATGTTCAGCTGTAAGATGGCCGGCACTGCAGATGATCCCTGGGGGATAGGTGATGATGGCAGTGCAGGTGTTTAACCCCCTCCAACTAGGGCTGGCCCCCAGGGATAATGATGGAAGTAGATGGTGCAGAATAGTAATGAAGGAGACAGGGAAAGTCACTTTACCATTTACTGAAGTCCAGATGCAGTTTCAGAGGATGGAATACAACTCTCACCAGGTATACAGTCTGCTCTGCATGATGGGAATTACCTCTCTCTGCTGTGATTCAGTATGAACTCCCTGCTGCTCTATTCCCTTCTGGGACAAAGGTTTCCTGGAGTTTGAAACTTCCAGTACAGCCACGTACTCACTGTGTTTTCTCCCCCGGAAGCCCGCAGCATGAATCCTATGTGAAGCGCGTGTTTGTTCTTACACAATCCCTCACTGATTCACTGTTGCTATGGAGCTCCTGGGAAAAACACTTCATTGCTGGTTATTAAAACCACACAGCATCTCAGCTTACCACCAGACTCTGGAAGCCTGGATGGCCTATGAGCTGATGCCCTTGGCCAAAATTGTGAAAATTTAGCAATTTCCAAAGTTTTAATTTCTATGCCCTTAAACCAGATAGCTATGGTACACAAAATAGTTAATAAATAATATGGTCCACATGTCTACTTTACATCAGCACAATTTTTGAAAGAAAAGTTTTGTTTGCTAGGAAGTTAGAATGATTAAAAGTTGACCAGCGAATTATCATTTTTCCAGCAAAATTTACAAAACCATTTTTTTACGGGACCACATGATGTTTGAAGTGTGGCCCATATGAAAGAAAATACACCAAACTGACACCATTCTAAAAATTCCACCCTTCAAAGTACTCAAAACCGCAGTCAAGAAGTTTATTAACCCTTCAGGTGCTTCACAGGAATGTAAAAAAAAAATAAACATTTAACTTTTTTTCATAAAAATTTTACTTTTTTTATTTTTACGAGACACACAGGACAAAATGGACCTCAAAATTTGTTGTACAATTTCTCCTGAATACGCTGATATCTCATATGTTGGGTAAAACTACTGTTTAATCGCACGGGAGTGCTCAGAAGGGATGAAGCACTGTTCGACTTTTTGAAAGCAAAATTGTCTGGATTCAAGAATGGACGCCATGTCGCATTTGGAGAACCCCTAATGTGACTAAACAGTATAAACGCCCACAAGTGACACCATTTCGGAAACCAGACCCCTCAAGGAACTTATATTGATGTGTGGTGAGCACCTCGAACACCCAGGTGCTTCACAGAAAATTATTAAGTTGAGCAGTGAAAATACAAAATCACATTTTTTCCACAAAAATGTTATTTTAACCCCATTTTTTTATTTTGCCAAGTGTAATAGAAGAATATGGATGCAAAAAATTATTGTGCTATTTTTCCTGAGTACGTCGATACCCCATATGTGGGGGAAAACTACTGTTTGGGCACATGGTATGGTTTGGAAGGTAAGGAGCGCCACAAGTGTCCCCACAAGTGTCCCCATATTGGAATCTAGACCACTCAAGAACTCTATCTAGATGTGCGGTTAGCACACTGAACCCCATTTTCTTTATTTTCACTAGGGTAACAGGAGAAAATGGAACCCACAATTTGTTGTGAAACTTATCTTCCAACACATGTGGGAGAAAAATATTGCTTGAGAGCATGGCATTGCTCAGAAAGGAAGTGACATTTTCGGACACAGAGTTTGATGGAATGATCTGCTGCTGTCATGTTGCATTTAGAGAGCCCCTGATGTGTACAAACAGTGGAAATCCCACACAAGCGACCCCATTTTGGAAACTAGACCGCTCAAGGAATTTATCTAGATGTGTGGTGACCAACCTTGAATCCACAGGTGCTTCACAAAACTTTACAATGTTGATCTGTGAAAATGAAAAAATATATATTTTTCCCACAAAATGTTATAGCTCAATTTTTTTTCATTTTCACAAGAATAGCAGAAGAAAATGGACCCCAAATTTTTTTGTGCAATTTCTCCTGAGTACACCAATACCTGATATGTTGTCGAAAACAACTTTGAGGCACAGTACAAAAGCTCAGAAGATGTTCCAGAACAGCAGAAACCCTCCATAAGTGACATCATTTTACAAAGTACACCCTCCAATGAATTCATCTAGGGGTGCAGTGATCATGATGACAACATGTGCCTCACATAATTTTATACCATTGTGCTGTGAAAAAAAGAATAATTAGATTTTTATCACTAAAATGTTGTTTTAGTCCCAAGATTTTCATTTTTCTATGGGCTAATAGGAAAAAATGGACCTCAGTCTGTTGTAAAAACTTCTCCTGAGTGCGCCAATACCCTATATGTAATCGGGAAATACTTTTCATGCACAATGAAAAGTTCAGAAGGGAAGGAGCACAATATTATAGTGCAGATTTTACTGTTATGGTTTGTGGGTGTCATGACCCACTGGGAGAGCCCTTGAGGTGCCAGAACAGCAGAACTCATAAGTGACCCCATTTTGCAAACTACACCTCTCAATGAATTCATCTAGAGGTGCAATGATCATATTAGCACCACATGTGTGTCACGGAACCTTTTACCATTGTGAAGAAAAAATAATTGCATTTTTACCACCAAAATTTTGTTTTAGCCCCAGATTTTACATTTTCACATGGGGGAAATGGGTAAAAATGTGACCAAAATTTGACCCGCAATTTCTGCTGATTGTAGAAATACTCCATATGGGGCTGTACAGTACTGCTTAGCCATAAGACTTGAATCTCCTAGAGAACAGATTTTCCTAGAATAGTTTGCGAGCTCCATATACAGAGCCCGTTAGTGCTAGAAGAGCAGAATCCCCCCTCAAGTGACCCCTTTTTGGAAATTACACCCCTTTGGGAATTTATCTACAGGTGTAATAATGATTTTGACTCCATGAGTGTTTTCCAGAAACCAGCAGCAGTGGATGTTGCTGAATGAAAACTGCAAACTGCCGTTGTGGTGCCCAGTTCTGCTTGTGATTCTGGAGACAGGCACCCGTAAATTAGGCAGGCTCTCATTGATACATTGTGATTCTCATTGAAATCTCTGAGTGACGTGATTCAGATGAAACCCCCGAGGGATCCATTCACTATAATGAGGCAAAAGAGTTAATCTGAACACCATATGGCCTCTGTTCAGCGGTGTCCTTTTTTTCAGAAGTGCACAAAACTGAGGTGGACCACGCTTTTATGCATGCCTAAAAAGACAGACACTGCTGGATCATAGGCCAGATGGTGTCCTCCATCTGCATTATTATTGGGACTCGTACATCAAGGGGTTCTGTCTGAATCACATATTTCAGAGATTTACCCAGGTGTATAAGCACTCAGCGCAGAGTGCAGGTTAAATGTGCACCGAGCATTGCTGTGATCTTTGTGAGGCAGAATGAACAAATCAACAGCAGGTGAAGAATTGGTTTTATTTATTTTGTACGCTATTCTTTGTGCAGTATAAGTAATTAGACAACTTTATTCTTTGGGTAGGTACAATTACAGCGATACCAGATTTATATCGGTTTTTAATGTTTGGCTGCTGTCACACAGTAAAAGATGAATTTTACTGCAAAAACATCGCCCTATTTTGAGAGCTATAATTTTTCCATATTTCGGCCAACAGTCATGTGAGGGCTTGTGTTTTGCGGGAAGAGTTGACTTTTTTACTGGTACCATTTTGGGGCACATGACATTCTTTTATCGCTTTCTATTCCAATTTTTGGGAGGCAGAATGAACAAAAACCATCAATTCAGAGTTTTTTTTATGCCATTCCGCATGTGGTAAAATTGACAAGGCAGCTTTATTTTTCTGGTTAGTATGATCACAGCAACACCACATTTATATCTTTTTTTATGTTTTAAACAATAAAAACTACTTTATAGAAAAAATAATTATTTTTGCGTCACTTTATTCTGAGAGCTATAACTTTTTATTTTTCCACTGATGGAGCTGTTTGGCAGCTTGTTTGTTGCAATGACATTTTTAGTAATACCATTTTTATTTACATTCGTCTTTTTGATTGCGCTCTATTCCACTTTTTGTTTGGTGGCATGATAAAAAAGCATAGTTTTTTTGCCCCGATTCTTTTTTTTTTCTTCTTTTTCCGGTGTTCACTGAAAGTGTTTACTAGTGTGAGAATTTTATGCAGCGATACCAAATATGTGTCTTTTTTTACATATCAATACAAATTTATGGGTGCAATATATGCATATTAACCCCTTTCTGACATCGGACGGGATAGTAAGTTAGAGGTCAGAACCCCCGCTTTGATGCGGGCTCCGGCGGTGAGCCCACATCAAAGCCGCAACATGTCAGCTGTGTTGTACAACTGACATGTGCGCGAATAGCGGCAAGTGGAATCGCGATCCATCCGCCGCTATTAACTAGTTAAATGCCGCTGTCAAATGCTGACAGCGGCATTTAACCGGCGCTTATGGCCATCCAGCCGGAAATGCGCGCATCGCCGACCCCTGTCACATGATTGGGGGTCAGCGATGCGTCGGCATAGTAACCAGAGGTCTCCTTGAGACCTCTATGGTTACTGATCCCGGCTAGCTGTGAGCGCCACCCTGTGGTCGGCGCTCATAGCAAGCCTGTAATTCAGCTACATAGTAGCGATCTGATGATCGCTGCTATGTAGCAGAGCCGGCTACATATGCCAGCTTCTAGCGTCCAATGGAGGCTATTGAAGCATGGCAAAAGTAAAAAAAAAATGTTTAAAAAAATATGAAATAAATAAAAAAAATATAAAAGTTTAAATCACCCCCTTTCGCCCCATTCAAAATAAAACAATAAAAACAAAATCAAATATGCACATGTTTGGTATCGCCGCGTTCAGAAAAGCCCAATTAATAAAAAAAAGATTAACCTGATCGCTAAACGGTGTAACAAGAAAAAAATTCAAAATGCCAGAATAACGTTTTTTTGGTCGCTGCGACATTGCATTAAAATGCAATATCGGGCGATCAAAAGAACATATCTGCACCAAAATTCTATCATTAAAAACATCAGCTCGGCGCGCAAAAAATAAGCCCTACCCGACCCCAGATCACGAAAAATGGAGACAATACAGGTATCAGAAAATTGAGTCATTTTTTCTTTTTTTGTAGCAAAGTTTGGAATTTTTTTCACCACTTAGATAAAAAATAACCTAGACATGTTTGGTGTCTATGAACTTGTAATGACCTGGAGAATCATAATGGCAGGTCAGTTTTAGCATTTAGTGAACCTAGCAAAAAAGCCAAACAAAAAACACGCATGGGATTGCACTTTTTTTGCAATTTCACAGCACTTGGAATTTTTTTCCCATTTTCTAGTACACAACATGCTAAAACCAATGGTGTCGTTCAAAAGTACAACTCGTCTCGCAAAAAATAAGCCCTCACATGGCCATATTGACAGAAAAATAAAGTTATGGCTCTGGGAAGGAGGGGAGCGAAAAACGAACACGGAAAAACTGAAAATCCCAAGGTCATGAAGGGGTTAAATATAAAATATTTTTTTAAATATTATTTTGTGATGTGTTTTAAAATATTTTTACTTTTTTACTTAGTCCCTTTATAGGACTTTACTTCATACCTCTGATTGCTGTAATAAACCACTGCAATGCAGGAGCATTTCAATGGTTTATAACTCAGTTTTGCACTGACAGAAGCTTTGGGCATGGTCTAAGGGCTTGTCGTAGCCTGGTGGCAACGACGTCATGGTGGGGGCACCAATTGGAGGGTAGAGGGAGTCCTCTCCCTCTGCCTGCCTTCTAAATGCTGTGATCATTTTCGATGGAACCATTTAGTGGGTTAAACTGCTGGGAGCAGTGCGGGCACAGTCTCTGGCAGCGAGTTCCGGGTGTCAAATAGATCCCGAAAAATGAAAACATTACAGGTCTCGGAAAATGGCGACTAAAGCAAAACATTTTTTTTTTAATAAATTTCAGAATTTGTTTCACCATTTTAAATAAAAACAAAAATTATACATATTTGGTATCTGCGCATTTGTGCTGAACTGGAAAATCATATTGCCAGATCAGTTTTACCATACAATGAAAATGGTAAATAAAACTAATAAAAAGCATTGTGGAATTGTACTTTTTTTTACAATTTCAACACACTTTTGAATTTGTTTCCAGTTTTTCCAGTACACTATGTGGTAGAATGAATGGTGTCATTCAAAAGTACAATTTGTCCCGCAAAAAAGCAAGCCCTCATTCAGCTAGGTGGTTGCAAAAATAAAAAATAAATGGCTCTTGGAAGAACGGGAGGGAAAAAAAGAAAAAAAGAAAATTGCCCGGATTAAAGGGGTTAAAATCCTTGAAATAGCCATATAATAGCAGCAAGAGAGCTCCCTGTAGGCTTCGTTAATCAAATGTTCATGATAGGGTTACTAAGAAGCTAAAAAAAATCATATTGATAAAATGTAATTAGGGTCAGGGTTAGAGATGGGCAGACACCTGGATGTTCCGATCCAGCGAGTTCGGCCGAACAGTTACAAAAAGTTTGTACACTTGAATAGAGGGCCCGAACATCCAGTGTTTGCCACGCTGTCATGTACATGACAGTACGGCAAACACTGCTTCTGATCAGCGGTAAAATCATCACCGCTGGTCAAACAGCGAGACAGCCGAGACCCTGGAGATTTTCCAACACTGGGGGGCGCTATACCCTTACTTTTCAGTACCGTTAAAAAGCAGCACTAAGGAATAAGTACCCTTAACTGCCACCACTAAAAGGCAAATCCGAGAATAGGAGGAAAGCATAAAGCTGCAAGTGCTTCTCACAAAATTAGAATATTATCAAAAAAGTTCATTTATTTCAGTTCTTTAATACAAAAAGTGAATCTCATATATTATGTAGAGTCATTACAAACAGAGTGATCTATTTCAAGCGTTTATTTCTGTTAATGTTGATGATTATGGCTTACAGTCAATGAAAACCCAAAAGTCATTATCTCAATAAATTAGAATAATTAACAAAAAACACCTGCAAAGGCTTCCTAAGCATTTAAAAAGGGCGACTGGATTCTCACTGACTCTTTCTGTGTTTCCTTCATTTTTTTTTTCATTACACATGTTTTGTCACCTTGATTCATTATATAGCAGTGCTCCCATTTGGCTTATTGTATACTGAGTGTTTGACCTTAATATCACTTAAAGCCATATATGGATGGGTATTGTAAGGAGGAAGACCGGATTGCGGGTACTTGTGCCAGATCAGGTGCGGAACTGCTGAGGCTGCGTCCCATGTTGCCCAGGGGAAGGCAAAAAGGCCCTGACAGTTTCCTTGACCCGGAAGCTGGGGGCGCGGTTGTAAGTAAAAGAGTGCGCAGTGTCGGACAGTTTTCCACTGGCTGTGACAGAGGCAAGGTGCGTGCGCAGCGGGCTCCGAGGGGTGCACAGCCAGGCTGCCACAATACGCGGCCGATCCAATGCTGAGATGCTGCCGGAGCCCACCGCAGTAATAAGGAAAGAGCTGGGAGCCCTGTTCCGCTAAGCGCCACACGCCAGCCTAAGAGCCAGGGCAGGGCCCTCATCGTCGGACCGTGGTCTTCAGGACCACGTTGGAGAAGCATCGCACCAGCTGTTATCGGCGCTTCAGTCTTAGCAGGAACAGGCAGCACGCAGCACAGAGAGAGAAGCGCTCCAGCCCTTGAGCACCGAGGCTGCGCTGGCAGGCGTTCATGTTCCCCCACCGTGACCAGTGGGTACTGCAGAGAGAGAAGTGCAGGGTGCCCGGTAGCTGGCAGAGAGCGAGATGCCGTGTGCTTCGTGACCATGAGTACAGTGCCTGAGCCGCAAAGAGAGAACCGGCTATTGGACAGAGGTTTGCGGCCCACCTTAAAATCAGACGCCTTCCCGCCTACAGAGGGCCTTGAACGTGCTGCGGCCTTGTTTGCTCCGACCACATATGTTCATGGACAGGGGCTTAGTGGAAGGTACCGGACACCAACCGCCAAAAGACGGACCACCGTTACCAGCTGAACCTTCTTGTACCAGCACCACGCCAGCCATTGTTGGTGCTATTGACTCCCCCGCAGCATTCACAAGAACTGCCGTTTTCTGATTCATTGTTCCTTAACTCTGCATATCCTTTACAATTGGACTGTTATTCTCCGCATTTAAACCTGCACCTCCCTGCGAGGAATTAACCTCCCTATTAAATTAAAACTGTTACATTTGTTAACCCTTGCTATGCATTCTGTCTGTCACTGCATCCTGCAACCTGCTTACAGTATCACTAGCATTTATGCCTGGTGCAATATCATGGAAGTTCGATAATGCTTAGTATATCACACCCCATTTGGATAGTTGGGTACTTTACCCTTATAAACTTATAATGACAAAGTATACTTAACTGTACAACCTGGGAGTCTCACTCCCTCTGAAGAAGCTGATGCGAAACGTGCATTGGGGATTCCATCCCTCTGCACCCAGGTTGTACAACATTTAAGAAGGGATTGTGCAAATAATGGACAGCCTCTTTAAGCAACTGCAAAATAAAATGGGGCAAACTAATTAATACTGCTGGAGGACCAAGATCTGGACCTATGTAAATTATCTTAAAGTTGACTTGTGAAGGATATTTATGGCATTACCATAGTTTATGCCATACATTTCTGATAGATGCACCTCTGGGACCTGCACCTACAGTATCTCCACAATGGGAATCCCTTCATCTCCTATTCTCATCAGTGAGTGGATAAGTGGCAGCACATGCTATGGGAGTTCCAAGTACCGCTGAGAGTATTTGCTTGACAGTATTTGGAACTCTTATAGCAATGAATGAAGGCTGGAATGAGGGATTGGGGGACCCCCTGTACTGGAGATAGGTGGGTGTCCTAGAGGTGAGACCTGCATCGATCAAACAATTATGGGATATATCAGAAATGTCACGTAGACAACTCTACTAATGCATGTAAGTTCTGAAAAGCTCTGGTCTACTTTACAACAGGCACATTTTCTTTCCATGCTTTCACCAGTATTAGCTGTTCTTTACTTTGGAGGAAAAAATTCAAGTGTGAAGTACACTAAATCTCTTAGATTTGATCCCTTATTTTTGAAACATGGCATTAAGTTACCTTATAATGAAAAAAATATGGCAGCTGAAATGCTCCAGTTTCATAATAAATTCTCTGTTACAATTCAGGGAATGATTCAAAACACATAAACAATTTATGTCCTTTCTTTAGATCTTTTCTCCTAACCAAGAAACATTGAGTCAAATCATCAATGTAATTCCCCTACAAAAACAAGTTTCTCATTGTCAATGGGATTGCCAGTAAAAGCTGAGTACACAGTGCTTGACTTTCTCCGGCAGCCCCGTAGATATTGCAGGAAGTCGATTCATGTGCCTGTGCCTGCCATGTGCCATATTAGTGGGTGAGCTATTAAGGAATAGTCACTGAGTTATAATACTGTGACTATAAGTTTTGATTAATAATAATAATAATTTTTACTTGTATAGCGCCAACATATTCCGCAGCACTTTACAATTAAGCGGGGACATATACAGACAAATTCAATACAAGTTAAGACAATTTAAACAGTGACATTAGGGGTGAGGTCCCTGCTCGCAAGCTTACAATCTACAAGGAAATGGGGGGACACAATAGGTGAAAAGTGCTTGTTATTTCAGGTCTGGCAATTATAATAAATAGGGATTTTCATATAAAGCTGCATGATCCGGTCATCAGCCCGTGTGTTTAAGTGCAATAGTCAAGTATCAAGTGCAGTTATCATGTGCATGGAAGGGTGTGGAGACAGATGAATAGTAGGGTGCATATTCAGAATAATATTTGGAAGGAGGGAACAGGGCAAAGTTAGTTTACTGAGTAGTTGATGTGGTAGGCTTGTTTGAAGAGATCGGTTTTCAAAGCGCGCTTGTATAGGTCGGGGCTAGGTATCAGTCTGATCGTCTGGGGAAGTGCATTCCAGAGAGCTGGCGCAGCACGAGAGAAGTCTTGGAGACGGAGGTGCGAGGTTAGCCTTAGGTCATTTGTAGAACGGAGGGCACGTGTAGGGCAATAGACAGAGATGAGAGAGGAGATACAAGGCGGTGCAGAACTGTGGAGAGCTTTGTGGGTGAGAGAGATGAGTTTATACTGGACCCTGTAGCGAATGGGTAGCCAGTGTAATGACTGGCACAAGATGGAGGCATCGGTGAACCGACTGGACAGAAATATGACCCTGGCTGCCGCATTCAAGTTGGATTGGAGAGGAGAAAGTTTGGTAAGAGGGAAACCGATCAGAAGAGAGTTGTAGTAGTACAGACGAGAATGAATAAGAGCGACAGTAAGAGTCTTAGCAGTTTCAAAGGTGAGAAAAGGTCGGATTCTGGAGATGTTTTTAAGATGCAGGTGACAAGAGCGAGTGAGTGATCGGATATAGGGAGTAAAGGAAAGTTCGGTGTCAAATATGACCGCAAGACAGCAGGCATGCTGCTTGGGAGTTATGGTTGAACCCTCCAGGGTAATTTCGATGTTAGGTAGAGTGAGGTTAGTAGAGGGGAGAAACACAAGAAGTTCAGTTTTGGAGAGATTTCGTTTCAGATAGAGGGAGGACATGATGTTAGAGACAGCAGACAGACAATCCTTGGTATTTTGAATTAGGGTAGGGGTGATATCAGGGGAAGAAGTGAATAATTGGGTGTCGTCAGGATAGAGAGGATACTGGAACCCACATCTGCCAATAGGGGCAGATTAGACGGGAGTGGACCAAGCGCTCCAGGAGTGTAGAGATGAAGGAAAGGTTAGAGACAGGTCTGTAGTTAGCTGCACAGTTCTGGTCTAGACACAAAAGTATTGAGGCAAGCATATTACAGTAAATAATAAATAGCATGTATCCTAAATGGAGAAAAAATCCAATATGCAGAAAGGACTGATGAGGATCAGCTGCAGGAATATAACGCAAAACAACCAAGAAACAACAGCCATAAGGATCCTATATGAAATGATTTTATTTAAACAACATTATAAATACCAAAAATGAACAGGTGGAAAAGCATAGGGGAGGGGGGCACCCATAAAACCATGACTAGGCCAAAACACAGGACCAGGTGTCCACTCAGGTAGAGTGAGGTTAGTAGAGGGGAGAAACACAAGAAGTTCAGTTTTGGAGAGATTTCGTTTCAGATAGAGGGAGGACATGATGTTAGAGACAGCAGACAGACAATCCTTGGTATTTTGAATTAGGGTAGGGGTGATATCAGGGGAAGAAGTGAATAATTGGGTGTCGTCAGGATAGAGAGGATACTGGAACCCACATCTGCCAATAGGGGCAGATTAGACGGGAGTGGACCAAGCGCTCCAGGAGTGTAGAGATGAAGGAAAGGTTAGAGACAGGTCTGTAGTTAGCTGCACAGTTCTGGTCTAGGCATGGCTTTTTAAGTAAATGGCATGTTTAAATGAGGAGGAAAAGATACCTGAAGAGAGAGGTTAAATATTTTAGTCAGGTGAGTGGTGACTACTGGTGAGAGAGACTGCAGGAGATGGAAACAATGGGGTCACTGTTGCAGGTTGTAGGCTGAGCAGAAACGAGGAGCTTGGAAACTTCTTCTTCTGAAACAGGCTCAAAGATGTCTAGTGAGCTTGAGGTGTGGCAGGGAAGGGGGTCCAGGCACTGAGGAGATTGGGCTGAGATATCCTGATGGATGTGGTTGATTTTTTCTAGGAAATAAGTGACCAGATCCTCACCGCTGAGGTTGATGATGGGGGCCTGTACTTTAGGTTTCAGGAGGGAGTTTAAGGTTTCAAAAAGTTATTTTGGGTTGTTGGATAGTGAGGTGTTGAGGGTGGGGAAGTAGAATTGTTTGGCCAGATGAAGGGCAGAGTTATAGGTTTTGAGCATGAACTTATAGTGGATGAAGCCTTCTGCTAAGAGAGATTTGCTCCACTGTCGCTCTGCACACCTTGAGCAGCGCTGAAGAAAGCGTGTTTGCATTGTGTGCCAGGGCTGCCATTGTCTGTGCCGAGTCTTTCTGGGTGTAGAAGGTGCTGTTTCATCTAGGGCATTCTTCAATGTATTATTGAAGTGTGGCAATGCTAAGTTTGGACAGGAGAGGGAGGAGATGCGGGCTAAAGATATGTGGAGATTGCCCATAAGCTGCTGGGTATTAATGGTATGTATATTCTGATAAGTGTTGTAAGTGGGGGTGTACCTGGTGAGGAGGAGACAGTTCTTGACAGAGAAGGAAAGAAGATTGTGGTCCGAAAGCGGGAGATAGTAAAGTTGTGCAGCGAGCCGGGACGGGAGAAATCCAGGTCCAGAGTATTCCCCTCCTCATGCGTAGGAGAATTAGTAAACTGTGAGAGGCCGAATGAAGAAGTTAGAGAAGTGGTCTAGAAACTGGCGGGAGGAGCCTGTAGGGCAATAAACAACCGCCACTCGCAAGGAGAAGGGCTTAAAGAGTCTGATGGTGTGGACTTCAAAGGAAGGAAGTGCAGCGCCCCAGAGTCCTGGTCGTTGCAGTAATGTTGTTCTTCCACCAGGGGGAGCGATATTACGTCTGAAGGCAATAAAGGAGATCCTCTGTCCAGGTATCACTAACCACACACAACACACTTCACACTCCGGCCGCCAGGGGGAGCAAAGGTTCTATTTATTAGGCCACTCCTCACAGTTAGGTAAAACTGGTAGTTGGAGGGAAAGTTAGAGAGTTCCTGGCTGGGGACCGAGACGGAAAGGTCTCCAGGTCGAGCTGGCTGGAATGATTTCCAGTCAGATCCAGACTGCGGTCTGAGGAGGACGAGGGTCCACGGAGCTGCGCCTGCCCAACGTGCGCAGCATCCTAAGAAAGAGATATAGAAGAGAAGTGTATTGCAGTGAGTGAGAAATGAAGGCATAGCAACAAGTGGATACCAGAGAGGAGAGTGGCCGAGAGAAGCTGCATCCTTCTGGTGTGCGATCCGGTAGCCGGAATACCAAGGGAGTAAGTGCTCTACGCCTTGCTTCAGAGACCGGCAGGGCAGGTGATTCCAAGCTGCCTGTCCGCCCTTTATACACAGGAGGCAAGGTGGCATCCTTAAAGAGGCTGGGGTGTGCTAGAGTCCCTAACCAAAGTCTCAAGTCACCGGTCATACGTGTTTTGTTCTATCCGACCACGGGGAACAGTGAGAGGAGTTAAGCCCCCGTCACACTAAGCGAGGTCGCTAGCGAGATCGCTGCTGAGTCACAAGTTTTGTGACGCAACAGCGACCTCAGTAGCGATCTCGCTATGTTTGACACGTAGCAGCGACCAGGCCCCTGCTGTGAGATTGCTGGTCGTGTCGGAATGGCCTGGACCTTTTTTTGATCGTTGAGGTCCCGCTGACATCGCTGAATCGGTGTGTGTGACACGGATTCAGCGATGTCTTCACTTTTTTTACTTTTACAATGGTAACCAGGGTAAACATCGGGTTACTAAGCGCGGCCCTGCGCTTAGTAACCCGATGTTTACCCTGGTTACCATCGTAAATGTAAAAAAAACCAAACACTACATACTCACATTCCGGTGTCCGTCAGGTCCCTTGCCGTCTGCTTCCCGCACTGACTGACTGCCGGCCGTAAAGTGAAAGTACAGCACAGCGGTGACGTCACCGCTCTGCTGTTAGGGCCGGCACTCAGTCAGTGCAGGAAGCGGAAGCCGGGGGACGCGAAGGTGAGTATGTGCTGTTTGTTTTTTTACATTTTACACTGGTAACCAGGGTAAACATCGGGTTACTAAGCGCGGCCCTGCGCTTAGCAACCCGATGTTTACCCTGGTTACCCGGGGACCTCGGCATCGTTGGTCACTGGAGAGCTGTCTGTGTGACAGCTCCCCAGCGACCACACAGCGACTCAACAGCGACGCTGCAGCGATCGGCATCGTTGTCTGTATCGCTGCAGCGTCGCTAAGTGTGACGGGGCCTTAAGAACGATGAGGACCTTATTGGAGCTTATGCAAGTAAGGACCTACTGTGTTACTGTGCGCATAAGAAGGCTATTGAATTCCACCTGGATAAGGGGACTCTGGATTTGCCTTCAGACCGGCCGGACTCTGCCTACCCTGTGGTCCGTACCCTGGACTGTGGACACTGAAGCCTTCAGTAAAGGTAAAGAGACTGCAACCTTGTGTCCTCGTTATTCACTGCGCCTTACATCATCCACCATCCACCATCCACACTCTGGGAAGCCCTGGGGATACACTTCACCTGTGTGAAGGTATACCATCAAGCTGCCATAACATCACCCCAGCGGACCCCCAAGCAGCGTCGGTCGCCCTGACCAAATACCACAGGTGGCGTCACAAACACTTCCCCTTTAAAGACCTTTCCCATATATAAACTCTTTCACTGGACACCCCTGAGGGCCACGGACCGGATCAGCCACTGTGACATCCCCCGAACCGAAGGACCCGGTACCGAGTACCCCATTGCCCTACCCTGGGGGCGATCCAGAAATGTAAGTGAGGGGACCAGGGGGATGACCTGGAAAGCACATTGTGATGAAAGGAGCAAACCAGCACCTCAACCCTGTCTGTTCTCAGGTCTGGTGGTATGTGAAAATTTCAGCCCACCAAACAAGAGAGCGGCAGCGGCGGTGGTGTTTGATTGGATCATCCTGCATGAAACACTAGAGGACTACTTAATTGGTAAAAGAGAAAGAAACAAAGAAAAATGCTTTCATTACTCCATAGAATATTACAGATTTGGTGTCTATATGGCTGCCATAAAAGGCGCAGGTCAGCAACAGTGATAGAGGTACAGTTCCCTAGTACAGATTTCTTTAGAATTTTTACTCGCTTATTGAAATTAATCAGGGGCACTTGACCTCTGTAATCTGAATTGTAATACAATTCTTTGATTTCTAATTTAAATGATATGGATGAGTAATTTTAAAGGGAATATGTTAGCAGGTTTTTGCTATGTAAGCTGAAGACAGCTATAGGGATTAAAACAGATTTTAGTGATGCGGCTCTTACCAAGCTCCCAGGTTTTATTTGCTTACAATGATTGTTTTAGCTCCTGGTGCTAAAACAATCATTACTGGCACACATCAGAGGTGCCTTGTAGTCACTCATCCCTCTCCTGTACCAGCCAGCTCACTGTCTATGGACATTGTATACACAGAGCATGGTATGGGCGGGGATAGCTTTTCAGTTCTGCTTCATTGCTAAAGGTACCTTCACACTAAGCGAAGTTGCCGGCCGTAAAGTACAGCACGGCGGTGACGTCACCGCTGTGCTCTGCTTTCACTTTACGGCCGGCAATCACAGTCAGTGCGGGAAGCAGACGGCAAGGGACGTGACAGACATCAGAAGGTGAGTATGTACTGTTTGTTTTTTTTACTTTTACAATGGTAACCAGGGTAAACATCGGGTTACTAAGCGCGGCCCTGCGCTTAGTAACCCGATATTTACCCTGGTTACCACTGTAAAACATTGCTGGCATCGTTGCTTTGGCTGTCAAACACGACGATACACGCCGATCTGACGACCAAATAAAGTTCTGAACTTTCAGCAACGACCAGCGATATCACAGCAGGATCCTGATCGCTGCTGCGTGTCAAACACAACGATATCGCTATCCAGGACGCTGCAACGTCACGGATCGCTAGGGATATTGTTTAGTGTGAAGGTACCTTAAGTCTAAAAACCGCTGATTGTGTCAGAACGGCTCCACCCAGTAATCTAAGTGCTACATTGTTGGATTCAGCTTTTCTTTGCTACATCGTACTGCTCTCAGATGAGATAGCAAAATCCTGCTGACAAATTCCCTTTAAGCTTTTCTGTAAATGCAGAATATGGCAAAACAATAGGTCACATGCATCCTTGTTAAATCCCAAACAGCTGATTTTCCATGGGAGGCCATAACCATCCATTTTCTAAGCAGCGATCACTATAGGTCAAATGTAGTATAACATGGCAGAGATTAAGATGACCGTCCATGTTACACCACTCAAGTCCAAAAAAACAGTGCAGCTGTCTGTTCTGGATCATGTTGGGCTGTCGAGTGGCCAAATTGAGCCCTCTCCTCTGTGACATCAATATATCCTAACTTAATTTCTTAACTCACTAGTCTTTGCTCATAACCATCTATGTTTTCAGTTGTAGGCCTGGTACCACCAGAATTGTAAATAGATTGTAATAAACACTGTAAAAAAAGAACAAATACCTGATGCCTGATGCATGGCAGATGATTCTTCCTTCATTCTGTCTTGGAATGTTTTCAAGACAACTGATTTCCTTCATTAAATGGACATGGTCCTCTCCATTTGTCTCTTCCCTTTGCTCTGTTTCTATTTGAATTAAAGGCACCTCCATAGGTCCACTGGAGGAACCGAGCTGGTGAAGTTTAGATTTATTTACAACTATCATTTCTTGAATGTCTATAGATTTGCGTCCATTATTATTTTTAAAGCTTCCCCTACTTGTGCTCTCATATGAATCCTGATGTTGGACTAGCAGAGATTTTCCACTCTTAACAATGTCCACAGCTAGCTTGTTGGCATATCGGTCTACATGCGCCGGTGAACCCTTGGGTGATGAGGACGCCTCTGCGTCTACACTATCAGTTCTGTCTGCTATGATTTTATTCTTGCGCATTAAAGCCTCAATGGAACTGGACCAGGTTTCATGGATTAACACATCTGTAACTTGGTCAGTCTGGCACCTTTGGTATAGACAAGAGTCTGATTTGCAAAGATTTGTGGATGAGATGGAATTGACAGGTTGAATGTTGAGAAAATCACGTGAACCTCTTCTTGAAAACCCATCAAGAGAGTTTGCTTTAACTGGAGCATTTACAGTGAGACGTGAGCTAGACGATCTGGTGCAAGGCATGGAAGATTGGCGGAAACAGAAAGGTGTGCGAGAGGAAGGGGGCATTAAATTATTTGTCCATTCTGCGGTATTTCTGCTTGAATAAGTTTCCTTACTTTCCTTGTCTATTTCCTTTAACATGAATCGGTAAAACTCTTCAGTAATACTCTCGGTGCTAGACTGTTTGGAAAGGCAGGTGGGTTTTACATTCAAGTGACTGTTTCTCCTGGAAATTTGTTGTAAAGCAGAATTCAGAATACTGTTTGCATTTTTCCCAGCATAATAGTCTAGCAACAACTCAAATTCTCTTCCTTCATTTTCCATCTGATTTACCATAAATCTAGAAAATTCATCAGTAATACTTTCACAGCTGGACTGCTTAGACATAGAACTTGTTCTACTGAATGGCTGTCCTAGCATGTTCCAAGGGCCCAAGGTGTTGACAAGACTTTTAGTATCTGGATCTTCCTCGGGAATGCTTTCATAACTAGATGCTTTACCTCTGCTCCATCTGTCACAGTGTAATCTGTTCCTTGACAAGTTCTGCCCCTGCCATAGAGGATCTGCAACTGATGACTCAGTTAAATTCATTATTTTAGAGGCCACTTCATTGGCGAAAGCGCTGACAGGGTCCAGGGCATCATCAAGGTTGATGGACTCATCCACCACTCGGTTCATGAGCCGTTCTTTAAGCTCTGGGTGCTCATCTGTCTTCTTTTTTATTTCACTGAGTCTTGGAGGCCTGTGCCTTCTCACTACTGACCCACCTGAAGCTGGATCTTTTTTTCTTTTCACTGTCCTACAAGGTGTCATCAAACATTCACTTCCTTTGGCCCATGCACAAAACCAAGGTTGCTTCCCGTTGGAATTCTCTAGACAAATAGCGGCTATTTCAGTGGCCATAGAAACCACAGTTTCTGACAAATCATCTGCAAAGTCTGTTAAACAGTAATTACTGACAGGGTGCTTTACAGTAAGTACAGCCTGAGAAGGGTGCAACATGTTACTACTCCCCAATGGTAGGTTCAGGGAGAATTCTTTGGCTACATGCATCTCACTGTGGAGCTTTTCTTGACTTCCTGAATCCATAGCCACATCCATGGATCCTTTGTCTGACACACAATACCTACAGTCATCATCTATAAGAATACTTTCCCTGGCTCTTTGATCATTGTGGTGTTGTTTATAGCGCTCCCTCCTCAGACATTGCTTACTGCATGATGTTTTCATTTGGGCTTGACTACTTGCACTGCAGTAAGTGTCTGCTGGGAGGATATTGTTTACACTCACTTCATTTGGAGGAAGTTTGAGTGTAATTGGTTCTGTTTTTGGCTCAGGGCTGCTACATGATTTGGTTAGCTGGCTTTTATTCCTATGAGCCGGTTCTTCTACTTGACTATTTCGTCTTTCTAACGCTACAGATTTAGTACTTTCAACAAATGCATCAGAAGGCAAGTCTCCGCTTTTCACAAGATCACTCATCTTTTTACAAGTGAAATGCATCACATTGAAGAGAAGTTCAGTAGTAGTTGCTACAAAATCATGGGATGTAGTAGCGCAATGCTGAACTTCCACACCTTGCACTGACTTCTCAGCTGAGTGCCTTAAGATGGTATCAGATAAATTATGAGCTAGGTCATCATTCACCACGTCGCCTACATGGGCCAGTTTAGCAGAACTTATGTTGCTCAGGATCTTCTGGTTTATAGACTCAAGAAACTCCCCTACATTCTTATATTTACAGAGACTGGTCAGTACTAGAGCTGCCTCTTTTAGGAGGGTGTTAGCAATATTTTCTTTGAGTTTTTCCATACTGGTTCCCATTGCAATGCTGCAATGTAGTGCTACAGCTGTTGATGCATCAGCTGCCAGCAAAAGTCCACTAGATGTGGCAGGATAATGAGTTTGTCTTTGTTCCCCTAGGCCACAAACAGCTATGGCACTTGCCATCTTAGTCATCTCACACAAAGCAGATGGAACAGAAAATCCAACACTCTCTATATTACTGGGATATCCTACCATATCTGCGAGGTATTCTTCCATTCTATAATTCTCTTCTGCATAAGAGTTTTCAGAAAGTTCTGAATTATTTCGATCTGGAGGCTGTGGACTTGAAAGTGTGCCTATGACAGATGCTGCACATGCTAACGCTACTTCTAAAGTACTCTGTGTGGAGCTCGTATCCTCATCTGTCCAATGATCAGAACTGTTTGCAAGGTTCTCCTGCTCGGGCCAATGTGATTCTTCAACCCATTCTGTTGGGCTGTCACAACTATCAGGGCTCTGTACTATAACAATTTTTGGAAGCTCGTTCCATGAGCGAGATGTAGCTGGAGAATCTTCTTGAAAAGAGAAACCAGAAAGGGCAGAGTCACCAGCCGATATAGAAAGAGCTGCCTCCTTGGGGAAAGAGTTATCTGACTGAGACAGTCTAATAAATGCATCCTGTAATACACATTCTGCTAAATTGGTTGCATATTGGCCTGTAGTTGCGGGGTCTTCAAAAGATTCTGTGCAGTGATTAGCTTCGCACAGTGAGCTTTGTAGTCCAATACTTTCTATACATTGAAACTCCTTTCTTTCAGTTTTACACTCGAAGTTGATTCCCACTAGAGAAGCTCTTCTTCCATCAGAGTTTCTTCTCATATCCTCTTTAGACTTCACTATCACATTAAATTCTTCTTTTCTAAGATCTGTCCTTCCAATTTTTCTGTTCTGAAATTGTTCAGCTGCTTTTCTTTTTACTTTCTTGATATCATCAGGAGGTTCTACAAGAAAAGTGGAAAAATGTAGGTCAGAACTTTACTAAGCACATCGTCCATGAAGACTAATAAGATCACAAGACACATAAAGCACCCAAAATATATTTCACCATGGGATAACGGTCCTACTAAAATCAACACTATCTCTGATGATAACCACCTCTGCTCTTAACTTTTAGATTGTCGATATTTTGGAGAAGACTTTAAGTTAGTTACACAGTTCCATATTTTATTTTCGCTCTTCATGCTGAATTTGTGAAAAGATGAACACCAGAATGATGAATAATATATATTCTACATGAAAGGAGTACTGGAATCTACACATGGGAAAATAAATGAACCATGAAAGTTTGGAACCCATGAAAATTGAATTATATATTCCCATACATCTGATGTGTCCCAGGTTCAATAAATAATACTGTCCTAATGACTGCTTTATAACTGTAAAGATTCCCGCATTTCCATGGTGCAGTGGTTTCATAGGATATAACTTTTACTAGGTTAACAAAGTGAATCTTAGATTTTATACTTAGGTCTTCCTTTGATAAGTTACAGAAATGTATAGCTTTGTATTTCATGTTCATGACATCATTGAAAATAAGTGAACATTTGTCATGTTATTCTGAGTAAATTAGTATACTTAAAAGTGATTTTAAAGGGAATGTATTACCTATTCTATTCAGTTAATTAAAACCAGACATTTTCAGATTATAGTTTTTTTTCCATGGGGACGACACCTATCTTTCCTAAGCTATTGTTTCCAGCACTTAGTGATATGCTTTACAGCAGCCGTATGAACCATACACAGCAAGTCTGACAATGGCTCATTGATTTCTACAGTAGAGTATTCTAGGCATGCTTTTTGATCTGAGAAGAGCTCACATGTGCAGAATAGGGGGAGGAGGTGAGCTGTGATATCACCTGTTGTGAAATGTGGATTCAGTGCTCTACCATTACTGTACATAGAAGTATTAACTCTCATAGCTATGCTGTAATTATAAAAGGAAGCAGATTAAAGGCATCTGTAGTATGAATCTAATTGTATGCTGAGAATCCAGACTGAAAATGCAAAGATTTTAGGATTTAGAAGCTTTTTTCGGATGATCACTTTAAAAGTACCGTATATACTCGAGTATAAGCCGAGAATTTCAGCCCATTTTTTTAGGCTGAAATTGCCCCTCTCGGCTTATACTCGAATCATACCCAGATGTCGGCAGGGGAGGGGGAGCAGTAGCTGTGTAATCATACTCACCTGCTCCTGGCGCAGTCCCTGGTTCCCCGGCGCCGGCAGCTTCTTCCTGTAGTGAGCGGTCAGATGATACCGCTCATTACAGTAATGAATATGGACCCCACTCCACTCCCATAGGGGTGGAGCCGCATATTCATTCCTGTAATGAGCGGTACCATGTGACCGCTCAATATAGGAAGAAGCTGCTGGCGCCGGGGAACCATGCCAGGAGCAGTTGAGTATAACGCAGTGCGTGATATGCACCTGCTCCCCGTTCCACCACCGCCGGCCGCAGCTGCGTCTTTCCGGTCCTCTGCACTGATGCTCAGGTCAGAGGGCGCGATGACGCGATTAGTGTGTGCGCTGCCCTCTGCCTGAACAGTCAGTGCAGAGGATGGGGAAGATGCAGCAGCGGCCGGCGGTGGTGGAACGGGGAGCAGGTGAATATAGCAAGTGCCGGGCGGCCTGAGCAATGAGAGGTGAGTATGTGATTTTTTTTATCACAGCAACAGCATAAGGGCAAATGTCTACATGGAGCATCTTATGGGGCATAATCCGTGTTTGTGCAGCTTTATATGGGGCAAATATCTTTATGGAGCATCTTATGGGGCCATTATCGTTTGTGGAGCATTATATGGGGCAAATATCTTTATAGAGCATCTTATGGGACCATAATCAACGTTTGTGCAGCATTATATGGGGCAAATGTCTGTATGGAGCATCTTAAGGGGCCATAATCCACATTTGTGCAGCATTATATGGGGAACATTTTAATATGGAGCATGTTATGGGGCCCATCATAAACTTTACGGAGCATTATATGGGGCTCCTAATTCAATATGGATATTCAAAAACACTTAACCTACTGATGTCTCAATTAATTTGACTTTTATTGGTATCTATTTGTATTTTTGACATTTACCGGTAGCTGCTGCATTTTCCACCCTAGGCGTATACTCGAGTCATTAAGTTTTCCCATTTTTTGTGGCAAAATTAGGGGGGTCGGCATATACTCGGGTCGACTTATACTCAAGTATATACGGTGTATGCAAATAGCTATGTTCCTCACTGTTCCATGCTTGGTTGCTTCTTAGCCTTTTTCAGTTTGACCACAACTTGGACCTATTGGGGCATATTAATGTCAAAGAGGGTGCCCCCTTGTTTGCAACCTCCCTCTGTTAACCAAAGTAAAGAGGAGAGGCACTGCACTGAGCAACTCCTGCTATAATAGAGACTGCATGATCATGTATTATATTGTCACATACTTATTTATCTTCCAGGTGACTATTTGACTGCATTTTCCTAAGCTATATTAGCTCTTTAACAACGACTCTTCCTTTAAAGCTAGTGGGTAAAAAACCCCCTCATATTTCAGAGACATAGGCTGTCATTTCCATTAGTCACTGATAACTAGACATTAGTGTTCTTGTCGATTTCCAGTGCAAAGAGCGAATTAAGCAGTACATCATCTACATAAGCAGTTCATCATCTAAATACAAATTAAAAAGCTAATTATCCAGTGGTGCTTGAAAGTTTGAAACCCTTTCAGAATTTTCCATATTTTTGCATAAATTTGACCTAAAACTACATCAGATTTTTACAAAAGTCCTAAAAGTAGACAGGGAACCAAATCAAGTAAATGAATAAAAAATATTAGACTTCGTCAATTTTAAAATGAGAAAAATGATCAAATATCGCATGTCTGTCAGTAGCAAATATATGTGAATCTTTAGGATTAACAGATAATTTGAAAGTGAAAATAAATAATTAAATGACAATTAGATATGAGTGGGAGATCTGTTTTATTTACAGAACAACGCTATATCAAAGTCTCATTTTCACAACACGTTTGTGGAAGTGTATCATGACATGAACAAAGGAAATTCTGAGGATCTCAGAAGAAGAGATGTTGATGCTTGCCAGACTGAAATATGAAACAAAACCATATCTAAAAGGTTTGGACTCCACCAATCCAAAGTCCACTAGATTGTGTACAAATGGAGGAAATTCAAAACCATTATTACATCGACTGGAGAAGTCAACAATAAAGATCACTCCAAGGGCAAAGCATATAATAGTCTGCAAGGTCACAAAGGAACCCAAGGTTACCTCTAAGCAACTAAAGGCCTCTCTCACATTAGCTAATGATAATGTTCATGAATCCATCATCTGGAAGACACTAAACAACAATGGCGTGCATTGTAAAATTGCAGGGGATAGTCATTGCTCTCCAAAAGAGCAGTGCTGCAGTTTGGTAAAGACCATCTGGAGAAAAAAAACATTGCATTACAGCACAATAACCTCTTATAATCTGTAATACATGATGGTGGAGGTATCATGGCTTGGGCTAGTGTTACTGCATCTGGGCCGTGACAGCGTGCCATCATTGATGGAACAATGAATTCTGAAGTATACTTTGAAGCATACTAGCAAATTCTAAATTAAAATGTCACCATGTCTGTCCATCAGTTCAATCTCAATAAAACTGGGTCATGGAACAAGACAACGACCCAGAGTACACGTCGATCTCCAGAATAATGGTTAAAGAAGAATAATATTCAAGTTTTGTATTGGCCAAGTCAAAGTCCTGACCTTAATCCTATAGAAATGTTGTGGAAGGACCTGGGGTGTGCAGTTAATAGGAGAAAAGTCATCAACATAACAGAGTTGAAGCAGTTTTGTAGGAAAGAATGAGCTAAAATTCCTCTAAACTGATGTGAAGGACAATTCAACAATTACTAGAAACATTTAGATGCAGTTATTGGCAGATTCTGAAAACAATGGTTCATATGATTTTTCCACTGACATCCATGTGACATTTGATCATTTTCCAAATTTTAAAAAATAATAATATTTTGACTTATTTGTTTGACTTAGTTCTCTTTATCGAGTTTCTGTGAAAATCTGATGTAATTTTACATTATGTTAATACAGAAATATGAAAAACAAGGATTCACAAATTTCCAAGTACCATTGTACATTATTGTGAGAGAGGTTATACTTAGTACAAAACTTAGTACAAAACATAAAATATGCAGAAATGTATTTTCCCTGGTGACATCAAGATATACTTGGGCCCCAATTCATCTGTCTTTTGCATCTTTTTTGGGTTAAGGTTTGTATTTCTGGCAGTTTTATTTTTGCTCCAAAAATGGCTTTTACGTGGTTTTTACATTAGTTTTTTCAAGCCTCATCATTTTTTCCTTAACAATGTGGGCATGGTTTTCATTATTCAGATGTGGTTTTCATTATTCAGGTGTCTTCAGCTAATTCATCAATTCAATGCATTCAAAATGGTAAAATAAAAGCAAAAGCCACAATAAGAGGAACTAGAATCCCTCCAAAAAATTCAAAAACTCACACAGCAAAAAAGGGGCAGCAGTATTTACCTGCCCAGGTCTAAAGGTACCGTCACACTAAACGATATCGCTAGCAATCCGTGACGTTGCAGCGTCCTCGCTAGCGATATCGTTTCGTTTGACACGCAGCAGCGATCAGGATCCTGCTGTGATGTCGCTGGTCGCTGAATAAAGTCCAGAACTTTATTTGGTCGTCCGATCGCCGTGTATCGTTGTGTTTGACACCAAAAGCAACGATACCAGCGATGTTTTACACTGGTAACCAGGGTAAACATCGGGTTACCAAGCGCAGGGCCGCGCTTAGTAACCCGATGTTTACCCTGGTTACCAGCGTAAAAGTAAAAAAAACAAACAGTACATACTCACCCAGCGTCATACCTCCCCCAGCGTCTGCTTCCTGACACTGACTGAGCGCCGGCCCTAAAGTGAAAGTGAAAGCCGCTCTGCTGTTAGGGCCGGAGCTCAGTCAGTGTCAGGAAGCAGAGGCTGGGGGACGCTGGGTGAGTATGTACTGTTTGTTTTTTTTACTTTTACGCTGGTAACCAGGGTAAACATCGGGTTACTAAGCGCAGCCCTGCGCTTAGCAACCCGATGTTTACCCTGGTTACCCAGGGACCTCGGCATCGTTGGTCGCTGGAGAGCGGTCTGTGTGACAGCTCCCCAGCGATCAAACAGCGACGCTGCAGCGATCGGCATCGTTGTCGCTATCGCTGCAGCGTCGCTTAATGTGACGGTACCTTAAGAACTAATGAACGATCAGGATGCAGCAAACCCATGTAATAAAGATAGCGACAACACAGGTGCAAAATACTGATAAGACAAACACTCACAACCTAGCAGTTCATGGAGGGGGTGATTGCATAGTATTAAAATTGCACACAAAAAAGGCTTGTATAGGGCACTGGTCACACATAGCTAGTGCACAGTGTCTGGCTTGCAGCCTATTAGTGACGCCTATACTATTAGATTAGGCGGACTGCCCAGCACTATATAAGGGCACCCCATGAGGACAGATACCCCAGTTTACAAGGCCAACATTAATAGGCCTGGCTGCACCATGAATATATAAAACATGCAAAAAATATATATAATATATGAAAGGTATTGGTCGATATTTTTGTTAAGATATGTAAGCTAAGGGTCCTTACACTTGTGAGTACTTACACTATAAAGCCATCTTTATTACATGGGTTTGCTGCATCCTGATAGAGCATTAGTTCTGAGACCTGGGCAGGTAAATACTGCTGCCCTTTTTTGCCGTGTGAATTTTTCGAAATGGTAGATAGCCGATAGCCGAGAGTTGCTACTGTGCATGCGCGGGCAGTGCCATCTTGGAGGAGGAATTTTTTTTTCTTCTCTAGTAAGATGGCGCTGCCGCCACATGCACAGCAGCAGCTATCGCATCATAGCTAGACACCGATAGCAGCTACTGCGTAGGCACGGCAGGCGCCATTTTCAAATTGAGTTTTCTTTTTCTTTCCTGTAGCTGAATAATTTGAATAAAACTTATTATTCGCACATAAAACATGTGATTTTGCTGCAAAGCAGGTGCCACGGTTGGTATCTGCCTGAAGAAGCATTTTTTTTTAATGTATGTGCAGATATTCATTATGCAAACTAGGGGGCAGGTCAGTGAGGGATCAGTGACCTGTCAGCAGTCTGCATTATAAATATCTAATCAGAGAACTACATACCCCAACCCCGCCTTAGGGCCCGATAATCTCATTAACACAAAACTGAAAATAAAGATTAACAACCAAGATGGATTTCATCAACCAAGGTATCATTTTAATCCATATAACGGTGCTGACCTGACACTGTGTGTAGGTTACTGTGCATAATCCTGCGGACAGGTTCCCTTTAATGGGGTTGCCTTGCTCATTAAGGGCTTGTCCAGGACTTTAGTATTGATGGCCTATCCTTAGCATAGGACATCAATGTCTGATCGGTGGTGGTGTGACATCCACCGATCAGCTGTTCCAGATGTTGGTGGTAGCTTGAGCTGCTCAGTTACGGAGCTGCAAAGCATTGCTCACTCGACTGTATAGGGGCTGCAGCCGGATTCTGCACATCTGCCCCCTATTCAAATCAATAGGGGTGAATGTGCAGCACCCAGTGGTGGCCACTATTCTGTTGACAGACCTGTGCTGAGCAGTTAATTGATGACCTATCTCTAGGCCATCAATGTTAAAGTCCCAGACAATCCCTTTATTGGTTAAAATTGAAAAGTGTTTGTAAAAACAAGCTACTTTGCAACTTACCTCTTATTAAAAATTCTATCAGTTCTTAAGAATGGAGAGATTTATAATTATTCACTGCTTATTGCCTAAGTTGCAGCCCACCTTTGAGTGGCCAGTCTCCTAGGCAAGGCGTGCATGCTGTTTGCTCTGCAGCTTGCAAGTGCTGCTCTGAAGCTGGCTGGTTCTCTAAATCTGGTGTGGTGCTACTCTCATGTTGCAGAAGAAAAACTGTATCTGTTAGCTGTATCGGAGCATATAGATCAGAAAGTAGCACAACAATACCACTGGTCTGAACAGTCAATCTTCAGAAGTGCACCACATCCCAGAAAGCAGGAAGCCAAGAGGCAGGAGAGCTGTGCACTCCTTAAGACAGAAGTTGAGCACACTCCTTTTATGATACTTGCCTCTCTTGCAGACTTCCCCTTCGCTATCGTCTTCTAACTGTTCAGAAGCGGTCAAAAAATCCTCTTCTATCGATGAAACTGAGCAGTTGGTGTCATCCTCAGCTCGGAGTGGGCTTGTGTCAGGTAGTAGATTGTTCTCTTGGGCTAACTCCAATCCCAGAAGAAACTTGTTCAGTTCCACTATGATGGCATTTGAGCTGTTTTCCATTTTACCTCGTAGCAGTAGACAAACTTCATCTGGCTGCCAGACCTCAAAGACAATAGGGAATACTTGTGTCACTAATGCTGAAGCCACAATTTATTTTTTTATAAACTAGCATTATTCAATTATCAATTCATCTATCAGTTATCAATTTATTTATCAACAAAGCGTTACTTGTTTCTGCACAAATCGTAGCAGCACATTGGAGTATTTGAAACTTTGGGACATATTTTATTAGAGAAAATGGCATTACCTTCAGCTTCTAATTCTTTTTTTCCAGCCTTCAGACTTTTAATCAAAAGTTAGTCTAGGATAAAACAGTGAAAAATCCACAAGGAGGAAGGGTGACTGTGAAGAACCACACCTCACAGCCTGCCTGACGTCACTAATACCTCGGGGATCACGCGGTACAGTCTCCCCACTTTTACCAACGTGATGTTCCACACCCTCTGGAGATACATAATGTCAACTTGACACAGGGAGGCACGGGGAGTGAGAGAGGGTGGCCCATATGACCGACGACGTGTTACACCACTCGCTCAAAACCCTCACTGACTGAGAGACCCCTTTCACTAGCACCAGTGAAACAGAGCCCTGCCAGCCCGGTAGGACTGCAACCAGTTCCTCGTTTGCTATAAGCCCGGTCCGTTACCAGAATTATATCGGACTAGACTCCAGCTCCAGTAGCATAAGATGTTAAACTGAGATTTGAGGATCGAGATAAAAGAGCAGCCCAATTAAAATAGAAAAAAACACTGTTGGTCTACATGCACCTTCAGCCATGAAATCTTGTCACATGGGATGAGACATTATTACAGAATGGAATATTTACAGATATGAGCAGGGGAAAAGAGCCATGGAAGCTCCCCTCCCCCCAAAAAAAATAAAAATAAAAAAAAATAAAAATATTCGGCTGGGTCCTTTCAAAGTAATTTTCCTCATATGGAAGATTTAGATTCCCCTTTCACTGTCCTTCAAACACAGTATGATACCCCAACCGAGAATTCCTCCACAGTACCCTCCACAGGCACTGTAGCCCACCTCAACTCCCCCGGGAAAGAATGGTGATTGGTCAGGCCAACACAGTATGATCCCACAACTGTGACCCCAACAAAACACTTAACGCAACCACACATATCACCACACTGTATAATTGTCCCCTTAGCCCTCCAAACAGTATAATGGCCCCCACACAGCATGATGAACCCCACACAAACCATTCTGTGTCCATTAACTGATCAATATTTCTGCATTGATGCCAATTTATTTTCTTAACCTAAACAACATTTTAGAGGGTTTCAGCTTTCAAAAGAATAATTTATACAACCAATGGCTGAATTTAACGTCAGGCTATAAGCTTTTATTTACATAACATGGATAAGCGACATAACTTCTGTCAGGGAGTGTAGACAAAACACTATATACACAATGGTTATACGTGTACAATGGGCAGATATGCAAATACGATAGTGGTAGGGCAAAGTATGCAGAATATAAGAGTCAGTTATCAGTCTATCAGTCAGATGAAAGGCCTGGCTTGTGGGGGAGGGACTGCCACGTCGGAGTCTGGTGGTCCCCTCTGTTGCTTGACTTCTCTCACACGATGTGTCATCACAACCTCCCCAGAGAAAAACCAAGCACATGATTCCACTATTTCATGCAAAGTCATAGACAATGAATGTAGATGAGATCAAGCGTATGCACTTCTGCTCCATTCAAGACTGTCAGCAATTCCTGAGTTGTAGGGCCACAATCTCAGGATCAACACCCAGCATATTAGATTCACAGGGATCCGTAAAAATTCCTGAACTCTATGGATAGGTGATATCTTAATGTTTTGAGAACAATCCATGGGCATTGATGGCCAACATTTGGCTCTCCAACCCATGAGAAAGAATCCTGGCGGCCACTGACTATCAAGGCTTGTTAGAAGCCAAAGATCAACAACAGCACACAAAGCAGATTTTGGGGACCGAAAAATCTCAGATTGTCATGGCATGGGTTATGCTTCAAGTAATTATGCATCAAAACTCTGAAATTCATCTTACAATGCAAATCACTGAGCATGACTGTACAATGCTCATAAATAAACAAGGAATATGACATTGCTCCAAAAATGTCTATATGTATTATCAAAATAGAGATGATTACTTTCAGTTTATGTAAAATGGATTAATGTTTTGCCCATTTTATGATATTTTCTTGTTTAAAAGATGTCTCACCAATTTTTTTTCCTAATTATATATGTAATATAATGAAAGTGTATTGGAATGCTTTCTGATCGCTTTCTTCCCCGGTATCCAGCTTCTATCCATGCCTCTTCTGGTCAATGTGACCACTCTGCCGCTTTCCCCTTTCATACACCGTCTACTGTGTGAAGCAGTTGCTGCTTTTACCATGTAAGGCTACTTTCACATTTGCGTTTTAATCTGCAGCGTTTAATCCGCAAACGCAAGGACACGAAAAACGCATGAAAACGCGTGTAAACGCAGCATTTTAAAACCGCTTACGGTTACCGCATGCGTCATTAAAACGCTGCGTTTACATGCTTTTGCGTGCGTTTTCCATGCGTTTGCGTTTTTTGTGCGCATGTCGCAAAAATTTACTAGAGAAAAATCTAGATCACAAGAACCAGCCAATGGGACTACAGAGGGCGTGTATTATGTGAAATCTATATATAGACCCTAGGACAGCTGAAATCTTCAGATTTTGCTCCTGTATCCTGTGACAAGATGGATCTTCACATGGATAGCTTTTACTTCAAACTGGATCTGAGCATCAAGATTTTTCTGGCATGTGCGTTTGCTTGGGAGCAACACCGAAACCGGGAAAGACAGAGAAGGACACGGCGTAGGCGGTTTTGGCAACACCCCATTGTAGAACTGCGGGAGAGCCGTGGTGCATATCACACCCTGTATGGTGAGCTCGATGAGAACCCAGAAAAATTCCCGGAATATACCAGGATGTCACAAGACTCTTTCCGGGATTTGCTTGATCGTGTCCAAGGAGCCATCCGGAGACAGGACACACAGCTCCGTAGAGCCATTCCACCAGAGGAACGTCTCCTGGTTACCTTAAGGTACGTAATAATTCTAAACAAAAGCTACCCATAATTTTTGCATGTCTGACATGTATTTTTGGCTTTTTTGTAAATTATTTATTCTTTCTACAGATTTCTTGCAACTGGAGAGAGCTTGTCATCTCTTCATTTCCAGTACCGCCTTGGGATTTCCACGCTGTCCGGAATTGTTTTTGTCACCTGCCGGGCTTTATGGAACGTTCTCTGTGAGGAATTTATACCCATACCCACGGAGGACATGTGGAAAGAAATTGCTGAAAAATTTTGGACTGTTTGTGATTTTCCCAACTGTTTGGGTGCGGTGGATGGGAAGCACATCCGGATTATCAAACCAGCCAGAACGGGATCACAGTTCTTCAACTACAAAAAATATTTTTCAGTAGTTCTTATGGCAATAGCCAATGCGGACTGTCGCTTCATTGCTGTGGACACTGGTGCTTTTGGCCGTGGCAACGATTCACAGACTTTTAAAAACTCTGATATGGGGCGACGTGTTTATGGCAAAAAATTTAATTTCCCACAGCCACGACCACTCCCCTACACTCAAGGCCCACCGCTGCCATTTGTAATGGTTGGGGATGAGGCCTTTCAGATGAGTGAAAATCTACTGAAGCCCTATTCAAGTCGGGACTTGAACCGCACAAAACAGATCTATAACTACAGAGTAACCAGGGCACGCAGAACAGTAGAGTGTGCCTTTTGGATTATGGTGTCCAAATGGCACATTCTAGCAACTGCAATAAATCTAAAAATGGAGACAGTGGATGAGGTGGTTAAAGCCTGTGTGGTTCTCCACAATTTCATTCTGGCTAAGGAGCGACCCACCATAGAACTTGATGAACCTGTTGCAAACCCTTTGCCTAATTACCGTCATCACCCGCTGCGGTCAACAGTTGAAGTAGGCCACATGCGGGACCAATTTGCAGCCTTTTTTGATTCTGAAATTGGACGTGTGCCATGGCAGGACAATATGGTGTAAAATGTACTGCTGGCTTCGGGTCTGCAAAGTTATGTTTGAAATGTTAATGTTTTTTATAATAAAATAATTGTGTTTTACTTTCTTCACCATGTCTCCTATCTATTTCCTTAACAAACCACTTTGGGTTTTGGGGCTTAGGTTGTTGACGTCATTGAGTGCTGTCTTGGTTCACCATTAGCTATTTGCCGCAGACTGTCTAGACGATGTCTGTTATTGTCGCAGTAGTTGTCCAGTACTTAACATCAGTATTTGTAAGCCAAAACCAGGAGTGGTTGTTAAATGCTTTTAGTGGTGCATATGTGTTTATTGAACTTTTCCTCACATAGTTTCACTCCAGGTTTAGGCTTACAAATAGTGCTGTAAAATACAGAGCGAATACTGAGAGTGTGACGGCAGCCTAAACCACAGATCTATAGTCATCAAGTCAGGTGTCTGAACTAATGAATTCATGATGCTAATTGCTCTTGAATTCATTTTTCCTGACACTTGTCCGGGTGAGTATAGATATGCCATGTATGACGTACATTGTCCCTTCACTTTGTGTGAAATATATGTATATGTACCCATAAGATAAAATGGAGGTAATACAATGCATTTCTAAAATCAGCAGGTAAGGGGTCATAAATAATGTTTCTGATAAGACACGACCTGTTGAGTATACTTGTGCTGTGTATTACCACCATTTTGTCTTCTGTGTGCGACCAAAAGTCCCGGAGTAAACAGAAAGAACTGTTTTTGGAGAAAATACAAGTGTTATTTTTGGGGGCAACCTCATATCTCTCAACCAAACACACACCAAGCTTCAGTGTTCTGCTAATTAAGTACTGGAGGTTGGAGGTGGCCCCCAAAAAAGTGTTTGACGCATTATTTGTTATTGGCGCACGGTGTGTGGTGACAGCGGCGAAATACACAATTAACCAAACCTTATTGGGGCAAAACACAGGTTTATTAAACACACAAAAACAAAAAAATTAACTGCACCTGCTTGGGGTTGAGAGCCGATATTGTGGGGTGTCCAGTTGTGAGGTCTGGCTTATTGTAGCCGACATAGGGGTGGCAGGAGAAGGCGCTATGAAACTGCTGGGGTCAGGAAATTCCGGGATTGGGCTAGACACATGAGAGGGCTGAGACACACTGGAAGGGTGAGACAAACCAGACATTACAGACACATTGGGAGGTGAGGGGGGAGGGATAGCTATTGTTTTTTGCTTTTTTTTGCCTTTCCCCTTCCTTGTTTGGCGCGGGTTCGTTGTTGTGGTGGCAGGGAACACCAGGGCAGGGTCCGGCAACGGCAGTCTTGTGGTGGTGCCAGGAAACGCCAGGGCAGGGTCCGGCAACGGCAGTCTTGTGGTGGTGCCAGGAAACGCCAGGGCAGGGTCCGGCAATGGCAGTCTTGTTGTGGTAGCGGGGAACGCCAGGCCAGGGTCCTGCGGCGGAACTCTTGTGGTGGTAGCGGGGAACGCCAGGCCAGGGTCCTGCGGCAGAACTCTTGTGGTGGTAGCGGGGAACGCCAGGCCAGGGTCCTGCGGCGGAACTCTTGTGGTGGTAGCGGGGAACGCCGGCCAGGGTCCTGCGGCGGAACTCTTGTGGTGGTAGCGGGGAATGCCAGGCCAGGGTCCTGCGGCGGCAGCATGGTGGTGGCAGTGGAGGAGGCCCAAGCAGGAGCAGCAGTTGTCATGGTGGTGGCGGTGGGCTGACCCACTGCACTGGGCATGGTGGTGGTGCTATAATACGGTCCGGCAGTGTTTGGAATGGAGGTGGCCGTGCAGTGGTATGCAGCAGATGTCGGCATTGATGTAAAGCGTGACAGTGTGGGCACTGTTGGAAATGCCCCCACTGTCTGCTGAAAATACCGACTCTGCTGCATAGCCTGCACGTAAGCAGCATTGCAGGCCTGCATAACAGTAATCTGGAGCTCAGGACTAAGGTGTTCCGACATGCCCTGTTCTATCTGATTAAAAAAATGATGTGCTGGCCTCTGGAGGTCGGCTTTCTCTTGGGCAAGGGCTGTGGTAACCTCCTGGATACGTGTGCTCATATGACTAATGGCATTATCCAGTCGGTCACCCATCGCCTTGAGTCCCTCATGGAAGACCGAGTTCAAGTGCAAAAACTCGGGCATGAGTGACCTGTCCGCGGCCCTCTGCCGCTGCCGGGAGGAGCCCATAAAAAATTGGCTAGAGGCAGAGGACTGGGGAAGGGGAACACCTGATGGACCAGCTTCCTGGTCTCCAGGTTGTGTGGCAGGCCCACTTGCTGCAGCGCTGGAGGATGGCTGGGACGGGTCCGTGGCTGACTGATGAAGGACTGCTCCAGAACCTGGGCCAACAGTGGAGCTCCAAGTGCTGCGAAAAAAAAAAAAAAATTATTACAAAACATTTACAAAAAGATAACTCAACAGTTAGATAAACATTCAGATAGGGAAAGGTCACACTAGCACTATTTGGAGTGAATTTTACATCAGAATTTGCAAGCCAGGAGTTCAACAGTAGGAATAAAAGTTTCATAAAACCACATGCTCTACTTCTGCATGCATCGACCAACTGATGTAAAATATGAAGAGACGATGGAGGCAATACAAGCCATATCTCTATACAAGCAAGCCACCTGTATACTCACCAGGACAAGTGCCAGGAGAAATGAATTGAGGAGCCATTGGCATCCTGAATTCATTATTTCTGACACCTGACTTGATGACTATAGATCTGTTGTGTAGGCTGCCGTCACACTGTCAGTATTTGCTCGGTATTTCAAATCAGTATTGGTAAGCCAAAACCTGGAGAGGAACTATGTGAGGGAAAGTATTCAAAGAACACGTACCCCACTTCTGCATGTATCAATCACTCATGGTTTTGGATTACAAATACTGATTCAAAATACTGACCCAAAAAAACTAGCATTATACACAACTTTTATTTTTCTTTTTTAACCAATATACTTACGTTCTTCGTGCAAGGACCGGTCTCAAAAACGCAAGGATGCGGTGGTACATGTATTTGCGTATCCTTGCTGCAGAACCACTTGGAAGCTGGCCCTCTTGACGCAGGTCCTTGTTGAAGCAGTCCTTCATCGATCGCCAACGTGTTTTGACTTTTGACACTGTTGACAAAACAAAACATAATAGTTAGGACAATGGTCTTTTGACCGTGGTCACACAACTGTATGTGCTGTGAAAAAGTAATGACTTTCTCTCATCATACACAGTTGTGTGAGCATGGCCAAGGTATTGACTACATCACACTGCATTGCGATACTTACCAAATGCAGAACGGACCCGAGCCGGGGCATTGGCCCAGCCATCCCACAACGCTGCGGCCACCTCATTCCAAAGCCTCCGGATCGTCACATTGTTGGCGTGCAGTGGATCCCGGGTGTCCCACAATGCGACTCGCTCATGAACCAGGGAGATAAGGTGTTCATTCTCAATGAGGTCCTCATCCCCTTCTGGAACCTAACAACAAAAAGGACATTAATATTGGAGGCATTCACATACGGAAGACAGAAAACAGAATCAGAGGAATGGCATGAATATTGAAGTAAAAAAAAACACTGGTGCTGAAGCAGAAGGGAAAGAAAGAGAGAAGTAGAAAGAAATGAAGATTCAAGAATTGTAAAGTGAGGATACAATACACATTCAGCCAGCTATACTTACACGATGCCGCCGTGTTGCCCGGCCGTGACTACGCTGCTCCTGCCCAGTCTCTTGCCCAGTCTCTTCCGCTGTAGAAGAAGTGGTCTGAAAAAGGGAAAATATACATTGTCATATGTGTAGATGTGACAGTGAATACTTACCAATCTGAGGAGGTGAATACTCACTTCACTGACATGTTCCCCTGGTGCAGGCCCATGACTTTTGGATATGGGATGGACCCCACTCCTTCTTAAAACCACCATAACTACTGTAAACCTAGGTACTAAAATAAATACACAAAACACATTATTTTGGTTGTCAAAATGGCCACAGCTTTTATTCAAATCACAGGATTAAATAATCACAGTAGGAGTCAGGTGGAGTGCTAGTACATTGGGATTCACAAGTACTGCGATATCCCCAGCTGTCTGACATACAGCACCAGGACAGACAGCCATAAAGGGGCGGCACGCACTGGCTTGCCATTCAAGCAGAGCCAGTAAACTTTCAGGGCACCAATGACCCTATTATCCTCACTCCTGTGCTTAACCACTGTGCCCGCCCCTGATTGATGTTACCATTACAACGTCCTTGAGGCTGGCCACCAAAGCCGAGCCTGCTCACCACCATGAGGTTTTACATCCTCTATTAGTTAAAATGAGTCCACCTTAACTTGTCTGCAACTTCCACCTGACTCCTAAACCACAAAGCCCTGACGGGTTAAATATTCCAAGTCTCATTTGACACCTTTTTTTTTTTTTTTTTTTTTTTTTATAAATAATGAAATCATTTTTGTAAACTTAAAAACTAGAAGTCCCTGCAAAAGCATTAATGGGACTAAACTTGGCAAACCCCCGACTCACAAAGAGTCATCCTACAGCGCTCAGGAGAGGAAAAACCCCCTGTGGAGGAAACCTCCAGGGAACCATGGCTGAAGGATTGCCCTTCCCTTGGGCTTAGAAGGTTACCACAAATAATAACTCTTTATAGCCAATATACAATTGAACATGGTACAAGATATACAATGACAAATTCAAAAATACAATAAAACATTTATCATTATACAAGCAATAATTAAAAAGTTTAAGGACAAAGATTATAAACAGGGCGGGAGGGCGGGTAATGTTTCCTCCTGTCCATCCTGTGAGAGAGAGAGGGAGAGCCAGAGTTGCCTCCCCTATATAAGCCCCACCCTCCTCACAGTAATACACCAGGCACAAACATCTAAACTTCCTCTTAAAGCAACAACACTCTTGTTTAAAATCTACACCGCAATACAAACAAAAGCTGCAGGAGTTCTCGGTCCACCCATCCCCAAGTCATGTCCACCTCCATCTAGTCTCCGGTGGTTTCTTGACTTTTGGATATGGGATGGACCCCACTCCTTCTTAAAACCACCATAACTACTGTAAACCTAGGTACTAAAATAAATACACAAAACACATTATTTTGGTTGTCAAAATGGCCACAGCTTTTATTCAAATCACAGGATTAAATAATCACAGTAGGAGTCAGGTGGAGTGCTAGTACATTGGGATTCACAAGTACTGCGATATCCCCATCTGTCTGACATACAGCACCAGGACAGACAGCCATAAAGGGGCGGCACGCACTGGCTTGCCATTCAAGCAGAGCCAGTAAACTTTCAGGGCACCAATGACCCTATTATCCTCACTCCTGTGCTTAACCACTGTGCCCGCCCCTGATTGATGTTACCATTACAACGTCCTTGAGGCTGGCCACCAAAGCCGAGCCTGCTCACCACCATGAGGTTTTACATCCTCTATTAGTTAAAATGAGTCCACCTTAACTTGTCTGCAACTTCCACCTGACTCCTAAACCGCCACCAGCGAGGCCATTTGACACCTTGAATGGACTCGACCCCCATCACCCATGCCTAATAAAGTCATCAACGAGTTCTGCATGCTATGGAAAGACTGTGCATATAAGTAACAAAATTCCAGGACTACAGATTAATTTTAACAATGCAACACTACCAAATTATGATCAATAATACGGTAACTACAGCAAAATAACAGCCGCTAAACATGCTGCAATGTGGATCCTATAATGGGTAATGCAGAAACTAAACCATAATAAAGGGGTAGCCACAGTCTGACTACCTGTATAATGACATCTGTCATGCCTCAAAAACTATTATACCGCATGTATTGTAGCCAGCTCTAATAACTCACTAATTCACAGATTTTAGTTCTAGAAACCACCATTACATACAGTTGCTGGGCTGTGTAGTAACCAATTCTTAAACCCACTTACTATTACTACCCAAAAAGTGATGAGTGTATATAAAGAGAAAGATATTATAAACAAGGAGAAATTAAAAGCCATACACAATATAATATCAACATTATAACCGATCATTAAATAATTTGAACAATTTCTGTAATATTTGGACATAGTAAATGAAATAAGCCTATAGCAGAAAATTCTACAAAGGCATTATTAATAACCTTGCCACGCCATTGTTAATTGCTTTACAGGCATTTGATAACAAATACCATTAACCCTCTCCAACTGGGACAAAGGCATTGGGAATAGGCACATCGCCCTTCGTGTTAATGCGCTTGATTTCTTCACCCTTAGCCGCTCCCACTGGCTCAAGGGCATCGAGATGCACTTTATTACTTTTCCCTTAGTCACTCCCACTGACTCCAGGGCACCCATATTAGGTACATTGCTCTTCAGTTTAATTCCCCAGATTACTGCATTGTCCAGAGGACAACCTTGAAAGAAACAAGAGTTGGTCAATATAAACAGTCAAAATCTGTGCCTCAGCATTCTCAAGTCACATGAAAAAAGAGAGCGTCCTTGAAGCTAACGATTGTATTGAAATGCATGCCTTTTTTTTTTTTTTTTTTAAGCTATTGTTCCTAGCTCATAGGACCCAATTTAATTTGTAGGCATGTAGAATATGATTGCCATGTCCACAGGGACTTTACCCTAACTGGGTCTTGTAGGATATAAATGCTTCTGGAGACCAGGGGGCCATACTGTGATGGTCACTCCTCCACACCAGGGGGCCATACCAAAGATGGCTACCCCTCCATACCAGGGGGTCATACTATGATGTACACCCCTCCATCCAGGGGTCATACCCGAGATGTTTACTCCTCCACACAAAGGGTCATACTATGATGAATACCCCCCCTAAACAGAGGGTCCATACCTGAGATGGTTACCCCTACTGACCAAATCATAATTAGCTTCAAGGACCCACTAAAAAAGAAACAAATAAGTGCTTTTTTTTTTTTTTTTTTCTTTAATACCTTTATTAAAAACAAACATACAATAACCCAACAAAGCATAAATAACCTTAGCTCGCTGGGAGGAGTCCTTGAAGCTCATAAGATCTGGCGATTACCAAACATAAAGTGAACATAAAATGTACCAATAATTACTCCCAGAAGTTATCCCACTGGCTCGGGAGCACCATAACCACAGGGTTCCAATGTTCACTTGCACTTCCTGAGGATCCGACAAACCCTTGCCGAAACTCCCCTCCACATTTCACCAGATCCAGAACCATATTTAATACCAAACGGAAGAATCCATATCCCAATGGATCCCCCAGACCAATTTGCAACCAACTTCAAGGACCCCCCCAACTGCCCGGCTCCAGGTAATCCACTCAGTCTGTGCTATCCACCATCTTAGGTAATATAAAATTAAGCACTCGGTGGGTATACACCATTCCTGCAAATATATGAAGGGGACAATATAAGAATTAAAACAGCATACAATAAAACATCAAAGCATAAAGAACATTAACATGCTGGGAGGAGTCCTTGAAGCTCATAAGATCTGGTGATTACTAAACAAAAAGTGAACATAAAATGTACCAATTACTCCCAGCCGTTACCCCACCAGCTCGGGAGCACCACAACCACAGGGTTCCACTTGAACTTCCTGAGGATTCAACAAACCCTTGCTGAAAATCCCCTCCACCATTCACCAGATCAAGAACCAAATTAAATTCCAAAAAGAGGAATCCATATCCCAATGGATCCCCCAGACCAATTTATAACCAACTTCAAGGACCCCCCCAACTGCACAAGATGTGGGAGAAGTGAAGATGAAAACACCATGTAAGTTTACAACCAAGGTATATTACAGGTTGATACTGGAAAATGTCCCATCATAAGGTCAGATAAATTCGATGATGGGCAATGCTGTGTTATATGCTGTAACAATAAAGAAGCCGCCTGCTCCTCTACAGCAGTTACAGACAGGCTCTCTAACCACCAGCTGCACATACATCGTAAGAAAATATAATATGTAGGTCTAGTATAAGCTGCATGCAGCCATAAGTGTACGTGCAGAAAACTGCAAGGTCTGTGTCCCCAGTCAGTCACGCTACCTACATACAATAGACAGGGCTGAAAACTGGGCCCATGATGTGTTCTCCAGAGCAAGGTGCAGCATCACACTAGGAGTGCCCACTCACTGCCCAACATGTGCTGAGTTATTAGTGCCCACTCACTGCCTCCGCCATGTGCTGAGCTATGTCCACTCACTGCCTGCCATATGCTGCATTATTAGTGCCCCACTCACCACCACGCCATGTGCTGAATTACTCCCTGAATATTTATTGACACCTAATAATATATATATAGTAAGGCTCCAGGTAATGCACTCAGACTTGTGCTATCCACCATCTTAGATATATAGAAAAAGGGGGTGGATATATCAGGCAGGACAGCATGCAACATAATAGGACTAAAGGCTGCCATATCTCCAGAAATAAAGCACGGATTTGGAAGTCATACACAAATTATATGTGCAGCAAGGAAAATAAACTGGAGACCCAGGATCTAACATGCACTCAAAGTCTGTATACATGATAAGCATGCTGCACAGAGATGGAGCCTTTACTCATATATCACATATATATAGTGAGAGTAACCTGTCACACTGGATCTGTACACCCAGCATCATCAGACTGTACTGTAGCAGAGATGGAGCCTTTACTCATATATCACATATATATAGTGAGAGTAACCTGTCACACTGGATCTGTACACCCAGCATCAGGGCCGCCATCAGGGCATTACAGGCATCACTGCCGTATGGGGCCCGGTGATGAGGAGCAAAAAGGGGGGCCCGAGCGAGCACGCTGGCAGCCGGTCCGGTCCGCGCTCTGCTCGGGCCCCCCCTGACATTTTTATTCAGGCTGCGGCTGCCACTGTGCTGTGCCTGCCTAAATGAGCCTTGTACCTTTAAGGCGGCCAGGCCCACGGTGCATCATGGGCCCGCCCGCCGAAAGTTAGTGACGTCACACGCTGCCCTGCTCCACTTCCTCATTCCGGGACCGGAGCAGAGCAGCGTGCGGCGGTGTATGTGCCACCACGTGGACGGCGGAGGGAGCAGAGAAGAGGCAGCGGGGGACCACCGGACGACGAGGGACCCGGCGGAGGAGAAGAGGACCGGCGGAGGAGAAGGGGCAGGCGCCGGCGGCAGCGGGGGACCGGCGGAGGAGAAGAGGCAGGCGCCGGCGGCAGCGGGGGACCAGCGGTCGGCGGAGGACCAGTCAGACGGCGGAGGAGAAGAGGCAGGCGGGGGAGGGGACCACCGGACGACGAGGGACCCGGCGGGGGACCACGGTCACCGGACGGACGAGGCGACGGGGGGGACACTGTCTGGCAGCCAGGTCCGTACGTGCAGCCTGCAGGCTGCAGCAAGTGGAGGCGGCTGGCGAGCAGGGGGTGAGTACCATCTGGACCTGGGGGCCCGGGGGTGGGGGCGGACGTGGGGGGGCATTGCTGCCTGCACCGTGCACAGATTAAAACAGGGCCCGGGGGGGTTTGCTGCCTGCACCATGCACAGATTAAAACAGGGCCCGGGGGTGGGGCCCGGGGGGGTTTTGCTGCCTGCACGGTGCACAGATTAAAACAGGGCCGGGGTGGGGGGGTTTGCAGCCTGCACCGTGCACCGTGCACGGATTAAAACAGGGCCCGGGGGGGTTTGCTGCCTGCACCGCACCGTATGCACATGGATTAAAACAGGGCCCGGGGGGGTTTGCTGCCTGCACCGCACCGTACGCACATGGTTTAAAACAGGGCCCGGGGGGGTTTGCTGCCTGCACCGCACCGTGCACGGATTAAAACAGGGCCCGGGGGGGTTTGCTGCCTGCACCGCACGCACACGGATTAAAACAGGGCCCGGGGGGTTTGCTGCCTGCACCGTACCGTACGCACATGGATTAAAACAGGGCCCGGGGGGTTTGCTGCCTGCACTGCACCGTATGTACACGGATTAAAACAGGGCCCGGGGGGGTTTGCTGCCTGCACCGCACGCACATGGATTAAAACAGGGCCCGGGGGGTTTGCTGCCTGCACCGCACCGTACGCACATGGATTAAAACAGGGCCCGGGGGGTTTGCTGCCTGCACTGCACCGTATGTACACGGATTAAAACAGGGCCCGGGGGGGTTTGCTGCCTGCACCGCACCGTATGCACACGGATTAAAACAGGGCCCTGGGGGGTTTGCTGCCTGCACCGCACCGTGCAGCACACGGATTAAAACAGGGCCCGGGGGGGGTTTGCTGCCTGCACCGCACCGTATGCACACGGATTAAAACAGGGCCCGGGGGGGTTTGCTGCCTGCACCGCACCGTACGCACATGGATTAAAACAGGGCCCGGGGGGGTTTGCTGCCTGCACCGCACCGTGCACGGATTAAAACAGGGCCCGGGGGGGGTTTGCTGCTTGCACCGCACGCACACGGATTAAAACAGGGCCCGGGGGGGTTTGCTGCCTGCACCGTACCGTGCACGGATTAAAACAGGGCCCGGGGGGGCTTGCTGCCTGCACCGCACCGTGCACGGATTAAAACAGGGCCCGAGGGGGTTTGCTGCCTGCACCGCACCGTATGCACACGGATTAAAACAGGGCCCGAGGGGGTTTGCTGCCTGCACCGCACCGTGCACGGATTAAAACAGGGCCCGGGGGGGGGGGGGGGGGGGGTGTTTGCTGGCTGCACCGCACCGTGCACGGATTAAAACAGGGCCCGGGGGGGTTTGCTGCCCGCACCGCACCGTGCACGGATTAAAACAGGGCCCGAGGGGGTTTGCTGCCTGCACCGCACCGCGCTGTGCACGGATTAAAACAGGGCCCGAGGGGGTTTGCTGCCTGCACCGCACCGCACCGTGCACGGATTAAAACAGGGCCCGGGGGGGGGGGGGTTTGCTGGCTGCACCGCACCGTGCACGGATTAAAACGGGGGGGGGGGGGGGTTTGCTGCCTGCACTGTGCACGGATTCAAACAGGGCCCTGGGGTGGGGTGGGGGGGTTTGTTTGCTGCATGGATTCAAACATATTTGTTTTGCAGGCTGAGGTGGGCAAGGCTGAGAGGACCATTATTCTTGACTGGGTGGTGAGCGCGGCGGCAACTACAGCTGTGTGAGTAAATAACAAGTCCATGTATTCGTTTGTTCACCATATCAGTATGTGATTGTATGATAGTCATACCTTCCCCCTTTACCTTTCTCCTCCCCAACAGCAATGTATAAGCTACTGGATGATCCTGTCTGACCTGCTGCAAAACCAAATGCCCAATTATAACATCAGGCAGCAGCTCAGGATCATCCAGTAACTTATAAGTTTTGGTTCACCTCAAGGACGGTACTTGGGGCTTCCCGGTGGGCAATCATTTAAGTACATCTTCCTACCTGCTTGGTTTCCCTCTATCTCCAACCTTCTCCGTTGATATGAAGCCAGAACTGTCTAGTGAAGGAGAGCGGATGGACATAGAGGGAAAACATGAAGGTGGCAAGGTGAACCCAGCTGCAGGTGTCGCGGCTGTGACAGTCACTCAGAATAAAGCGATGCAAAAATAATTTTTTCTATAATAGTTTTTATAGTTTAAAAGCGCCAAAACATAAAAATGATATAAATGAGGTATTGATGTAACCGTACTGACCCTGACCCAAAGAATACAACTTCTTTATCAATTTTACCACACATGGAACGGTATAAACGCCCCACCCAAAAGAAATTCATGAATAGCTGTTTTTTATTCATTCTGCCTCTCAAAAATTGGAATAAAAAGCGATCAAAAAATGTAATGTGCCCGAAAATGGTACCAATAAAAACGTCGACTTGTCCCGCCAAAATAAAACCTTACATGACTCCGTGGGCCAAAATATGGAAAAAATCTAGCTCTCAAAATGTGGAGACGCAAAAACAATTTTTGGGGCAATAAAAAAGAGAACTTTTAGCATGTGACAGCTGACAAACATAAAAACCCACTAAACATAGTAAATCAAACCCCCCTTTATCACCCACTTAATTAGGGAAAAATAATAAAATAAGAAAAATGTATTTATTTCCACGTCCCCATTAGGATAAGAGTTGGGGCTATAGTTGGGGTTGGGGCTATAGTTGTTGTTGGGGCTATCATGGTTAGGGGTGTGTTGGGGTTAGGGTTGGAGTTAGAATTGGGGGTTTCCATTGTTTAAGCACATCAGGGGCTCTCCAAACACGACATGGCGTCCGATCTCAATTCCAGTCAATTCTGCGTTAAAAAAGTCTAACGGCGTTCCTTCCCTTCCAAGCTCTCCCGTGTGCCCAAACAGGGGTTTACTCCGGCATATGGGGTGTCAGCGTACTCAGGACAAATGGCACAACAACTTTTGGGGTCAAATTTCTCCTGTTATCCTTGGTTACCCAAAAAAATTGGGGCAAAAATCATTTGAAAAAATAAGATTTTTTTATCTTCATGGCTCTAATGTAATTTATAGTTAATTTTTGGTAGTGTATAACCAGTGATTATATATGCAATAATATACACCTTCCAGTTATTTATTTATTTGTTTTGCAGGCTGAGGTGGGCAGGCTAAGAGGACCATTATTCTTGACTGGGTGGTGAGCGTGGCGGCAACTCCAGCTGTGAGTAAATAACAAGTCTATATATTCGTTTGTTCACCATATCAGTATGTGATTGTATGATAGTCATACCTTCCCCCTTACCTTCCTCCTCCCCAACAGCAATGTATAAGCTACTGGATGATCCTGACTTGCTGCAAAACCAAATGCCCAATTATAACATCAGGCAGCAGCTCAGGCTCATCCAGTAACTTATAAGTTTTGGTTCACCTAAAGGTACCGTCACATTTAGCGACGCTGCAGCGGTCTAGACAACGATGCCGATCGCTGCAGCGTCGCTGTGTGGTCGCTGGAGAGCTGTCACACAGACAGCTCTCCAGCGACCAACTATGCTAAGTCCCCTGGTAACCAGGGTAAACATCGGGTTACTAAGCGCAGGGCTCCACTTAGTAACCCGATGTTTACCCTGGTTACCAGTGTAAATGTAAAAAACAAACAAACACTACATACTTACATTCCAGTGTCTGTCCCCCGTCGCTGTGCTTTCCTGCACTGACTGTGAGCGCCGGCTGGCCGTAAAGCACAGCGGTGACGTCACCGCTGTAATCTGCTTTACGGCTGGCCGGCGCTGACAGTGCAGAGAAGCAGAACGCCGAGGGACGCGACAGACAGAGGAATGTAAGTATGTAGTGGGGGTTTTTTTTACATTTACACTGGTAACCAGGGTAAACATCGGGTTACTAAGCGCGGCCCTGCGCTTAGTAACCCGATGTTTACCCTGGTTACCAGTGAAGACATCGCTGAATCGGCGTCACACACGCAGATTCAGCGATGTCTGCGGGAGATCCAGCGACGAAATAAAGTTCTGGACTTTCTGCTCCGACCAACGATGTCACAGCAGGATCCAGATTGCTGCTGCGTGTCAAACACAACGATATCGCTATCCAGGACGCTGCAACGTCACGGATCGCTAGCAATATCGTTGTGAAGTTGGTCAGTGTGACGGTACCTTAAGTCAAGGTACTTGGTGCTTCCCGGTGGGCAACCATTTAAGTACATCTTCCCACTTGCTTGGTTTCCCTCTATCTCCAACCTTCTCCATTGATATGAAGCCAGAACTGTCTAGTGAAGGAGAGCGGATGGACATAGAGGGAAAACATGAAGGTGGCAAGGTGAACGTAAATGATTGGCTCCGCTGTGAAGCTGAATGGAATACCTTTTTTTGAACAGTCACTCTATGCTGACAGCCCCATTAAACCAAAGTTCCCTCTCATACTCACCGTCCGACATATTCATAAATTTTCAGCGCCACTCTGGTATTTCGGTGCCACCTTGTAAGTGCAGGTTCTGACTGGCTGGAAGTCAGAAGCTATGTCATAAGTAGAGTAGAGCGAATTTGTTCGTGACCTTGCGTATTCGGCAAGCTGTAGCGCTTACCAATTAAGCTACAGCAGTAACCCAGATAACGGGAGCGCTCCCGAATCCCGATGATCAGATGTTTGGCGCTGCAGGTGTCGCGGCTGTGTGACAGTCACAACACATGCATCGACAGCCTGTGTGTTGGGCTCCATGCATGTGCTGTGACGATGACACAGCCGTGACACATGCAGCTGTGGTGCTCCAGTCCATGTATCCGGGTTGCTGCTGTAGCTTATTCGGTAAGCGCTATAGCTTGAAGAATAAGTGGGGACCTGAACAAATTCACTCATCTCTAGTCATAAGCTCTCAATGCAAGTATATGAGAGCCTCAACGATGTTCTCATAGATTGTATCTGGTCCAATACAGATTAATTACTTGAACATTTAACCTCTCCTTGTCATGTGACTATTCTATTTGACAGTATCAGTTATACACTTATACAGGTTCTCTGGTGAATAAAATGAATCGCCTAAACTAAGGACATGTTCTGTATTTGGCCAGTATTTTACATCTGCATTTATCACCAACTCCTGACTTTGGCTTATAAATACTGAACTGGTGACTTGTTTGTATTATACTTTTCCTCTGTACCACGTTTGATTTTGGCTTATAAAGAAGTGATTTAAAATACTGAACATGTGAACTTGGCCTCCATCCAAGGATAAGTGATAACTTATTGCTTGGGGGGGGGATTGACTCAAGCAAGGCAGTCTTGGTTGAGTTGTCACTTCTGCTCACTCTGCGACCCTACACACGGTTTGCCCCTTGTTCTGCTGTGTAAGTGGCGCTTACCACTTACTTCTGGCCACAGGCCTTTGCTTACTCCAGGAATCCCTCTCCTGGAACCAGGGCAGCAATCAATCCAGGTGACTCATCATTTTGACAGCCCAAAATAAACGGTCAGCAAAGCGTTTTTTTTTTTTTGCCAGTCAAAATGACTGCACTTCGTAGCGTAGGTAAACTGCAGCACTTCCACTTGTTCTTGTCACCGTTGAGTAACTTGAGTCAATGGTGACAAAAAACAAAGCATCTGTTTTAGACTGTTATTTAAATCTTATTTGACATCCCCGAACCAGTGTATGATGATGAAGTGTTGCAATTTCCAAGTTAATTTTGATTTGGAATTCTTACATGTAGGTAATCCTCGTTTACAAATCACCTTGTAATCTGTAATTGTTTGTACTTGGACCAAGAAAGATGTACAAACATAAATCAGGCTCTCAAAAACGAAAGGAGAAAAGGGATCGTAATGAAGAGGAGGAAAGGCTTAAAAAGAAAAGCTTTTTATCTCATTACTTTAAAAAGCCACAAAGCACCAAGGGAGGTGATGATGACACTGGTGAACCGGCTGCCTCGTCAAGCTTTTCTTCAGTAATGCAAGAAGAGGCTCCAACTATGCCAACTGATGTGGAAACAGAAGAATGTGCAGAAACATGGTCCACAACCATGTCACTTTCTCCCAGTCCTTCTCACAAAATGCTCTCTTCCACTGTTTGTATACAGATGGAAAAAGAGGAAATGCCTTCATGTTCAAGTTCCATTATTGAACATGTGTGTGAAGAACCATCTTGCAGCCAGAGTGCAGAGACTCTTTTTCCAGAGACGTGCACTCTGGTAACAGAAGAAGACGGAGGCGAAGACGGAGGCGAAGACGGAGACGAAGACGGAGGCGGAGGCGAAGACGAAATTAATTGGAAAGACCCAGCCATGTGGCCAGATGACATCAAGGATAAGGAACGGGAGAAGATCGTTCTTTCAGGGCTTTCAAATGAAGAAGAATTGAAGCAGATGGTAAAATCTTTGCCTAAGGATGTTGATGACCATTCCTTTAGTGACTTTCTCCTATATGCAAAGTCATCTAATGGCCGTGAAAAATGTATAAGGGATTGGCTACGATGGAGCCCAAGTAGGAAGGTAATGTATTGTGTTACATGTATGGCATTTTCAGATGATAAAAGAAGCATCCTTTGCCGGAAAGAAGGTTTTAATCCTATGGTTTCCAAATGGCATCGTCTGTACCTCAAGCTACCAGAGCATGAACATAGTGCACTGCACAGGAAGCACTACTGGAGTTGGAGAACACGCCAAAAGGCCCAAGTTGGCCATGGTGTTGACTTCGAGATGCAAAGAAGTTTAGCAAAGGAAGCAGAGAGGCTTGTGTCTCTTCTAGAAAGACTTTTGGATGTGACACTGCATTTAGCTTCACGCAACATGGCTTTCAGGGGAACATCACAGAGAATTGGAGACCTACATAATGGAAATTTTCTTGGAACACTGGAAATCTTGTCAAGATATGACAGTGTTCTAAAAGAGCACCTAGAAAAGGTAAAGATTAGTCAAGAAAAGGGAAAAAAAATGCCAGCTCATTATCTATCTTGGGCAACACAAAACGAATTTATAAATATTTGTGGAAAACATGTCCTGGATGCCATACTTTCAGAAAGGAAAGAAGCAATTTATTTTTCTGTTATTTGTGATGCTACTCCAGATGTCTCACACACTGAACAGAATGTAATAGTTTTAAGGTATGTATCCAGAGACCCCCAAACAGGAATTTGGCATGTGCAAGAAAGGTTTTTGGAATTTTTTGATTTTTTTAAGAAGACTGGAGAACAAATTGCAGACATGATTATATCAAGACTGCATGAGCATGCCATTGACCTTAAAGACTGCAGAGGCCAGGGATATGATAATGGGGCAAACATGTCTGGTAGGATTAAAGGTGTGAGGGCTAAAATTCTAGAGAAATTTCCAAGAGCTCTCTTTTCTCCTTGTGCTGCCCATTCTTTAAACCTCGTGGGTGTTCATGCTGCTGCAAGCTGCCCAGAAATGAAGACTTTTTTTGGAAGTGTAAACCGTCTATACATTCTGTTTAGCAACAGCCCTGAGAGATGGAACACCTTGCTTGAAGTAGTTGGAAGGTCTTTGCATGGTCTAAGTGACACCCGATGGAGCTCAAGAATAGAGGCTGTACGTCCCGTTGCTCAAAGCCTACCAAGTATTTTGAAGGCTCTTCATCAAGTTATTTCTTCCGGAAAGCTCACAAATGATGCACATTCAGAAGCTGAAGGTCTCTCTGACTATTTTTCATCTTTCAGGGCAGTGGTTTTGGCTACATTTTGGGTAAAAGTTCTTACCAGTTTTGAGGAGAGAAACAAAATACTACAGTCTAGATCTGTCTCCTTGGAAGTCGGAGCTGCCAACATTAAAGCTCTCTCAGAGGAAATGAAATTACTTAGAGAAAAGTGGCCCACTCTGCTTTCTGAAGCCAGTTTGGTTGCTGATTGTATGGGCATTCCAAAGGATCTATTGAATGCTCAACAATTGCGCCAAAGAAGATCAAAGCATCATGAAGCTGCAAGTCCTGAAGAGCACTTCAAAGTTAATGTCTTTCTTGTGGCAATGGACACAATAATATCGGATCTTCACCAGCGCTTCAGATCGATGGAAGATATCTGCAAGTTGTTTGCTCCAATTCTTAAGATGACGACAATTAGTGAAGAAAATCTGGTGGCATCCACTGAAGAATTGATAGCTGCATACCCTGAAGATTTAACATCATCGTTACTCTCTGAGCTGCAACATCTTCGGAAAGTTTATGAAGCTACATTTACTGACAACATGGGTCCACTGGATTTGCTAAATGCCATCTACAAATTTGAGCTGCAAGGAATATTTGGAGAGGTGTGTATTGCTCTCAGAATTTTCATCACCCTACCACTTTCAGTCGCAGAAGGAGAGAGAGCATTCAGCAAACTCTCATTGGTCAAGAACTATCTGCGCTCTACCATGACAGAACAACGATTGAACAGCCTAGCCCTGCTATCGATTGAACATGAGCTTGCCAGACGCCTGAATTTTAAAGATCTGATAACAGATTTTGCGAAACAGAAGGTAAGACGACTGCCTGTTCCACAAATGTAACCGTAGACAATTTTACATTAGTCTATTATTGCCACATACGTCCCCCTCTATTTTGGATGAGTGGCCTTGCCTGACTGTGGGTTTACTGACCCAATGTCATAAACATTAGAGAAATGTAACATATCAGTTAATGTTTCAGTTATGGGATTTTCACCTATCTGTACTCCAGATTTGAATGGCCCTTTAATATTAGGCCTCAGTTATTGGCACAGTGTTTGTTTTGCTTATATTTATAATTATGTCCCTTTTTAAGATTGGGGCTCAGTTCTTAACTTAGTGTGCACTGTTGTTACATTTTTGTAAATACGTATTTATTATTATGGTTCAGTTCCATAGATTGTGTGCAATACTCTGTTTTTGATTGTTTTTCTGACCTCACAAAATCACCTTATATTCGTTGTACTGATTGGTTATATGTGTTTGTTTTCTTTGTTTGTTTGTTTGTTTCTTGTTTTATTTGCACTTAAATTTTGCACTTAATTCATAATTGACCAAAGGATTTCACTAAATGACTCTTATGAAAAATAGATTTCAATAGCAAAATGTTCTGCCAAAATTAAAGAAATGCAATATTAGTGCCTTACCTAAAACACTTTTGACAATAATATCCATAAAATGTCCAATCCTTTTATTAATAGTTTAACGTTATGGAATAATTTAAACTACCGTATGTTGTTGCTTATATCATAAAATAATTAACAGAAACCGCTTTTATAGTTGGCTGACACTTCCATAAGACATCCCTTTTCAGCAGGTTCCTCATTATCATCATAAGCAGCAGGATTACAATGACAGATAACAGAATCCACCATTCACAATAGGCAGTGTCATGATTACCTCTTCCCCTTCCTGCACAATTGCATATGCATGTCAGTAAACATAAGAACATGTATAGAAAACTCTCCCAAGATGATAGTCCCCTATAATGTCTTAAGATAGAATGAATATATATTCATATTCTATAAACGTGCATATGTCCTATGTCCATATCTCAAAACAGGCGATAGAGCTGCTTCCATAAATGTCCAGAATACAATAATCTGTAATCAGAAATATATATATATATATCTGATGTCATATAGTTTACAAATGTATGTGACACATTCCCTTGAAGAAAGATAATTAAAATATAGCCAAAAAAAAAAAAAAGAGTTAACTGTTTGATAGGTTAGAGTAGAGTAGGGCCCTGCCAATAGAGTCTACCTTGTCGTGGTGGCAGGCTTAAAAATCTTTTGGTTAAAACAAAAGCTGATGGCTGTGTGTGTGATATGGTGTTAATGTGTGATTGGTGAGGATGTGGTGCAGAAGTGGTGTTTCAAAGAAAGGGCGGAGGGACTGTGGAAAGTTTGCAAGGTGGAGGCGGAGCTAGGGTGGAGGCGGGGCTGGGGTGGAGCCTGGGCGGAGTCTCAAGGGGGCCCCGAAAATTTTGCCAGTATGGGGCCCCGAAATTTCTAGTGGCAGCCCTGCCCAGCATCATCAGACTGTACTGTACAGAGATGGAGCCTTTACTCATATATGACATATATATAGTGAGAGTAACCTGTTATGCTGGATCTGTACACCCAGCATCATCAGACTGTACTGTAGCAGAGATGGAGCCTTTACTCATATATCACATATACATAGTGAGAGTAACCTGTCACACTGGATCTGTACACCCAGCATCATCAGACTGTACTGTACAGAGATAAGGTCACATACAGGTCACCACACTCCATAAATGGGAAGGGGGGAATCAGCACACAGCAGCATGCAATGCACAGACATGAAGTGCAGCCTCTTACCCTCATATATATACGGTATATATATATACCATCCCATTACTGCTCCCTCTCACCAGTGACTAGTCCCTATAACTGCCCAGCTCTGTGCTAGCAATAGCAGACACTGTGTCAATGCTCTGACCCATCATAGAGATACCCAAAACTCATGAAGACTCTGTATAATACAGCAGAAATGTGACACCACAGCCATGTCTGTATGGAGGTCACACAGGAGCTGTCTCTGCAGTGTGTGAGGCAACGTGTAACAGACCCATGAAGGAACATGGCAGCTACATGAATCTCTGAGGTAATATTGCTCCCAAATAAGATGTAAGAGCTGATACTACACTGATACATGATGAATGTGGAGTAGTATATCAGCCATGTCTGCAGGGAGGTACACATGAGGGAACATGGCGGCTACATGAATTTCTGAGGTAAAATTGATCCCATATATGATGTAGGAGCTGATACTACACTAATACATGATGTGTGAGGTGAATGTGCTCCTATCAGCTATAATGTGAGGTGATAACCCCAGTATTATACTCCCTAACACTGCAGACATGTTTCCTCCTGTCCATCCTGTGAGAGAGAGAGGGAGAGCCAGAGTTGCCTCCCCTATATAAGCCCACCCTCCTCACAGTAATACACCAGGCACAAACATCTAAACTTCCTCTTAAAGCAACAACACTCTTGTTTAAAATCTACACCGCAATACAAACAAAAGCTGCAGGAGTTCTCGGTCCACCCATCCCCAAGTCATGTCCACCTCCATCTAGTCTCCGGTGGTTTCTGGCGTTTCCTCATCAGAAGAAGAAGACATTCTGATGCATGCAGAAAGAAAGAAATGAAAGAAATTAGGGCATATAGACACAGATTATAGAAAAGAAATGCATTGGATAGGATATACTCACATAGTTCTGAGGCTTGTTTGCTGCTCCAAGGGGCTGTGGGGCGTCTCGTCTGCAAGGCAGTCTGATGAGTAGTGACCTGCAACTGTCCACACCCTCCCTTTATCACCTTGTATGTGGGGGGTGGCTTATCAGTGTCTAGACATGTTTTCTCAATTGAGACGCATGCGTCGACAAACGCAAGCAAACGCATGTACAGAAAAACACATGCGTTTACATAGACTACAATGTGTTTTTTCGGCGCAAACCTTGCGCAATCAGCCGCATACGTTTCCAGGCGGCAAAATGACACCTCTAAAAATTACTACATGTTGCATTTCCGCGCCAAGACGCAGACGGCTAGACGACGCATGCGTCGTCAAACGCGGCAAAACGCGAACACAGAAAAACACATGCGTCGATAATGTTAAAGATAGGAATACACAACGCATGCGGATATTTGCGGAAGAAACGTTGCGGACACAACCGCAAATGTGAAAGCGGCCTAAGTCTATGAACCTCAGAACGAGGCTCTATAGGTCTACATTATAAAAAAGACCTCAGTTTAACACATAAATCCATCTGTAACACAGTTAGTCTAAATTCAAGTCACGTGGGCAAGAAGAGGACCGATGCAGCACTGCAGAGTGGGAAAGACAGCGATCGGTAAGAATTTTAATATACTTATACTACATTACATACCTCATTAGGAGGGATTAGTGAACAAAAATATTGTTTAGACTTCTTTAAATCTGAAAGTTTCTCTTTCATTGGTAAATAAAAGAAAGTGGCGCATTAATTCTAATGTGACGGGCCTATTGTGAGGATATGAGTACAATCCTTTACATGTGGATGGATAGGTGCAGGGTGTACCATGCTGGTGAATAGCAGGAGCTATTTAGGGAATTCACTTTTGTTTGATGTGATGACTCGGTTGCACTGTGGGACGTGTAAGTGGGCTGTAATGGTCCATTTCTGGCATTAATATAAATAACGTTGGTAATGATGGGAAATTGCAGAGCATGAAAAATAGATTCCGCTGGAACGGAATGGGAGAAATTATTGGATCTAACTGACATGTTTGTGGCAGATAAAAATATACTCATGAATTGTCGCAGACATCGTAGGATGGGGAGAAAATTATAGTAGATACAGTGCTGCATTCTCTGCTACAACACACTGGCAAATGTATCTCTCTTTATGGAGAATATGTCTGAAAAGCAAGATTGCTAACTTTTATCTCTCTTCCTGAAGTCTCCAAAGATGCCCTTAGTAGTCCCCATCAATGGCCATTTTGCTAAAATGTTAGTTCTATCCAATCATGCAGATGGAAGAGCTGCAGATTTGAGCTGCCCACACCATATTCTTGTGTTAAATGGATTAATTAATGTCCCTAATGACATAAAATGTCGCCACAATAAATGTCTTCTGGGATAACAATCAAGCCATACAGGATGGGCATAAGTCATGAACAGCTTGACTTCACTCCACCTCCTTAACTGGATATGGAAGCAGTCATTAAACCCAGTGTATGCTCTTTTAGAAACTGTTTTCAACTGCTGCTCATCAAAAATGTGGAATTCCCTTGTCTGAGTATGGAGATGGGAGCAGAGAGGCTCAGACAAGGAAAGACATGTATACTGAAAGTTATAGAGCAACTGCACTGAAGCATGATGGAAGCAAAATAAGGTAACAAAGTAAGAAAAAATTAGTTTTTCTTTAAACTTAATTTTTGCAAAATGATACATGGGGATACTAAGGACCACATTAGAGACTGGTGGATGAGAACCTTCAGGTTGCTGTAATGCTTTCAGGGTCAAAAACATTCTGACATGTTCCCATTAATACTTTAAATGAGACAGTAAACTACAGTTTAAAGGTAAATATTGAAAGATTTATTTCTTGTTAAATATGTGAATTGCCTCTGGAGCGCCCCCAAACGCAGGGCCGCGGGGTACTCGGTACCGGGCTTCTCTGTCTCGGTTCTGGGGTTGTCACGGTGGCTAGGCCCAGTCCGTGACCCTGCTAAGGGGCGTCCAATGAAAGTTGTAGGTGGTGGTGCGAGGTGCAGGTCGCGGTGAATAACGAGGACACAGGGTTGCAGTCTCTTTACCTCTTTACTGAAGGCTTCAAGATCCTCAATCCAGAGTACGGTTAACAGGGTTGGCTGAGACCGGCCGGTCCGAAGGCACCTCCAGAGTTCCCTTTGCAGGTGGAAATCTGTGCCTACCTTCTAGCACCTGTGTGTTGTAGTACTTCCCTGCTGAGCACCACAGGATAGTCCTCACAACTGTTGTGTCTGTTTTTGATGTTCTTTCCCACAACTTATGTCTATTCTGATGTTCTCCGTCCCCCAGATGATATGGATAGGACGCACCCGTATGACGGGTAGGCCTGGAGTTCTTCCGGGACCCTAGTGACGCCCCTCTCCCACAGTTGCCCCCTATGTCTGCTTAGGTGATTTAGGTGAGACAGCCAACCTATAATTAACTGTCCTGCCGTTGGTTTGAAGTAATGCTTGGAGCCCAATACTTCCTCGGCGTTCCGGCCACTGGCTACGCGCCTCAGTAGGATGTTGCCTCGATCTTACAGCACGACTCCTACTGGTGTTATCTCCTTTTTGCTTTGATCTCGTTTCTCACTCTCCACAATAAACCTCGCTTCTTGTCCTTTCTTGAGATACCACCGCGATGTAGTGCAGGCACGGTTCCTTAACGTTCTTTCCTGTTCGCTAGGCCTCTGTCAGGATCCCACCCCTGACAGGGACCCCCCCCCCCTGAATCTTCCCCTGCAACACCCTCTGCCACAGGATGTTGCATGGTTCCAACCCAGTCAGCTTCTGTTCTCACTTTCTATCTAACCCCCAGTTTTACCAGATTGTGAGGAGTGGCCTAATACATAGCACCCTTTGCTCCCCCTGGAGGCCAGACTGTGAAGTGTATTGGTGTCTGTGATACCTGGTGAGATGAACTCCTTCAGTGCCATCAGACGTACCATCACTCCCCTTAGCGGCGGAGCATCAGTACTGCAACGACCAGGACTCTGGGGCGCTGCACCTCTTCAGAGAGAAAGAACTCTATAGCGCCACCTGTTGGAAGTAGTGATCCTACAAGTCACAATCATCCCTTTAACAGGTCTTGCAATATGACTTAGGATAAAAGCCAAATCAGAATCTCAATTTGCAGACACGGTTTTTCGGGTTATTGGCCCTCGTCAGTGCAAAGCATGAGAACTGATTTGGCTAGGTGAGAGGATCCAGACAGGAGTGACATACCAGCTCTGGCTTGTCAAGGTAAAGAGGTTTATTTGCCATGCAATGCTCCTCTGGGAAATTTCTTGTTACACACAATTTAACTGCGTAAAATGTAGAAATCTTGGTAAACTCAGTGAAAAGAAATATAATAGGCAGATTTACAGGATGGATGGATGGACAAATGGACAAAGAGATTTCTGGGTTTTTTTTCAGTCAAGATGGGGTGCAGAGTGTACATTAATGAGAAAAAAATGAACTTTTTTGAATTTACCAAATGGCTGCAATGAAACAAAGAGTGAAAAATTTAAAGAGGTCTGAATACTTTCCGTACCCACTGTACGTCTCCTTCAATCCGTCTATCATCTATTTCTTTTTTATTATTATTTTAAAAAGACTGTCCACAGGTGATATGCTGAAGAAGTATGTTTTCTAAGACTTTAATACTTGTCTATTGATGACCAATCCTTAGGATAGGTTAACAATATCAGTTTGGTTGGGGTGCAGATAGCCGTACTTCCACCAATCAGCTGACTTTAGGTTCTGCGCTGTGAGTGGTACAGCTCATTACATTGTGCTGTGATCTTCGGTAGTCCTGCAAGTCCTCTCCCATAAAAGGGAATGGAACAGAGCTTGCAGTACCATTCATGGCGACTATGCAGTGTATTGAGTCTAGTCAATTATGATTCTTTCCAATCACCTTCAGTCAGCTGATCAAGGATGATGTGAAGAGTCATACTCCCACTGATCTGACATATACCAAGGATAGGATGTAATCTTGTACCATACACACTTTGCACCTACTTGTTGGATCTCTGGAGGAACCTGCTCACACTTCTTGTTAGATAATCCACTCAACAACACAATCTCATTCTCTGCCAGTTCTTGTGATTGCATGGAGTTTATCAACTTTAGTAGGTCTGGAGACACTTCATCCAACTTCTAAAATTCAAAGTATTTGTGGTTTAGGTACATAAAAAAGTAGAAAATTCCTTTGAATTAGTAAGAGTTACGATAATATATAGTGCTAACCATTTCATTTCTCAACACAATTGACTAATTTTGCACATATTGTAATGTTATATTGGGCGCAACAGAAGAAAAAGAAATTCTGAGAAATATTTTCTATTTTAGTTTGGGCTTTCACAAAAGATCATGAGGTCCAGACAGCATTTTGGTCTGTATGGTGACACAAGGGCATTTTTTTGTTCTGTCTGATGAAGCCCCAGTAGAAAAAGTTTCAGAATCTTCGTACCATCCATGTACAAAATCTTATACAAGACAAAAAGTTAAGCAAAAAAGTTTTAGCGTGAGATCATTTTAGTTGACTTGCACTAGGTTTCTGGTAATAACATTATTTTTCAAATTTTGGTACATCTGTTATGAGCTCAAAAAAGTACAAATTGTTGTTGTTTTTCTGACAGTGTCATCAGCTAGAGGCATAGCTTAGCCATTACCGGTTATTTTCAATGCCTGAACCTGCCTAGATTTGCTATTCAGGGGCATGCAGGAAAAATTATACAACAAATTTAGGACTATGCCTCCTATTAAATTAGTTGCATTTTCCCTCTTTCCATCTTACTCTGTATTAAGACCATGGTATCAAATGTCAGACTTTGTAAAATGCTCCTTAGTCTTCAAATGGGCAAGTTCTTCTATATTAAATCAGTTTGCATGTTTGTATCTGTAGAATACTTACCTTGTAGTAAGTAAATAAATAGTAATAGTACGTGTAAATAACATAGGGTGCTTAGTTAACATTGTTTTGATAAAAAACATTAAAGCCACGACAAGGTGTACCCAATAAGGATGGTACCTAACTCTTGAAGTACACCTCACTATGTGTCAGCAGATGTAAAAATAGATAATGGCAGAGTAGGACCTCGGTCTCGACTGTTCATACCACATGCCCACTTACTGCAGGGTATTTACTAATTTTTATTCTATGTTAGATTTTGCTTTTCAGTGGCCACTGTGTGAACGCTCACCTATGCAGTTCAGTTATACCAACATATGCTCTGGCTCAGATTTATTTTGTTTTTTTGCTTTTATATCTGTGTAAAAAATGCATATACAGTAGTATTAACAAGATGTTAGCACCAGTCTATAAGAACATCCCACAGAAATGTAATAAACTGTGCGTACTGGGCATAACACAGTATATGCATTTTGCTAAGGCTCTGGCTTTGGACCTGTTAATGTGGTAAATATCAGTTGCCAATACAAGTCATAAGCATGAGCGGTGGTGTCACCACATAATATAAATTTTCATCTATACAGGTCCTTCTCAAAAAATTAGCATATAGTGTTAAATTTCATTATTTACCATAATGTAATGATTACATTTAAACTTTCATATACTATAGATTCATTATCCACCAACTGAAATTTGTCAGGTCTTTTATTGTTTTAATACTGATGATTTTGGCATACAACTCTGTTGTGAATTTGGATTCTGGGCTCCCCCGGTGGCTACTGGTGGAATTGAACTTGTGACATCATCTTCCCTGTTCACCTGTTCTGATTAGATCTGGGTGTCGCTATATAACCTGGCTTCTCTGTTAGATGCTTGCCGGTCAACAATGTTATCAGAAGCCTCTCTGTGCTTGTTCCTGCTCCCAGACATCTACTAGATAAGTTGGACATTCGTCCATGTTTTGTTTTTGTATTTTGGTTCCAGTTCACAGCTGCAGTTTCGTTACTGTGTCTGGAAAGCTCTTGTTGATCAGGAATTGCCACTCTGGTATTATGAGTTAATGCCAGAGTCCTAAAGTAATTTCTGGATGTGTTTTGTTAGGGTTTTCTACTGACCATGAAAGTATGCTTTCTGTCTTCTGCTATCTAGAAAGCGGACCTCAAATTTGCTAAAACTATTTTCCTGCTGCGTTTGTTGTTTCATCTCATATCACCGCCAATATATGTGGGGGGCCTCTGTCTCCTTTTTGGGCATTTCTCTAGAGGTGAGTCAGGTCTTATATTTCCCTCTGCTAGCATTATTTAGTTCTCCGGCCGGCGCTGGGCATATAGGGATAAAAAGTAGGACATGCTACCTGGCTACTTCTAGATGATGCGGTAGGTTTAGTTCATGGTCAGTATAGTTACATCTTCCAAGAGCTTGTTCCTATAGAGGCTTATGCTAGTTCTCTGGCCATGGAGATCATGACAGTTTGACCGGCCCACTAAAGGGTTAAAATCCTTGGCTGAGAAAGGAGAGAAATAAGAAGTCTGCTGAGAGTTTTTTTTTTTTTTTTTTTTTTTCTCTGTGCTCTTAATTGGATCACTTGCCAGTCTGTCTATGCTGCAGTCTTTCTTTTTTTTCTCTCTCCTTATAATCTTTGAATGGCTTTGTGTTCACCTGTTAATAATGGATCTTCAGAGTGTAACTGCAGGTTTGAATAATCTCACCACGAAAGTACAAAATTTGCAAGATTTTATTATTCATGCTCCGGTATCTGAGCCGAGAATTCCTTTGCCGGAATTCTTCTCAGGGAATAGATCTAGCTTTCAGAATTTTAGAAATAATTGTAAGCTATTTTTGTCCCTGAAATCTCGTTCTGCTGGAGACCCTGCACAGCAGGTTGGGATTGTGATTTCCTTGCTCCGCGGCGACCCTCAAGACTGGGCTTTTGCATTGGCACCAGGGGATCCTGCGTTGCGCAATGTGGATGCGTTTTTTTTGGCCTTGGGCTTGCTGTATGAGGAACCTCATTTGGAACTTCAGGCAGAAAAAACTTTGATGTCCCTATCGCAGGGGCAAGATGAAGCTGAAATTTACTGCCAAAGATTCCGTAAATGGTCTGTGCTTACTCAGTGGAATGAGTGTGCCTTGGCGGCTACTTTCAGAGAGGGTCTCTCTGATGCCATTAAGGATGTTATGGTGGGGTTCCCTGTGCCTGCGGGTCTGAATGAGTCCATGACAATGGCCATTCAGATCGATAGGCGTCTGCGGGAGCGCAAACCAGTGCACCATCTGGCGGTGTCCACTGAGAAGACGCCAGAAAGCATGCAGTGTGATAGAATTCTGTCCAGAAGCGAGCGGCAGAATTTTAGACGGAAAAATGGGTTGTGTTTCTATTGTGGGGATTCTACTCATGTTATATCAGCATGCTCTAAGCGTACTAAAAAGCTTGATAAATCCGTTTCCATTGGCACTTTACAGTCTAAATTTATTTTGTCTGTGACCCTGATTTGCTCTTTGTCATCTATTACTACTGACGCCTATATCGACTCTGGCGCCGCTTTGAGTCTTATGGATTGGTCCTTTGCCAATCGTTGTGGGTATGATTTAGAGCCTTTGGAGACTCTTATTCCTCTGAAGGGGATTGACTCCACCCCATTGGCTAATAATAAACCACAATACTGGACACAAGTGACTATGTGTATTAATCCGGATCACCAGGAGACTATTCGTTTTCTAGTGCTGTATAATCTACATGAGGATTTGGTGCTGGGATTGCCATGGCTGCAGTCTCACAACCCAGTCCTTGACTGGAGAGCTATGTCTGTGTTGAGCTGGGGATGTAAGGGGACTCATGGGGACGTACCTTTGGTGTCCATTTCATCATCTATCCCCTCTGAAATCCCTGAGTTCCTGTCTGACTATCGTGACGTCTTTGAAGAACCCAAGCTTGGTTCACTACCTCCGCACCGTGAGTGCGATTGTGCTATAGATTTAATTCCGGGTAGTAAATACCCAAAGGGTCGTTTATTTAATCTGTCTGTGCCTGAACATACTGCTATGCGAGAATATATAAAGGAGTCCTTGGAAAAGGGACATATTCGTCCATCGTCATCTCCCTTAGGAGCCGGTTTTTTCTTTGTGTCAAAAAAAGACGGCTCTTTGAGACCATGTATTGATTATCGGCTTTTGAATAAAATCACGGTTAAATATCAATACCCATTGCCGTTGCTGACTGATTTGTTTGCTCGCATAAAGGGGGCCAAGTGGTTCTCTAAGATTGATCTCCGTGGGGCGTATAATTTGGTGCGGATCAGGCAGGGGGATGAGTGGAAAACCGCATTTAATACGCCCGAGGGCCACTTTGAGTATTTGGTGATGCCTTTTGGTCTTTCTAATGCCCCTTCAGTCTTCCAGTCCTTTATGCATGATATTTTCCGCGATTTTTTGGATAAATTTATGATAGTGTATCTGGATGATATTCTGATTTTTTCGGATGACTGGGACTCTCATGTCCGGCAAGTTAAGAGGGTTTTTCAGGTTTTGCGGTCTAATTCTCTGTGTGTCAAGGGTTCTAAGTGCGTTTTTGGGGTTCAGAGAATTTCCTTTTTGGGATATATTTTTTCTCCCTCTTCCATTGAGATGGATCCTGTCAAGGTTCAAGCTATTTGTGATTGGACGCAGCCCTCTTCTCTTAAAAGTCTTCAGAAATTTTTGGGCTTTGCCAACTTTTATCGTCGATTTATTTCTGGTTTTTCGGATGTCGTTAAGCCATTGACCGATTTGACTAGACAGGGTGCTGATGTTGCTAATTGGTCCCCTGATGCTGTGGAGGCCTTTCAGGAGCTTAAGCGCTGTTTTTCTTCTGCCCCTGTGTTGCGTCAGCCTGATGTGACTCTTCCTTTTCAGGTTGAGGTCGACGCTTCTGAGATCGGAGCTGGGGCAGTGTTGTCGCAGAAAAGTTCTGACTGCGCCGTGATGAGGCCTTGTGCCTTCTTTTCCCGTAAATTTTCGCCCGCTGAGCGGAATTATGATGTTGGGAATCGGGAGCTTTTGGCCATGAAGTGGGCGTTTGAGGAGTGGCGCCATTGGCTCGAGGGGGCCAGACATCAGGTGGTGGTATTGACTGACCACAAAAATTTGATTTATCTTGAGACCGCCAGGCGCCTGAATCCTAGACAGGCGCGCTGGTCATTATTTTTTTCTCGGTTTAATTTTGTGGTATCGTACCTACCAGGTTCTAAGAATGTTAAGGCGGATGCCCTTTCTAGGAGTTTTGAGCCTGATTCACCTGGCAACTCTGACCCCACAGGTATTCTTAAGGAGGGAGTTATCTTGTCAGCCGTTTCTCCAGACCTGCGGCGGGCCTTGCAGGAGTTTCAGGCGGATAGACCGGATCGTTGTCCGCCTGATAGGCTGTTTGTTCCTGATGATTGGACCAGTAAAGTCATCTCTGAGGTGCATTCTTCTGCGTTGGCAGGTCATCCTGGAATTTTTGGTACCAGGGATTTGGTGGCAAGATCCTTCTGGTGGCCTTCCCTGTCACGAGATGTGCGAGGCTTTGTGCAGTCTTGTGACGTTTGTGCTCGGGCCAAGCCTTGTTGTTCTCGGGCTAGTGGATTATTGTTGCCCTTGCCTATTCCTAAGAGGCCTTGGACACACATCTCGATGGATTTTATTTCAGATCTGCCTGTTTCTCAGAAGATGTCTGTCATCTGGGTGGTGTGTGACCGTTTTTCTAAGATGGTTCATTTGGTTCCCCTGCCCAAATTGCCTTCTTCTTCCGAGTTGGTGCCCCTGTTTTTTCAAAATGTTGTTCGTTTGCATGGTATTCCTGAGAATATCGTTTCTGACAGAGGAACCCAATTTGTGTCTAGATTTTGGCGGGCATTTTGTGCTAGGATGGGCATAGATTTGTCTTTTTCGTCTGCTTTTCACCCTCAGACTAATGGCCAGACCGAGCGGACTAATCAGACCCTGGAGACATATCTGAGGTGTTTTGTGTCTGCTGACCAGGATGATTGGGTTGCTTTTTTGCCATTGGCGGAGTTCGCCCTCAATAATCGGGCCAGCTCTGCCACCTTGGTTTCCCCGTTTTTCTGTAATTCGGGGTTCCATCCTCGATTTTCCTCCGGTCAGATGGAATCCTCGGATTGTCCTGGAGTGGATGCGGTGGTGGAGAGATTGCATCATATCTGGGGGCAGGTGATGGACAATTTAAAGTTGTCCCAGGAGAAGACTCAGCTTTTTGCCAACCGTCACCGTCGTGTTGGTCCTCGGCTTTGTGTTGGAGATTTGGTGTGGTTGTCTTCTCGTTTTGTCCCTATGAGGGTCTCATCTCCTAAGTTTAAGCCTCGGTTCATCGGTCCGTATAAAATATTGGAGATTCTTAACCCTGTTTCCTTCCGTTTGGACCTCCCTGCATCCTTTTCTATTCATAACGTTTTTCATCGGTCGTTATTGCGCAGGTATGAGGCACCGGTTGTGCCTTCCGTTGAGCCTCCTGCTCCGGTGTTGGTTGAGGGTGAGTTGGAGTACGTTGTGGAAAAAATCCTAGACTCCCGTGTTTCCAGACGGAGACTCCAGTATCTGGTCAAGTGGAAGGGATATGGCCAGGAGGATAATTCTTGGGTCACTGCATCTGATGTTCATGCCTCTGATCTGGTTCGTGCCTTTCATAGGGCCCATCCTGATCGCCCTGGTGGTTCTGGTGAGGGTTCGGTGCCCCCTCCTTGAGGGGGGGGTACTGTTGTGAATTTGGATTCTGGGCTCCCCCGGTGGCTACTGGTGGAATTGAACTTGTGACATCATCTTCCCTGTTCACCTGTTCTGATTAGATCTGGGTGTCGCTATATAACCTGGCTTCTCTGTTAGATGCTTGCCGGTCAACAATGTTATCAGAAGCCTCTCTGTGCTTGTTCCTGCTCCCAGACATCTACTAGATAAGTTGGACATTCGTCCATGTTTTGTTTTTGTATTTTGGTTCCAGTTCACAGCTGCAGTTTCGTTACTGTGTCTGGAAAGCTCTTGTTGATCAGGAATTGCCACTCTGGTATTATGAGTTAATGCCAGAGTCCTAAAGTAATTTCTGGATGTGTTTTGTTAGGGTTTTCTACTGACCATGAAAGTATGCTTTCTGTCTTCTGCTATCTAGAAAGCGGACCTCAAATTTGCTAAAACTATTTTCCTGCTGCGTTTGTTGTTTCATCTCATATCACCGCCAATATATGTGGGGGGCCTCTGTCTCCTTTTTGGGCATTTCTCTAGAGGTGAGTCAGGTCTTATATTTCCCTCTGCTAGCATTATTTAGTTCTCCGGCCGGCGCTGGGCATATAGGGATAAAAAGTAGGACATGCTACCTGGCTACTTCTAGATGATGCGGTAGGTTTAGTTCATGGTCAGTATAGTTACATCTTCCAAGAGCTTGTTCCTATAGAGGCTTATGCTAGTTCTCTGGCCATGGAGATCATGACACAACTCCTGATAACCTAAAAAACCTGTCTCAATAAATTAGCATATTTCACCCGTCCAATCAAATAAAAGTGTTTTTTAATAACAAACAAAAAAACCATCAAATAATAATGTTCAGTTATGCACTCAATACTTGGTCGGGAATCCTTTGGCAGAAATGACTGCTTCAATGCGGCGTGGCATGGAGGCAATCAGCCTGTGACACTGCTGAGATGTTATGGAGGCCCAGGATGCTTCAATAGCGGCCTTAAGCTCATCCAGAGTGTTGGGTCTTGCGTCTCTCAACTTTCTCTTCACAATATCCCACAGATTCTCTATGGGGTTCAGGTCAGGAGAGTTGGCAGGCCAATTGAGCACAGTAATACCATGGTCAGTAAACCATTTACCAGTGGTTTTGGCACTGTGAGCAGGTGCCAGGTCGTGCTGAAAAATGAAATCTTCATCTCCATAAAGCATTTCAGCCGATGGAAGCATGAAGTGCTCCAAAATCTCCTGATAGCTAGCTGCATTGACCCTGCCCTTCATGAAACACAGTGGACCAACACCAGCAGCTGACATGGCACCCCACACCATCACTGACTGTGGGTACTTGACACTGGACTTCAGGCATTTTGGCATTTCCTTCTCCCCAGTCTTCCTCCAGACTCTGGCACCTTGATTTCCGAATGACATGCAAAATTTGCTTTCATCAGAAAAAAGTACTTGGGATCACTTAGCAACAGTCCAGTGCTGCTTCTCTGTAGCCCAGGTCAGGCGCTTCTGCCACTGTTTATGGTTCAAAAGTGGCTTTACCTGGGGAATGCGGCACCTGTAGCCCATTTCCTGCACACGCCTGTGCACGGTGGCTCTGGATGTTTCCACACCAGACTCAGTCCACTGCTTCCTCAGGTTCCCCAAGGTCTGGAATCGGTCCTTCTCCACAATCTTCCTCAGGGTCCGGTCACCTCTTCTCGTTGTACAGCGTTTTCTGCCACATTTTTGCCTTCCAACAGACTTACCATTGAGGTGCCTTGATACAGCACTCTGGGAACAGCCTATTTGTTGAGAAATTTCTTTCTGGGTCTTACCCTCTTGCTTGAGGGTGTCAATGATGGCCTTCTTGACATCTGTCAGGTCGCTAGTCTTACCCATGATGGGGGTTTTGAGTAATGAACCAGGCAGGGAGTTTTTAAAAGCCTCAGGTATCTTTTGCATGTGTTTAGAGTTAATTAGTTGATTCAGAAGATTAGGGTAATAGGTCGTTTAGAGAACCTTTTCTTGATATGCTAATTTATTGAGACAGGTTTTTTGGGTTATCAGGAGTTGTATGCCAAAAATCATCAGTATTAAAACAATAAAAGACCTGACAAATTTCAGTTGGTGGATAATGAATCTATAATATATGAAAGTTTAATTGTAATCATTACATTATGGTAAATAATGAAATTTAACACTATATGCTAATTTTTTGAGAAGGACCTGTATATCCTATTAGAAGGCTCTTCCCAGGCCATACATGTTGCTATATTAAGGAATGTAAGTTATCAAAGAACACTATTGAATGTTTATTAATGTGCTGCAATGTGTATGGAGAATGTGACTTACCTTTCGTAAACCTTCATAGCTTGAATTCTCTTTTAGACTGACAAAACAGATCTAGAAAAAAAAATAAGTCACTTTATAATTTTCCTGTAGTCAGACAGAGATAAATACAATAACTAAACCTGTTTATTTACGGAAATAAACTATGTATCTATTTATAAGCAATGCATAATAAATAAAATAAACAAATCTATATATTTATCAATCATTACCTAAAAAATGTTTTTACTGTTTCAAGGAATATTGTTATATTTGACTATAAAGTTGTTGTGCTGTTCTCTATTGCTAGGTTCTGCGCTTCTGCTTGTAAAAGCAGCCAGGGAGAAACTTATCACAAGCAGGATGCAGGGTTATGCTGAATCTCTGGAGTGTGAGTTTTCTTTTTCCAAAGATTTTATTTTAAGATAAACAGGCAATTCAGGAATAAGGGCGGGAAGGAAAGTGGGAGGAGGGGAGGGGAGGGACGATGAGGGTAGGGAAGGGAGAGAGAAAATGGGGACATAGGGGAACGGCATATAAACGGAACAAATAAAGCATGAATATCAATATTACACTTAATGCGATGTGACTGGATCACATATTAGATTATAAGATAAAATATACGAAAAGCCCAGAAACTCTGGGGATATGTGAGCTACTGAAACAAAGAAAGAAATAGATTGCAAGCCAATCAAGGCCAATTATATGTGAACAACAATTTAACAGTTAGTTAATGAACGAAAATATAAAATTAAATTGTATTGCACCTAGAAGTTATTAGTGAATGAGTTAAGTAATGGGTGGCGGAAAGGCCCCGTCCCATTTGCTCCACTTGTTATAGAATTTACCAAACTGATCATTAATCAGAGCGAAGTTCAGTTCATGGGATCTATGTTGCTGAAGTAATTGTAGAATGAAATCCGGATTTGGGAGTGTTTTGTTTTTCCAGTGGAAGGCGATGGTATTTTTTGCTACGAGACATAAATGAATGAGTAAAGGTTGGAGTGTCAGGTCCAAGTCTCCTAGGTTAAGGGATAGAAGGGCCATTTGAGGGGTGAGTATGGAGACTTTACTTTATTGAAAGTAGTAGAAATCCAAGACCAAATTGTTTTTACTTTAGGACATTTCCACAACATATGTAATAGGTCTCCCTTGAGGCCGCAATCCCTCCAGCAGAGGGGAGAGGTTGAGGGACCAAAGTGTGCCAGCTTTGCCGGTGTAAGATACCATCTGCTGATAGTTTTAAAGTGCGTCTCTTGAAGCGGAAATGAGATTGGGGAATGATAGGCTATGGAGAGAGCCTCTTCCCATTACTGTGGGGAAAAGGTAGAGTCCAGGGTTTTTTCCCAGGTAATCATGTAAGGGCTTTTTGACAGACTTTCATCATTGTTGAAGGAGTCGTAAAGGAAGCCATGGCTCCAGGAGATTTTATGGTGCGGGTTATTTAGGACTTTTATGGAAGCGTGGGTGAAGTTCATTTTTGAATTGAGAAATGCAAAGACATTATCTTTTAGGAGAATGAATTCTATGAAAAGGGAAGAGGGGACATTGAAGTTTTTCCTCAGCGATACGAAATCTAGGAAACTGGAGCCGTTGTGAATATCTTCCAATTTTGTAATTTTTAATTCTGACCAAATGGCAGGGAGAGTTTTATTAGTAAGGCTAAAAGTGAGAGTGAGGGGTAAGTTTTTTAGAATGGAGAATTTGTGTATCCGTCTCCCTGGTTTGGAGAGTTTGCACCATGCTTGGACAATGGCAAGGAATAAAGGATGGGCATTAAGGTTAGGAAGGTGGTTTGAGATTGCTTGAATAATAATGTTTCTTAGTTGTTTACCATTATTTAAAAATAGTTCTAAGTCGAACCAAGCTGGAGGCTCATGCTGAAAAATCAGTAGTGGGCAATAATGTTGGGAAGGCCCATACCCCCGTTCCTTTTTTCTTATATAATGATAGGGTAGAAGTCCTAGCTTTTTTTCCTCCCCACAAGAAAGTGTTTAACATGGATTGAATGTTTGTCAAAAGTAGGACAGGAATGGGCAGAGGTAAGCATCGGAGAACATATAACATTTTTGGAAGGATAAATGTTTTAAGAGTGTAATTTTTCCCCCACCTTGAAAGTTCTTTCTCTTTAAAAATTGAACAGTCCTTACTTACTGATTCAGTCAATTTTCTCAGATTTACTTTCATCATGTGATGGAGATTATTACAAAGAGTAATGCCTAAGTACGGAATCTCTGTCACACCAGTTAAGAGATGTATTTTTCTTTATTGCTTCTATTGATTCTATTTATTGCTTCTTGTTTATTATCGAGGTTAAGGGGGAGAATATTCGATTTTGACTGGTTGATTTTATAGTTGGATAAGTCTGAGAATTTGTCCAATTCGTTGAAAACCTCAGATGTAGAGTTTTGAGGGTCAGTTAGGGTCAATATGTCATCCGCAAATAGGCTGATTTTATGTTCTTTATGGTGGGTATGGATGCCCTTGATTTGGTTATTGTTACGGATGTGTTCGGCTAGGGGTTCAAGAGCCAGATTGAAAAGTAGGGGTGACAAGGGGCACCCCTGCCTGGTGCCATTTGTGATATCAAAGGGGTTCGAGGTATGGTTATTAGAGAGTATTTTTACACTTGGATTAGAGTATAATGCCATAATAGTGGTCACCAGTTTTTGATTAAATCCAAATTTGAAGAGAGTGTGTCGAAGAAAGCCCCAATCTATCCGATCGAAGGCCTTCTCGGCGTCAAGTGTAATTAAAGCTGTTGGAGTTTTGGTTGAGTTAGCGTACCTAATAGCGTTTATTGATCTCCTTGTGGCGTCTGAAGGTTGTCTCCCTTGGGTGAATCCCATTTGATCATTGACCAGTAGATTCGGGTGAAAGATACTCAGTCTATTGGCTATTAGTTTGGTGAATAATTTTATGTCTGTATTGATAGAGACGGTAATTGGTCACTAGTTCAGGGTTTCCTTTTGGTTTCGGTATAAGAACAATCGAAGCCTCAAGCATTTCTTTTGGAAATAATCCCTGGTCTGCAGCAAAATTAAAAACTTCTGCAAGGTGGGGAGATAAATATTTACTGAAGGTTTTATAGTATGAGTTGTTAAATCCGTCAGGACCTGGGGATTTGTGAAGGGATAGTTTGTTGATGGTATCTTCTATTTCGGTGGGGGAGAAAGGAGCAGACACATAAGCTAGGTCATCGGTTGAAATAGATGGGAGATTTATTGATTTGAGGTATTCCTCAATACCTGAAAGATTTGAGTGTGAGGGGGAGGAGGTTGGTTTGAGGTTATATAATTTTTGGTAAAATTGAGCGAATTCGTTTGCTATATCCTGGGGATGAGTTAAAATATCATTTTTGGAGGTGGCTACAATTCTGTTAATTCTGTTGTGGATTCTTTTATTCTTTATTCTTTTGGACATAAAAGATGTTGGTTTGTTTAGTGCGGAGTAGTATCTAAATTTAGAGGCTTTTACTGCGGCATCATAAGGAATGCAAATTAGTGATTTAAGTTTTTGTCTCAGATTTAAAAGTTCAGATTGGAGAGAGGAAGATTGAGGTTGATGGGCTAATATTTCTGATTCTTTATTATGGATTTGGCTTTGGGTTTCTAAGATTTTTCTTCTAGTCTCTTTAATTTTTGACGAGATATCAATGAGGGTACCTCTAAGTACGGCCTTGTGGGTGCACCAATTGTTGAAAGGGTTGGTCGAAGAGGATTTGTTGTCTAGAAAGAATTGAGATATTGCCTTTTCTATATTTTGCTTGTGAATGGGATTATGTATAATATTAGAGATACATCTCCACATGTTGGCTTTCTTGAGAGGGGGACCTAATTGAATTAGACGAAGGACTGGTGAATGATCAGAAAAATACTTTTTACCTATGGATACATCCAGAAGTCTGGAGAGAGTGAACACGTCCGTAAGGATTAAATCAATCCGAGATGCGGACTGGTGGACGTCGGAAAAGAAAGTATATTCTCGTGACAACGTGTTAAGGCACCTGAATGTGTCAAATAGTTCATTTTTAAAAATCAACTGGTTTAGATTTTCCGAGGGATTACGAATGTGTGAGGAAGAATCTACCGAACTATCCGGTGTAACGTTAAAGTCTCCAACGAGAATTAGTTCTCCTTTTCTAACTTTAGAAATAATTTTCAGGAGTTTGTTTAGAAAGCAAATCTGGTGACGGTTAGGAGCATATAGATTTACTAGGGTGCAAAATTGTTCATTAATTTTACAAACTAAGATGAGGTATCTTCCATTGGCGTCTTTGTATTCATTTATAGCTTCAAAGGGAGTGGAAGAACCAATCATGGTGATTACTCCAGCTTTTTTCTGAGGGCCGCAAGATTCGAAAATATGGGGGAACTTATTATGTTTAAGGTTGGGATGGTTATTAATCATGAATTTAGACTCCTGAATGCAGGCGATATCAGTATGAGATCAGTATGAGATCTTTCTAATTCCCTCCAAAGGGAGAACCTCTTCCATGGGCTATTCAAGCCTTTCACGTTGTACGAGGTCAGTTTAAAGCTCATAATAGAACTAGTTTAGATAAGGTGCAATAATGTTTAGTATATAACTGTGTAACCTGTAACAAACAATTACAATTATAGAAAATACTCAAATACTAGAATACGATCAGTAAGAATCAGGAAGAACAATTCTGTGAAGAGTGTGAGTTTTCTTAAACATCAGAGCTGAGCATGTCTTGAGTCAGCGTGGCATCATAGGAAATCAAGTTTATATTAGTGTAACCGTATCAAATTAGAAGATGAAATCAACATGGCAAACAACCTAGAAATGGCACATCAACTAAAACGGATATACACAAACCATGACCAGCCTCTGAGAGCATGAGAATATTAAAGCGATAGTTCCACCAATATGGAGGGCTGTTAATATACATTACTTATCACTGCAGTGGAGTTGGACAGGCAATGTACTACATGGTCAGCCATTTAAAAGAAAAGTAATTTCTTTTAGTGTTACAGTGTTAGTACTTTGCTGGGATTTCAGAGGTCAGAACTCTTGTAATCAACTGATCACTGGGCCGGCTTAGCTAAATAGGATTTGTATTGATGAGACATCACCTTTAAGTTTCTGTAAAATACATATCATTTACACACTAACTTCAGCTCTTTAGCTTAATGTGTTATTCCTTTTTCCATATGATGTGTTACCTGTTGCAGAACAGTGTTTATTAGACGTCAGTGGCAGTGACTGAACTATTTAATCACATACATTAAATCCTTGAATTGAAATAAATTCTTCTGCTGTCATACATCACGCTCTGTATTGTTACACGTTGAAAGCCGGCATGTGTTTCTCTCCGCGTTTACCACACTGTATTTTCTTAACCAGCGCATAATTATGTAAAGGTTTTTGTGTTTTGATCACAATTGTAAAAGCTCAGTAAGGCGGCTGTTTGTTTAAAGTCTTAAGTCTGAACTCCCCACGCAGCGCAGAAATGTGACATAGGCTCACAGCTTCACATACAACCTAGCACAAAAATAATTACTGCATTTCAACATGAACAAGAGACAAAAAAGTTGCAACTAAGATATAAAAATATAGAAAAACTAAAAAGAAACTATAAAAAATAATTTTAAATACTTGTTATGATTTTATCAACAACAGTAACCTCCATTAGTCTTTTGCAAACCTCAGGGCTATAAAAGAAACCCATTCTCTTTATTGAGACTGCTTCATTAAGTAAATACCTATATTATTTCACACCTTTGTCTAAGTCCCAGCCCATAACGGCTGACACCTCAAAAGTTCATTCTTTAACCCCTTTCTGACATTGGACGTACTATCCCGTCGAGGTGGGGTGGGCCCGTATGACCACCGACAGGATAGTACGTCCAGCGCGAACGGCGGCGCTCACGGGGGGAGCGCGGCCGATCGCGGGCGGGTGTCAGCTGACTATCGCAGCTGACATCCGGCACTATGTGCCAGGAGTGGTCACGGACCGCCCTGGCACATTAACCCCCGGCACACCACGATCAAACATGATCGCGGTGTGCCGGCGGTACAGGGAAGCATCGAGCAGGGAGGGGGCTCCCTGCGGGCTTCCGTGAGACCCCCGGAGCAACACAATGTGATCGCGTTGCTGCGAGGGTCTCTTACCTCCTCCTCGCTGCAGGTGCCCGGATCCAAGATGGCCACGACATCCGGGTCCTGCAGGGAGGGAGGTGGCTTACCAAGTGCCTGCTCAGAGCAGGCGCTTGGTAAGCCTGCAGTGCTGTGAGGCAGATCGGTGATCTGACAGAGTGCTGTGCAAACTGTCAGATCAGTGATCTGTGATGTCCCCCCCTGGGACAAAGTAAAAAAGTAAAAAAAAAATAAAATTTCCACATGTGTAAAAAAAAAATAAAAATAAAAAATCCCTAAATAAAGAAAAAAAAAATATTATTCCCATAAATACATTTCTTTATCTAAATAATAAAAAAACCAATAAAAGTACACATATTTAGTATCGCTGCGTCCGTAACGACCCCACCTATAAAACTATATCACTAGTTAACCCCTTCAGTGAACACTGTAGGAAAAAAACAAAAAACGATGCAAAAAACAACGCTTTATTATCATACCGCCGAACAAAAAGTGGAATAACACGTGATCAAAAAGCCGGATATAAATAACCATGGTACCGCTGAAAACGTCATCTTGTCCCGCAAAAAACGAGCCACCATACAGCATCATAAAAAAAAATAAAAAAGTTATAGTCCTCAGAATAAAGCGATGCCAAAATAATTATTTATTCTATAAAATAGTTTTTATCGTATAAAAGCGCCAAAGCATAAAAAAATGATATAAATGAGGTATCGCTGTAATCGTACTGACCCGAAGAATAAAACTGCTTTATCAATTTTACCAAACGTGGAACGGTATAAACGCCTCCCCCAAAAGAAATTCATGAATAGCTGTTTTTTTGTCATTCTGCCTCAGAAAAATCGGAATAAAAAGCGAACAAAAACTGTCACGTGTCCGAAAATGTTACCAATAAAAACGTCAACTCGTTTTGCAAAAAACAAGACCTCACATTACTCTGTGGACCAAAATATGGAAAAATTATAGGTCTCAAAATGTGGAGATGCAAAAACTTTTTTGCTATAAAAAGCGTCTTTAGGGTGTGACGGCTGCCAATCATAAAAATCCGCTATAAAAATGCTATAAAAGTAAATCAAACCCCCCTTCATCACCCCATTAGTTAGGGAAAAATAATAAAATTAATAAAATGTATTTATTTCCATTTTCCCATTAGGGTTAGGGTTAGGGCAAGGGTTAGGGCTAGGGTTAGGGCTAGGGTTGGAGCTAAAGTTAGGGTTAGGGTTGTGGCTAAAGCTAGGGTTAGGGTTGGGGCTAAAGTTAGGGTTTGGATTACATTTACGGTTGGGATTAGGGTTGGGATTAGAGTTAGGGGTGTGTCAGGGTTAGGGGTGTGGTTAGGGTTACCATTGGGATTAGGGTTAGGGGTGTGTTTGGATTAGGGTTTAAGTTAGAATTGGGGAGTTTCCACTGTTTAGGCACATCAGGGGCTCTCCAAACATGACATGGCGTCCGATCTCAATTCCAGCCAATTCTGCATTGAAAAAGTAAAACAGTGCTCCTTCCCTTCCGAGCTCTCCCGTGCGCCCAAACAGGGGTTTACCCCAACATATGGGGCATCAGCGTACTCGGGACAAATTGGACAACAACTTTTGGGGTCCGTTCCCTTGTTACCCTTGGGAAAATATACACTTGGGGGGCTAAAAATCATTTTTGTGGGAAAAAAAGATTTTATATTTTCACGGCTCTGCGTTGTAAACTGTAGTGAAACACTTGGGGGTTCAAAGTTCTCACAACACATCTAGATAAGTTCCTTGGGAGGTCTAGTTTCCAATATGGGGTCACTTGTGGGGGGTTTCTACTGTTTGGGTACATCAGGGGCTCTGCAAATGCAACGTGACGCCTGCAAACCAATCCATCTACAGTAAGTCTGCATTCCAAATGGCGCTCCTTCCCTCCCGAGCTCTACCATGCACCCAAACAGTGGTTCCCCCCACATATGGGGTATCAGCGTACTCAGGACAAATTGGACAACAACTTTTGGGGTCCAATTTATCCTTTGTGAAAATACAAAACTGGGGGCTAAAAAATCATTTTTGTGGAAAAAAAATTTTTTTTATTTTCACGGCTCTGCGTTATAAACTGTAGTGAAACACTTGGGGATAAAAGCTCTCAAAACACATCTAGATAAGTTCCTTAGGGGGTCTACTTTCCAAAATGGTGTCACTTGTGGGGGGGTTTAATGTTTAGGCACATCAGGGGCTCTCCAAACACGACATGGCGTCCCATCTTAATTCCAGTCAATTTTGCATTGAAAAGTCAAATGGCGCTCCTTCCCTTCTGAGCTCTGCCATGCGCCCAAACAGTCGTTTACCCCCAAATATGGGGTATAAGCGTACTCAGGACAAATTGCACAACAACTTTTGGGGTCTAATTTCTTCTCTTACCCTTGGGAAAATAAAAAATTGGGGGCGAGAAGATAATTTTTGTGAAAAAATATGATTTTTTATTTTTACGGCTCTGCATTATAAACTTCTGTGAAGCACTTGTTGGGTCAAAGTGCTCACCACACATCTAGATAAGTTCCTTAGGGGGTCTACTTTCCAAAATGGTGTCACTTGTGGGGGGTTTCAATGTTTAGGCACATCAGGGGCTCTCCAAACGCAACATGGCGTTCCATTTCAATTCCAGTCAATTTTGCATTGAAAAGTCAAATGGCGCTCCTTCCCTTCCGAGCTCTGCGGTGCGCCCATACAGTGGTTTACCCCCACATATGGGGTATCAGCGTACTCAGCACAAATTGTACAACAACTTTTGGGGTCCATTTTCTCCTGTTACCATTGGTAAAATAAAACAAATTGGAGCTGAATTAAATTTTGTGTAAAAAAAATTTAAATGTTAATTTTTATTTAAACATTCCAAAAATTCATGTGAAACACCTGAAGGGTAAATAAATTTCTTGAATGTGGTTTTGTGCACCTTGAGGGGTGCAGTTTTTAGAATGGTGTCACACTTGGGTATTTTCTATCATATAGACCCCTCAAAATGACTTCAAATGAGATGTGGTCCCTAAAAAAAAATGGTGTTGCAAAAATGAGAAGTTGCTTGTCAACTTTTAACCCTTATAACTCCCTAACAAAAAAAAATGTTGGTTCCTAAATTGTGCTGTTGTAAAGTAGACATGTGGGAAATGTTACCTATTAAGTATTTTGTGTGACATATCTCTGTGATTTAAGGGCATAAAAATTCAAAGTTGGAAAATTGCGAAATTTTCAAAATTTTCATTTTTTTCACAAATAAACGCAAGTTATATCGAATAAATTTTATCACTATCATGAAGTGCAATATGTCACGAGAAAACAGTGTCAGAATCACCGGGATCTGTTGAAGCGACAGTGGTCAAAATTGTAAAAATTGGCCTGGTCATTAACGTGCAAACCACCCTTGGGGGTAAAGGGGTTAAGCTCCTTTGTGGCTGAGGTGGACGTACCACTGGCCAAAAGCATAAGAGGTTACATTAGGTTGAATCCGCCTTAACTGGCTGAGGATCACATGTGTGAACAACACCTCCAATTCACTCGCAATAGCAGAAATCAGTCAGAAGAAGGATAAAATATATGAAATTGTAGATCAGTGAATATAATTTTTTTTTAGGACTGATGGTTTTAAAATAATTAACAGAGGCATGATCATCTTCCATCACCCACCCAGATCCAGCGCAGGTCTAGTCGGGCTCCAAATGTAGTGACTACTCTGTTACAGGACTGATGCAGCTTAGCTTGTGACTGGCAGCAGAAGTCAGGTGACTAGGTTACCTTGTCATTGGATGTTTGTTTGATGACATGTGAATAGCAGCATAGATTATACTGGGTACCTCCACCTCTACATCATGACCCAGCAATCTCAACAGATGTATAAAGAGCCACTTAGCTACCTGTATGACTCAGATTTATGTTGCAACCCGTGTACGAGCTTGGATGAAGAGTAGATCGCCAGTATTTTAACTGTGCACTTAAAAGTAAATTACCTGCTCTTTGCTGGGTTAAATCACTTAAATTAGAGTTCTAAGGATTCTTGAAAGTCATGAAAAGGTCAAACCATTGCATTCTGCAGAAGATATAAAATATAAGAGCTTCCAAGAAGATTGAAAGTAATTCATTTATAAGAGCAGCCCTGGTAATTTATTTTGTAAATGAACGCGCTCTCTGGTTTAGGAAATGTCTGCATCAGGAGATGGGCCATCTGCTATTCTACCTAGAGCATCCGTGTAATGTTGCCATCTCGGCAGGATCTACACTGGCGTATGCTGATATAAGTATTCAAGTATGTGACCCTCACGCTTATTGCCTGATTACCCTGGGGATGTGCAAACATTTAGCTTGGCAATGAATATTATACTTGAAAATCACAGTAAAACAAAAAAACACTGCAGATAGTAGAGGTGAAGAATATAATACCACAAAGTGTGGCCCCTCAGTACCCAACTGGTGACCCTCATGTGGCTGATGTGGAGTCATGGAGAGAAGACAAATTTACATGGTGCTGCTGCCTTCCCATTATCAGGCATTATGGCTCCTGTATGCTGAATCTTCTGATCAAGCGTACATAGGCTTTATACAAGTCCAACCACGTTTTAAGATAATGCCCCATTTAAAGGGGTTTATTTTTTTTTTACTATGTCTGTTTTACACATGTCCAATCTCTGCTGACTCAGAGCGGTTACAGACAGCTCCTGCTGGCAATTCTGCATCTTCCTCTGATTTCACATCGACAGACCATCAGCTTCTCTTCTGCTCTCCTTTGTTGACATGGCCTGACTGCTGATGTTATGCTGATTGACAACTGAATTTCCTCAGCCTAACTGTGGGTATCATGCTATCAAACATCATGATGCTAACAGTCTGTCGACAGAGCAGCCAGGAAGAAGAAGAGCTGTTTTGTTGATGTGAAGCAGCAGAATCGCTGGCAGGAGCGGTCAGTGAACGGCTATGGGTAGAACAGGCAGGTAGTTAACAGCTACCTGCCTGTTAGTTGTTAAGCTCATATTAATAAAAAAAATGTCCTGGAAATACCCTTTAATGTTATGTAAACAAGCCAAACATCTACAGTATGTGGACACACTTTGACCCAGCTCTGGATGAATGTGATGGGTTGAATTTTAATGGAGTCAATGGCCTCATGTGAGAACACCCACGATATCTTGTATTGTTTTTTTTGCTCAAAGTTCATTTTTCCGCTTTAGTTTTTTTCTCATCTGGGTTTCAAGAGCCGTAACTTTTTTTTTTATAGTTTGTCAGTGATATAGCCATAATAAAATTTTGAATGGCTACATTCATTTTACCTTAAAATGTACTGGAAAACATGAACAAAAATTCAAATGCAGTGAAATTGCAAAAAAAACCCCAAATGCTGTGATTGTTATTTTGGGTTTTGCCTTTATGGTGTTCATTGTGTGATTAAAATAACCTGTCAACATTATTCTTCAAGTCAGTAATATTCTCCAAGTCAGTAACTTAATTTAATAATGAAAAAATTCTTAAATCTGTATGGATCTATGTGAGGGCTTGCGTTTTATGTCCTGATTTGATGTTTTTATTGATACCATCTTGGGGTACATGTGAAATGTTTATCGATTTTTAGTGCAGTGAACAAAAAATAGCAATTCTGGCATTCCGATTTCTTTTTTTTTTTTCCAGTGTTTAACATATAGTTTAAAACATGTGCATTTGCTGTATTTCTTTACTTTTGAACGTGGTAAAATGGGTGATTTAAACTTCTATATATGCTGTATATATATTGTGAGGCTGTGGCCTCTGTTACAGCTAGGGGGCGCTATTGTTCTCCCCAGGTTGTGCATGCAGATGGATGAAGTCCATAGGTGTGCATGAGAGTCACGGATTTCAGATCCGGGTTTTCCATGTGGCTGAAGGCCACAGGTTTGTGTGTGTTTTAAAAGCCCTGCAGTAAGGTCAGGTGTGTGTCAGGTGTGTGAGGTGCACGTCAGTGTCATTCTGTTGTGTGCTTGTTATGGACAAGACTAAGGTAGAAGGGGGAAAACTGACCCTGCACTATGACTAGGCTGAAACCCTACAATGGAGTGGGCGACCCATTCCTTGCGAATAGACCCACCGACGATCCTAGGTTAATCTCAAGCGAAGACCTATAGATAAGGGGAAGGGGTTCTCTAAGAGAACTAAGGACTGGGTACAAAAAACGGGTCACCTCCTAATAGAAAACAAAGAGAAGGCTGCAGAAACCAATAGAAAACTCGCCGCACAGGCGCAGTCTGCAAGCCTGGCTGTGACGTCAGACGGCCAGAGCTCTCTGCGCCTGCACCAAAGAGCGATACACAGCGCAGGCGCCGGATTTCATGGGTAAACAGCGTTGAGGGGGCGGTGCCCGGCACCCCTGAACATTTGAGTGATGGCAATGTGGTGTTACAAGCAGGGGGGTGAGGACCTGCCTCCCTGGCTAAAGAAAGGTATTTTGGCGAAAATATAAAACCCTTTATTTTGGTAATACATGCACCTAAAACTAAAAGAGCCACCTTGTTAGAATGCAGCATTACTGCTGCACAAAGTGGCTCTTTTAGTTTATAACGGCTGGAGGGGGTGACAGTGGCCCTTTAAGCAGATAAACACTGCTGTCCAGCAAGGACTGGGAGGCAGGTGCTGGTTAATAAAGAGTGAAACAAACACCTGACCCAAGACAAACCCAGCACCAGAGGAAAAAGACCAGCAGCCAGAACTCCACAAGAAAATGGCAGATAGTCACAAACTAAACAGATTCTAACAGTACCTCCCCTTTAATGAGGATCCCCCGGATCCTCTAGGCTCTTATTCGGAAATCTCCTGTGAAAAGCCTTAATTAACCATGAGGCTGATACGTCCACAGCTTTCACCTAGGAATTGTCCTCGGGACTGAAACCCTTCCAGGACACAAGATACTGTAACCTTCCTCTGTGCCACCTGGAATCAAGAATGCTCGAAATCTCAAACTCGCAGTCCTCATCAATTGGAGGAGCAGACGGCATAGCCACCTTAACTGGCATGTCAACCTTCTTCAGCAAAGATACATGAAAAACTGAATACATTTTCCAGGACCAAGGAATGTCTAATCTCACCGCTGCCGAGTTGACAATGTGAACCATTTTTGAAAGGTCCTACAAACTTCGGCCCCAACTTTTTAGCAGGGATCTTCAAACGCAGATTCCTAGAGGACAACCAAACCGTGTCCCCAACAACAAACCTTGCCTCCCTTCTTCGCTTGTCAAAATATTTCTTAGACCTCCTATTAGCCTGTTTAAAATTATGGCTCACACTGGTCCAAATCCTTTCCAAATTTCCAGAAAAACTCTCCTCCTCAGGCACCGCCGCCCCAATCCTAAAAATAGGACCGAAAGATGGATTCTTCCCAGTACAACAAAAGAAAGGAGAACACCCAGCCGAAGAAGACGTATGATTATTGAGAGCAAACTCAGCTATGGTAGATATTCCGACCACATCTCCTGATTGTCCGCTACAAAACATCTCAAAAACTGCTCAACGTCCTGTTTTTTTCTCTCGGTCTGTCCTTTGGACTGTGGATGATAGCCCGACGAAAATTACAAATGAACCTAAAGTCTGTCACAAAAGGCACGCCAAAAGCAAGCCACAAACTGTGGTCCCCTATCGGAGACAATGTCCGTGGGAACACCATGGAGTCTGACAATCTCTTTCACAAATGCCCTGGCAAGTGTCTTAGCGCAGGGTAATTTATTGAACGGGACCAGATGACACATCTTACTAAACCGGTCCATAACAACCCAGATAACAGAAAAACCCTCAGAGACCGGCAGGTCGGTGATAAAATCCATTGCAAGATGCGTCCATGGAGAACTAGGAACCTCTAACTGGCAAAGCAACGCTGCCGCCGGAGCATGGGAAGCCTTAGACCTAGCACACACGGCACACTGACGCACCCACTTGACAATTTCTCTTAGCCACTCCGGCCACCAGAAACTCTGACTGATCGACTTTCTTGTTTCAGCAATCCCTGGATGACCCACCAAACAAGACTCATGACATTCTGTAAACAAAGCTCTCCTCAGGGCTTTAGGCACAAATAATTTCCCAAACAGAGTGTTAGTTGGTGCCGCATCCTGGGCTTTAAGAATACTATTTTCCAACTCAGAACCTAATGTTGCCACCACCACCCCTCTCTGCAGAATAGATTCTTCCTTTTCAGTATTAACCGCTGGGGAGAAACTTCGAGACAAAGCATCAGCTTTAACATTTTTTGTCCCAGGGATATATGTCACAGAGAAATGGAACCGGGCAAAAAGCAATGCCCACCTAGCTTAACGGGCATTCAAACATTTAGCAGCATCCAGATAGATCAGGTTCTTATGATCAGTAAAGACTTGTATAGGATGTCTAGCTCCCTCCAAAAAATGTCACCAATGCTCAAACGCAAGCTTAATAGCCAGCAATTCTCGGTTACCAACATCGTAGTTGAGCTCCACCTCTGAAAATTTCTTAGAAAAGAGCACAGGCATGCACCCCATCCTCTCCCTCCTGGGACAGAACAGCCCCCACTCCTACTGATGAGGCATCCACCTCTGCCAGAAAGGGCTTAGTCTCATCTGTCTGGATCAAAACAGGAGCAGAGCTAAACCTCTCCTTGAGATGCTCAAAAGCCTTAACAGCTTCAGGGGACCATTGGACAGTATTGGAACCCTTCATAGTAAGATCAGTAAGGGGTTTTGCGATAACAGAAAAATTCTTTATGAATTTTCTATAATAATTAGCAAACCCCAAAAATCTCTGAATCGACTTCAAGCATTCAGGTCTAGGCAACTCCAATACCGCCTGAACCTTCACCGGGTCCATCTCAAAACCATCACTGGAAGTGTAGCGCCCCACTGCCGCAGGGCCGAGGGGTACCCGGTACCGGGCCTCTGAGTCTCTGCTCTGGGGTTGTCACGGTGGCTAGGCCCCGGTCCGTGACCCTGCCGAGGGGCGCACAGTGAATGATGAGGATAGATGATGTTAGTGGTGCAGTGCAGTAAATAACGAGGACACCAAGTTTGTAGTCTCTTTACCTCTTTACTGAAGATCTCTGGGTCCTCAGTCCGGAATCCGGATAACCAGGCTGCGCAAGTCCGGCCGGTCCAATGGCACCTCCAGAGTTCTCTTGACAGGTGGAAATCTGTGCCTTCCTTCTAGCGCTATGTGTTGCGGTCCTTCCCTGCTGTGCTTACGGAAAGTCCCCACAACTGTTGTGTCTGTTTCTTAAGTTCCCTCACAACTCGATTAGATGATGTTCTGCTAATCCTCCGTCCCTCCCTGATGTTACGGTTGGGACGGCACCCGTTTGACGGGTAGGCTCGGAGCTCTTCCGGGACCCTAGAGTCGCCCCTCTCCACAAGTTGCCCCACAAGACTGCATAGGTGATTTAAGTGAGACAGCCCGCCTTAGACTGACTGTCCTGCCGCTGTTTAGAGTATCGCTTGAAGCTGAATATTGTAATACTCCCTCGGCGTTCCGGCCACCGGTAGTGCGCCTCAGTAGGATGTTGCCTCGGTCTTACAGCACGACCCCTACTGGTATTCTCCTTATTGCCTTGATCTCGTTTCTCACTCAGCACAATCTATCTCACTTCTGATCCTTCCTTGGGCACCGCCGCTATCCTGAGCAGGCACGGTCCCGTTACGTTCGCTCAAGTTGCCAAGCCTCTGTCATGATCCCACCCCTGACAGGGACCCTACTGTATCTTCCCCCACAACACCCTCTGCCACAAGGTGTTGCCTGGTTCCAACCCAGTCAGCTTTCTGATCTAACTTCCTGCCTGACCCCCAGTTTACCCACAATGGTGGGGAGTGGCCTAGTGAATAGAACCCTTAGCTCCCCCTGGAGGCCCGACTGTGAAATGTATTGGTGTCTGTGATACCTGGTCAGATGAACTCCTTCAGTGCCATCGGACGTACCATAGCTCCCCATAGTGGCGGAGCCACAGTACTGCAACGACCAGGACTCTGGGGCGCTGCACTAGCAAAGTACCCCAAAAAACTAATTTTCTGTACCGCAAACTCGCATTTCTCCAGTTTAGCAAAGAGCGTGCTTTCTCCAGAATCTGCAGAACCTCACGGACTCTCTGCCAATGAGACTCCAGATCGGGCAAATAGATCAAAATATCATCCAAATAAATTAGACACTCAAAATGACCTTCCGGGGTATTAAAGGCTGTCTGCGATTCATCGCCTTCTTTAATCCGCAGCAAATTATTTGCCCCACGGAGATTGATCTTAGAGAACCACTTGGCTCACACTAATTGGTTAAACAAATCTGGAATTAGCGGCAAGGGGTAAAGATTGCGCACAGTGATCTTATTAATCTCCCTGAAATCCAGACACGGCCTAAGACCCCCATCTTTTTTTTTTTATAAAAAAGAACCCCACAGCCACAGGGGACTTAGAGGGTCTTGTATGACCTGCAGCAAGACTAGTCTGCAGGTATTCTTTTAAGGCCTCCCTCTCAGGAATCGTCAGATTAAATAAACGACTCTTAGGGAGAGTAGCACCTGGGACAAACTCAGTAGCGCAATCGTAATCTCTATGAGGTGGTAGAGCTTGTGACTCCACTTCTGAAAATAGTTTCCAGAATTCCTGAATGGCTTCAGGTAGCTCATTTTTCACAACAGCAGCAATGTGTATATCACAACATTTCCCATAACACTCCTGACCCCAGGATCTTATCGTACTTGACGACCAGTCCAGTACAGGATTTTGCATTTTTAACTAGGGTAACCCCAGGACAACTGGAAAAGGCAATTTATCAAGTCCAAACAAATCTAAAGACTCCTGTTGTTCCATATTCACAGTGAGTGTAAACCCGGTGACCTTTCGAGAAAGGCACCCATACGTGTTATCAATCCCCACTACAGGAAAAGGGCATGATAAAGGTACATAATCAATCTTATACTTGTCTAGAAATTGTTGATCAATCAAATTAAGTGCAGAACCACAGTCCACCATCACTTGAAAATCAATCAAATGACCACGACAGGTAGAACTACCAGAAAAAGAAACTCCTGCCAACCGTAAAAATGCAATGCGAAAGGGAGAGTTATTCTGATTGACCTTTTTTTTCTCTTTTCCTTGGATATGCGTCCTTCACATTGCTTAATAAAATGGTCAGCCTTACCACAATAAAGGCATAGCCCCTCAGAGAATCTTCTCTGCCTTTCCTGGGAACGAGACGACATTGCCCCAAGTTGCATCAGCTCCCCATAGTCAACGGGGCTCTCCAGCAAAATAGAAACCTTTCTCCTCATTCTGTCTACCTCTCAATCTTCTATCCACCCGGATAGCTAATTGCATAGCAGCCTCAAGCGTAGCATGGAAGGAAAAAGACCAGCAGCCAGAAACCACAAGAAAATGGCAGATAGTCACAAACGAAACAGATTCTAACAGTGCTGCTGTGCAGAGCAGAGGCCTGCAGAGCGCTGGCTAAGTGCATGGAGGCACAAGCCAGTGGAGCAAGCACCCAGGGCAGCTGAATAGCCTGGCACCTGCAGCGTACACAGAGATGCAAGTTGTCCATGGTACTGGTCTCGGATGTGGACAAGTCCTGTGCCCGAAAGTGCATGTCCTGTGCCCGAAAGAGGACTAGCATGTGTAATGATTGCAAACTGGTGGATATGGTGCCCGGCTGCTATCCAGAGGATATCCTGGACTGTGTACGACTGTGTGAGTAAAGAGACTGTGATACAGCAATGCAGGACACCCACGAGAACTACTCAGAGGAAGGCTGGCATGTGTAGTGTCCGCAACATATGAGGCTGTGTGTATGGAGACGTATGGAGACTGCAATATGGCGTGCGGTCGCCCAGGGAAACTGGACAAGTGAAGTCTGGCCTGTTTAGGGACCGCAATCTAAAGCCATATGATTTATATTGCTATGAACTAGTGTAAACTGAATACTGATAATATACACAGAAGTTATGTGCATTCATGTGAACTGGACTTTAATGCTGTGAGGAAACACATTAAAAGAGACGTTTGTGTTTGAACTTTGTGAGTCACTGCCTCTTCACTGCATACAATGCTACTGCAGCCTTACAATATATATATATATATATATATATATATATATATATATATATATATATATATATATATATACACATACACAGTGGGTACAGAAAGTATTCATACTCCTTTAAATTTTTCACTCTTTCATTGCAGCCATTTGGTAAATTAAAAAAGTTCATTTTTTTCTCATTAATGTACACTCTGCACCCCATTTTCACTGAAAAAAATAGAAATGTGGAAATTTTTGCAAATTTATTAAAAAAGAGAAACTGAAATATCACATGGTCATAAATATGAGAGTCTGAGCAAAGGGTTAGAATACTTAAGTCACATGCTGTCCATTTCCTTGTGATCCTCGCAAATGTTCTACTCCTTCTTTGGAGTCCAGTTGTGTTTAATTAAACTGATAGGACTTGATTTGGAGAGGCACACACCTGTCTATATCATGACAAACCTTTCCAGATTTCATCTAACAGTACTGGCAGCATTCACTCTCCCTTACACTGACTGACATAACAGGAGATATGGAAGGTTTTTTAATGCTACAAAACAGCTCTGCTGTATCTCTAAACAGTAGATGGAGAGATTAGTGCAGAGAGGAGGGCGTGTTCTTTTTTCCATTGTGTGTTGCTGCCTTCTTATGATTGGCTAATCTCATGCAGAGGAAGAAGTACACACTTCAAGAGACAAATCTTTGGTAACGCAGAGTTACACTATAACATAAACTGTAATCTAAACGTTACACGCTAATATCTGCACAACAGAGAAGAGGAATTTAAAAATAAACTACATTTTACTTATCTCTGCATTTTAGAGTATAATGTTGTTGCATTTTTTATACAAGCTACATTAAATTCTGAAAGCATTTTTTGCTGACGTTGAGTTGTTTCTTCACACCTCGTAAATGGTCAACACAATGAAACAATGAAACAGTTGCAACACTCACTATTCTCTCAAGAATACAGTAAGTTTTTCATTATTTTATGTTTAACCAACAAAAAAGAAATTAACCATCCGTAAACTAAATCTAACCTCATGTCCGTCCCTCATTGCTGCAGTTTTTTGCCGCACTTAAGGAAAAAGAAGAAAAGGCAAATGCTGATTTAAAAGATCATTGAAACTCATCCAGGAATAATTGGAGATAATTACAGGCTTATGCAGAATCCTTTTATCTCTTTCATAATCATCTGAGATATTAAATCTTACCCGATACAATGACCTTATCTTTAATATTAGCCTTTGGTAATTAGTGGACTTTTTTTTTTTTTTTTTAGAAAATATAAATATTGTAAATGTTTTGAGTATTGCTGTCTCTGAATATTCTTGTTTAGAGATTTTGTAATTTTTACATAAGTACCTGATAGGTTAAGTTCCCACAATGAGTTTTTTTTTTGCCAAAAACAGTGTCTTACAGACAGTTCTAGCAAAGGGAATGGTATTTATACAAATCTCATTCTGGCGGTGCTTTTTTCTTTTCACACCAGTGGTGCATGCTCGAAATCCGTAACATGTCAGTTTCTCTTGCGGGTACACGAAGTGTTATGTGTGGATTTTCTCCAGAGAATTCCATTAGAAAATACACAGGTAAAAAGGCACATGCATATGTGGTTTCAGTGTGTTTCCAATGCAGAAACACAGTATTAAAAAATATAATGTGCTGCCTGAGCCAAGATAAATACATTATACGCTGAGGATAGCAAATATAACCTTGGAGACAGCAATGCACAGGTAAAATATGACACCACAGTTATAGCTTTATATTAAAGAGGTTGGCCTCTACATTATATAATGCCCGCACCGATTTAAACCTTGTAGGTATTTTTGTAAATACCTGTTGTTGCCATCTATGCCTGTGAGCAGCGATCTCCCTGACCGCTCACTCGGCATCACATGACCCTGCAGCCATCGATGACATCTGGTGATGTCACATCAATTTCTGGATCTCCTGCATTTCTCCGGGCGTGACCCAGTCACACGCACACCCCTCCTGATTGAAGTTTCTCCATATGTCAGAGCCCAGTATCCAGAGCGTGCTTTCCCTCTCTCCTCTGCTTTCATTAGCTGCATTCGCGCTGGAAACTGGGCTGTGACATGTGGTGAAACTCCGTCCACATTACAAACCCGATATTAATCCCAACACTATTACCACACCTGGCACCGCACCAGGGCAAGTGGGAAGAACGGAGGCTAAGCTCCAGAATTGGCGCATCTGATAGATGAGCCATTTCTTGGGCAGATGAGTGCTGATGTTCTTAGTCTGGGAGGGGGCCAATATCCATGGCCCCTTCCTAGGCTATTAATATCAGCCCGCATCTTTCTGCCTAGCCTTTGCTAGGTATTTTTATAGGGGGCACCATGTCATTTTTTGGTGGTGTCTCCAATTGTTAATAACCAGTAGAGGCTAAGTAGACAGCTGTGAGCTGATATTAATAGCCTGGGAAGCCCCATGTTTTCCCAGACTATAAACATCAGCCCCTAGCTGCTAGCTTTCCCTCAGCTAGTTAAAAAAATTAGGGGGACTCCATGCCATTTTTTCTTTCCTTTAATTATTAGCTAAATACATTTGCAGTAAGCTACACATGCACTACACTGTATATCTCAATGAAATCTATCTATGCAAAGAATCCTGACCAGCACCTCCCAAGTGTGAATACGTACAAGCTGTAGTGACTGCAAAATATGTTTATCTATCTATCTATCTATCTATCTATCTATCTATCTATCTATCTATCTATACATAAGATTGTTTTATTAGTTAGTAAACTAGCTTGAAATGACAGAGTTATTGTATTTAAAAGCTGATGTTAAAAACGCATTGCATATGGATTGCATACACATGTCATATGGATACCTTCAAGCTGACAAAAAATATTTTTTAATTCTTTCTTTATTAAATGAATAAATCTGTCTATAAAAGAGAATTTTGATCCAAAGTACATAAAAAAGGCACAACTTAGTAAAAGTGGATTCAAAGAGCGTGAAAGGGAGAATCCCTATGTAGAGCTCTGCTGCCTCAGACCCCATGGACCTATCTGGTAGAACCAATTTAGATTAAGATACCTTAAATAATAAAACCAAAGATACCCTAAAAATGAATTATTGAGAGCACACAAATGACTTAATAAGAAAGAAAAATTACCCCAATGAAATTCAGAATATACAAAATTTTTAATAGAAGAAATGTATTAAATGTATTAACTTGATTGGCTAAAAGACACAAAATAACACAAAATAGCAAGGACATGATAAAAAAAGACAAAGTGTATGACAGGATGCATAATTAAAAACATTTTCGGGGCAACAGAAAATGTTTTTAATCACGTGCCTTTTCATAGATTTTGCCTTTTTCATGAGTTATTTTGTGTCATTTTGTGTTTAACAGCCATCCATGTTAAGAAATGTAACACAATTCTTCTATTAATAATTTTATATGTTATGTTTCTCATTGGGGTACTTTTTCATTTACTTGTATAAGTTGGACATTGTATTGTTATTAAAGGAGTTGTCCCAACTTCCTGATCCCTGGGAGTCAAACTTTTGGGATTCCCATTGTTCCCAAGAATGGGCCTCTGCATGGCCCTGTTTGAAAGGAGAAATGGCTCATCTCTCATGCATGTCATAATATTTGCAAAAATGTATCAGCGAAGGTCAAATGTAGCAGCCTGGAGCCTCGGCTTTGAAGCTCCCATAGGTTATAAAAGAACCTCTTTAAGTACAGTAATATAGATTTATTTGAGAATTAATTGCATAATGTATGTTTTATGAATATATGAATCACCAGCATTATTGTAGCTAATATATGTCATATTATACCTAATATATTATATTTTACTACTGTGCTGAAATTACCGACATCCTACTTGCACATTTTGCTGCCTGTTCCATCTTATGACTCATCCTATTCTTCCATATTACTGCACTAAGAACATTAATCCCAGTATGGAACCAACCTTTCTGTATTTCTGTATCCCTATATAGTCTGAAATAACGCAAAAGAGTCAGACTGCTTAAAATAATTTATACAGGTTCATATATATATATATATATATATATATACATACATACAGTATATACTGTATATCTATATCTAGATAGATATATATATATATATACACGGTATACACACTTTCTGAATATTCAGGTATGAGTGACATTGTTAATATCTTTTTGCAGAATTTGTGTGTTAAATATTTCTTCAGGGCATTCCATTTCCTTTACCAACCACTGAATGATTGGCTGGAAATAAAGTGCTGCCTCTCTTTTTAGCGCACTCACATAGTCACCTTGCATATGAAGGCAGGTCTTTATGATTCAATCCTGGCATTCTTTTCTCGATAGAATTGTAATTACAGCTTTTGGCTACTACCCTAATTTTGGTGCCACTTTGAATGTAGACAACCTTTTCCTGAAGCATTGGCCTGATATCACTGCCTAACAAAGAAGAGGGACCCTGTGCAAGAACAGCATATGGATCCTTTGAAGTCCGATATCTCATCATAATGCAAATCCCACATGCTTTCTAGGTTATAGTGGCCCTCTCACTTCTTTGGGCCCCTGTGCGGCTGCACAGGTTGCTCCAATGATATGTCCTCCCCTGTCTGATGCGCTCTTACCAGCAAATCAATGAAGTGGGTTAGCACAGCTAATAAGCAAATAGTATGAAGGCTGTAAAGCGCTGTGGAATTAATGGCGCCATAAAGGTGAGTGAAATAGTTAATGAATGCAGTGTGCTAACTAAGCTTTCAATGTCTACATACCCTGACGGAGGCAGAGGGACATGTTAGTGCCTCAACCGGCACCTGACATCCAGACCATCAGGTGCCCTCACGGCCACTCTTAGCTTCCTCCATACCTGATGTAGTAATGTATATAAGAATTACTTTCTCTCACATTTCAAGACTGTTTAGGCTAAGTCTGTACTGTCTACACAGTCTACGCAGCTTTAGGCTACATTCACACAGTGTTTATAATCACACCAGTGTAAAACAGACCATTTTTTATCATGTCAACTGTATTGCCTCCATATTGACTCTTGTTCTTTTTTCTCATCCACTTTAAAAACTTGAGGAGGTAGACTCATTGAAGTTATCCATTAACTCATTACAATGGAACAGTGAAAAATGGATAACATTTGCAAGGACCTCTGAAGCACAAAGTCTGCCTTCCATATTTCATCAATTTTATCCATAGACCTTATGACAGTCAGATCCATGAATGAGGTGAGCGTAGGATATGTTCTAGGTCTGATGGATCGGACACATAGATCCATTTCTAAAATGGATTTGTGTACAGTATAAATCAATGAAACTCTATGGGTCTGTGCGCTGTCAGGCCACTGACGTGTCACACGGATGTGTGACTGTAGCCTTTGTAAATGCAGAAACTGGTACTGTCCTTGCTTGTACAAAACAGAAACCAGAAATTGTTAGCTAAACAATCAGTATATAGCTATTCAAAAGAGCTTATTAAAAAGTGAGCATTAAGTTTTAATGAGAACAGAAGTTTAATGTATGATTGAGCGATACAGGGGCAGACACATCATTGGTGAAACCTGTGCGGCTCCACAGTGGCCCATGAGGTAAGTGTCACACTCTGACAGTCTTCGGAACAGGAAAGGGGGGCTCAAACTGTCCCTGGAAGTGGGATTTCCCAGGGGTACTCTTGAAGGTAGAGAGGCCCAAGTCTCAGACCTTACTATTTTCTTGTTAAACCCGATCCGTCCCCATCCCCCACACCATGAGGCATGGGACAGAAATGTGAGGTAAACAAGACACAAAGACAAGGGATAACAGAAAACCTTTATCATACAAAAGCACTAACCAACAATAGAGAGGAGGATAGGGACAGGGAGGAATAAACTAAATGGAAACATGGACCAGCATAGAAAGGGTAGTTAACCTCTTTAGCGCCAGAAGAAACTAAATCCATTAAATATGGATCACAAATTACACCATCTCTAAAGAAGACCTGCAATTCATTACCTGACGTGACAGTCAAACTCCAGATCTTCCAGGGGGATGTGAAGCCCTCGTGATAGTAGGTGGAATTGTGCATTATGAGGAGCTATTCAGCTACTCTTTAGACCTGGTGAGGGAGCACAATGTCAGTGCACATTGAAAGGAATATTGTGTATGGAGCTCATACTGAGCATGTGTCGGAATTGATAACCGGCGCTTGATCAGTAGAGCAGAGACAAGGCCAGCCCTTAAAATGGATGTTACTGATGTAGTCCCATTTCAAGGTGATGACAGCAGCTGGATTAGTGACAGCAGTGCCAGCCTCTGATTATTCATTTGTGAATAACATAAGACGTAAGAGTAAGAGGGAACGGTAGGAATTTTTTAACTGAACTACATTATTTATTAGTTAGATATTTAGTATAAAATTCACTGTTGGTTTCGGACCACCCTTTTAAACTAATGCATAAGAAAGATATCATTGTTATTGATATTATCGTTATTTCCTTGTCATTTTAAGAATAGCAATATCAGTACATCGATATCCTTGCACAAATATGGTATCACCACTGACGTCTAATAAAAAGGTCTAAAAAAATAAAATAGTTGGCTCCAAAGTCAACACTAAATAAGGATGTCTTCTTTTGGCCCGTTATGTCTATTGAGTTAAGCCTGAGCACACTCTGGTATTAGTGAGCCAAACCAACTCTGTCAAGAGATTGCCTTCTTTATCATCCATTATATCCACATTTTATTGTCAGAAGTTTTTGCCCCCCATAAAGGTGAATGGTATCAATTCTTTTACTGTATTTTGTCTTCATTGTTACAAGGGTTGTCCATTTTGCCTTCTTTTTTTAAATAAGTCTCAGAATGAATAAAAGAAGCAATACTCTCCTAACCAATCCCTCGCTGTGCCTCTTCCCTTTCAAACAGTTTTTATTTCCTGCTGAAGCAATGGTGTCTCGTGGCAGGGACATGAGACTACTGCAGCCAAACATGGGATAAGGCAAATCATCCCCTCAGTGATTCTAGCAGTCATTTTTTTGTTTTTTCAGCGGGACTAGGAAGCAGAGACCAGCAGCGGACACCGGAAGAATCAGAACAGGAGCAGCAGGGAACAATTAGGCATTGCCTCTTGATGTGGACAACCCATTTAGTCTTCTACACCCATACAGAGCAACAGTAAATTTCAGAGCTTAGACCATTGTGATCTCAGTGTAATGTCCACATAATTACATTTATAAGATATGTATCACATGGGGATTCAGTGGACCAGATGTATTGGTGTGTAGTAGATGAACTGCTTTCTTCTTCCAGTGAAGTGTCCTTACAAATCATATTGAAATGTGGACAACTATTGATTTTATGTTACATGGAGTTAAATATTGAGTGCGTACCTAAAATCTAATTAATTCAATAATTAATTCAATATATTCACAGATCTATTTGTTGACTGTCCAAAAATGACATTGTGCTAATCAAAGATTTGAAAAAAATAAATAAAGGGAAAGAAATTAAATATAAGGACAAGGAAGTCCCCTAGAACCATTTCCAAGCTTGCAGAAGAGAATGACTGCATGCAAGAAAGATTCATCAATCTTATATATAAACAGATGGGGAGACTTCAAAACACATGTCTATTGAGAGCAAGGTACAGGGACACACAGAATGATGACTGACGTCCTGGCACAATGCGAGCAATCCGCACAAATCTGTTACCAAGTAAATTATGTAACTACAAGACAATCTCTTGTTTAACCCATCAGAGACTTCATGATCATATATAACGTACAGATAACCTTCACTCTGCACGTGTATAATGAGCACAACCAATACAGATTGCAAAGTGTCACGGAAATCCCATAAACCAACCTTGCTCTGAATGTTGGCCATGAGAAATGCGGAATGAGATATTTTATAAATGCATTTGTCACTGAAAAAAATACATAAAAATCTGTGTCTAGTTAGATTATGGGATTATTGTGCACATGATGTACGCTCACTCTAGATAATCTTACATGAGTATAAAAAAGATTGCTTTATTATAGGATTTTGTGGAATTGAATTATAATTATAAAAATTTCATTTACAGAATACTGACTGCCATCACAGTAACCAGTAACCTGTAGTATGCGGAGACAGATTTTTCCAGGCTGTATCTTATCATCGTGGATGTGAAAACATTGTTAAAGGGTGTAAATTAGAAATAAACACAAGGATAGCTATTCACTTGTTTAACCAATTCCCTCTGCAGCCAACTTTCATTTTTTTTTTCATACTTTTTTATTTCAATGCTGAACGAGTTACGGTTCTGAATGACACCATTCATATCACCATTCTGTATACTGAAAACGGAACAAAATTCCAGGTGGGGTGAAATTGGGGAAACAATGCAGTTTGGCCATGGTTTTTGGGTTTAGTATTTAAGACATGCATTATGTGGTAAAAGTTACTCTGAAACATAATTTTTCAGGTTAGTATGATTGCAGTAATACCAATCGTGTATCGATTTCTTTTTCATTTAAGTAGAGAAACAAATTCTGAGTCTTGGAACATTTTTGTTTTCCTGTCAACTGACCTAGGTGAGGGCTTTGTTTTAGCATGACGTGTTGGTTTTATTGCTACCATTTTTGGCTGCATATGATGTTTTGATCTGTTTTTATTACATTTTGGTGTCTAGTGGTGATCAAAAAAGCGCATTTTCAGCGGTTTGATTTTTTTCATGTTACAGCATTTACTAAGTATTTAATTTCATAACTTTATAGATCAGACTTTAATGAATGCAGTGATAGTAAAGATATTCATTTTTTAATTTCTTTACTTTGGAAAAAGGAGGTTGAACTTTAAAAAAAAACACTTTTTAATATTTAAAACAATTTTTAACTTTATTTTTTAGTCCCTTTACAGGACTTGAACCTACAATTGTCAGACCGCTGATACTATATACAGTAATTAAAGAAAATAATTGCTGAGCTAAGTATTTCATCTACACGGATGGGAGTCTCAAGCAGAACCCTGTCCTGCTCTGCCCTTATTCACACTGAAGTGGTTTGACACAAGGTAAGGTTTATTTTTACAAGTGACAGGATAGGACTGTCGCAATGGGATGGCTACATGGAACCCTACACTGATGGTGTATCTGATATGGATGTGCTGCGACAGGAAAGAAGTAAAGTTATTTGTTTACAGTTGAAATTGGACTGTGTCTCTGTATGTGTGCAATCGTATGGATGGGATCTTCAGCAATTCAGAGGAGACTCTGAAGGTGCAGAGAGGCAAAAATTGACAAAAGGACATTGTTTGCATGTGGTGGGAGACCAGGGTGCGCAAGAGGCATTAAGGCCCCGTCACACACAGCGACGCTGCAGCGATACAGACAACGATGCTGATCGCTGCAGCGTCGCTGTTTTGTCGCTGTGTGGTCACTGGAGAGCTGTCACACAGACCGCTCTCCAGCGACCAACGATGCCGAGGTCCCCGGGTAACCAGGGTAAACATCGGGTTGCTAAGCGCAGGGCCGCGCTTAGTAACCTGATGTTTACCCTGGTTACCAGTGTAAAATGTAAAATAACAAACCCTACATACTCACCTTCACGTCCCCCGGCATCCGCTTCCTGCACTGACTGAGCGCCGGCCCTAACAGCAGAGCGGTGACGTCACCGCTGTGCTGTGGTTTCACTTTCCGGCCGGCAGTCAGTCAGTGCGGGAAGCAGACGGCAAGGGACCTGACGGACACCGGAATGTGAGTATGTACTGTTTTTTTTTTTTTTACATTTACGATGGTAACCAGGGTAAACATCGGGTTACTAAGCGCGGCCCTGCGCTTAGTAACCCGATGTTTACCCTGGTTACCAGTGAAGACATCGCTGAATCCGTGTCTCACACACTGATTCAGCGATGTCAGCGGGACCTCAACGACCAAAAAAAGGTCCAGGCCATTCCGACACGACCAGCGATCTCACAGCAGGGGCCTGGTCGCTGGTACGTGTCAAACATAGCGAGATCGCTACTGAGGTCGCTGTTGCGTCACAAAACTTGTGACTCAGCAGCGATCTCGCTAGCGATCTCGCTATGTGAGACGGGGCCTTTAGTCTCAGCTACGACTATGGCCCTGGCGCTCCCTCACATATTCATGCATAATCAGACAGACTTGATGATGTTGAGGTCAAGGCTTTGTGGGGGAAGGGACACTTCTGCAATGCTCATCCTAACTAAAGGAATAGTCTGTCTCATATGGGGCAACATTTCTCTGCTCCCCACGAGTGGGACTTGGCCAGATATCAAACTGCTAGCCGGATTGGAGCCGTGGCCTTGTTTCCATGTGGAAGACAGAGCATGCTGCCATTGTGCAGATAGCGCAGGGACTAGCCCAGACCCAGAAATGGGCATCACTAATGATGCTTCATTTCAGGGAGAATGCAGCAGTGACTGCCCCCTCTGCCGCAGATGACATTTTGAGTATCCCAGAATGCAACGAAAAGAAAATGGAAAAAAAAGAAAGAAAAGCAGTTAGAGCAGTTAGGGAAGGATAGGAAATTTATAATTCAAGTATATTAGAAAATAGTTTAGGTTCTGGCATTAAATATACAGGAATTTAAGGAGGAAAATTACTTTGCCTTTGGACCACCCTTTTAAGGGACATTACTCTGTCCAGTTAGGAAGCATACGTGATTATGAATCAATTTCACTTTGATGGAAATAAAATTGATAATAGGCACACTGGAGAGGCAACAGCAAGAAACCTTCCAAAAAGGGATGGTTGTACAAGTGGTGACCACTATTTTCTTATCCTTCCTGACTGCTGCCAGTTTGCTAGTGTACCTGTCACTAGTGGTAACATGAGATGATTCCTGCAGTCCACTCAGGTTATACACGTAGTTCACATTCTCCGCGATAAAACATCCATACCTGCCATTGCAAGAACGTTTGCTCTATCTCCAGTAGTCATAACGTGGAGCAGATTACAGAACATGTGCTGTAACATAAGGAGAGCTGGACAGAGCCGTAAAAAGGCATTAACCCAGTAACAGGACTTGTATTTGCTCCTTTGTGTGAGGAGGAAAAGAAGGAGCACTGTTCGGACCCTTATGTTACAGCACCTGATTCGACCTGATTCTCTCCGATGAGAGAATACACAGTTGTCTGCAACTGCCCTTTGAGTATTACTGGTGTTCATGTTTTTGATATCAGAAACGGACTCCATAAGGGTGGCATGAGGGTCCGACATTCTGTAGCTGACCTGTGTTCACAGCCTAATACTGTAGAACTTAATTTGTGTTTACCAGAGAACACCAGATTTGGCAGGTTTAGCATTGACGCTCTGTTCTCTTCACAAATGAGAGTAGGTTTATCCTGAGGTGATAGACATGAAAGGACGCCATGGTGAACATTATGCTGCCTATAACATCATCCAGTATGACTGGTTGGGAAGGGAATCAGTGGTGATCTAAGGAGGACTCTCAATCCTAAATATTTTTCTAGCTGTGCATATATCATTGCTGGATTATCATTCATTCTGGTCTTATTTAAACATCCTATCCATAGAGGATGGGACTAGTTTACCTACTTCATGGCTTTCATCATTGCTATCAGAGATGTGCGTAACTGATTGTAACCGACAGATTGAAGATTGGCACGGCCATAATTAATCATGGCTAGATGTAATTCCTGTCATGTTGACTATTGTAATAATGATTCCAATAATAGATAATATAATAGACTATCTTGTAAAAAAGGTCATTTAAAATGAACCTATGCAAGGAAATGGTGAAAGCCCAATCTATCAAGGGAACGTGATAAGCATGGATGACAGCTTGTAAGTGACAGAATCTATGGCAGAAAACCTGGTCACAGCTTGTCACAGTGTGTGACACCTCTCGTCTGCCACAGGCAGACTAATCAGCGTTCGCACTGAGATGTGCGATGGAAGCAATGATATTTCAGTCTCTTTTTCTACAAAAATACTTGAATTTTACAATTATTCAGTTATTCTGCACTGGACAGAGAAATAAATACTGTATAGCAGGTATCAGAACATAACATATAAAAATAAACAGAAAATAACTGATAGTCAACTGTGGGTGTTGAGGACATGTCTTCACCATTACACAGTGAGGGGGAGGAGGTGAGCTGTATCCATTCTCCTATTGTGAATGGTGGATCCTGAGTTACATGTATGTGTGTGGAGACTATAAACACTCACCGGCCACTTTATTAGGTACACCTGTCCAACTTCTTGTTAACACTTAATTTCTAATCAGCCAATCACATGGCGGCAACTCAGTGCATTTAGGCATGTAGACATGGTCAAGACAATCTCCTGCAGTTCAAACCGAGCATCAGTATGGGGAAGAAAGGTGATTTGAATGCCTTTGAACGTGGCATGGTTGTTGGTGCCAGAAGGGCTGGTCTGAGTATTTCAGAAACTGCTGATCTACTGGGATTTTCACGCACAACCATCTCTAGGGTTTACAGAGAATGGTCCGAAAAAGAAAAAAAATCCAGTGAGCGGCAGTTCTGTGGGCGGAAATGCCTTGTTGATGCCAGAGGTCAGAGGAGAATGGGCAGACTGGTTCGAGCTGATAGAAAGGCAACAGTGACTCAAATCGCCACCCGTTACAACCAAGGTAGGCCTAAGAGCATCTCTGAACGCACAGTGCGTCGAACTTTGAGGCAGATGGGCTACAGCAGCAGAAGACCACACCGGGTACCACTCCTTTCAGCTAAGAACAGGAAACTGAGGCTACAATTTGTACAAGCTCATCGAAATTGGACAGTAGAAGATTGGAAAAACGTTGCTTGGTCTGATGAGTCTCGATTTCTGCTGCGACATTCGGATGGTAGGGTCAGAATTTGGCGTAAACAACATGAAAGCATGGATCCATCCTGCCTTGTATGGAGCATCTTTGGGATGTGCAGCCGACAAATCTGCGGCAACTGTGTGATGCCATCATGTCAATATGGACCAAAATCTCTGAGGAATGCTTCCAGCACCTTGTTGAATCTATGCCACGAAGAATTGAGGCAGTTCTGAAGGCAAAAGGGGGTCCAACCCGTTACTAGCATGGTGTACCTAATAAAGTGGCCGGTGAGTGTATATATATATATATATATATATATATATATATATATATGTAATTTTACTATTATTAGTATTACTAATATGATTCATATTTTACTACTACTTTAGATTTACTTACAAATTCAGTTTCTAATAATTCAGGAACAAAAACCACTGTGGGCTGCAGTGCTAACGGTCACAAAATGTCACTGTCTTCCTTTTCACTCTTGTACAGAACTGGTTGAAAAGTTAAGCTTTGCCCAACAACAACAAAACAGAGACAGTTATGTGAGAGTTATCTTTAAGGACATAGTGGGTAGGAGGGTTAGGAATCTCAGGGTAGTTTCAGGAACAGGAAGAAGTCAGTTGAAGTTAAGAAGGGACGTGAGTGTGCAGAGTTCTGGAGAGGAGAAGAACTAGTGTGGAGCTGGAAGGCGCAAGGCAACAAGAATTGTGAAGGAACTTGAGAGGCGACTGAGATCAAGTCCAGCAGGCAAGTGGGTAAAACCTATCTGAGGGAGAGAGAATCAATAAGGAAGACATGGGAGGCCCTGTAGAGGAGGGTCTTTCCCACTTGAGGACATGGTAGGACAACGCGACTCCAAGAGAGGCCCTCGTTGTTGGATCACATTCGACTGTTTGGGTGCAGGGTTCACCCGTGTGTCCCTGCATTGGGAAGACAGAGGTTTATCTGATTTGCTATCCTTGTTTACCATCCACATGTGAAGTGCCATCGTACGAAACTGATAAGAACACACCTCTATATGAGACAGAAGAAGTTGTAAAGTATACTTCACCCCCGAAGAAGCAGGGCGAAATGTGCACGTTGAGAATGAGAGGCGAGACAGCATATCACTATACAGGTCTGTTACCAGCAAATTATGCATTTGTCATTATCATCAATGACACAGTAATCTGTCTTGGAGGCGGATTAGGTGCACCTTGGTTCAAATAGACACATCCTGCATAGAGGCATTTAACATGTAACTAGCAAGGGTTGCGTTTTTTTCTCCTTCTCCATCAGACTGACTGTTGCTGGAGCTTTTGTAGTACTGGAGGAGAGATGTATATTTGCATATTTTTTTTCTACCTTCACCGATTAGCAAAACTACATTGTTTAAGTTTGTTTCATGTGACCCACAGCCATTCATTAGCAAATCTGCAGGCGACGATATGTCTTGATTTGACACCTGTCTGACATTTACTGATTTGTTTTGCTGTGGTTAGGGATATACCATACTATTTACAGATTACACTAATTTTGTGCAAATAAACATTTATGTTAAGTCACCTTTTGTAAATTAGCCTATACTAATATGTGATATGTGCAACAACAATTAAATTACAATGCGATTTTATGCAATTATTTATATGCGTCTATTGAGCTTTACTACTATATGTTCACTGGGTCACTTTGCTACATTCTAGCTGTTACAATATAACGGTGAGGTTTGATTTCGGTATATTTGTATTTTTTTCTCTCATTACATATTTTTCACCAATAGATTTGAATTTTGACCATATAATGTGGGATTTGCCTGTTTTCTATTAGTATATTACTGGAGACTCAGTCTCTTTATCTAGCATTTTCATGATTTTATTTGTTTCTATATGATTTTTTTCCAATAAAAATTAAGTTTTAAATGTCATTTTTCTAGCACTTCTAATTAACACGTAAGTAAAACTATGCACTTGGTGTATCATTGCCAAATTTAAAGCTTCTAGGATATGTCACTCATTGATTTAGATTTATCTAATGCTAAGGACTTCTTTAGTTATCAATCATTGTCTTGAAATCTGCAGATTTTCTTCTGTACCACTGCTTTCAGAAAGTGTCTTCTATAATCTGGCAGTATGTTTGGAAGCTGATTTAAAGTCCATTTTCAATCCAGAAAGATCCCACTAGCTTGTGTTTAAAGCATAACCGTGGTTTTATTTTTATTTTAAAAAATCATTAGCACACATGAAAATAAAGCAAGTTTGTAATATATCTTATCAGCGAAATTTGCTTCTTTTTCTGTCACAATTGATCAGTCAGTATCAAAATTCTAAATTCTGAGGTAAAATCTGTATTCAGTGAGGACAGACTTGCCTATTACTAAGACAAAAGATGGCTGTTGCTATGGATACCATTTTATGTAGATGGGAGGAGCTAGAAGCAGAGCTCCTCCCTCCTAATCTTTCTATCAGCATAAAATCTTATCGGTAGAAACGCCCATCTCCTATCTCAGTAATGGGAAACTCTGTCTTCACTGAATCCAGATATTGCCTCAGAATTGATGACTGATCAATTTTGGCTGAGAAAGAAGCCCATTTTTCTGATAAGAAAAAATTAAAAAATTCCTTATTTTCATGCGTACTATTGATATGTGAAATAAAAATTAAAACCACGGTTACACTTTAACCCCTTCAACCTTCAGGATTTAACCCCTGTATCCCGCAAGGTGGTTTTCACGTTAATGACCAGGCCAATTTTTACAATTCTGACCACCGTCACTTTATGAGGTTGTAACTCTGGAACGCTTTAATGGATCCCGCTGATTATGAGAGTGTTTTTTTGTGATATATTGTACTTCATAATAGTGGTAAAATTTCTTCGACATAACTTGCGTTTACTGGTGAAAAAAATTTAAATTTGGTGAAAAATTGGCAAATTTTGCAATTTTCAAACTTTGAATTCTTATGCCCTTTAATCAGAGAGATATGTCACACAAAATAGTTAATAAATAACATTTCACACATGTCTACTTTACATCAGCAACATTTTTGAAACAACCTTTTTTTGGTAAGTTATAAGGGTTAAAAGTTGACCAGTGATTTCTCAATTTTTCAACAAAATTTACAAAACCATTTTTTTAGGGACCGCCTCACATTTGGGGTGACTTTGAGGGGTCTATATGACAGAAAATACCCAAAAGTGACACCATTCTTAAAACTGCACCCCTCAAGATGCTCAAAACCACATTCAAGAAGTTTATTAACCCTTCGGGTGCTTCACAGGAAGTTTTGGAATGTGGAAAAAATGGACATTAAACTTTTTTTGAACATTTTTTACTTTAGACCAAATTTTTAAAATTTTCACAATGGTGTAGTGCAGCGGCGTTGGTGCAGTGTGACAGACAGGCAATGACCACTGGAAAGTTCAAAACAAATGTCTTTTAATGTCCAAAGAAACTTACAACTGGAACACAAAAAGTATGTTCCGGATCGCAGCCAGGAAACAAGACATTCCGTAGCTGAGACCGGTTGTCGTGGGTGACTGCACCGCCTTGTCATGCTGTGGGTTGCCAGGCCGCTTGGCTTCGTGTTACTTCACACAGGCTGAAGCTTTGCAGAGCCTCCCGCTCTGCCAGTTTGTAAACCAAGACTGACACATCCAATCCTTTGCTGCAGGGTTTTTACAAGGAATCTGTGGCCATAGGCCACTTGTAAGACCTGGCCAGGAGGAAGCGGACCGCCCCACTACCATACTGTACTCCGCTCCAAAAATAAAAGCTCATGGCATGTTTTCTTAAATCTTCCTTGGGCAAAAAAAAAAGCTTGCCCAAGACCAAAACTTACTGTTATTTTGCATTGCAATCACAGCTATACCTGTGACTGCAATGCACTCCCGCGACCTCAATACACTTCTATGCGCATCCTGGGGGATACATATAGACCCTCGCATATGATCCCCCTCACTGCCTAACAAGAGTAACAAATTTGTTGTGCAATTTCTCCTGAGCATGGCGATACCCCATATGTGGGGGAAAACCACTGTTTGGGAGCACGGCAAAGCTTGGAAGGAGCGCTATTTGACATTTATCAAGGAAAAATTTGCTGGAACAATTAGTGGATGCCATGTCACATTTGGAGAGCCCCTGATGTGCCTAAACAGTAAAAATCCACCGCAAGTGACACCATTTTGGAGACTAGAGCCCTCCAGGAACTTATCTAGATGTATGGTGACCACATTGAAGCCACAGGTGATTCACAGAAGTTTATAACATTGAACTGTGAAAATAAAAAAAAAAATCACATTTTCCCCACAAAAATGTTTTTTACACCCAAATTTTGCACTTTGATAAAGGGTAGCAGGAGAAATTACATCACACAATTTGCTGTGCAATTTCTTCTGAGTACGATGATACCTCATATGTGGAAAAAAACTGCTGTGTGGTCACACGGCAGGGCTCAGAAAGGGAAGGAGCATCATTTGACTCTTTGAATGTAAAATTTGCTGGAATCATTAGCAGATGCCATGTCCCGTTTGGAGAGCCCCTGATGTGCCTAAATAGTGGAAACCTCTCACAAGTGACCCCATTTTGGAAACTAGTCCCATCAAGGAAGTATTTAGATGTGTATTGAGCACCTTGAACCCCCAGGTGCATCACAGAAGTTTATAACGTTGAGCCGTGAAAATGAAAAAAAATCACATTTTTTCCCACAAAAATTTTGATTTAGCCCAAGTTTTTTTTATTTTTACAAGGGTAACAGGAGAAATTGCACCATACAAATTGTTGTAGAATTTCTCCTGATTACGCTGATACTCCATATGTAGGAGAATACTACTTTTGAGGCACAGTGCAAAGCTCAGAAGGGAAGAGGCACCATATTGGAGTTCAGATTTTGCTGGAATGGTTTGAGGGTGCCATGCCACATTGGCAAAGCCCCTGAGGTGCCATAACAACAGAAACCCACCATATGTGAACTCATTTTACACACTATACTCCCGAATGAATTTATCTAGGGATGCAGTGATCATATTGACACCACTTGTGGCTCACAGAATTTTATATCATTGAGCGGTGAAGAAAGAATAAAAAACATTTTTCCAACTAAAATGTTGTTTTAGCCCCAAGTTTATTTTTGTACAGGCTAATGGGAACATTTTTTCCAGCAAACTGAGGTCCATTTTTTCCTGAGTGCGCCAATACCGAAATACTTTTCAGGCACAGTGAAAAGCTCAGGAGGGAAGGAGTGCCATACTATAGTGCAGATTTTACTGTTATAGTTTGCGGGTGCCATGAACCACTGGGAGAGCCCTGTGTTGCCAGAACAGCAGAAACCCCCATAAGTGACCCCATTTTACAAATTACACCTCTCAACGAATTAATATAAGGGTACAGCGATCATATTGACGCCACAGGTGTGTCACAGAATTTTAATACCATTGGGCATTGAATTAAAAATAAAAACATTTTTACCACAAAAATGTTGTTTTACCCCCAGATTTTACATTTTCACACAAGAAGAGGGTAAAAATGGCATCATAATTTGCCACACATTTCTACTGAACGTAGCAATACCCCATATGTGGCTGTTCAGTACTGCTTAGCCATACGGAGAGACTCGGAGGAATAGAACGCTATTTGCCTCCTGGAGCTCAGATTTTCATAAAACAGTTTGCGGTCTCCATATACAGAGCCCCTAAGTGCTAAAAGAGCAGACTCCCTCCCACAAGTGACCCCATTTTGGAAAATATACCCCTTTGGGAATTTATCTACAGATGTAGTGACAATTTTGACTCCATAGTTGTTTTCCAGAAACATGTGAAAATTGAAAACTGTTGTTGTAGCGACCAGTACGCTGTAGTGATCAGTACGTTTTAGTGACCAGTACCTTATTGTAACCAGTACATTATGCCAAGCTCATGCTTCTGGAGACACGCACCCGTAAGTTAATGAACAAAAAACAAAAAAAGCAAAAATAAAAAACATCCATATCCCTCCCCTGTCCCACCTTCTGTCCCATGCCATAATCTATGTCTGCGATAAAAGGTTTTCAACATGGACGGTGCCAAGATGCAACTGTGCAGGCTGAAAACCATGGGTGAATGAGAAGCATCAGTGAAAAGCAGTGACGTCACCGAGGTTACCGCAGGTCACTGAGGCTGCATTCCCAGCCGGGCAAATGAACTGTGGTGACCTCAGTAAGATCACTGCTCCCACTGTGAAGCTGGGTGGAACTCGGGACCGGAGCATTCAGCTGCAAAGAAATACATGCAGCAGCACGCTCCGGTCCTGAGTGCTGGCGGCAGCGCCGGGTATTGATGCTAGAGACTCGCGCGAGTTTCTTACATCACACTCGCAAGTGTGACCCCAGCCTGAGAAAAAGTCTCACGGTGCAGCGCTGAGCTCAGCGAGTTCACCGCAGCGCTGAGCTCAGTGATGAACTGCGATGAACTTACTGAGCTCAGTGTTGCACATTAGACTTTTTCTTACCTTCCTTACCTTGGCCATGTCTCTGAGCACTGAACACTTTGTATTTCTGGGCCTCCAGGGAGGTTGTAGTTCTGGAATATGACAGCACAGAGAATAATGGCTTCCTGATCACTTCACCTTTGATTTTTGTCACGTTTTTGAAAGTTAATGTGCGTCTTTTTTTCTCAACACTTTTTTTTTGCAACCCTGTTAACTATTTGCAGCAACAATTTTGATGGTTCTGTGATAATAACAAACCAATATCTTAGCAATTTCAGGAGTGCTGCATCCCCCTGTAAGACTTGTAACAATTTCTCACTATTCACGATTGGTTAAATCTCTTTCTTGGCCCATTTTACTTGAGGAAAACAAGCTGCCTAATAATTCTACATAAAGGATGTTAGGCCTCACCCACCTCATTGCATACATACACGTCACCTGATTTGCTTCATCCAATAAGCATTTAAGGATATACAGTTTGGAGTTGGAAAATCTGCATAAAAGTAATGACATGGTCAAAATACTCTTTGCCTAATAATTGGGCACAGTGTAACATTTTTCTAACGGACAGGTTTCCTTTAACGCTTTGAAGCGGCATTTCCCTAAATAGATCAATTGCATGACATATTATGCTAATATTTGTATATGGAGATTGCAGAAATGTGATGAGGATGACAAGCTGAAACTAACTGGTAGAATGGGGCTGCCATGTAGTGTACATGTTTAGTCTCCAGTAACCAGTGGAGCTTACTGTTCTCTATAAAGATGAAGCTCATCAGTAAATTTTCATTATGTAATTCCCATCTCCCTGTCACCATGCATTAGCCATATGGACAGAGAGCAGTGTTGTCCACACTGGCTTTCCTATATAAGCATATATCCAATTTTCCAGAAAATCTGATACTTGTCATCATTATTAATTAAAATCACAATGACGCCACAGACTTTGCGCTCATCAAGCTCACCAGACCTATGATGCTAACAATGAGTATAATGTACTAGATGGTGGCCCGATTCTAACGCATCGGGTATTCTAGAATATGTATGCATAGTGTATAGCACAGCCCACGCAGTACATTGCACAGCCACGCAGTACATTACGCAGCCCACGCAGTACATTGCGCAGCCCACACAGTACATTGCGTAGCCAACGCAGTACATTGCGCAGCCCACGCAGTACATTGCGCAGCCCACGCAGTACATTGCGCAGCCCACGCAGTACATTGCGCAGCCCACGCAGTACATTGCGCAGCCCACGCAGTACATTGCGCAGCCCACGTAGTACATTGCACAGCCCACGTAGTATATTGGCAGCCCATGTAGTATATTGCGCAGCCCACATTGTACATTGCGCAGACCACGTAGTACATTGCGCAGCCCGCGTTGTACATTGCGCAGCCCACGTAGTATATTGCGCAGCCCCCGTAGTATATTGCGCAGCCCACGTAGTATATTTTGCAGCCCACATTGTATATTGCGCAGCCCACGTAGTATATTGCGCAGTCCACGTAGTAAATTGCACAGCCCACGTAGTATATTGCGCAGCCCACATTGTATATTGCGCAGCCCACGTAGTATATTGCGCAGCCCACGTAGTACATTGCGCAGCCCGCGTTGTACATTGTGCAGCCCACGTTGTACATTGCGCAGCCCACGTTGTACATTGCGCAGCCCACGTAGTATATTGCGAAGCCCACGTAGTATATTGCGAAGCCCACGTAGTACATTGCGCAGCCCACGTTGTACATTGCGCAGCCCACGCTGTATATTGTGCAGCCCACGTTGTATATTGCGCAGCCCACATAGTATATTGCGCAGCCCATGTAGTATATTGCGCAGCCCATGTTGTATATTGCTCAGCCCACGTTGTATATTGCGCAGCGCACGTAGTATATTGCGCAGTCCACGTAGTATATTGTGCAGCCCACGTTGTATATTGCGCAGCCCATGTAGTATATTGCGCAGCCCATGTAGTATATTGCGCAGCCCACGTTGTATATTGCGCAGCCCACATAGTATATTGTGCAGCCCACGTAGTATATTGCGCAGCCCACGTAGTATATTGCGCAGCCCACGTTATATATTGCGCAGCCCACGTATATAGCAATGTGGGCATGATATCCCTGTTAAAAAAAAAGAATTAAAATAAAAAATAGTTACATACTCACCTTCCGTTGGCACCTGGATCCAGGAAGCGGTTACCGACGCTTGGGATCCACCGAAGCTCCGCCGAGCCGCTTGCGCCGGCCGCCATCTTCCGTTCCCAGGATGCATTGCGAAATTACCCAGATGACTTAGCGGTCTCACGAGAGAAGGTTTGATGGGTGGCTGATCGGTTGCCATGTTTTATACTATCCCAATTACTTCACTCTTACAAATTTATTTTATATTAGATTACAATTATATTCCCAGATGAAAATGCTAAGTAAGGTCTATTTGTGTGGCTGAGCTCAGTTCCACTGTATAGTAAGGCATACAACTAGTAATGTAAAGCTTTATATTTACTGTAGCTACCATGAAGAGCCAACACTGCACATCCGAGAAGTAGACACTGCTACATACAAATCTGCAAGTGGTAGATAGTGATTTGACAAAGGATGATATGGAAGGATTCAGAAATATCTTAACCCCTTCACGACCAGAGGTATTTTCGTTTTTGCGTTTTCGTTTTTTTATCCTCGTCTTCCCAGAGCCATAACTTTTTTATTTTTCCGTCAATATGGCCATGTGAGGTCTTGTTTTTTTTTGCGGGACAAGTTGTACTTTTGAATGACACCGTTGGTTTTAACATACCGTATACTGGAAGATGGGAAAAAAATTCCAAGTGTTGTGAAATTGCAAAAAAAGTGCAGTTCCACAGTTGTTTTTTTTTTTTTTTTAGAAGAGAAAGAAATAGCCAGCTTACAACCTCGGTGTGTAACAGCAGGACCATTTGAGTGTTGAATGAAAAAAAAAAAGTAAGATGAGTCCAGCTGATAAAAAAGCTTGTCTTTATTCCAAATTCGTACAAATTAGTGATATGGCACCCATATGTGCAGCTACGCGTTTCGAACACGAGCTGTGTTCTTTGGTTTTTTTTTATCATGTTCCACTGAGTACTAAAACTGACCTGCCATTATGATTCTCCAGGTCATTACCAGTTCACTGACACCAAACATGTCTAGGTTTTTTTTTATTTTAATGGTGAAAAAAAATCCAAAGTTTGTTAAAAAAAAAAACCTGTGGCGTTTCCATTTTTCGTGATCTGGGGCTGGGTGAAGGCTTATTTTTTGTGTGCTGATGTGACATTTTTATCAATACTATTTTGGTGCAGATACGAACTTTTGATCACCCATTATTACATTTTATTGCTATGTTGCGGCGACCAAAAAATGTAATTCTGAAGTTTTAAATTTTTTTTCTCGTTATGCCGTTTAGTGATCGGGTTAATTCTTTTTTTTATATTGATAGATCGGGCGATTCTGAATACGACAATAGCAAATATGTGTATATTTGATTTTTTTAATTGTTTTATTTTGAAACGGGCGAATGGGGGGTGATTTGAACTTATATATTTTACATTTTTTTAATTAGTTTTAAAAACATTTTTTTAAACTTTTTGCATGCTTCAATAGTCTCCATGGGAGACTAGAAGCTGCAGTTGCCTGATCGCCTCTGCTAGACATCTGGTTGTTATGCCGACCCATCGGTGACCTGCGATCATCTGACGGGGTCACCGATGGGCTGGATTAGTGACGCTCTTCCGGTAAGCGCGAGTTAAATGCCACTGTCAGAAATTGATGGCTGCATTTAACTAGTTAACAGCCGCCGGTGGATTGCGATTCCACCCGTGGCTGTTGCGGCAAATGTCAACTGTATATATCATGTCATCTGGAAAGGTGGAGGGGGAGTCCATCATTGGCGTACTGACTGGGACTGACTAGTTTCCTTTGAGATGTGTGTGTAGAAATCAGGCGGCACTCATATGGTCCCGTGTGCCGTGATTTTTTTTCTCGCAACCATTGACTTGCATTGTCGAGTGCAATCGGATTCTAGCATCCAATCGCAGCATGCTGCAATTTTTTTACTCAGTCTGATTCGAGTTGAGAAAAAAAATCTCAAAGACGAGCACTGACTCATTCAATAACATTGGTCATGTGATATATGTATTATATATGATCATGTGATCATAATGTGATGTTTTCTCGCTTTGCACTCCTCCATATTGTACGTCAGTGTGAGCGAGGCCTAATACTCACCAGGGTATAAAGAAATAGTATATGGGTTTGGATTGGGGTGTGTCCAGGGACGTGACCAAAATGTTCTGCAGTGAAGTATGTGCACTTCTTGATTTATCCCTCTTTCTGTTCTTCAGAAGTTGGGAGGTGTGTATAGGGACCTAGAGCATTCAGTGTTTTTCTTTAAAGGCTCATGGTGCAAATCGGTCTGAGAACGGACGGCTAAAGCACAGATAGACCGTGGGCCTACTGACCCGAGCATGACAGCTTCATGTTTTTCTATGAGGCTGTCACCCTCGGAAGGGGAGAGCTGCAGACAGTCCATGCATTGTAGTCTGAGATCAGACCAATTTGCACGTACGGCTACATGAGCCCTAAAGATGATTGTTTTTTGTGGAACAACCCCTTTAATAATACACATCCAAATCCAAAACAGTCTTTCGCAGAATTGTGGTTGTAAATATAACAGTGTGACTGCTTTGTGTTTCATTCTCACATCACAGTGTTCTGTGATCAAATAAAATACATCTTCAAACGAAAAATATATACGGTGTCAAATGATACAAAATCATATATAATAAGGTTTAAATACAATTGGTGTAAAATATATTAAAGCTTTGAAATAGCAATTTTTAAACACAATACATGCTACCATGCAGTGAAGGAATTGCTATTCAGGTTCTATGTGGCATTGTTAGTGGAAGACAAGGCTGTGACAAGCTCGAATTTTCACAAATGTCAGTGGATGTCGCTCTTAATAAATGAAGTTGCTGTTACTGTAGTTAAAGATGAAAAGATCTAATAAACGCATGATCAAGATCTGCAACACTAAAGGGCAAGTGATATTAATTAGTTTTTTTTTTTTTTTAATCCTGACATCCACTAATCAGGAAAGTGTGATAATCCAACATTTACATTTGCGAGAGTCTCGGAGCACAGACGCATGACACTCTACTCCCGCTCGCAGCAGAGCAGGAGCAGAGGGTCATTAGCATATCGCATCCGATGCAATAAGCTAGTGTGACTCCAGCCTAACTCAGCATTAGAGCAGAATTGGAAAAGTCAAAAGACACGGGCTGGGGTCACTGGTTACAGTTCGGTAATGTTTTTTAACATAACAACCACAAGATGTGAACAAGCCTGCAAACAGAAGACCCGTAACAAAAGAAACAAATCAGACTGCAAAACATAAATAGTTGCATAGTTCATGCAAATTGTCTCTTCAGAGATGAAGAGGACAGGACAGGAAGTAGCAATTCTAAAAGTCAACATAGACCCTTTAACGAGCCTTGTCACAGGATAAAAGTCATGGCATTTATCCTAAGTCATGTGACAAGGCTCGGGTTGCCATTGACTGTTAGGATTGCTACTTCCTGTAGGTGGCACTAGAGTTCTAGTCCTCTTCGTCTCTGAAGAGATGATTTGCATATTTCCCAGAGGAGCATTACGGCTTTAAGTTTTATAGAACAGGAGCAGGCAGATAAATAAAGACACATTCAAAATTTAGACCTTAATTCAAGAAGAGCCATGAAATCTGCGAATAGTCTGCTCTAGCTAGTAGTGGCCACCAGTGACTGGGCAAAAACCATATCCAGCCTTCATCCACCCTGAGAATATGTCATCTTGTCTCATTTAGATTTAGGATCCCTCTCTTCTCTGCCAATCACCAGCTTAGAAGAATAAAATGCCGGCATTTCTAGCTCAAAATTCATTTTACAATTGGTTTATATCCATATTTGAGAACAGATGAGCGTAATCTCAGTTGATCCCATTTGGTGTCTGACCTTTTTACAAATCAAATAAACAATATTTTGTAGAAATCAACAGTGGTTTAGTATTTATCCATAACCTGACCCATCTGTAAATAAAGTAGATGTACAAATGTAAGAGAGATGACTTTCTATCTTGTGTATTTTCCACAAATATCTTAGATGAGAATACACATTTATTTAAAATTTACACACTATTAAGTAGCATATACCATGGTAGGTTTTATTTTTTTTACCCTTTAAGGTCATCATGTGGTGATGGAGTGGTTTTCCCCTGGAGCCGACACAGTGGGTGAACTTATCCTTCATTTTTTGAGGATAGTGGGCCGTGACAGAGCATTAACCTTATTTATGTTTTATTTTGTATGTTATTTATACTGTGTGCTTGGGTGGTTCTCCAATTGATATTGTTTGATACTGATGTGCTCGGCAGCCATGATGATGGAAATGTGTGGTCCAGGGCAACTAAAAGTTGTGAGTGACATATGTAGTGGTGTGAGAGCAATAACACCATGATGTCCTCACTAGGTGAACCTGTGCTCATAAAAAGAGTGGTTTACAGTAAAATGTCCAGTTGGCGCTGGTGTATGCAATTGGTGATGACGCTATCGCCTGTAAGACAAGGGCCCGCAGCTGCTGGAGCCTTCAAAAAGACTCACCTTAATTGAAACAGAGCCTGCTGGTAAGAATATTCTTGGTTGGAGAGGACATTATCCCTGCTGCTAAAGTGTTACTTGACTGAAAAAACGTGGTTTTCTTTATTACAAACACCAAAATAAAGTATCACCGCAGTGTTTCAAGGTAGGTAACGTTTCGACCCGCAGGGTCTTTTTCAAACCTTACTGAAACATAAACAAAAGGTACAAGGTATCACTAAATCTGAATATACAATATATACAAAATATATACAAAAATTATAACAAATAAACAAGGTCCCTATAAATTAGAGGTACGTGCTATGTCACTTAAGCAAACTCTAAGAAAAGGCGAAAATATCGCAGTACGGATGCCATACGGATTACATACGGAGGATGCCATGCGCAAAATACGTTGACACACCCTGCCTACGGATCACTATTTTGGGAACATTTCTCCGTATTACGGCCGTATTACGGCCGTAAAATACGGACCGTATTGTCTTACGCTGAGTGTGACGCCGGCCTAAGAAAAGGCGACATATTAGGACTAAAAGGGTAAACAGGTGTATGACTTCAGGTTGGTCCTAAACCACTGGTATAGCAATGAGATAACATAAATAACAGAATCGCAGAGGGCTGCAGGAGTAAGACGCTTCCTGGCGACACTGACGTGAGAAAGCAGAAATTCAATTAAAGTAGATCCGGATATCTCATAGCACCGCAGTAGATAATGTACAGCATAATACATAGACATGATGAATTGGTACAGTATTGTAGAGGTACAAATAAGAATGAAATACCCGGGTGGTGGAATCTCTGAATGGCAAAAGACTAACCTTTAGATTGTAGAAGCAGAGTGGAGGGCAAAGGTCCCTGGATGGGTGCAGGAGTCCCGTTCGGGGCTATGAAAAAAGAGAGAGGAGGAGGGGCCACCGTGTTAAGATGGCAGCGTGGATATAAAGGAGGCTTTAAGATCATGGAAAGGACAGCGATATAGTATAGTTACCTATGGCAGTGGAAGTACTCGTGTCTGCGGTGGTGGTGTGTGGAGAACCCTAGGACATGAGCGCCCTTAAGTGCAGGGCGACAGGAAGTTAAGAGTGCGCAGCTGCACAAAGTGTGCGGCGAGGATGCGGTGTGGAACGCTTAGAGCCAGGTGGCGCACGCGCGGTGTGTACGGCAGAGAAGAGCCGGAGAGCAAGCGCCTGAAGCAATGGGCAGAGTGGGAGCGCTGGGTGCCGTGCCGCGCATGCGTACTATGAGCAGAGCTGCGCTAAAGGAGTAGGGGTGGAGGGAACAGGAAAAGTAATCTGCACCAGAGCAGGATGCCTAGAGGAGTATAGGGGAGAACGCTGGTAATCATGTGTGAGATGGGGGATGTATGATACCACTGATACCAATAATTTACTCCACTATACCAGCTGCCATCCTGCTTCAACTAAAAACAGTTTACCCTGCTCCCAGTTCGCACGCATCAAGAGGATAGTATCTGATAGGAACCTTGTCCCCACTCGTCTTGACAAGATGGCCAATAAATTTAAAAACAGACGATACCCTCAAGAACTCCTTGTTAAGGAGAAAGCCAGGGCCATGGAACCCCACCTGGAAACACCTACTACTCCCACCAGAGAAAGGGTTACGTTCGTCCACACACACCATCCGGTAATGCCCGCGATCTACACTACCATTCATAAACATTGGTCCATCTTGACCAAATCCTACCCCAACATTGAGGCCTTCAAGACCCCAGCACTCATGTGCAAACGACGCCCACAGAACATCAGGGATAGCCTGGTCAGAGCAGACATAGGGAGTTTCTCCAGGGTCCCTAAACAGACCTTCCTCGGCACGGAACGCAGAGGCACATTCCCGTGCCTCAGCTGCGCATGTTGCTCCAACATGGTTAAGGGTGATAGAATTACTCACCCCCACTCGGGAAAACACTACAACATTAAAGGCTTCTACACATGTGATACCAACTATGCAGTATACCTCCTGAAATGCCCATGCGGCTTACTTTATGTGGGAGAAACCACCCAACATTTACGTGACAGAGTTTCTAGTCACAAATCCACCATACGCTGCAAGAAGACTTGGCTACCAGTTCCACACCACTTCATCAGTGCGAACCATAGTGTCTCGCAACTGAGAGTGCAAGTAATTGAACAGGTCGAGAGGCCCCGAAGAGGCGGAAACCACATCAAACTATTGAAGGAGAGGGAGGCCTATTGGATCTATACCCTGCAAACATTGGCCCCGAGAGGCCTCAACAGAGAAATGGATCTCACATTCAAGTAAACATATGTCAATTTTGTGTGTACATTTATATTTTGATGCATGTAACCCTTGTTTTTTACCCATTTAGGTGGTGGATCTGTATCTTCTGTCCAACTAACCAATACTTTATTCTTTCAGACACATTAGCCCTTTGCCTGCCCCGGGGGGTGAGTATGGTACATTGTGCAATTGTATAATTTTTCAAATTTTTATTATTTTATTCTTTCATTTATTTTTTCATATTTTTTTCATTTTCATTATTTTTTTCATTTTTTTTTCATTTTTTTCAATTTTTTTCATTTTTTTCAATTTGTTTCAATTTTTTCACATTTTTTTCATTTCATCATTTTCATTTTATTTATTCATCATTTTATTATTTTGTTATTTATTTTCTCACCATCTTTTTGCCATGGTATTCATCTTATTATTTGTAATTTTATTTCCATTTATTTTTCAATTTTATTCTACATATTTTATTTCCATTGGTCTTCATCCAGCCTCTACCCCTAGGTCCAATGGGTTTTTCATATAAAATAACCTTGTATATATCTCTCATTTCATCCAGTTCATTCAGTTTTTTCATCAGTTTCTTCATTTGTTTTCAATTTTCATTTTTATTTTTATGTTTTTATTTTTATTTTTTCCACTACATTGTAATTCATTCAGGTTTACCATTTCTTTATTGTTCCTGATAGCCACTGGTCACCAGTGACCATTCATTACATGTTCTCTCAGTACCCATGTCCCTCATTTTTGGCCAATATAACCATATGTTTCTCATATTTTCTTTTATTTTTATTTTCATTTTTGCACAATGCTACCTTCTAGCATTTTTGGCCCCTCATTTTGCCCATATATCATGCCACAAACTATGAGCCCCCATCGGGCCCCCACTTCAGTTCCACCCCTCTATTCCCCTCACCACAACAAATGTTCTACACATCATACATCCCCCATCTCACACATGATTACCAACGTTCTCCCCTATACTCCTCTAGGCATCCTGCTCTGGTGCAGATTACTTTTCCTGTTTCCTCCACCCCTACTCCTTTAGCGCAGCTCTGCTCATAGTACGCATGCGCGGCACGGCACCCAGCGCTCCCACCCTGCCCATTGCTTCAGGCGCTTGCTCTCCGGCTCTTCTCTGCCGTACACACCGCGCGTGCGCCACCTGGCTCTAAGAGTTACACACCGCGTCCTCGCCGCACACTTTGTGCAGCTGCGCACTCCTAACTTCCTGTCGCCCTGCACTTAAGGGCGCTCATGTCCCGGGTTCTCCACACACCACCACCGCAGACACCAGTACTTCCGCTGCCATACTATATCGCTGTCCTTTCCATGATCCACCAGGGGGCGCATCACCGCGACTGAAGGAAATGTAGGTCAATGACCTACATTTCCTTCATTCGCCGGGGAATTACAAGCACGAGCACAGCTGCATTTGCAGGGCTCCTGCTTGTAAATTATTTTAACCCCTTCAGATGGATTACCTCGTGGGACGTGACGGGTCAGCAGAAGGTATGTATATTGTGGGTTTATTGTTTTGCCAAGCGAGGGTCTGCAAATGGATTGAGAGAGCAATAAAATATTAAAACAACCGCTGTGTTTATTTCATTAAAATACTTTTAAATCGTGTGTGTGTGTGTTTTTTAACTCTTTCAAACAATTGGATTAATAATGGATAGGTGTCATAATTGACGCCTCTCCATTATTAATGTGGCTTAATGTCACCTTACAATAGCAAGGTGGCATTAACCCTTCATTACCCCATATCCCACCGCTACACGGGAGTGGGAAGAGAGTGGCCAAGTGCCAGAATAGGCGCATTTTCCAGATGTGCCTTTTCTGGGGTGGCTGGGGGCAGATGTTTTTAGCCACGGGGGGGGGGGGGGCAATAACCATGGACCCTCTCCTGGCTATTAATATCTGCCGTCAGTCACTGGCTTTACCACTCTGGCGGAGAAAATTGCGCGGGAGCCCACGCCAATTTTTTCCGCCATTTAACCCTTTATTTTAGCAGCTACAGCGCCCAAATTTTGCATACACACACTACTAACATTAGTAGTGTGGAATATGCAAAAAAAAAGGGGATATGAGATGGTTTACTGTATGTAAACCATGTCTCATATCCTGTCGGGTTTAGGCAGGAGAAATGAAAAGCCGGCAATTGAATTACCGACTTTTCACTAACACCGCTGTGTATTTCTCGCAAGTCACACTGCTGGTCCGTGTGGAATCCGTATTTTTCTCGCTCCCATAGACTTTCATTGGCGATTTTTTTGGGCAATACGCTGACAAACGCAGCATGCTGCGATTTTCTGCGGCCGTTGAACGCCGTATATTACGGATCCGTAATATACGGCTGATAGGACGAGACCCATTGAGAAGCATTGTGCCATATGTTATGCGAGTTTTATGCACGTAGTTTCTGCGCTCTTACGTCCGTAAAACTCGCATGTGTGACGGTGGCCTTAGAGTTTGCTTAAGTGACATAGCACGTACCTCTAATTTATAGGGACCTTGTTTATTTGTTATAATTTTTGTATATATTTTGTATATATTGTATATTCAGATTTAGTGATACCTTGTACCTTTTGTTTATGTTTCAGTAAGGTTTGAAAAAGACCCTGCGGGTCGAAACGTTACCTACCTTGAAACACTGCGGTGATACTTTATTTTGGTGTTTGTAATAAAGAAAACCACGTTTTTTCAGTCAAATCATCTTTCTTTGAGTGCGACTGTTGTTGTATAACTACAGTCTGGAGTATCCCTCCATGTACAGTCTGCACCACCATTAGCGAGAATGCTCGTCTTGTTCTTTAAACTTGATTCTGAGTTGACGACTGCACCCGCTCCCTCGATGACGACCAATACCTTTGCCTTTGATGAGACGACAGCATCTAGGATACTCTCTAAAACTACCACATCAGGTGATTTCTTGAAAACTCCTGCACAGGAAGTACGGACCAGGGATTACGAGAGAGAACGCAAACGTCTGACTTCATACGATCTACACGCTACTACCCTAGCGGAATATCACAAGCTCAGCAGAATACCACGGGGCTTGCGGTGCCACCTGAGACCCACCTTGTTCTCAGATAAACCAGAATTCTGCGAGAAATTTCAGTCAATACTCAACAAGTGTTCGCTGGACATCATATTACTTACCGTAGAGACTCTCCAGACTGCTATTACTGAATCAGCACAGAAAATTACTTCTATTGAGGAACAACTTTGCTCCACCCTCTCTGGCACTGACTGGCAAAGTCTAAAATCTAAAACAGACAAAATCATCGAAGACACCGTAAGGCCCTACAGGACAAGAAAAGATCTATGTTCCAAAGAGACTCCGACGATTACATTCAAGACCGAGTGTACAGATGGAAAGATTCAACCAATACGGGCTCCTGGCGACGAAACTACAACTACAATCCAAGATTTACCGGTTCTCACAGTACGGACAGCGACAGTTCCACAGGCACTTTCTCTCAGAACCGTTTTTTTCAGAAACGACCCCCCACAAAAGCACGTGGCCGACAGACAGGAGGAGACGCACAAGGAGGGCCGCCCGCAAACACCGCAGATCGGATGACGACCAGATCACAGGTAATCCCTCTACCTCCATTCTCAACATCTCTGCATACACACTCAGCCTGACTGAACTAGCCATCCTCCAACGAGGGCTGTCTTTTTGCCCCACCCCCCCATGAGATAAATTTCAATTATCCCAAGACCTAGAACATTTCTATAGGAACATTCGTCTAAAAACGTACTTTGGACAAGAACAAGCGACCAGAGGGAATGGAGTCCCTCCACTCACAGGGAATCCTGCCCCCGATCTATCCATTACCGAGCTGGGTCTACGAAACCCAAGCAACTTTTGTCCCTCCCGCTCGTTTAATGCCACAGAAGCCTTCATTGATTTAGTCCAGAGAGATATCAGTAAGGTTCTAGACCAACACCAAAAGGGCCACCTGCCTACAAGCAACAACATCTCACCCATTGAGAAGCAGGCCATCAAGTCCCTCAAAGAAAATAAACATATAGTCATAAAACCTGCGGATAAAGGCGGTGCAATTGTAATTCAGAACCACATTGATTACACCAATGAAATCCTTCGCCAACTGTCTGACACCACCACATACTTACCTATCCCCCAAGACCCGGTGCTTACAATAAAATCTAAAATACAACAGATTCTCTCTAAATACATAGCTTTAAACACCATTGATTCCAAAACTGCCACCTTCTTAGTTAACCAGAACCCTGTCACCCCAGTTATTTACACCCTGCCTAAAGTCCACAAATCCCTAACTAACCCCCCAGGCCGTCCAATTGTGGCATCTACTGATTCCATTTTAGCCCCACTTTCCGTATTTTTGGAGAAAATACTGACACCCTTAACCAAAAAAACCCAATCATTCATTTTGGACACAGGCCATTTCCTCCATTCCATCAGTCAGATTACTAACATTCCCTCGGATTGTATTTTGGCAACTTTCGATGTAAAGAGTTTGTATACCTCGATAGAACATGATTTAGGTATCAATGCAGTTACGGAGCTTCTCCAGTCATCACACCTCAGCAGTAACTCCACCCAACTATGCCTTGATCTCCTGTCCACTGTACTGAGGGAGAACTACTTCCTGTTTGGGGATCATTTTTACCGACAGATACGCGGGACCGCCATGGGCGCGAACATGGCGCCCGCCTATGCTAATATTTATATGGACAATTTTGAACGTTCCCACGTTTACACCAACACTCTTTTTCAACAGTTCAGCAAGTGCTGGCTACGCTTTATTGATGACATTTTTTGCCTGTGGGTAGGGTCCCCAGAGGATCTGGTTTCTTTCACCGAGGTCCTCAACTCCGTCAGACCAGAACTACAATTCACACTAAATTGGCATATGACACAAATCTCTTTCTTGGACACCCTGGTGACTAAAAATGACACGGGTACCCTCTCTACCGACATCTTTACAAAACCCACTGATACCAATAATTTACTCCACTATACCAGCTGCCATCCTGCTTCAACTAAAAACAGTTTACCCCGCTCCCAGTTCGCACGCATCAAGAGGATAGTATCTGATAGGAACCTTGTCCCCACTCGCCTTGACGAGATGGCCAATAAATTTAAAAACAGACAATACCCTCAAGAACTCCTTGTTAAGGAGAAAGCCAGGGCCATGGAACCCCACCTGGAAACACCTACTACTCCCACCAGAGAAAGGGTTACGTTCGTCCACACACACCATCCGGTAATGCTCGCGATCTACACTACCATTCATAAACATTGGTCCATCTTGACCAAATCCTACCCCAACATTGAGGCCTTCAAGACCCCAGCACTCATGTGCAAACGACGCCCACAGAACATCAGGGATAGCCTGGTCAGAGCAGACATAGGGAGTTTCTCCAGGGTCCCTAAACAGACCTTCCTCAGCACGGAACGCAGAGGCACATTCCCGTGCCTCAGCTGCGCATGTTGCTCCAACATCATTAAGTGTGATAGAATTACTCACCCCCACTCGGGAAAACACTACAACATTAAAGGCTTCTACACATGTGATACCAACTATGCAGTATACCTCCTGAAATGCCCATGCGGCTTACTTTATGTGGGAGAAACCACCCAACATTTACGTGACAGAGTTTCTAGTCACAAATCCACCATACGCTGCAAGAAGACTTAGCTACTAGTTCCACACCACTTCATCAGTGCGAACCATAGTGTCTCGCAACTGAGAGTGCAAGTAATTGAACAGGTCGAGAGGCCCCGAAGAGGCGGAAACCACATCAAACTATTGAAGGAGAGGGAGGCCTATTGGATCTATACCCTGCAAACATTGGCCCCGAGAGGCCTCAACAGAGAAATGGATCTCACATTCAAGTAAACATATGTCAATTTTGTGTGTACATTTATATTTTGATGCATGTAACCCTTGTTTTTTACCCATTTAGGTGGTGGATCTGTATCTTCTGTCCAACTAACCAATACTTTATTCTTTCAGACACATTAGCCCTTTGCCTGCCCCGGGGGGTGAGTATGGTACATTGTGCAATTGTATAATTTTTCAAATTTTTATTATTTTATTCTTTCATTTATTTTTTCATATTTTTTTCATTTTCATTATTTTTTTCATTTTTTTCAATTTTTTTCATTTTTTTCAATTTGTTTCAATTTTTTCACATTTTTTTCATTTCATCATTTTCATTTTATTTATTCATCATTTTATTATTTTGTTATTTATTTTCTCACCATCTTTTTGCCATGGTATTCATCTTATTATTTGTAATTTTATTTCCATTTATTTTTCAATTTTATTCTACATATTTTATTTCCATTGGTCTTCATCCAGCCTCTACCCCTAGGTCCAATGGGTTTTTCATATAAAATAACCTTGTATATATCTCTCATTTCATCCAGTTCATTCAGTTTTTTCATCAGTTTTTTCATTTGTTTTCAATTTTCATTTTTATTTTTATGTTTTTATTTTTATTTTTTCCACTACATTGTAATTCATTCAAGTTTACCATTTCTTTATTGTTCCTGATAGCCACTGGTCACCAGTGACCATTCATTACATGTTCTCTCAGTACCCATGTGTTGTGAACTATATTTCTTGGCTCCCTCTTGTGGTCACTAGCGGTATTACACTTGGATCATCTTTCTCCAGGTTGGTACCCACCTGGTTCGTTAGGCCTTGGGTGTTCCTATTTAGACTTCCTGGAAACTCAGTCTAGTGCCTGGAATCGATGTAGTCAGTCTATGTCTGTTTGCTCCTGACTCCTGGTCTCCTGTTCTTTGCAAGATAAGCTAAGTCCTGCTTTCTTATTTTTGTTTATTTGCTTTGCTTCTATTTTGTTCCAGCTTGTTCATAATGTGATTCCTGATTTTTGCTGGAAGCTCTAGGGGGCTGATATTCTCCCCCCACACCGTTAGTCGGTGTGGGGGTTCTTGGATATTCAGCGTGGATATTTTTGTAGGGTTTTTGCTGACCGTATAAGTCTCCTTCCTATTTTCTGCTATTAATTAGTGGGCCTCTCTTTGCTAAATCTAGTTCATTCTTACGTTTGTCTTTTCTTACCTCACCGTTATTATTTGTTGGGGGCTTGTATTATAAATTTGGGACACAACAGTATTCCAGGCCGACAAGTGAATATTTATTGCATTGCAGAAGCGGGATTAAAAGAAAAGAAGTTCAATTTTTTTTTTTTTCTTCTTCCCCTTTTTCCTCTGAGTGGCTTGAAGCTCTGCTGCAGACATGAATGTTCAGACTCTGATTACTAGTGTGGATCCGCTTGCTGCACGAGTGCAGGGCATTCAGGATTTTGTTATTAGTAGTCCTATGTCAGAGCCTAAGATACCTATTCCTGAGCTTTTCTCTGGTGATCGATTTAAATTTGGGAATTTTAGGAATAATTGTAAATTGTTTCTATCTTTGAGACCGCGTTCGTCTGGAGACTCAGCTCAGCAAGTTAAAATTGTTATCTCTTTCTTGCGTGGCGACCCCCAGGATTGGGCTTTTTCATTGGCGCCAGGAGATCCGGCATTGGCAAATATTGATGCGTTTTTTCTGGCGCTCGGATTGCTTTATGAGGAGCCCAATCTTGAAATTCAGGCAGAAAAAGCGTTGCTGGCTATCTCTCAGGGCCAAGATGAGGCTGAAGTGTATTGCCAAAAATTTCGGAAATGGTCCGTGCTTACTCAATGGAATGAGTGTGCTCTGGCCGCAAATTTCAGAAATGGCCTTTCTGAAGCCATTAAGAATGTGATGGTGGGTTTTCCCATTCCTACAAGTCTGAGTGATTCTATGGCTCTGGCCATTCAGATAGATCGGCGTTTGCGGGAGCGTAAATCTGCTAATCCTCTGGCAGTGTTGTCTGAACGGACACCTGACTCAATGCTATGTGATAGAATTCAGACTAGAACTGAACGACAAAATCATAGACGTCAGAATGGGTTGTGTTTTTACTGTGGTGATTCTACACATGTTATCTCAGCATGCTCTAAACGCCTAACAAAGATGGTTAGTCCTGTCGCCATTGGTAATTAATTTGCATCCTAAGTTTATTTTGTCTGTAACTCTAATTTGCTCATTGTCTTTCTACCCTGTAATGGCATTTGTGGATTCAGGTGCTGCCCTGAGTCTTATGGACTTGTCGTTCGCCAAGCGCTGTGGTTTTGTCCTGGAGCCTTTGAAAAATCCTATTCCTCTTAGAGGAATTGATGCTACGCCATTGGTGGAGAATAAACCGCAGTATTGGACACAAGTGACCATGTGTATGACTCCTGAGCATCGGGAGGTGATTCGTTTTCTTGTTCTGCATAAAATGCATGATTTGGTCGTTTTAGGTCTGCCATGGTTACAGACCCATAATCCAGTTTTGGATTGGAAGGCAATGTCTGTGTCAAGTTGGGGTTGTCAGGGAATTCATTGCGATTCCCCGTCGGTGTCTATTGCTTCTTCTACTCCTTCTGAAGTTCCGGAGTATTTGTTGGACTATCAGGATGTATTCAGTGAGTCCATGTCCAGTGCCCTTCCTCCTCATAGGGACTGTGACTGCGCTATAGATTTGATTCCTGGTAGTAAATTTCCTAAGGGACGATTATTTAATTTATCTGTACCTGAGCATGCCGCAATGCGTTCTTATATAAAGGAGTCTTTGGAGAAGGGACATATTCGTCCATCCTCTTCCCCTCTTGGTGCGGGATTCTTTTTTGTAGCCAAGAAAGACGGGTCTTTGAGACCTTGTATAGACTATCGGCTTTTGAATAAAATCACGGTCAAATTTCAGTATCCTTTGCCACTATTGTCGGACTTGTTTGCTCGGATTAAGGGTGCCAAGTGGTTCACCAAGATAGATCTTCGTGGTACGTACAACCTTGTGCGCATTAAGCAGGGAGATGAATGGAAAACTGCGTTTAATACGCCCGAAGGTCATTTTGAGTACTTGGTGATGCCTTTTGGGCTTTCTAATGCTCCTTCAGTGTTTCAGTCTTTTATGCATGACATCTTCCGGAAGTATCTAGATGAATTTATGATTGTTTATCTGGATGATATTCTGTTTTTTTCTGATGATTGGGATTCTCATGTAAAGCAGGTCAGGATGGTGTTTCAGGTTTTGCGTGATAATGCTTTGTTTCTGAAGGGCTCAAAGTGTCTCTTTGGAGTGCAGAAGGTTTCCTTTCTGGGTTTCATTTTCTCCCCTTCTACAGTAGAGATGGACCCAGTCAAGGTCCGAGCTATTCATGATTGGACTCAACCCACGTCTGTTAAGAGTCTTCAGAAGTTCTTGGGTTTTGCTAATTTTTACCGTCGTTTTATTGCTAATTTCTCAAGCGTTGTTAAACCTTTGACGGATATGACCAAGAAAGGTTCTGATGTGGCTAATTGGGCTCCGGCAGCCGTGGAGGCTTTCCGGGAGCTGAAGCGCCGGTTTACTTCGGCGCCTGTTTTGTGCCAGCCTGATGTCTCACTTCCCTTTCAGGTTGAAGTGGATGCTTCTGAGATCGGTGCTGGGGCTGTTTTGTCTCAGAGAGGCTCTGGTTGTTCTGTGATGAGACCATGTGCCTTTTTCTCTAGGAAGCTTTCGCCTGCTGAGCGGAACTATGATGTTGGTAATCGGGAGTTGTTGGCCATGAAGTGGGCATTTGAGGAGTGGCGTCATTGGCTCGAGGGAGCTAAGCATCGTGTGGTGGTCTTGACGGATCACAAAAATTTGATGTATCTCGAGTCTGCTAAGCGCCTGAATCCTAGACAGGCTCGTTGGTCGTTGTTTTTCTCCCGTTTTGACTTTGTGGTCTCGTACCTGCCTGGTTCGAAGAATGTGAAGGCTGATGCTCTTTCTAGGAGTTTTGTGCCTGACTCTCCGGGAGTCTCAGAGCCAGCTGGTATTCTTAAAGAGGGAGTAATCTTGTCGGCCATTTCTCCTGATTTGCGTCGTGTGTTGCAGAGATTTCAGGCTGGTAGACCTGACCTTTGCCCACCTGATAGACTGTTTGTTCCTGATAAATGGACCAGCAGAGTTATCTCCGAGGTTCATTCCTCAGTGTTGGCGGGGCATCCTGGGATTTTTGGTACCAGAGATTTGGTGGCTAGGTCCTTTTGGTGGCCTTCCTTGTCGCGGGATGTGCTTTCTTTTGTGCAGTCCTGTGGGATTTGTGCTCGGGCTAAGCCTTGCTGTTCTCGTGCCAGCGGGTTGATTTTGCCCTTGCCCGTCCCGAAGAGGCCCTGGACACACATTTCCATGGATTTCATTTCAGATCTTCCGGTGTCTCAAGGTATGTCTGTCATCTGGGTGGTGTGTGATCGCTTTTCCAAGATGGTCCATTTGGTGCCCTTGCCTAAGTTGCCTTCCTCTTCTGATCTGGTTCCTTTGTTCTTTCAGAATGTGGTTCGCTTGCATGGCATTCCTGAGAATATCGTGTCTGACAGAGGATCCCAATTTGTGTCCAGATTCTGGCGATCTTTTTGTGCTAAGATGGGCATTGATTTGTCGTTTTCATCTGCCTTTCATCCTCAGACTAATGGCCAAACGGAGCGAACCAATCAGACGCTGGAGGCTTATTTGAGATGTTTTGTTTCTGCGGATCAGGATGATTGGGTGACCTTCTTGCCATTGGCTGAGTTTGCCCTCAATAATCGGGCTAGTTCCGCTACTTTGGTTTCGCCATTTTTCTGCAACTCTGGTTTTCATCCTCGTTTTTCCTCGGGTCATGTTGAGCCTTCTGACTGTCCTGGGGTGGATTCCGTGGTGGATAGGTTGCAGCGGATTTGGAATCTTGTGGTGGACAACTTGAAGTTGTCACAGGAGAAGGCTCAGCGTTTTGCCAACCGCCGCCGCGGTGTGGGTCCCCGACTTCGTGTTGGGGATTTGGTTTGGTTATCTTCTCGGTATGTCCCTCTGAAGGTTTCCTCTCCTAAGTTTAAGCCTCGCTTTATTGGTCCTTATAAAATTTTGGAAGTCCTTAATCCGGTGTCTTTTCGTTTGGATCTTCCGGTGTCATTTGCCATTCACAATGTGTTCCATAGGTCTTTGTTACGGCGGTACGTTGTGCCTGTGGTTCCTGCTGTTGACCCTCCGGCTCCGGTCTTGGTTGAAGGCGAGTTGGAGTACGTGGTGGAGAAGATCTTGGATTCTCGTCTCTCTAGACGGAGGCTTCAGTATCTGGTCAAATGGAAGGGCTATGGTCAGGAGGATAATTCCTGGGTGGTCGCCTCTGATGTTCAAGCGGCCGATTTGGTGCGTGCCTTTCACGCTGCTCATCCTGATCGCCCTGGTGGTCTTGGTGAGGGTTCGGTGACCCCTCCTTAAAGGGGGTTACTGTTGTGAACTATATTTCTTGGCTCCCTCTTGTGGTCACTAGCGGTATTACACTTGGATCATCTTTCTCCAGGTTGGTACCCACCTGGTTCGTTAGGCCTTGGGTGTTCCTATTTAGACTTCCTGGAAACTCAGTCTAGTGCCTGGAATCGATGTAGTCAGTCTATGTCTGTTTGCTCCTGACTCCTGGTCTCCTGTTCTTTGCAAGATAAGCTAAGTCCTGCTTTCTTATTTTTGTTTATTCGCTTTGCTTCTATTTTGTTCCAGCTTGTTCATAATGTGATTCCTGATTTTTGCTGGAAGCTCTAGGGGGCTGATATTCTCCCCCCACACCGTTAGTCGGTGCGGGGGTTCTTGGATATTCAGCGTGGATATTTTTGTAGGGTTTTTGCTGACCGTATAAGTCTCCTTCCTATTTTCTGCTATTAATTAGTGGGCCTCTCTTTGCTAAATCTAGTTCATTCTTACGTTTGTCTTTTCTTCTTACCTCACCGTTATTATTTGTTGGGGGCTTGTATTATAACTTTGGGGTCCTTTCTCTTGAGGCAAGTGAGGTCTTATTTTCTCTGAAAAGGGTTAGTTAGTTGTCCGGCTGGTGCGAGACGTCTAGAATCAACGTAGGTACGTTCCCCGGCTACTTCTAGTTGTTGTGCTAGGATTAGATATACGGTCAGCCAAGTTACCACCTCCCTATGAGCTGGTTTTTGTGTTTGCGGACTTAGCTGGTACTTCTGAGATCCTCTACCACTAGGATCACAACACCATGTCCCTCATTTTTGGCCAATATAACCATATGTTTCTCATATTTTCTTTTATTTTTATTTTCATTTTTGCACAATGTTACCTTCTAGCATTTTTGGCCCCTCATTTTGCCCATATATCATGCCACAAACTATGAGCCCCCATCGGGCCCCCACTTCAGTTCCACCCCTCTATTCCCCTCACCACAACAAATGTTCTACACATCATACATCCCCCATCTCACACATGATTACCAGCGTTCTCCCCTATACTCCTCTAGGCATCCTGCTCTGGTGCAGATTACTTTTCCTGTTCCCTCCACCCCTACTCCTTTAGCGCAGCTCTGCTCATAGTACGCATGCGCGGCACGGCACCCAGCGCTCCCACCCTGCCCATTGCTTCAGGCGCTTGCTCTCCAGCTCTTCTCTGCCGTACACACCGCGCGTGCGCCACCTGGCTCTAAGCGTTCCACACCGCGTCCTCGCCGCACACTTTGTGCAGCTGCGCACTCTTAACTTCCTGTCGCCCTGCACTTAAGGGCGCTCATGTCCCGGGTTCTCCACACACCACCACCGCAGACACCAGTACTTCCGCTGCCATAGGTAACTATACTATATCGCTGTCCTTTCCATGATCTTAAAGCCTCCTTTATATCCACGCTGCCATCTTAACACGGTGGCCCCTCCTCCTCTCTCTTTTTTCATAGCCCCGAACGGGACTCCTGCACCCATCCAGGGACCTTTGCCCTCCACTCTGCTTCTACAATCTAAAGGTTAGTCTTTTGCCATTCAGAGATTCCACCACCTGGGTATTTCATTCTTATTTGTACCTCTACAATACTGTACCAATTCACCATGTCTATGTATTATGCTGTACATTATCTACTGCGGTGCTATGAGATATCCGGATCTACTTTAATTGAATTTCTGCTTTCTCACGTGTGTCGCCAGGAAGCGTCTTACTCCTGCAGCCCTCCGCGATTCTGTTATTTATGTTATCTCATTGCTATACCAGTGGTTTAGGACCAACCTGAAGTCATACACCTGTTTACCCTTTTAGTCCTAATATTTTGCGTTTTCTTAGAGTTTGCTTAAGTGACATAGCACGTACCTCTAATTTATAGGGACCTTGTTTATTTGTTATAATTTTTGTATATATTTTGTATATATTGTATATTCAGATTTAGTGATACCTTGTACCTTTTGTTTATGTTTCAGTAAGGTTTGAAAAAGACCCTGCGGGTTGAAACGTTACCTACCTTGAAACACTGCGGTGATACTTTATTTTGGTGTTTGTAATAAAGAAAACCACGTTTTTTCAGTCAAATCATCTTTCTTTGAGTGCGACTGTTGTTGTATAACTACAGTCTGGAGTATCCCTCCATGTACAGTCTGCACCACCATTAGCGAGTGTGCTCGTCTTGTTCTTTAAAGCTAAAGTGTTACTGGTTGTAGAGATGCTCTCCACCTGGAAGTGGGGTCACAGACGTGCTACTCACAGGCAATGAAGACTGGCCTAGTGCTAAGGAATAATCCCTAGCCTATACCCTATAAGTCAAGTGAGAGGGAGCATCACTAAGTGCAGCTACTGCTAATTGTGACATCTCATGCTGAACTTGAGTTGTGTGATTGTTATTGTTGTGATTGTTGTAACTACAAGCTTATTGCCTTTCTGTGTGATGAACAGTACGCAACCATCTTTAGCCACATTAAAATAAAGTGGGCTGATGTTATGTGACTTTCCATTTGGACTGATTGCATCCCTTTAATAGTGACCCTGGTCTCTCAGGTTGCGTTTCAAATTTTGACCCTACAGTACTAACATCTTAATTGCACGGCCAGTTTAATGCATATAGATCCTTTATGTCCCAAATACAATGTGAAGGCACCCTACCATGCAAGTTGAGCTAAATGTGTCTAAATAAGGCCACATGCACACCTTCAGTGTTTGGTCAGAATTTTACATCAGTATTTGGAAATGGGTCAAAATGTAGAAGTTGTGCACATGTTTCTATTGATTGTTCCTCTTCCGATGTTTGCTTACAAATACTGATGCAAAATACTGACCAAATACTGAAGGTGTGAATGTGGCCTAATGGTCACAAGGGTTGACAGCTTTTGGCTTTCTTAATTGTCCGATTGCTAGTTATTACATATGTGTCAGCCGTACACGGAGGTAGAAGACAGGAACACTGTCTCTTTAAATCTTCGCTTGGTTTATTATGTGGCAAGAAGGGGAAAATAAAACACAGCCTTCAGGCAAAAACAGGAAAACAACAAAGAAAACAAAAATGCTGTACACAGTCCATACATTTGCGGGGAGCTGCCCGCTCTGCAGCACCACAGGTTCAGTCTTTCCTCCTCAGGACACAAATGACTGGAGAATCCTCTCTCCAGGCCTGCTGAACCAAGACTCACTCTGGAGCCCAGCTATTTAAGCCCCAGACCACACCCCGGGGTGGAGATAAGGTGGATATCCTCCCACCTGCTCTATGGATGTCCACATAAAAGCCATCCCATTATATAAATTAGCTTAACCCCTCATGGCACTTAGTGTGCGGGAGGATAAACAGGGTTTTATATCACTGATGCCATTAAGCGTTGTGACACATATCTCCCGCACTTTACCAGTGACTTTATCACACATGTCATTACCAGCTTACAGCACTGGGGTCCTTTTCGCATTGGGTTTGTATGTTCCTCATTGAATTTGTGTAGGTTTAGTCTCTCATAATAATTACTTTATTCAGCCTCCATTGCTGGCAGCTCAGAACACAACATCATTACTGCTGTATTATTGTACTTCTCCTGAAAATGACAGAGTATAATACATACTTAATGGGCAAATACATAAACCATTAAAACTGCATTATCAGGCCATTAACTATCAAAATTATCAGGCAGAAAATATGCAGGGTATGGACAAAAAAAATTAAAAATTCCCTGTTAGAGGCAAAAGAGCATTGTCAAAGTAAGAGCTGTGCAGGCGGGTTATAAATGATAAAATAATTAAATTGTCATTCAGTATAGATCTCCAAATGGTTTCGGTGATATTTTAATGAGTTTACAGTCAATGACAATATTTATTGGAGTTTCAGTTTATTGAAAATTACTCCTAAAATTCCGCACGAGCAGGTGAACAAGCCCACGTTATCAGGGTAGTGGATCTATGTACTGTATAGGTCAGTGATGGGCAACCTTTTGAGCTTGGTGTGTCAAAATTCGCCAAAAAACCGAGCATAACTTGGATGGTGTGTCACCTTGATAAAAAACCATAATTTTGCGACATGTATAGTTTAAATAACAAATATGTATAATTAGAATTAACTTACCTGCTTAGTGACTTCTTTGTTCATCTGTCAGTTGGTTTCTTTTGTTGGTCTTGCTATTATTTAACTTGTGTGGGGTGCCGTGAACTAAGATAAGTGAGGGGGAGGGGGAATTCTTCCAGTGATGGCGAACCTGTGGCACTCCAGCTGTTGCAAAACTACAATTCCCATCATGTCTTCACAGCCAAAGCCTTTGCTTTGAATGGCCAGCCATGATGGGAATTGTAGTTTTGCAACAGCTGGACTGCCACAGGTTCGCCATCACTGACAGCCTCCCTCTCACTTATCTCAGTAATGGCCAATGACACCCCACAGTTCACTGGATGATGGTTGCTGTAGTAGTCACAGGGCCTGCAGACAGCAATCACAGGGCCTGCAGACAGCAATCACAGGGCCTCCAGACAGCAATCACAGGGCCTCCAGACAGCAATCACAGGGCCTCCAGACAGCAATCACAGGGCCTCCAGACAGCGATCACAGGGCCTCCAGACAGCAATCACAGGGCCTCCAGACAGCAATCACAGGGCCTCCAGACAGCGATCACAGGGCCTCCAGACAGCGATCACAGGGCCTCCAGACAGCGATCACAGGGCCTCCAGACAGCGATCACAGGGCCTCCAGACAGCAATCACAGGGCCTCCAGACAGCGATCTCCTCAGGCCTCAGAAGTGCAGCCTGGGACTTCTGGTCGGCGCAGCAGGGAGCAGGGAGCAGCGCAATGCCGCCCAAACAACACAGATCCGACGCAGAGGCCTGGGACTTCCGGGAGCTGCGCCTGGCCTACCGGAAGTCCCAGGCCTAGACGCTCTGCACCGGAGCTCTGTTGTTTGGACCCACTGACCTCCTGCATGGCATCCGATCCGATAAAAAATCGGATCGGATGCCATTAGTGTTGAGCATTCCGATACCGCAAGTATCGGGTATCGGCTGATACTTGCGGGTATCGGAATTCCGATACCGAAATCCGATACTTTTGTGGTATCGGGTATCGGTATCAAAACAACATTAATGTGTAAAATAAAGAATTAAAATAAAAAATATTGCTATACTCACCTCTCCGACGCAGCCTGGACCTCACCGAGGGAACCGGCAGCGTTGTTTGCTTAAAAATCGCGCTTTTCCTTCCTTACGTGAAGTCCCGGCTTGTGATTGGTCGCGTGCCGCCCATGTGGCCGCGACGCGACCAATCACAGCAAGCCGTGACGTAATTTTAGGTCCTTCAGGATTTTAAAATCACGTTCTGGCTTGTGATTGGTCGCGTCGCGGTCACATGGGCGACGCGACCAATCACAAGCCGGGACGTCACGGGAGGCAGGACAAGCGCGCATTTTAAAACAACAACAAGCAAACAACGCTGCCGGTTCCCTCGGTGAGGTCAAGGCTGCGTCGGAGAGGTGAGTATAGCAATATTTTTTATTTTAATTCTTTATTTTACACATTAATATGGTTCCCAGGGCCTGAAGGAGAGTTTCCTCTCCTTCAGACCCTGGGAAAGAAGCAATTTCTATGGGGCCGCGGCCGGCGGCCGGCGTGTCACTGAAAATGACTACGCGTGTCAGCACTGACACGCGTGTCATAGGTTCGCCATCACTGGTATAGGTAGTCAAGTAATGGATCTGACTTCCTATGCTGTCGCATTGCCACCTATGTCTTCCTGCTACTGCGACACAGAGTCGCAAATGTTTCCAAATTACCGTAGTTGGATTTTCTGGTGCAAAACACAAGCGGCACACTTGCCACTGAACTATGTTATTTGACAGCAAAATCAGAACTCAGAAATTGTTGGCCAACAAAAAGTTACACAGATATTTTTGGTGTGCGACTTTTCTGAGAATTGCTGCCGAACGGCAAATGTCACTGTGTAACCTTAGCTGAAACGAAGTTTTGCAGCTGATGTGTCGTTGTGGACACTGCCTTATCAAGGGGGAATTCTTCATTCCATTTGTGCCACATTTCTGGTGTAGTGGTGCAAAAGTTTTGAGACTTTTGCTGGTTTCATCACAAAAGTGGGTGGAACTTAGGGCCAGGGCCAAGAAATCGTTATAGTTTACACTAGAAAGTGGCATAAATGTAATTATAGCACAAATCTACTCCAGCTTTTAGTATGCGCCTTCTAATGAACTTGGGGCTTCTGACTCCAGCGGCTTTTCTTGAAGACTTAAGTAGGAAATGCCAGTCTTGATGAATCAGCTCCAAAGTCTAGGTCTAGGTTCACTTTTGTGGATTTATCTTCTCAATTGAAATCTGTAGCGTTTCATCATCTAAAATGCAGGCAAGTTTCCATAGTAGTTCATGCGTTTTTTGCACATTTGTTTGTTGAGGAAATGTACAAACCAATTGAAAGTAGCAATGTTAGGCCAGTGGTTTAACCTATGGATTTAGGATCCCCATTGAAATGAATGGGTAAAATCCACACCCAAAAAAGGTAATTTCTGCAACAGAGATTATGACGCTTTGGATTTAAAAAATGCAACAAAAACACATTTTCACATGGATGCTATAATAAATAACCTCATTCACTTTGCTCATATTGTTAAATGATTTTTACATGGTAAAATCATATACCAAACACACTGCATGAGAAGCTAGCCTCAGGGTAGGTGCACACGTTTATTGAACTGTGCAGATTCACTGCGTCCAATACATTGTAACGGTCAAATTTATCTTACAGAGACTCGCGTCTCCGTAAGATAAATTGACATGCTGCAGTCTGGAAAGACGCGCCGCATGTCCGCCTCCACAGGTGAGCCACGGGCGTCTATGCACGCATAGTGGACATAAGCTTTCTTGAAATCCCATCCATTATGCTGTAACATCTGGATGCTGCGCAAGTACGGAGCGTCTAACCCACAGCGTTTACTGACCGTTTGAACCTACCCTAAGGGTGCATTTACATGTGCCAATTTCAGTCTGTGAATTCCTCTTAAAGGGAATCTGACTGCTGATACATGCTGCTCGATCCACAGGCATCATATATCTGATCAGGCACTGGCTGTACGATCACAGATTTGTACGTTTGACTCTGAGGCCACTGAGGCGTTTCAGTGAAAAATATAATGTGGCACCCCAGGAGTTCAGGTACCACAGTAGTGCTGCCTTCCTGTCGGGGAGGGTAGTACTATGCCTGGAAACAAGAGGGATCTCTTTGGCAGGTAAATCACACACACAACACCTTCTGAGTCCAGGCCAGGAGGGGGAGCTCAAAACCGTTTTAGGGGAACTTCCCTGAATAAATATCCTGGTTTGGAGGAGGAGCTAGTTTAGTCTGGATCAAACATTCTGGCTGGATAGCAGACAGGAAAGGAGCAGAGGAGAGATTTCAGGGCTCAAGGATGCTACAAGTGCACCTCTGAGGAGCCAAAGCGCAGAAACCAGATACCGGAAACCCGAGACTGTGGGGAGCTGCAAGCCCCATAGCAGAACAGGAGGGCATCGGATTACACGGACAATGCCCAAATGAAGCCTGTGGTACAGCAGCACCCTGGAGCCTGGAGTCACCGTGCAGAGACCCTAGAAGGAATGGCTCAAGCTGCCTATCATACAGGTACCTGTCCTAGGACAGGAGAAAGAACTGAAAGAATTAGGACCTTGTTTGGAACACTTCAGGCAGCAAGGGACTTTAGCAAGTGCATAGTGGAAGACTCCTAACCTGACTTGCCAAGGGGATTCCACTTGTTACCGGGCTGCCTGGACTCCTAATGTATCTGTTGCCGGTGCCCTGGACTGTGGCCTGCCAACTACAGTAAACCAGGTAAAGACTTACAACTTGTGTCCTTTACTCATTTACCGGCAACCGTCATCTCCGTCATACACCTTTGGACCCCTGAACACCCCGCTTCACCTGTGGGAAGTGTACCATCAGTGCTTCAATAACATCCCCCAGAGGACCCCTTTAATGCAGCGTCAGTCCCACTATTGACTGAACACCACAGGTGACGTCACAACAGACTTACTCACAATTCCTCTTTAAAGACCGTTCCCTTTCACAGTGAGTCCCAGGGCCACGGACCGGGTCGCAGCCACCGTGACATCCTGTTTAATAGCCAACTGGACTCGTTACCAAGTACCCTGCCCCGGTGGGCGACTCAATAGTCTAATGCTATGTCTCCACTATCAGTATATAGAAGCGTTCTGGACGCAACGTATTTTCGCTGCATGCAAATCGCTTTGTTCTAATCACACAGGTAAATCCACATGTGTTCATTAAACCACATCTAAAGAATGGCTATGGGTGAGACTACGTAGAGGAGACTAGCGTTTCCACTGCAGATAATTGACATGCTGGGGCTCGTAAACCCGAACCGCGAGCAGCGCCAAATAGAAGCAGTAGACATGGGAATTCTTTAAATCCCAACCACTGTGCTTGTAACCTAGAACGCAGTGTTTTGTACACAGCACAGGTGAGCTGCATCCAAAACGCTGCTATTCCGGATTGTGGGCACATACACTAACAGCCGCCGGGGACTGAGCAGCACCGGAGATTAGTCAGACAGGCGGATCCCCAGAGGCTTCTCCCCCCCGGTGCCCTGGAGTGACAAATCTCTCCCTATGTGCAAGTATAGGGGGGTCCTATTACTAATTAGGAATGGGCAGGGAGTAGCCACTAGGGATCAGCCTGTAGAACTAGTTTCAAGCGCGGCTCAGTCTTCGGCAGATTTTAAAGTATGTTTTTGTCTGATACGCCGCAGCTTTTCAGAGTTAAACATATATGGCTGAAATCATACAGCCAGTACCTGGTACATGCCGCCCAAGGATTGACAGCATGTATCAGCTGTCAGCTTCTTTTAATGAGTACAGCTTGACCCTACAACAAGGTGTTCTGGTCTGTGTAAATGAAAAAACATGAGGACGAACAAGTGTGGAAAAAAAAAGTAGGTTCCAACAACATTGAGTGACTGGTCGGTCGGCCAATTTCTATCTACCTAACGTAAAATCCTTAGAACATAGCTGACATCATGGAGAATCCTTGAATTACACTTTTCGCTAGATACAGTCAGTAGATAATCGCTTCAGTTTCCATCCTGCACAGTGGAGATGAACTCTCTACAAAAGACACAAACGTTACGTTGTGAGTCACTGGGATACGGAAGCATCTGTGCAATGACATGAAGCGACTGGCTCATAATCCCCATGAAGCTCACTGTTGATTTTGCTGGTTTGCATGTCCCCAGAAGAGTACAGTCTGTAATACATTAATTAAACAATAATTTTCTTAAGCCAGCTGTGTTCATCCTTTGTAAACCTTTGGATCGTTGACGTCAGCTGTGAAAATCACTGCGCTGATGAGATTTCCATGCCAGGCTGTCGTTAACCTCCCTGTTGTGTTTCCCCTTATTTGAATATCCATTTAAAAGCCAATCTTCCCTCTTTTAGAAATGTGCATTTTTAGGAATTTTTTTTTTTCATCTGCCATCAAGCATTTTTTTCCTCTTTCTGTCATTTTGTTGTGCCTTATGTCTAAATTTACTCCAGAAGATTGAAACATTCAATGGAAATCATCAATCAAATACATGGCCCTGTGACACTCCACACGGGATGAAAACCAAGCGCACATTTGGAATACAGTTGTGTTAAAATGTTTTTTTTTATGCCCTGGGTAACATAATTGGTTTTACATTATGTTTATGACAAGAGGGAAAAGTATGCTATGTAAAAGGACTGTGGTAATTGCCGAGGATTGACAATATGTTTACATTGAAAGAAAGATGATTATTTTTTCATTTAGTAGAGATGGTAAAGTATTTTATAGGCAGGTTATCATCACATGAGCTGTAATCATGTTTTCATCAATATATATTTGTGAACTACTGTTAATGACGCCAGGAGCTACCCTAGCCAGCGACACTTAAAGGGGATGTCCAGAATAAAAATATTCCAAATCTCCTGCTCTAGGGGTAACACCATACTTTGATAACTTTCTGGCATGGATGAAGTCCATGGCTGTTTATTTACTTTGTATTGGAAGCAGTGACTGTATTACACCATTGTCAAATGGTAGATTCTGATGCATGAATCTGGATGCATCCAATTTAGCTTTTGGTTCTTTTCCTGTATGTAAATGTACCGTCAATTTGGTTAAAAAATGGGACGAACTGGACGTGATAGTCATGGTTAATAGAGGCAGACTCTATATATGATTGCAATAGGGAGACATCTGCAGACTTTACTTATTTATGTACTGTATGTGCACAGGGATATAGACGGGCACATCTCTCTCAGATAAATGAGTCTACACGTTGGAGTGATCCAGTGTATTTATAAAATTGGAACAACCACTTGCTGATGGTGACTAGCGAGTAGGGTTTGATTGTTACTCACTGATACAGCGTGTGTCATGCATGTTTTTGGTGATTTATGTTCTTTCATTGTTATTGTTACTTTCAGTGTTAGTGCTGTAGAATTGACTCTGAATTAGTGGTAGTGATTCCTTGTGTGCTAATACACGTTATATACTAGGGCACTTTAGGGACACAACGTTCCCCCTTAGGATGCCAAACTTTGCCGTTAGGGTACTGTCCCACAGTGCAATTTTGATCGCTACGACGGCACGATTTATCGCTCCAGCGTCGTATACTGCGGTCACACGTTGCAATACACTGCGCTGGAGCGATAATTTCATGACGTATTTGCGATGTAGAAGCCGTTGGTTACTGTGCGCACATCGTATACAACCTGTGTCACACGATGCAATCATGCCGCCACAGCGGGACACTAGACGACGAAAGAAAGTTTCAAACGATCTGCTACGACGTACGATTCTCAGCGGGGATCCGGATCGCAGGAGCGTGTCAGACACAACGATATCGTAACGATATCGCTAGAACGTCACGAATCGTGCCGTTGTAGCGATCAAAATTGCACTGTGTGACAGTACCCTTAGGTAGAGGTGCAACACAGTGTATTTACATAGGGATTACTAGGGTACACATATATCTACTTGTATCTATATGACTTTTCGTTGTTAGTGCTTGCGCTTAGTAGGTGTGATATTTCAATCATTTGACATTTTTTAAATATTTAAGAAAGTTTTGATATTTTAGGCACTAGGTCTTTGTATGATTCATCAGGTTATACAGCCTATTATACTATCACGCCTCTTCAGAGTAAGCCCAGCCAATGGCACAGTGGGTCTACACCCACCTCCGTCACAGTAAGCTCAGTCCATGGAGTCCACTGAAAAATCAGGGTCCAGTGACGCCCAAGTCTCTTGTACAAATATTGTAGGAGGTCCATTCTCATCATGAGCCCCAAAACCAGCTGATACAGTCAATGAGTGTGGTGGCAACTCAGCTGCAGGAATTGTCCACCTTAGTCTCCACCTTGTCCCGTGTCTCATCCATGACAGATCCACATTGCTCTGGACTGTCAACTATTACTGAGGATCCACCTATGGTTCTTGTTTCTGGTGGTGCAGTTTAGTGCCAGTTGTCACTTCCGTCCCGCTTCCATGGAGACCCCAAGGAGAGCCGTAGCTTTACTAACCAGTACCAAATGCACTTCATTCTCTACTCCCATCTCTTTTATTTGGACCAAACCAAGATTGCATTCCTGGTCTCTCTGTCCTCTTGACAAGCCTTGGCTTGGGAAAACCCCATTTGGGAGTGTGGTGTTCCCAATACACGCGACACAGGAAGGTTCCTCTATATGTAACTTCTGAGCAATATTCGAGGAACCGTGCCACGTCTTCTCTGCCGCCTCATCCCTGCTGACTCTAAGACAGAGCACGGACACTGTGGCTCAGCATGCTTTACGTTTCCATACCATGGCGGCAGAGCTGGCCTGGAATGAAGAAGCTACATTTTTAAAGTATGATTAGTCTGAAGCACCGCAGTGTTTCAGAGTAAAAAATACCTGGCTGTGATCGAGCAGCCAGTGTCTGATTTATGGTGCCAGTGTCCGAGTGTCAAGTTCTCTTTAAACCTTTTTTCTTTGATGTTAGTATGCAAAGTGTCCCTTATCTAATCAAATTTCTTAAAAGTACTTCCAAGGCTGTCATCATACAGATTGCTGTCTTGTAAGCAAAGGCTGAGCACATGTAAGTACCACCTACAGAAGTGTGCCACATGTACATGTAATACTACATACAAATACATTTTTGAGCCCAAAATCTGATATATCATTTTGTTGTGCTGGATTGATCCCCATGAGTTTAATTTTAAAGGACATAATAGACAGTATATAAAAGCAATGTGTTGTTCATCAAAACCATCAACAAATTTAGATACCATAAAAATTGTACTTCAGCAGGTTTTTTTTTTTTTTTTACTATCGGTGCTTTGACATTGCACTCAGGCACCCATTCGTTGCTCCTGTTGGGGTTTACATCTGAACACCGCTCAAAATTAGATCCGGATGTATGTGCCAATAGGGCCTGTAGCATAGCGCCTACTACGTGTCTTGGGGGACACTCGCTTGGCAGCAGAATCAAAGCACTCGGGCACGGTTTTCTATCAAAAACAGTCTTTTCGGTTTATTTCACATAATGTAAACCACATCCACAGGAACTTGGTAACAGTTTGAACACAGTCTGCATATATTCATCTTTACCACAGTTCGTCTCTGACCCCAGTCAGCATTAACCACGGTTTTCAGACCGTTACCCGTTGGCAACCTTTACGGGTTCCTGGACACCCCTTGGCCTCCGAGGTGCCCATACACAATGTCTCTCACTCTGACCCCGGTCAGTATCACACGGTTCCTTCCCGTTACCTGTTGGTGCCACACAGGTTTCCTGGACCCCTCTTCTCCACAGAGGTATCCATCAGATGTTTCTCACTCACACTGACTTCAGGTCAGTCCCAGGTCCTCAACACAGACCTCCCAGGTCTACGGTCTCCAGGTGCTTCCAGGACGACTCCACTCGCCGGAGCCTCCAACACCAACCGTCCGTGCTATGTCCAGCACGCAGGCTCTCCAGCCTGGAATGGTCACTGTGTGCCTCCAGGACATCTGTCCCCACCTGGGACCATCCAGCACACAGGCCACTTTGCAGTGTCCTGCCAGGACACACAGAAGTGTGTCCACCCTGACGGACACTTACCCACTAACACTCACATTCCACCATGTGCTCCACACACCTCCTTTACATAGGTGTAACCACACCCAGGTACCTGTCACATGGCTAGTCAGGTGAGCGTGACATCACCACAGTTCCTTGCACACCATATACATGCCTCAATGCATATCTCAAGGAGCACACACAGCGCCCCCTATCTGCCACAGGGGTCGCTATACCACAGGCCATAGACTATAACGGTGTAGTAGACAAGATTTGGGTGTCTGTCTCCAGTAGGCGTATACACCCAAAGAAAGATGCATGGCAGAGCACACTTTCGCTCTTTCAGCACCATTATAGTCTATGGCCCCGTCAGCAAAGGGAGCCACTGAACAGGTGCCTGAATGCAATGTGAAAGCTCCCTAAGCTGGCTCAGTATTGTATCTACTGTATATCTGAACACAGAACTTACAGCTGTAGCTGTTTGTTGGCTGTTAGACCAGTATATACTTTTACTGGGCTCAAGGCCTGGAATAGTAAAGTGCTGGTGACGATTATCAGGAGAGGATTCACTGCAGCTGCAATCTGAATGTGGCGCTGAATCGGTTTACAAGGCGATGCTTGTCACGGCTCATCAGCTGCACCTGCCTCCATATTAATGCGGCCCAATAGTCTGGTATGTATAGAAAGCCAGGTTACCCATCTAGAGGAGGCCTAGACTGAATAAAAACATTTAAAAAATCGTGTGTGCCCACTGATAAATATAGATGGCTCTTAAAATGTATGACTCAGAAGGATTTTGCTGATACATTGGCTACAAGGCTCCAGTTAAGTTTCAAAGAGGAAAACTTCTAAGGAACACATGCTAAATGAAAAAGAATAAAAACATAATACTGGTGTAGCACAAGTGTAAGGAGATTTATATATTGCCCTGTTCCCCCTTGAAGACATCAGTACTATATATAATGTCTCTCTCTGATGTAGTTCTGACGTCAGTAACCCCTCCATTCTTCCTCATTCATTTCTATAAACCATCTTAGAAGCTCATGTGTTTGCAGCCCTGTTTCTGAAAAGTCTTTCCCTGCTGTATGTGTGCATATCTCAAAGAATTCAGCTGGAAAATAAACCTTCTTCTGGAATCTGCATATGTGCCCCTTACAGTAGAGTTCAAGCTATCTGATGATATATCTACATATGAGTACTGGTTTTATACTGAGGCATCCTAGAAATGGTGTCTCAAGCACCCTACACTTGCAGCCTAGCTATGGAGTCAGTATATATACAGTGCTATATAATATGCTGATTGCGATATATTAAGAGGACAAACATTTTTAATGGGAGGAGGAAGAGTATCGTACGTATCCGTATCCCTTTATCTATAATGGGGTCTGTTTAGTTTCCATTAGGGCATCGGTCCAATGCTGGACACTTTAATTGGAACCAAACGGCCCCCAATATAGTTAAGTTATAATAATTTTCATGTCCGTCCTTGGATCTGACATTTAAAATATAAGATGTCAGGGATGAATATCGTTATTTATCCTTTGTATTTTATAAATGTTCTGCAAACAATGAATAATTCCATATCTAACTTTGAAAACACATTCTCTGTTGAGCCTCACATTACTTTTTTTTTTTTTTTTTTTAACTTTTGCTGGTATTTTCTGGTGAAAAAGGGGAGGGGGGGGGTATTTTAGTTATATTGTCTAACCCCTGAAAAATTGCTCCAAAGTGCCAGCCAGTAGGCATCTGTCCTTTTTCTAACTTGCTTTCCACTGCATGTTTTCAATCTTTCTGCTCCTGCTCTCCTGTCTGTCAAGCTGCATGCAGGCATAATAGATGAGAGCATTAATTCACAGCAAGCACGTGTCATTGGACAATGGCAGGAGCAATGTACACAGATACGCACTATCCCTTCTCAAATAACATCATAGCATTTCCATATGACATAAAGCATGGGATAGATGACATCTTGGATGCATAATAAATGAAAATGTTGAATTTCAAAATGTACTACAACTACACTTTATGGAGCACGGGTGTACAATTAATTTTACCAAAGAGCCATATGAGAGACCATGACTGGAGGGCCTAACTAATAGGCTGAAATTAATTATGCTCAATTTTAATATTAAAATATTAATTACAATTATAATTGTATATTTATATTATCACTTAATATCGAGCAGAATTAAGTATGCTGACATCACCCTATATACAGCAGGAGCCCCCAAACAGCCTCCATATATACAGCTTGAGCCTCACACAGCCTCCCTATATACAGCATGAACCCCTACGAAGCCTCCCTATATAGAATATGAGTCCCACACAGCCTCAATCATGCAGTATGAGCCCTAATACTGCCTCCCTATTTACAGCATAAGGCTGCCATCACACTAGCAGTATTTGGTCAGTATTTTACCTCAGTATTTGTAAGCCAAAACCAGGAGTGGAACAATCAGAGGAAACGTATAATAGAAACATATGCACCACTTCTGTATTTATCACCCACTCCTGGTTTTGGCTTGCAAATACTGATGTAAAATACTGACCAAACACTGCTAGTGTGACAGCAGCCTAACCCCCACACAGCCTCAATCAAACAGTAGGAGCTTCTATACAGCGTCCCTATATTCAGTATGAGCCTTCACACAGCCTTCTTATATATAGCATTAGCCCCCACTCAGAATCACTACACATAGTATGAGCCCCCCAGCTCTTTCTATAGAGACTGAGCCCTCACATAGCTTCCTATACACAGTATGAGCCCCCACATAGCCTCAAATATAGTGTGAAAGCCCAAATAGCATCCTATATACAGTATGAGTCCCCACATAGCCTCCTATATACAATATAAGCCCCCACATAGTCTCAAATATAATGTGAGGTCCCAAATAGCCTCCTGAATACAGTGTAAGTCCCCACATAGCCCCTGTATACAGCATGAAACCCCAAATAGCCTCTTTTATACAGTATGAGCCCCTACACAGCCTCCCTATATACAACTTGAGTCCCCCCATAGACTCCTAAATACAGCATTAGACCTGCATAGCCTCCTGTGAAGAACCCACTTACATCACTATTACGACAGATGGATCACATAATGCCGTCTCCCCACTTTCAACAATGTGACGTTTGCATCCCCTGGAGACACGCAAGATCAGCTTAGTACAGTTTTACACTGACGCCCCCTGTCCCAGGAAGGCATGGAAAGTGAGAGGATGTGGCCCACGCAGTCACTAATGTGGCACCAGACCTGCTCACAACCCTGGCAGGCTGAGAGGCCACTTTCACTAGCCCCAGTGAAACAGAGCGCTGCCAGCGCAGTAGGACTGACACCGGTTCCTCCTCGTTAGATATAAGCACGGTCCATTAACGGGATTATATCAAGCCAGAAACCAGCCCCGGTAGCATGGAAAGTTAAAGTGAGAAATGGATGTGTTAATTTGTGGATCGAGATAAAAGAGCAGCACAAGGTTAAGTTATATATTTAATTGCCTTCAGGGCACACTAAACAATGCACTATACACGAAGGTTATACAATGGTCAGATATGCAACTATAATAGTGGTAGGACAAAAGATATAAGCAGAGGGATAAAGTACATTTCTGGGTTGATGTTCAACCATGTATGTACTGGGCCACGGGGGACATGGGCTGCCAGGTGGCTCCTAGGTTCTCCACGGTACATTACTCGACATGACCCCCCCTTTCAGAGTAGACCACATGCATAACTTAGAGAGTGACCACATAGCCTTACACTAGCCTTTACTCCCTTTGGGTCACTCCCCTTCTGCCCTCTGAGCTGAAATTAAATCTCCTCCCCTTGCCTCTAGCAGCTAAAAACTCCAAAACCTGAGTCATAACTCTTTAATGAACAGTCCTAGGGAGGCGGTTTTGTTGCCATCCGATCCAGCTGGGCCCCTGCTACGCGTTGAGACTAAGCACATCTTTGTTATCTGGTTCCTACTGGCCATCTCCCCTCCCTGGGGTTTTAAAATGGATCGAGACTGTCACTGTTATGATCCTAGTGGTAGAGGATCTCAGGAGTTCCAGCTAAGTCCGCAAACACAAAAACCAGCTCATAGGGAAGTGGTAACTTGGCTGACCACATATCTGATCCTGGCACAACAACTAGAAGTAGCCGGGGAACGTACCTACGTTGATTCTAGACATCTCGCACCAGCCGGAGAACTAACTAACCCTTTCAGAGAAAATAAGACCTCACTTGCCTCCAGAGAAAAGACCCCAAAGTTATTATACAAGCCCCCAACAAATAATAACGGTGAGGTAAGAAGAAAAGACAAACGTAAGAATGAACTAGATTTAGCAAAGAGAGGCCCACTAATTAATAGCAGAAAATAGGAAGAGGACTTATGCGGTCAGCAAAAAACCCTATAAAAATATCCACGCTGAAGATCCAAGAACCCCCGCACCGACTAACGGTGTGGGGGGAGAATATCAGCCCCCTAGAGCTTCCAGCAAAAACAGAAATCACATTTTGAACAAGCTGGAACAAAATAAGAGCAAATGCAAAAGGACAAAAATAAGAAAGCAGAACTTAGCTTATCTTGCAAAACTCAGGGACCAGGAGTCAGGAGGAAAACAGACATAGACTGATTACATCGATTCCAGGCACTAGACTGAGTTTCCAGGAAGTCTAAATAGGAACACCCAAGGCCTAACGAACCAGGTGGGTACCAACCTGGGGACGGATAATCCAAGTGCCATACCGCTAGTGACCACAAGAGGGAGCCAACAAATATAGTTCACAACAGTACCCCCCCTTTAAGGAGGGGTCACCGAACCCTCACCAGGACCACCAGGGCGATCAGGATGAGCAGCGTGAAAGGCACGAACCAAATCGGCCGCATGAACATCAGAGGCGGCCACCCACCAAAAGGACCTAGCCACCAAATCTCTGGTACCAAAAATCCCAGGATGCCCTGCCAGCACCGAGGAATGAACCTCAGAGATAACTCTGCTGGTCCATTTATCAGGAACAAACAATCTATCAGGTGGGCAAGGGTCAGGTCTACCAGCCTGAAATCTCTGCAACACACGTCGCAAATCAGGAGAAATGGCCGACAAGATTACTCCCTCTTTAAGAATACCAGCTGGCTCTGAGACGCCGGGAGAGTCAGGCACAAAGCTCCTAGAAAGAGCATCAGCCTTCACATTCTTTGAACCAGGCAGGTACGAGACCACAAAGTCAAAACGGGAGAAAAACAACGACCAACGAGCCTGTCTAGGATTCAGGCACTTAGCAGACTCGAGATACATCAGATTTTTGTGATCAGTCAAGACCACCACACGATGCTTAGCTCCCTCGAGCCAATGACACCACTCCTCAAATGCCCACTTCATGGCCAATAACTCCCGATTACCAACATCATAGTTCCGCTCAGCAGGCGAAAATTTCCTAGAGAAAAAAGCACATGGTCTCATCACAGAGCAACCAGGGCCTTTCTGCGACAAAACAGCTCCGGCACCGATCTCAGAAGCATCCACTTCAACCTGAAAGGGAAATGAGACATCAGGCCAGCACAAAACAGGCGCCGAAGTAAACCGGCGCTTCAGCTCCCGAAAAGCCTCCATGGTTGCAGGAGCCCAATTAGCAACATCAGAACCTTTCTTGGTCATATCCGTCAAAGGTTTAACAACGCTAGAAAAATTAGCAATAAAACGACGGCAGAAATTAGCAAAACCCAAGAACTTCTGAAGACTCTTAACAGACGTGGGTTGAGTCCAATCATGAATAGCTCGGACCTTGACTGGGTCCATCTCCACAGTAGAAGGGGAGAAAATAAAACCCAAGAAGGAAACCTTCTGCACTCCAAAGAGACACTTTGAGCCCTTCACAAACAAAGCATTATCACGCAAAACCTGAAACACCATCCTGACCTGCTTTACATGAGAATCCCAATCATCAGAAAAAAACAGAATATCATCCAGATAAACAATCATAAATTTATCTAGATACTTCCGGAAGATGTCATGCATAAAGGACTGAAACACTGAAGGAGCATTAGAGAGCCCAAAAGGCATCACCAGGTACTCAAAATGACCTTCGGGCGTATTGAACGCAGTTTTCCATTCATCTCCCTGCTTAATGCGCACAAGGTTGTACGCACCACGAAGATCTATCTTGGTGAACCAACTGGCACCCTTAATCCGAGCAAACAAGTCCGACAATAGTGGCAAAGGATACTGAAATTTGACAGTGATATTATTCAGAAGCCGATAGTCAATACAAGGTCTCAAAGACCCGTCTTTCTTGGCCACAAAAAAGAATCCCGCACCAAGAGGGGAAGAAGATGGACGAATATGGCCCTTCTCCAAAGACTCCTTTATATAAGAACGCATTGCGGCATGCTCAAGTACAGATAGATTAAATAATCGTCCCTTAGGAAATTTACTACCAGGAATCAAATCTATAGCGCAGTCACAGTCCCTATGAGGAGGAAGGGCACTGGACCTGGACTCACTGAATACATCCTGATAGTCCAATAAATACTCTGGAACTTCAGAAGGAGTAGAAGAGGCAATAGAGACCGGCGGGGAATCGCAATGAATTCCCTGACAACCCCAACTTGACACAGACATAGCCTTCCAATCCAAAACTGGATTATGGGTCTGTAACCATGGCAGACCCAAAACGACCAAATCATGCATTTTATGCAGAACAAGAAAACGAATCACCTCCCGATGTTCAGGAGTCATGCACATGGTCACTTGTGTCCAATACTGCGGTTTATTCTCCGCCAATGGCGTAGCATCAATTCCTCTAAGAGGAATAGGATTTTCCAAAGGCTCCAGGACAAAACCACAGCGCTTGGCAAACGACAAGTCCATAAGACTCAGGGCAGCACCAGAGTCCACAAATGCCATAACAGGGTAGGAAGACAATGAGCAAATTAAAGTCACAGACAAAATAAACTTAGGCTGCAAATTACCAATGGCGACAGGACTAACAACCCTTGTTAGGCGTTTAGAGCATGCTGAGATAACATGTGTAGAGTCACCGCAGTAAAAACACAACCCATTCTGACGTCTATGATTTTGTCGTTCAGTTTTAGTCTGAATTCTATCACATTGCATTGAGTCAGGTGTCCGTTCAGACAATACTGCCAGAGAATTAGCAGATTTGCGCTCCCGCAAACGCCGATCAATCTGAATGGCAAGAGTCATAGAATCATTCAGACTTGTAGGGATGGGAAACCCCACCATCACATTCTTAATGGCCTCAGAAAGGCCATCTCTGAAATTTGCGGCCAGAGCACACTCATTCCATTGAGTAAGCACGGACCATTTCCGAAATTTTTGGCAATACACTTCAGCTTCATCCTGGCCCTGAGAGATAGCCAGCAACGCTTTTTCTGCCTGAATTTCAAGATTAGGCTCCTCATAAAGCAATCCGAGCGCCAGAAAAAACGCATCAATATTTGCCAATGCAGGATCTCTTGGTGCCAATGAGAAGGCCCAATCCTGAGGGTCGCCACGCAAGAAGGAGATAACAATTTTAACTTGCTGAGCTGAGTCTCCAGACGAACGAGGTCTCAAAGATAGAAACAATTTACAATTATTCCTAAAATTCCTAAATTTAAATCGATCTCCAGAGAACAGCTCAGGAATAGGTATCTTAGGCTCTGACATAGGACTACAAGTAACAAAATCCTGAATGCCCTGCACTCGTGCAGCAAGCTGATCCACACTAGTAATCAGAGTCTGAACATTCATGTCTGCAGCAGGGCTAGTTCAAGCCACTCAGAGAAAAAGGGGAAGGAGAAAAAAAAACCTCAGAACTTTTTTTTCTTTTAATCCCGCTTCAGCAATGCATTAAATATTCTCTTTTTGGGCCTGGAATACTGTTATGATCCTAGTGGTAGAGGATCTCAGGAGTTCCAGCTAAGTCCGCAAACACAAAAACCAGCTCATAGGGAAGTGGTAACTTGGCTGACCGCATATCTGATCCTGGCACAACAACTAGAAGTAGCCGGGGAACGTACCTACGTTGATTCTAGACGTCTCGCACCAGCCGGAGAACTAACTAACCCTTTCAGAGAAAATAAGACCTCACTTGCCTCCAGAGAAAAGACCCCAAAGTTATTATACAAGCCCCCAACAAATAATAACGGTGAGGTAAGAAGAAAAGACAAACGTAAGAATGAACTAGATTTAGCAAAGAGAGGCCCACTAATTAATAGCAGAAAATAGGAAGAGGACTTATGCGGTCAGCAAAAAACCCTATAAAAATATCCACGCTGAAGATCCAAGAACCCCCGCACCGACTAACGGTGTGGGGGGAGAATATCAGCCCCCTAGAGCTTCCAGCAAAAACAGAAATCACATTTTGAACAAGCTGGAACAAAATAAGAGCAAATGCAAAAGGACAAAAATAAGAAAGCAGAACTTAGCTTATCTTGCAAAACTCAGGGACCAGGAGTCAGGAGGAAAACAGACATAGACTGATTACATCGATTCCAGGCACTAGACTGAGTTTCCAGGAAGTCTAAATAGGAACACCCAAGGCCTAACGAACCAGGTGGGTACCAACCTGGGGAAGGATAATCCAAGTGCCATACCGCTAGTGACCACAAGAGGGAGCCAACAAATATAGTTCACAACATGTCACGCCGTTCTGTCTGTATCTGGTTTTCGGTGTGACAATGCATGTCTTTGCGTTAACCCTTTGCTCCTTTCCCCCTAATTGAGCTGGGATACTGCTGGCTGTTACCTGTATTGAGCCTGCTTAGTTCCCCTCTCTGCTGCGTAGCCATACATGGGAAGTTAGGTCTTTGATCTGCTACATGACCATCTGCATGTGCGGTCCCTGGTTGCCGCTGTGGAAGCTGTCCGAGGGTTGTGAGGTAATTTGCAGCTGGTGCATGACTTTCCACGTGTGTCTGGGCTTGCAGACACTGCCAGGTGCACTGAGCCTCAGTTCCTGCACTGATTGTGCTGTAATGGTTTCTGTTTGTGCTAAGGGGGTGCGTGGCCACACCTCCCCTGCTTTTATCAGGGTTAGTGTGTGTACTTGAAATGCTGTACCTAGCCAATTGCTGAGGGGCAGCTCCTATATATAGTTCCCCTGCCCTATGGGTGGGGCCTGAGCTATTCACAAAGCTCCTGAACTTTGCTATGTGTGCTTGTGTTCCTGCACCTATCCTGTCTATGTTTTGGTACCAAAGTCCTTGCCTTGATTCCTGTTATGTCCTGTTCTGGCGCCTGTCCTGGAGGCGGTATATCCACCCCTGAATCCTTGACCTGTACCTGACCCTGTCTGAACTGTGTCTGCTGTGTTATGTTCGTGGAATCCCTCTTTGTCTGGAGCCTCGCACCCAGTGACTTTGAGTCTCTTGTAACTGGTGTTTCTGCTGAGCATCTACTACTCTGTGCTCTGGCTACCATGCGATGCTAGCTCCTGGCAGGCCCAGCAATCCTGCAGTTCTAGCACCATCCCGCTTGAGTTCCTTCCTATGTCCGATGCCCGGAGCCTGACGACCGTAGTCTGGAACCTGACGACCGCTGCCTGGAGCTTGTAGCCTGATGACTGTGGTGGTGCCTGTAGGTCATGTCAGATGTCCGGAACCGAACGACTCCTGTCTGATGTCTGCTGGTGGCCCTGTGTCCAGATGTCCTGATGTCCAGTCTGTACCCTGATGTCCTACCTGCGTCCTGGTGACCTCGTGTACCCTGATGTACTGATGACCTTATGTATCCTGATGTCCTCATGTACCCTGATGTCCTGACGATCTCATGTACCCTGATATTTTGCCTGCGTCCTGATGACCTTGTGTACCCTGATGTCCTGCCTGTGCCCTGATGTCTCGATGTCCCGCCTATGTGTGCCTCGGTGATCCGTTGGTGCCTTGGGGTCCACTGGGTGGTACCCTTCTGGGAGTGGAATCGGGAGCCTGGCATAGTCATGTTTGGTTTATGTACTGTGTGACTTTTCTTTAGTAAACTTTACTTTTTCTATACCTGAAGCTGTGCGGTGTAATCAAGTCCTATGTGTCTCTTTCCTTGTCCATATTCTCAGCTGCCACAGAACCCCGGTCTCTGCCCTCCCCTAGTTCGGGTAGGCCCGGGTCCCCCTCTGCGGTATAAAGGGTCGGTATTGTGTCCCCGGGGGACGCGCGCCCCACGCCGTCGTGTTCGGTCATTGTGGGGGCGTTCGTGGGCTGGGTCGCAGCAGAGCAGGGAACTAAGCAGGCTCAATACAGGTAACAGCCAACAGTATCCCAGCTCAAGTAGGGGGAAAGGAGCAAAGGGTTAAAGCAAAGACATGCACTGTCACATATACATGAACACGTCCAATACACAAATGAAAGAAGACAAATAATACATACCTCGCTTCCGTTCCCCTGGTGCTCTGCTCCTGCTCTTGTGCACTGACTCTTAGCAACAGTGCGATAAAATGACATCATTGCGTCTGCTGTTTCACACGCTGATTAGTGAAAGAACGAGCCAGCAGCCCTGACCTGCACCAAGGTACTCACCGCTGTCTGCATCCTAACAATGCTGATAGCTGTGACAGCGGAAGCGGTGGATGGGTGGCAGAGTTCTTGGTGCAGCCCATGGGCCACTGTGTTTGGCCCCTCGGCTGTATCAGTCCGAGGGCCGAACTGGAACAGCTAATGGGACGGACGCACTTTGCACAGCTTTCTTCTAGAATAGCAAAAGTCAATTCTATTTCAAGCTCCTGCAATATTTTAACCATACCCAAGACAGAAAAAATATGTGAAAAAAACAATACACAATATCAATATATTCAGAAATACTGTAGATCCACAGCAATGAGACATTTGACATGTTTAGGGCTCATTCAGAGGTCAGTTTTTCTCATACGAGTGCTTGCTGTGTTTTTCATATACCACTCGAACTATTAGTTCACAAGGCAGATTTTTCCTTAGACTAAGTGGTTCACACAGAGGCATGGCACTTATCTAATATTGATCCAATTCTTGGAATAACATTATCAGTACAAGTCTATGGGTCAATAAAAAAATAGGACAGCACTTGAAACCCATCCTTGTGCTGTTCAATTTTTCATTGAATATTTGATAGGAGAAGCTTGAGAATCCTTTATTTTTTACATTAGAGAAAAACTGATGAAACTCAGGCCAAACTCTGATGGTAAAAATAGACACTAACCAAACTCTGATGACACTGTGATCATAAGATCTGAACAAACTTGTACTGTTTTTCTTGTGCAAGAAAAATCACTGATGTCTAGTGTTGAGCGATACCGTCCGATACTTGAAAGTATCGGTATCGGAAAGTATCGGCCGATACCGGCAAAGTATCGGATCCAATCCGATACCGATACCCGATACCAATACAAGTCAATGGGACTCAAGTATCGGACGGTATTCCTGATGGTTCCCAGGGTCTGAAGGAGAGGAAACTCTCCTTCAGGCCCTGGGATCCATATTAATGTGTAAAAGAAAGAATTAAAATAAAAAATATTGCTATACTCACCTCTCCGACGCAGCCTGGACCTCACCGAGGGAACCGGCAGCGTTGTTTGCTTAAAATTCGCGCTTTTCCTTCCTTACGTGAAGTCCCGGCTTGTGATTGGTCGCGTGCCGCCCATGTGGCCGCGACGCGACCAATCACAGCAAGCCGTGACGTAATTTTAGGTCCTTCAGGATTTTAAAATTACGTTCTGGCTTGTGATTGGTCGCGTCGTAAAATGCGCGCGTGTCCAGCCTCCCGTGACGTCATGGCTTGTGATTGGTCGCGTCGCCCATGTGACCGCGACGCGACCAATCACAAGCCAGAACGTAATTTTAAAATCCTGAAGGACCTAAAATTACGTCACGGCTTGCTGTGATTGGTCGCGTCGCGGCCACATGGGCGGCACGCGACCAATCACAAGCCGGGACTTCACGTAAGGAAGGAAAAGCACGAATTTTAAGCAAACAACGCTGCCGGTTCCCTCGCTGAGGTCCAGGCTGCGTCGGAGAGGTGAGTATAGCAATATTTTTTTATTTTAATTCTCTCTTTTACACATTTTTACATTAATGTTGTTTCGATACCGATACCCGATACCACAAAAGTATCGGATCTCGGTATCGGAATTCCGATACCCGCAAGTATCGGCCGATACCCGATACTTGCGGTATCGGAATGCTCAACACTACTGATTAACACACAACCAGAGAACATATTACCGACAAAACCGGCACAAAAGGAGGCGAATTAACACATAATAGTGCAAAAGGGCCCCAGGCCTATACAAAAGGCCACCCTTTTTTTGAGAAAGCTGGTTACCGCGTAAGCGAAACGCGCGTCGGGGGTCTCTTTCTTCTCCGGTCCCAGCCTGGTGTCCTGGTTAGCCCACATCATTCAGCGGTAAGCATACTTGCGGTGCCTATTACTGGTGACTGCGGTCACTACATTGCACCTACTTAGCTTTTTGATAGCTTGCGGCTACGTTCACTCTCTACCTGCGGTTTTCTGCAGAACATTGGATTAGTTGGGCCCCGTTCACCAGTGGTACTGTCTGTCCCCATCCTTTATGCACTTTACATGTAGTTTCTATTCATGTTTTGTACTAATTTAATTTATGTGCGTATTTACACATTATATATTTAATAAATATTTAATACATTTTGATACCCAATATACTCCTTTTGTTCTCCTCATTCTCAACACTACTGATGTCTAAATGAGTCCTTAAAGGGAACCTGTCACCCCCAAAATCGATGGTGAGGTAAGCTCACTGTCATCAGGGGCTTATCTACAGCATTCTGTAATGCTGTAGATAAGCCCCCGATGTTACCTGAAAGAGGAGAAAAAGAGGTTATAATATACTCACCTGGGCGGTCCCGCTGTGGTCCGTGGTCAAATGGGCGTCTCAGGTCTGCTCCAGCGCCTCCTATCTTCATTCCATGACGTCCTCTTCTGGTCTCCGCGCCGCGGCTTCGGCGCAGGCGTACTTTGTCTGCCCTGGTGAGGGCAGAGCAAAGTACTGCAGTGCGCAGGGAAAGGTCAGAGAGGCCCGGCGCCTGCGCACTGCAGTACTTTGCTCTGCCCTCACCATCGATTTTGGGGGTGACAGGTTCCCTTTAAGGACTCATTTAGACATCAGTGATTTTTCTTGCACAAGAAAAACAGTACAAGTTTGTTCAGATCACAGTGTCATCAGAGCTTGGTTAGTATTTTTACATCACCAAACATTAAAGTTAACCTGTCACCAGGTTTGGCCGATATGAGTTACGGCCACCCCCTTTCAGGGCTGATATACAGCATTCTATATTGCTGTATATCTGCCCCCGATCCGACCTGCAAGAGAAGAAAAATAACTTTTATTATACTTAGCTGCGGGGCGGTCCGGTCCGATGGGTGTCGCAGGTCTTGGTCTGTCGCCTCACATCTTCTTGCGATGCCACCCTCCTGCTTGCTTCTTCTGGATAACGCATCCATGCGTCATCCACACAGACTCCCCTGCATCGCGCTCCTGTGCAGGTGTACTTATCTGCCCTGTTGAGGGCAGGGCAAAGTACTGCAGTGCGCAGGCGCCGGGAAAGAACAGAGGCCCAGTGCTTGCGCACTGCAGGAATTTGCTCTGCCCTGAACAGGGCAGATAAGTACACCTGTGCAGGAACGCGATGCTGGGGAGCCTGGGAAGCAAGCAGGAGGGCGGCATCGCAAGAAGATGGGAGGCGCCGGACCCAGACTAGCGACACCCATCGGACTGGACCGCCCCCCAGGTGAGTATAATAAAAGTTATTTTTCTTCTCTTGCAGGTCGGATCGGGGCGGGGGCTTATCTACAGCATTATATAATGCTTTATATCAGCCCTGAAAGGCGGTGGCCGTAATTCATATCGGCCAAACCTTGTGACAGGTTCCCTTTAAGATGTGACACCCACTGTCATTATATAAACATGTGAAGCCTGTTGGCTGTTTTACTGCCTTGAGATAGCATGACCAAACAGCCAACCTGCAGATGGGTAAAGTTATTACAGAATATAATACGTTTTCTACAGATTATAATCACAACCTCTATTATTATTTTGATTGGAAATGTTTTGCTCCATGGCAAATGATTTCCCTCAGCAATTATAGCCTTTTTTCAAAAAATCAAAAGGGATTTTTGAGTCCAGTGATAACTATATGACATATTGATTCTGCTGTCTCAAAATAATGCATTGATAGCTTTCTATATTGCACTGAGTACAATAATTTCTTGTAGTAAAACTTAATTTGTAGATCTCCCAATAGCTTTAGCTCAGTCTTCTCTAATATATATATACAGTACTACTGAATATGGATATAAGTATTAGGACCCCAACACATTTTCAGGAGCTTTTATAAGACGTCATGGCTAATGAACAATTTATAGTCATCTTTAGCTCCAATCTCCTTCCACTCCTGTACAGATTCACCATTGTGACATTATAATAAGACATTGGAAAGTGCCTGAATGAAGCAGCACCTGCTACACGCAGAACAATCAGAGACAGAAGACAACAACACTGGCAAATACTGCAGACATGTTTTCTCCAGATTTGCTCAAGGTACGCCAAGCAGCGGGGGAGAAAATCTGTCACACAAGTGATGGGACTTTGGACGCTTACCGGGTCCCTAAAACTAGGGGCACCCTCATCTATCCCTGTCCCCCAGATTACTCCTGAAGGTGGAGACACCAGGTTCTCGAGCGTTGCTATGCTCCTATATGTACCCTGATCTTTTCCCTCCGCCACCCAAGGTTGTGGGAAGTTGAACTTTTAGAAACACACTAACCAGACAAACAAGGGAAAACAAGTAGGGATAAATGAAAATACAAACCATACAGAATACACTCACCAAACAACAGAGAGGGACACAGGGGAGTTAAAGAAGGAAGAAACCTAATAGGAGAGGATGAGGATGTGCACACACAAAGTTCCAAGCAATAATCTCCTGAACAACCTCCAATTACCACCTCCAATCACGAACAATATCTCCAACTCCAGAACCAAGCAGTAAGAAAAAAACACTGGAAATCCCTAAGTGCCAGAGGCAAGCATAAGGGGAGTGGCCAACACTGAACATCCAGACAATCCAAGTAGGAAAGCTCCAGGAGCTTCAACTGAACAGATTAACCCTTACACTGCTAGCAAAGAAAAAATCTGCACTGCTTAACACGATGGCAAAGTACTTTTAAGCAGTGCAGGAGTGCGTGAAACCAAACACCGCAGTCTTATGGCTTCTCTCTATGGCGGTATCCATGTGACAAAATCCCTTTCAGCAAAAGAATTCATCCACTGTAAGTTCATGCTCAATATGTATAACTCTGCTCTCTGTCTGGGCAAACAAGCCTACTTCGCTGCCCTCATTATGTTACTATCTGACAATCCAAAATGACTCTTCCAAATTTTCCACTCCCTCCTGAGCCCTAAAGTACAGGACCCCATCCCCAACCTCAGCGCTAATGATGTGGCCACTTATTTCTAAGAAAATATCAACCACATCAGTTGGGACATTTTCGCCGAAACCAGAGCTTGGATACTCTTCCCTCCCACACCTCAAGTTCACTTTTCAACTTTAAACCTGTCACAAATATCAGAGATTGTCTGTCTGCTGTCAATACATCATATCCTCCCTCTATCTGAAACTATATTTCTTCAAAATTGAACTTATTGTGTTTTTTCCACTCTACTAGCCCACCTATACCAGATATTGCAATTGCCTTGGGTGGTTCAACCATAACTCCCAAGCAGCACACTCACTGTCTTGTGGTCATATTTAACACAGAACTTTCCTTTATTCCCTATATCCAATAACTTAGTCGCTCATGTAACCTGCACCTTAAAAACATCTCCAGAATCTGGACTTTTTGTCACCTTTAAAACGGCAAAAACTCTTACTGTTACTCTTATTAAATTCTCATCAGGACGAATACAGCCCTCTACTAATTGGTCTCCTAACTAAACTTCTCTTCTAAAAACCATGCTGAATGTGACAGCCAGGATCATATTTCTGTCCAACCCCTACACTGATGCCTCCACCTTGCGCCAGTCATTGCACTGGTTACCCATTCGCTACAGAGTACAATATAAACTTATCTCTCCCACCCACAAATGCTCTCCACAGTTCCACGCCTCCGTACATCTCCTCCTTCGTCTCTCTATAACCCTACCAGTGATCTCTATTCTGCGACTAATCTAAGACTAACATCCTCCACAATCCAAACCTCCTGCTTCTGTCTCAAAGACTTGTCTCCTCTCGTGCTGCGCCACTTTTCTAGGATTCACTACCCCAAATAACTTAACTAATACCTATCCCCCACTTTTTTTTGCATTATTTAAAACATGTCTCTTTAGACAGGCCTATCCACTAAATCTAACACTTTTCCCTGTTCCAGCTTTCTAAAGAATTGGCTTCCTCCTACTCATCTTTCAGCACTTCATCAATGCACCCATTAGCACTTGGTAACTGTACTTAGAGATACTGGCTGATGACCAGATCATGCAGCTTATTTGAAATGTCCTATTTATTACAATCATGTCTGGACCATAGATGACAAGAACTTTTTACCTATTGTGTCTCCCCTATTTCCTTATAGATTGTAAGTTTGTCAGTCGGGCCCTTACTCCTCCTGTAACTGTTGAACTGTTGAACTATGCTACTTTATTGTCTGCACCTATCCTCGCTTAATTGTAAATGCTGTGGAATATGTTGGCGCTAAATAAATAAAATTATTCTTATTTATTATAAATATTTGGTAACATTACAGTACATATTTTGTGAGGTTTACTACTATATTAGACCAGTGGCGTAACTTGAACCTCATGGGCTTCAATGCAAATATCCAACAGTGCCCCAATCATTGGTCTATAAAAGAATAGGTCTTCTCATATGAGCTAAAAAGACAATTTGTGCCCCTTAGTCTCCAGGGCCCGATGCAACTTCAGCCCTTGCACCTACTATATTTACGGTCCTGACGTTTGCTTTATTGAGAAGCATAATCTACAGTAAATGGTAATGGTAAACAGTTGGATTTGGTCTCATGATCATATATAGAAATTCTGATTCAAATGTGATTTATCTGATCTAAGCATTTGTCCAACCGCTGTCTAAAATCATTGCTTCTATGAAATCAAGATGGAACCCTCTTATAACATGCAAATAGCTATATTTTCTGGAAGTCTCTGCATCATCGCTTCTTGCATCTTATATCTCCTCTTCTAATGTATACTAATAAAAGATGCGGCAAGATTGATGTGAACTTTAAATCTAGAACAATCTATGAATAAATGTATGAGGCTTTTTATTCACCAGCTTATCCACCTCTTTGTAGAATGAAAATGAGTTAACCTTTTGGCAGTGGAAAGAAAGGTATTTTAAAGCCCCTCCCATGCAGAGTCACTTTAGACAAGATGATTACTACTGGAACACATGATTTTCTCCCATCCTGATCTGCTCACTTGTCATTAAATCCACCTGATATTACGCAAGTCAGAAAAACAATGTATCAGCTCTGAGTTATGTATAGCCATGCTATGCATATGCCATGTTTACTTAATGACAAAGTCCATCCAAAAGAGGCTACTGTCAGCGCATCCCTTCACCCTTTCCCATTGTGACCTATTCTGTAGATATTCATCAATATCTCTTTGAAAGACCGCATAGATCTAAACATGTCACATTGCCTTGGAGACATCTTGTGTCTTCCAGAAATGCCACTGCTCTTTATTGAATAAAAATCACTTTTGCTTTATTTTGTAAATGTAAGAAAAAAGGGAGAAACTGGCCATTCTGGGTGGTAAATGACAAAATAAAAAATATATAAAATAAAAAAAGAGATGGCAGCTTTTGTCCAGATATGGCGCCCAAGAGTTGTGTCTGTTTTTGTACCTTGGTCCTATGCACTTGAATGCCACATAAAGCCCGTTAACAAGAGTGTCGCTTTTTCAGAAATAAACCAGCTATGTTTTTCATTTCTTACAACCCCTTTAACCTCTTCATGTCCTATGTCAATGTCACGATTCCCACCGTGACTGTCAACTATATGTCACGGATCGGGGCGACCTTTGGCCAGCACCCGTCTATCACATGTGCAGGGGGCTTATCTTAGTTATTCCTATACTGCTACAATGTGACGAAACCACACACAAGGCTATTGAACTATCAATTTACCGCAAGGGCTTATTTTAGTTATCCACTGCTGCTACAATATAACACGAACGGCAGGGATTTATGTATATCCTACTATACAGTTCCGCTTGAAAACTTGCAGCTCTCTGGTGCCCCCCTTACCCTCAGGTCAGACTAGATACTGCACCTAGGGTAATTAGTCGCCAGAAAGCCTGCCTGCTATGTACTGGCTATTGGGCACGCTGCAGTGAGGGCGATATAACTACTCCCACTCAGGCAGGAACAATAATTATCAACGCCGCTGTCGCTGCAACGACACCCAAATGCACAGAACAAGTATGCTGCCACCAGCTCTGATTAAAAGGGTCCAAAGCCAACCCTAATCAGTAGCGCAATTCACTTCAGAAGACAGGGTACGTTTTAGAGCAAGAGAACAAAACTAGTAATTTATATATTTTACTCCGTAAAAAGATTAGGCAGTGTTTATAAAAGGTATACACTGTGTGTAGAATTATTAGGTAAGCTGTATTTTGATCACATTATCACTTTTTATACATGTTGTCCTACTCCAAGCTATTCAGGCTTGAGAGCCAACTACCAATTAAGTAAATCAGGTGATGTGCATCTCTGTAATGAGGAGAGATGTTGTCTAATGACATCAAAACCCTATATAAGGTGTGCTTAATTATTAGGCAACTTCCTTTCCTTTGGCAAAATAGGTCAGAAGAGAGATTTGACGGGCTCTGAAAAGTCCAAAATTGTGAGATGTCTTGCAGAGGGAAGCAGCATCTTGAAATTGCCAAACTTTTGAAGTGTGATCACCAAACAATCATGCGTTTCATGGCAAATAGCCAACAGGGTCGCAAGAAGAGTGTTGGGCAAAAAAGGCGCAATATAACTGCCCATGAATTGAGGAAAATCAAGCGTGAAACTGCCAAGATGCCATTTGCCACCAGTTTTGCCACATTTCAGAGCTGCAACGTTACTGGAGTAACAAAAAGCACAAGGTGTGCAATACTCAGGAACATGGCCAAGGTAAGGAAGGCTGAAAAACGACCAAACAACCACCTTTGAACAAGAAACATAAGATTAAGCGTCAAGACTGGGCCAAGAAATATCTTAATACTGACTTTTCAAAGGTATTATGGACTGATGAAATGAGAGTGACTCTTGATGGGCCAGAGAGAGGCTGGATCAGTAAAGGGCAGAGAGCTCCACTCCGACTCAGACACCAGCAAGGTGGAGGTGGGGTACTGGTATGGGCTGGTATCATCAAAGATGTACTTGTGGTACCTTTTCGGGTTGAGGATGGAGTGAAGCTCAACTCCCAGACCTACTGCCAGTTTCTGGAAGACAACTTCTTCAAGCAGTGGTACAGGAAGAAGTCGGTATCGTTCAAGAAAAACATGATTTTCATGCAGGACAATGCTCCATCACATGCCTCCAACTACTCCACAGCGTGGCTGGCCAGTAAAGGTCTCAAAGAAGAAAAAATAATGACATTGCCCCCTTGTTCACCTGATCTGAACCCCATAGAGAAACTGTGGTCCCTCATAAAATGTGAGATCTACAGGGAGCTAAAACAGTACACCTCTTGGAACAGTGTCTGGGAGGCTGTGGTGGCTGCTGCACGCAATGCTGGTCGTAAACAGATCAAGCAACAGACAGAATCTATGGATGGAAGGCTGTTGAGTGCAACCATAAAGAAAGGTGGCTATATTGGTCACTAATTTTTTTGGGGTTTTGTTTTTGCATGTCAGAAATGTTTATTTCTAAATTTTGTGCAGTTATATTGGTTTCCCTGGTGAAAATAAACAAGTGAGATGGGAATATATTTGATTTTTATTAAGTTACCTAATAATTCTGCACAGTAATAGTTACCTGCACAAACAGATATCTGTTATGACCTGGTGGTTAAGAGGCCACACTGATATGACCTGGTGGCTAAAACGCAACATGGAACGAGCTCTGAGAAGGTGGTATCTCTACTGACCGCAGTCCCTAATCCTAACAACAACACTAGTAATAGCCGTGGGATGTTCCTGACTCTCCCTAGACACCTCTTCACAGCCTAAGAACTAACTACCCCTAAAGAAGGAAATAGAAAGCTATCTTGCCTCAGAGAAAACCCCAAAAGGAAAGACAGCCCCCCACAAATATTGACTGTGAGTGAGGAGGGAAATGACGTACACAGAAATGAAATGAGATTTCAGCAAAGGAGGGCAATACTAAACTTGATAGACAGAGAGAAAAGGATACTGTGCGGTCAGTATTAAAAACTACAAAATCCACGCAGAGTTTACAAACATGAACTCCACACCGACTCACGGTGTGGATGGGCAAATCTGCTTTCCCAGAGCTTCCAGCTAGCCAGAATATGACATAGTGACAAGCTGGACAAAAAGAGACATATCTGCAGAGCAATAGAGTCCAGGCAAATGGACAAACAAAAACTTAACAAAAACTTATCTTTTGCTGACGAGGACAGGCCATATGAGAAATCCAAAGAGAGAACCAAATCCAACCAAGAACATTGACAGCTGGCATGAACTAAAGCCCAGAGCAAATTTAAATAACAAACCCAAGCAAGGCGATTAGTGAAGGCAGCTGCCACAGCTACCTAAAGGAGCAGCAGTTCCACTCGAAACCACCAGAGGGAGCCCAAGGGCAGAACTCACAAAAATACCATTAGCAACCACAGGAGGGAGCTCCAGAACGGAATTCACAACAGATATCCTCCTAAGATAGCCAAATCTAAAAAAAAACCCACTCCAACTTCCAAAAATATTAAGCTTTGATATTTATGATGCTTTTGGGTTGATTGAGAACATAGTTGTTGATCAATAATAAAAATAATCCTCTAAAATAATACAACTTGCCTAATAATTCTGCACACAGTTTATAAAGATGTTACAATTTGAGACAATTTAACATATGTACAGCAATTATAAAATAAACAGGGATTAAATGAGAAATTAACACTTACATGTGCTCAGATCATTTCAGGCAAACTATGCTGGTGGGCGGAGCCCGAATGTCCCAATGCATCAGGAGGTCTGGATAGTGTGGAATCCCAGGCAAGAATGAAGGCTGGGTTAAGTGCAGTCACTTATACCTGCAGGCTTGTGACATCACTAAAGAGGCTGGTTTTCCTGCACCCTCCCCTCTCTCTCAAAGTTACAGATTTACTAACAATACTTCTTGTATTCTCATATCTTAGCTTGAGACCATGGCAGAGTCACAGCACACCCATCATTCCTCTTATATTAAAATATGCTTTCTATTGACTCCAAACGTGATCTAATTATCCCACACGGTCAGGAGAAATTCATTTCTCTGGTTCTTTTGGGGCCAGACTGCCACAAGAGGCCCCGTTATGAAACGCTATTAAATCACATTCCGAATATGTATCCATCATTTTTCTAGCATTGATTGGGCCCAAGAAAAGCCCTTTTTACTCTCTCCCATATATACAAAGGAAAGCATGTGCTTCTTTTGGACAAAGGAATTCCTTCCTAATTAACATTCCTGGCTTGCAGGAGGGGGGAAGGAAGTGTAGAGTTACAGGCTGTGTGTAAAGAAGCTACGGAGAGCAGAAAGTTCTAGAAAAGCATGTAAAATAATAAGGAAAACCATTGGTCATTTTTTACATTATCCTCACACCTCCCCCTTCTGGTGTGCGTTACGGAGGCAGGACTCCACCATGGTACTCCACCATGCGCACCTCAGCAGGTTCACCCTGGCGTGACAACCCATCCGCATTGCCATGCTCCCTGCCAGTTTTGTGTTCGATGGTGAAGTCAAACTGCTGAAGGGCAAGGCTCCAGTGTAGCAACCTTCCGTTGGTTCCACACATGGTATTTATCCATCGCAGAGGGTTGTGGTCAGTCACCACAGTAAAGGTGTGACCATACAAGTAGGGCTGCAAGCGCTGCAAGCGCTGCAGGGCCCAGACTATGGCCACGCACTCCTTCTCGATGGTGGAGTAGGCCACTTCCCTCAGCAGAAGCTTCGGGCTCAGGTATAACACGAGGTGCTCTTGGTCCTCCGAGTCAACCTGGCTGAGCACAGCATGTCATGGTTCCCAATGGCAAGGGAATGTAAGAAACATATAAATAACGAACGAGCTCTCGGGTGATGGAAACTCGAGTTGACCGTGAGCTAAATCTACCACACAACTAATAGTAGCCAGGGAGCATACCTGTTATGACCCCAATGGCGAGGGTCTCAGAGGAACGTGGAAGTCTGCAGAATACAAAAATCCAGCTCATAGGGAAGTGGTAACTGGGTTGACCATATATCTACTCCTAACGCCAACACTAGAAGTAGCCGGGGATCATTCCTACGTTGATTCTAGATGACACGCGCCAGCCGGAGAATCTAGCTACCCCTAGTAGAGGAAAACAAAGACCTTTCTTGCCTCCAGAGAAGGGGACCCCAAAGCTGGATAGAAGCCCCCCACAAATAATGACGGTGAGGTAAGAGGAAATGACAAACACAGAAATGAACCAGGTTTAGCACAGAGAGGCCCGCTTACTGATAGCAGAATAAAGAAAGGTAACTTATATGGTCAACAAAAACCCTATCAAAATCCACACTGGAAATTCAAGAACCCCCGAACCGTCTAACGGTCCGGGGGGAGAACACCAGCCCCCCTAGAGCTTCCAGCAAAGGTCAGGATATAGATTTGGAACAAGCTGGACAAAAATACAAAACCAAAACAAATAGCAAAAAGCCAAAAGGCAGACTTAGCTGATATAACTGGAACCAGGATCAGTAGACAAGAGCACAGCAGACTAGCTCTGATAACTACGTTGCCAGGCATAGAACTGAAGGTCCAGGGAGCTTATATAGCAACACCCCTAACTAACGACCCAGGTGCGGATAAAAGGAATGACAGAAAAACCAGAGTCAAAAAACTAGTAACCACTAGAGGGAGCAAAAAGCAAATTCACAACAGTACCCCCCCCTTAGTGAGGGGTCACCGAACCCTCACCACGACCACCAGGGCGATCAGGATGAGCGGCATGAAAGGCACGAACTAAATCGGCCGCATGAACATCAGAGGCGACCACCCAGGAGTTATCCTCCTGACCATAGCCCTTCCACTTGACCAGGTACTGAAGCCTCCGCCTGGAGAGGCGAGAATCCAAGATCTTCTCCACCACGTACTCCAACTCGCCCTCAACCAACACCGGAGCAGGAGGCTCAGCAGAAGGAACTACAGGCACAATGTACCGCCGCAACAAGGACCTATGAAATACATTGTGAATAGCAAACGACACAGGAAGATCCAGACGAAAAGATACAGGATTAAGGATTTCCAATATCTTGTAAGGCCCAATAAAACGAGGTTTAAATTTGGGAGAGGAAACCTTCATAGGAACAAAGCGGGAAGAAAGCCACACCAAATCCCCAACGCGTAGTCGGGGACCCACACCGCGGCGGCGGTTGGCAAAGCGCTGAGCCTTCTCCTGTGACAACTTCAAGTTGTCCACCACATGATTCCAGATCTGCTGCAACCTATCCACCACAGAATCCACCCCAGGACAGTCAGAAGGCTCCACATGACCCGAAGAAAAGCGAGGATGGAAACCAGAGTTGCAGAAAAAAGGCGAAACCAAGGTGGCGGAACTAGCCCGATTATTAAGGGCAAACTCAGCCAACGGCAAGAATGTCACCCAATCGTCCTGATCAGCAGAGACAAAACACCTCAAATAAGCCTCCAAAGTCTGATTGGTTCGCTCCGTCTGTCCATTAGTCTGAGGATGGAAAGCAGACGAAAACGACAAATCAATGCCCATCCTACTACAAAAGGATCGCCAGAACCTGGAAACGAACTGGGATCCTCTGTCTGACACAATATTCTCAGGGATGCCGCGCAAACGAACCACGTTCTGGAAAAACACAGGAACCAGATCGGAAGAGGAAGGCAGCTTAGGCAAAGGAACCAAATGGACCATCTTGGAGAAGCGATCACATATCACCCAGATAACGGACATGCCCCGAGATAGCGGAAGATCAGAAATGAAATCCATGGAGATATGTGTCCAAGGTCTCTTCGGGACAGGCAAGGGCAAGAGCAAACCGCTGGCACGAGAACAGCAAGGCTTAGCTCGAGCACAAGTCCCACAGGACTGCACAAATGACCGCACATCCCTTGACAAGGAAGGCCACCAAAAGGACCTGGCCACCAGATCTCTGGTGCCAAAAATTCCCGGGTGACCTGCCAACACCGAGGAATGAACCTCGGAAATGACTCTGCTGGTCCACTTATCCGGGACAAACAGTCTGTCACGTGGACAAGACTCAGGCCTATCAGCCTGAAATCTCTGCAACACACGTCGCAGATCCGGAGAAATAGCTGACAAGATAACTCCATCTTTAAGAATACCAACAGGATCAGCGACTCCAGGAGCATCAGGCACAAAGCTCCTAGAAAGAGCATCGGCCTTCACATTCTTTGAACCTGGTAAATACGAGACAACAAAATCAAAGCGGGAGAAAAACAATGACCAGCGGGCCTGTCTCGGATTAAGGCGTTTAGCAGACTCGAGATACATCAGATTTTTGTGATCAGTCAAGACCACCACACGATGCTTAGCACCCTCGAGCCAATGACGCCACTCCTCAAATGCCCATTTCATGGCCAACAACTCCCGATTGCCCACATCATAATTCCGCTCGGCAGGCGAAAACTTCCTAGAGAAAAAGGCACAAGGTTTCATAACAGAGCAACCAGGGCCTCTCTGCGACAAAACGGCCCCTGCCCCAATCTCCGAAGCATCCACCTCAACCTGAAAGGGAAGTGAGACGTCAGGCTGGCACAAAACAGGCGCCGAAGTAAACCGGCGTTTCAACTCCTGGAAAGCCTCCACGGCAGCAGGAGCCCAGTTAGCTACATCGGAGCCCTTCTTGGTCATATCCGTCAAAGGTTTCACAATGCTAGAAAAATTAGCGATAAAACGACGGTAGAAGTTAGCGAAGCCCAAGAACTTCTGAAGACTCTTAACTGACGAGGGCTGAGTCCAATCAAGAATAGCTCGGACCTTGACTGGGTCCATCTCCACAGCAGAAGGGGAAAAAATCAACCCCAAAAAGGGAACCTTCTGTACACCAAAGAGACACTTTGAGCCCTTGACAAACAAAGAATTTTCACGCAAAATTTTAAAGACCAACCTGACCTGCTCCACATGCGAATCCCAATTATCAGAAAAAAACAAAATATCATCCAGATAAACAATCAAAAATTTATCCAGATACTTCCGGAAAATGTCATGCATAAAGGACTGAAAAACTGAAGGCGCATTGGAGAGCCCAAAAGGCATCACCAAGTACTCAAAATGACCTTCGGGCGTATTGAATGCGGTTTTCCATTCATCACCTTGCTTAATGCGCACAAGGTTGTACGCACCACGAAGGTCTATCTTGGTGAACCACTTGGCACCCTTAATCCGGGCAAACAAGTCAGACAACAGCGGTAAAGGATACTGAAATTTGACAGTGATCTTATTTAAAAGCCGATAATCAATACAAGGTCTCAAAGATCCGTCCTTTTTTGCCACAAAAAAGAATCCCGCACCAAGAGGGGAAGAAGACGGACGAATATGTCCTTTTTCCAGAGACTCCTTGATATATGAACGCATAGCGGTATGTTCAGGTACCGACAGATTAAACAGTCTTCCCTTAGGAAATTTACTGCCTGGGATCAAATCTATAGCACAGTCACAGTCCCTATGAGGAGGCAGTGCACTGGACTCAGACTCACTGAAGACATCCTGATAATCAGACAAATACTCCGGAACTTCCGAAGGCGTAGAAGAAGCAATAGACACAGGCAGGGAATCCTCATGAATACCACGACAGCCCCAACTTGAGACTGACATAGCCTTCCAGTCCAGGACTGGATTATGGGTCTGTAACCATGGCAGCCCTAAAACGACCAAATCATGCATTTTATGTAAAACCAGGAAACGTATCACCTCGCGGTGTTCAGGAGTCATGCACATGGTAACCTGAGTCCAATACTGCGGTTTATTTGCTGCCAATGGTGTAGCATCAATACCCCTAATAGGATTTTCTAATGGTTCAAGAGTAAATCCACAGCGCTTAGCAAATGAGAGATCCATGAGACTCAGGGCAGCACCTGAATCTACAAACGCCATGACAGGATAAGATGACAGTGAGCAAATCAAAGTTACAGACAGAATAAATTTAGGTTGCAAATTACCAACGGTGACAGGACTAACAACCTTAGCTATACGTTTAGAGCATGCTGAGATAACATGTGTAGAATCACCACAGTAGTAGCACAAGCCATTCCGGCGTCTATGAATTTTCCGCTCATTTCTAGTCAGGATTCTATCACATTGCATTAAATCAGGTGTCTGTTCAGACAACACCATGAGGGAATTTGCGGTTTTTCTATCACATTGCACCGAATTAGGTGTCTGTTCAGACAACACCATGAGGGAATTTGCGGTTTTGCGCTCCCGCAACCGCCGGTCAATTTGAATAGCCAGTGCCATAGTATCATTCAGACCTGTGGGAATGGGAAAACCCACCATAACATTCTTAATGGCTTCAGAAAGGCCATTTCTAAAATTAGCGGCCAGTGCACGCTCGTTCCAATGTGTCAGCACGGACCATTTCCGAAATTTTTGGCAATACACTTCAGCCTCGTCCTGCCCCTGAGACATAGACAGCAAGGCCTTTTCTGCCTGAATCTCAAGATTGGGTTCCTCATAAAGTAAACCAAGCGCCAGAAAAAACGCATCAAGATCAGCCAATGCCGGATCTCCTGGCGCCAGCGAAAAAGCCCAATCCTGAGGGTCGCCCCGTAAGAACGAAATAACAATTTTTACTTGCTGAGCAGAATCTCCTGATGAACAGGGTCTCAGGGACAAAAACAATTTACAATTATTCACGAAATTCCTAAACTTAAACCTGTCTCCGGAAAACAGTTCAGGAATCGGTATTTTAGGTTCTGACCTAGGATTTCTGATAACATAGTCTTGTATGCCCTGCACACGAGTAGCCAGCTGGTCCACACTTGTAATCAAGGTCTGGACATTCATGTCTGCAGCAAGCATAGCCACTCTGAGGTAAAGGGGAAGGAGAAAAAAAAAACTCAGAATCTTCTTTCTTATAATCCCTCTTCTGCAATGCATTAAACATTTAATACTGGCCTGGCAAACTGTTATGACCCCAATGGCGAGGGTCTCAGAGGAACGTGGAAGTCTGCAGAATACAAAAATCCAGCTCATAGGGAAGTGGTAACTGGGTTGACCATATATCTACTCCTAACGCCAACACTAGAAGTAGCCGGGGATCATTCCTACGTTGATTCTAGATGACACGCGCCAGCCGGAGAATCTAGCTACCCCTAGTAGAGGAAAACAAAGACCTTTCTTGCCTCCAGAGAAGGGGACCCCAAAGCTGGATAGAAGCCCCCCACAAATAATGACGGTGAGGTAAGAGGAAATGACAAACACAGAAATGAACCAGGTTTAGCACAGAGAGGCCCGCTTACTGATAGCAGAATAAAGAAAGGTAACTTATATGGTCAACAAAAACCCTATCAAAATCCACACTGGAAATTCAAGAACCCCCGAACCGTCTAACGGTCCGGGGGGAGAACACCAGCCCCCCTAGAGCTTCCAGCAAAGGTCAGGATATAGATTTGGAACAAGCTGGACAAAAATACAAAACCAAAACAAATAGCAAAAAGCCAAAAGGCAGACTTAGCTGATATAACTGGAACCAGGATCAGTAGACAAGAGCACAGCAGACTAGCTCTGATAACTACGTTGCCAGGCATAGAACTGAAGGTCCAGGGAGCTTATATAGCAACACCCCTAACTAACGACCCAGGTGCGGATAAAAGGAATGACAGAAAAACCAGAGTCAAAAAACTAGTAACCACTAGAGGGAGCAAAAAGCAAATTCACAACACATACCTACGGCTTCCTATATGCCACGCGCCAGCCGGAGGACTAACTACGCCTGGTAGAGGAAGAAACAGACCTGGCTTACCTCTAGGGAAATACCCCAAAAGATGATAGCAGCCCCCCACATGTAATAACGGTGAATTAAGAGGAAAAGACATACACAGTATGAAAGTAGATTTAGCAAAGAGAGGTCCACTTACTAGATAGCAGAAAAATACAAAAGAGGACTTCACGGTCAACTGAAAACCCTTTCAAAAACCATCCTGAAATTACTTTAAGACTCCTGTGTCAACTCATGACACAGGAGTGGCAATTTCAGCCCGCAAGAGCTTCCAGCTACAGAGAATTACAAAAACTGCAAACTGGACAAAAGATACAAAACAAAAGGACAAAGTCCACTTAGCTGATCAGCAGACTAGTAGCAGGAACATGCAACCGAAGGCTCTGGTTACAATGATGACCGGCAAGGAAATGACTGGAGAGCAAGGCTAAATAGGAAACTCCCAAACGCTGATGGAAGCAGGTGAACAGAAGCAGCAAAGTGCAAACAAGTCACCAATACCACCAGCAACCACCAGGGGAGCCCAAAAAGCGGATACACAACAGTACCCTCCCCTTAAGGAGGGGGCACCGAACCCTCACAAGAACCGCCAGGGCGATCTGGATGAGCCCTATGAAAGGCACGAACCAAATCCGAGACATGAACATCAGAGGCAGTTACCCAAGAATTATCTTCCTGACCATAGCCCTTCCATTTAACCAGATATTGAAGTCTCCGTCTGGAAATACGGGAGTCCAAGATCTTTTCTACCACGTACTCCAATTCACCCTCCACCAGCACAGGAGCAGGAGGTTCAGTAGAAGGAACCACCGGTACCTCATATCTCCGCAACAGCGACCGATGGAACACATTATGGATAGCGAAAGATGCCGGGAGGTCCAAACGAAAGGAGACAGGGTTAAGAATCTCCAAAATCCTATAAGGACCGATGAACCGAGGCTTAAATTTAGGAGAAGAAACCCTCATAGGGACAAAACGGGAAGACAACCACACCAAGTCCCCAACACGAAGGTGGGGGCCAACACGACGACGGCGGTTAGCAAACTGCTGAGTCCTCTCCTGGGACAATTCCAAATTATCCACCACTTGTCCCCAAATCTGATGCAACCGATCCACTACCGCATCCACTCCAGGACAATCCGAAGGTTCAACCTGACCAGATGAAAAACGCGGATGAAACCCTGAATTGCAAAAGAAAGGAGAAACCAAAGTGGCAGAACTAGCCCGATTATTAAGAGCAAACTCCGCCAACGGCAGAAAGGCAACCCAATCATCCTGATCCGCAGACACAAAACACCTCAAATAAGTCTCCAAAGTTTGATTAGTTCGTTCCATCTGGCCATTGGTTTGAGGATGGAATGCAGACGAAAAAGACAAATCAATGCCCAACCTGGCACAGACTGCCCGCCAAAATCTAGACACGAACTGGGTACCCCTGTCAGAAACGATGTTTTCCGGAATACCATGCAAGCGAACCACATTTTGAAAAAACAGAGGGACCAACTCAGATGAGGAAGGCAACTTAGGCAATGGCACCAAATGAACCATTTTAGAAAAACGGTCACACACCACCCAGATGACAGACATCTTCTGAGAAACAGGGAGGTCCGAGATAAAGTCCATAGAGATGTGCGTCCAAGGCCTCTTCGGAATAGGCAAGGGCAACAACAACCCACTAGCCCTAGAACAACAAGGCTTGGCCCGAGCACACACATCGCAAGACTGCACAAAAACACGCACATCTCGAGACAGGGAAGGCCACCAGAAGGATCTAGCCACCAAATCTCTGGTGCCAAAAATTCCCGGATGACCTGCCAGAGTAGAAGAATGAACATCCGAGATGACTCTAGTGGTCCACTCGTCAGGAACAAACAGTCTACCAGACGGACAACGATCAGGTCTATCCGCCTGAAATTCTTGCAAAGCACGTCGCAAATCTGGAGAGACAGCAGACAAAACCACTCCATCCTTAAGGACACCAGCAGGTTCAGAATTCCCAGGAGAGTCAGGCTCAAAACTCCTAGAAAGAGCATCTGCCTTCACATTCCTAGAACCCGGTAAGTACGAGACCACAAAATTAAACCGGGAAAAGAACAACGACCAACGTGCCTGTCTAGGATTCAGGCGCCTGGCAGACTCCAAATAAATTAAATTCTTGTGATCAGTCAAAACTACCACCTGAGGTTTGGCACCCTCAAGCCAATGACGCCACTCCTCAAATGCCCACTTCATGGCCAAAAGCTCCCGATTACCAACATCATAGTTTCGCTCGGCGGCCGAAAATTTTCGCGAAAAGAACGCACAAGGTCTCATCACTGAGCAGTCGGAACTTTTCTGCGACAAAACCGCCCCCGCTCCGATCTCGGAAGCATCGACCTCAACCTGAAAGGGAAGAGAAACATCAGGCTGGCGCAACACAGGTGCAGACAAAAGGCGGCGCTTAAGCTCCCGAAAGGCCTCCACGGCAGCAGGGGACCAATTGGCAACATCAGCACCCTTTTTAGTCAAATCCGTCAGAGGTTTAGCAACGCCAGAAAAACCAGCTATAAATTGACGATAAAAATTAGCAAAGCCCAAGAATTTCTGGAGACTCTTCAGAGAAGTAGGCTGCGTCCAGTCGTAAATAGCCCGAACCTTGACAGGGTCCATCTCAATAGAAGGGGAAAAAATGTACCCCAAAAAGGAAATTTTTTGAACCCCAAAAACACACTTTGAACCCTTTACACACAAAGAATTCTCCCGCAAAACCTGAAAAACCCTCCTGACCTGCTGAACATGAGACTCCCAGTCATCAGAAAAAATCAAAATATCATCCAAGTACACTATCATAAATTTATCCAAATATTCACGGAAAATATCATGCATTAAGGACTGAAAGACAGAAGGTGCATTAGAAAGGCCGAAAGGCATTACCAAATACTCAAAATGGCCCTCAGGCGTATTAAATGCGGTTTTCCACTCATCCCCCTGCTTAATTCGCACCAAATTATACGCCCCACGAAGATCAATCTTAGAGAACCACTTAGCCCCCCTTATGCGAGCAAACAAATCAGTCAGCAAAGGCAACGGATACTGATATTTGACTAATTTTATTCAGGAGTTGATAATCAATACAAGGCCTCAGAGAGCCATCCTTTTTAGAGACAAAGAAAAAACCGGCTCCTAAAGGTGATGAAGAAGGACGAATATGTCCCTTTTCCAGGGACTCCTTAATATACTCGCGCATAGCAGCATGTTCAGGTACAGATAGGTTAAACAAACGACCCTTTGGAAATTTACTGCCAGGAATCAGATCTATGGCGCAATCACAATCCCTGTGAGGAGGGAGTGAACCAATTTTAGTCTCTTCAAAAATATCACGATAATCAGACAAAAATGCCGGAATCTCAGATGGAATAGATGACGAAATGGACACCAAAGGAGTGTCCCCATGAGCCCCCCGACATCCCCAGCTTAACACAGACATAGCTTTCCAGTCAAGGACTGGGTTATGAGACTGTAACCATGGTAATCCAAGCACCAAAACATCATGTAAATTGTACAACACAAGGAAGCGAATCACCTCCTGATGGTCTGGAGTCATACGCATAGTCACTTGCGTCCAGAACTGTGGTTTATTACAAGCCAAAGGTGTAGAATCAATACCCTTCAGAGGTATAGGGACTTCCAGAGGCTCTAAATCAAACCCACAGCGCCTGGCAAAGGACCAGTCCATAAGACTCAGAGCGGCGCCAGAGTCCACATAGGCATCCACGGTAATAACTGATAATGAACAAATCAAGGTTACAGACAAAATAAATTTGGACTGTAAAGTGCCAATTGAAATAGACTTGTCAACCTTCCTAGTACGTTTAGAGCATGCCGATATAACATGAGCAGAATCACCACAATAGAAGCATAACCCATTTTTACGCCTATAATTCTGCCGCTCGCTTCTGGACATAATTCTGTCACATTGCATTTTCTCTGGCGTCTCTTCAGAAGATACCGCCAAATGGTGCACGGGTTTGCGCTCCCGCAAACGCCGATCAATCTGAATTGCCAATGTCATGGACTCATTCAGACCTGTAGGCGCAGGGAACCCGACCATAACATCTTTAACGGCATCAGAAAGGCCCTCTCTGAAATTTGCCGCTAAGGCGCACTCATTCCACTGAGTAAGCACAGACCATTTACGAAATTTTTGGCAGTATATCTCAGCTTCATCTTGCCCTTGAGATAGGGCTATCAAAGCTTTTTCAGCTTGAATCTCCAAATTAGGTTCCTCATAAAGCAACCCTAAAGCCAGGAAAAACGCATCCACCTTGAGCAACGCAGGATCCCCTGGTGCCAATGAAAATGCCCAATTTTGAGGGTCACCTCGCAGCAAAGAAATTACAATCTTAACCTGCTGGACAGGATCTCCTGAGGAGTGAGGTCTGAGAGAAAGGAACAATTTACAATTATATTTGAAATTCAGAAACCGAGATCTATCTCCGGAAAACACCTCTGGTGTAGGGATTTTAGGTTCAGAAATAGGAGTATGCATAACAAAATCTTGTAAATTTTGAACCTTCGTAGCAAGATTATTTAAACCTGCAGCCAAACTCTGAGGATCCATCTTTAAACAGGTGAGCTCAGAGCCATTCAAGGATTATAAGGAGAGAAAGGCAAAGGCAGTAATTAGAGCTGAAATACAACTGATCCAACTATGGAGCAAGCATAGGGAAAAAGAAGAAGAAGAAAAAAAAAATTTTACAGACTTCTTTTTTCTCTCCTTTCTTCTGCCAATAAGTTTTAACTCGGGCCGGTCATACTGTCATGGTTCCCAATGGCAAGGGAACGTAAGAAACATATAAATAACGAACGAGCTCTCGGGTGATGGAAACTCGAGTTGACCGTGAGCTAAATCTACCACACAACTAATAGTAGCCAGGGAGCATACCTACGGCTTCCTATATGCCACGCGCCAGCCGGAGGACTAACTACGCCTGGTAGAGGAAGAAACAGACCTGGCTTACCTCTAGGGAAATACCCCAAAAGATGATAGCAGCCCCCCACATGTAATAACGGTGAATTAAGAGGAAAAGACATACACAGTATGAAAGTAGATTTAGCAAAGAGAGGTCCACTTACTAGATAGCAGAAAAATACAAAAGAGGACTTCACGGTCAACTGAAAACCCTTTCAAAAACCATCCTGAAATTACTTTAAGACTCCTGTGTCAACTCATGACACAGGAGTGGCAATTTCAGCCCGCAAGAGCTTCCAGCTACAGAGAATTACAAAAACTGCAAACTGGACAAAAGATACAAAACAAAAGGACAAAGTCCACTTAGCTGATCAGCAGACTAGTAGCAGGAACATGCAACCGAAGGCTCTGGTTACAATGATGACCGGCAAGGAAATGACTGGAGAGCAAGGCTAAATAGGAAACTCCCAAACGCTGATGGAAGCAGGTGAACAGAAGCAGCAAAGTGCAAACAAGTCACCAATACCACCAGCAACCACCAGGGGAGCCCAAAAAGCGGATACACAACAACAGCACCGAGGCCAAACTCGCTGGCGTCAAGACCACGTAGGTGACTGGGTTGAGCTGTTGGTGGACAACGTACGGGCCTTCCCAGGCTGCCTGAAGCTTATCCTTTGGTACGGGGACCAGCACCCACACCTTTTGACCCACGTGGTAGGTCCGGGCATTCTGGTCGTACCAGTGCTTCTGGTCAGCCTGAGCCTGCGTCATGTTGTCATGCACCAACTGCTTCAAGGTCTGCATCTTGTCATGGAAGCGCATGACATACTCCACTATGGACACTTCAGAAGGGTTCGGCTCCTCTTCCCAGGATTCCCTTACCAACCCAAGGGGTCCCCGGACTCGCCTGCCGTACAGGAGCTCGAAGGGGGAGAACCGACCTCTCGGTAAGCGAACAGCAGGTGTGGGTGGTACTGCTCCCAGTCACATCCTTGGGTCTCAACCGGCATGTGGAGCATCTGTTTGAGGGTACCATTTAAGCGTTCACACAAGCCATTGGTCTGTGGGTGATATGCACTCAATACAGACGCTTCACCTGCATTCTCTTACAGAGAGCCTCCATTAGGCAAGACATGAATTGGGTCCCTTGATCGGTAAGCATCTCCCTGGGAAATCCTACACGTAAAAAGATAGCCAGCAGTGCTTCCGCCACCTTATCTGCCCTAGTTGAGGACAAAGATACTGCCTCTGGGTACCGGGTAGCGTAGTCTACCACAGTAAGGATGTGTTGCTTTCCAGAGCTGCTGGGGACGGCGAGCGGGCCCACAATGTCCCCTGCGATCCTCTGGAACGGATCCTCTATCACTGGCAAAGAGATCAGGGGAGCCTTAATAGCAGGACCCGCCTTCCCCACTCTTTGACAGGTGACACAGGAGCGGCAGTAGTTTGACACATCTGTCCCCATCTTAGGCCAATAGAAGTGTTGAGAGAGCAGGGCCTTAATTTTGCTGATCCCCAAGTGTCCAGCGAGCAGGATCTCATGGGCAATCCGCAACAACTCACTCTGGAATTGCTGCGGAACGACAAGCTGTCTTTCCCTCAACCACTCCTTTTGCAATTTTCCGGGTACTGTCTCCCGGTACAACCTCCCCCATTCCCAGAACACCCTCTCCTTATCAGTCACGGAGGTGGGTGTCTTGGCAAGTTGTCTCAAATTCTCTAGGCTCGCATTTGTGTGCAGAGCGGCCTGAAGCTCCTGGCTAGGGAGAGCCAGAAGCGACTTCAGGGTCCCTTCCCCACGGGAACCCTCTGGGACCTGCTCTCTGTCCATCTCTGGTTCAGTCACGCCGATGACTGAGGTGGGTCCGGAAGGCAGAACGTTAATGGCATTCCGGGCACTCTAACTGCGGGTGACAGCAGCTACGTAGGCTGTCTCCCCAGGGATTTCCACAGACCCATCAGCCGGGACAGCTATGGGTGCTACCTCCCCATCCACCCCAATACCTCAGGAGCAGTGCTACTTATGGGCCAGTTACCTTCCTTGGTGGCACTGGTGAGTTGCATGTCATCACCTTCCTCATAGTCCCCATGAATCTCCCCATTTCCTGTAGCACCGACGCTTGCTCCTGTTAGGGGTTCCTCAGCCGTCTCACTCCGCAGAGCGACGTGACTGAGTACTCCTGTACCTGTGAACACATCATTCCTAGGAATACAATGGTTATTAGGTGATACATGCATATGTTCATCATTAGCATCGTCAATATTACTCTCGGTATTTTCTGAAAAATCATTATCCAATACATCATTACCTGGAGAAGCAGTGTCAGGTAACACATGCAATTTCCCATCATCATCCTCATCATCATCAGGGTTAACATTACCCTTTTTAGCAGATTGGGGAGGGGAGTCAGGGACATAGTATGCAACCATCCTCCCCAAATCTGTCCCCAATAAAACATCAGTGGGCAAGTTATCGGACAGCCCCACTTCCTTCACCCCGCTCCTGGCACCCCCATCAATATAAACCCGGGCCATCGGCAAAGGACAGCTGATGCCCCCAATCCCAGTGACACCTTCCCAACCACCCCACTCCCCGGCATCTCCACCAAAAGAACTGATGCATCCAGCCCCTGGATGTTCAAGTCCGACGGGTTCGGCCGAACAGTTAGAAAAAAGTTAAAAAACATTTTTAAAAAGTTTGGTTTCGGGTACCAGAACAGTACCCGAGCCCAAGCCCGAACCCATGAATGGGGGGCCGAGCATCCAGTGTTTTGCCACACTGTCATAGGCATGACAGCACGTCAAACACTGCCTCTGATCTGCAGTAAGATCATTACCACCGTTCAGAGAGCCGTGGCTAAAACGCTGTCATATGATAGCATGAGCCCGCAGCACTGACCAGAGATAAAAAGTTTACCTTTGGTCACTGGCGTCGGCTGATGTGACTACTACTCCCATCAGACTATGCCTGCTGCCATTAATAACAGCGAGAGCAGGCTGCGACTGATGGGAGTATTCATCAGCCGGCACCTGCGTTCTAAATAAATAATTTTTAAAAAAAAACGACGAGTCTTGTAGCTCCCCACAGTTATTCTCCACCCATTACTGGTCTTGCCTGTTTGTGTATAGCAAGCATAATACTGCTGATAAATTAATGGTATGAAAGTAATAGTTTATTCTATCCCACAATCCACTGCGGCCGGGAGCTGTGACAAAAATGGCACCGCTATTCCGTCGGGAGATCAGCGGTGCTAGCCACTGATCTCCCGACGGTAGCCGCAGCCAATCTCCCGCCACAAGGAGGTCAGTGGCGACATAGCCGGGATATGAGCAGTGCTAGCCGCTCATCTCCCGGCTGCTTGCATCTGAACTACACCAACCGCCATATTGGAACACTCAAATTATGGGTATTCCAATATGGCGGCCGGGATTCATATCCCCCGCCAATGAGCAGCACGGGATTCAAATCCCCCGCCGGCTTAGCCAATGAGCGTTGCTGGGCGGGATTTGAATCCCTTACAAGCTGCGCGACACCGCTCATTGGCTGAGCGCCCCTGGTCTCATCCAATGAGCGGCGCTGGATTCAAATCCCCCACCAAAGCCGCGCGGCTCCGCTCATTGGCTGAACCGGCTGCCGGCTGAGGTTTGGTGGGGGGATTCAAATCCCGTGGGTGTGCGGGTATCTGCCAGGGGTGTCCGTGGCTGTCCGTGTGTGTGTGTGCAGGCATCGTCCGATGGGACTACAAGTCCCATCCGGCTATGCCTGCTACAGTGACAGTGATTGACACATTAGCCAATGATGAGACAGTAGTAGTCCCATCATCCGGCTAATGTGTTGAATGTAAAAAAAAAAAAAAATACATACACACATATACAGTGCATACATACAGACATACAGTACATACAAGTCCTTGATCTGAAACGCGCGTCGGGGCGCATTCCTGCCCGCATCAACATGACCACACAGGTGATTATTTTCTTTGGCACTATTTAGCTCTACTAAGCAATTTGTGGCTCCTTTGCCCAGGTGCTTCATTGCCACTGCGGCTATTATCTACACAGCACCTAGGCTTTTTGGCGCAATCATGGACATTTTATACCTAGCAGACTTGTGAATTTCCACATTGCTGTATTTCTCTTCAGGCTATTACTTATATTGTATTTCCAGTCCTCTTGCGTCAGTACAGACATCTTTTTGTCCACATGAACATGCTCTTTATTGCCACTCTGCTTTTTATCTATGCAGCTTACCTGTTTTACACTGTGATTAATGCAATGTTTATAACATTTTCTAACTGTCATACGTGTGTTTTTTTTTATATTTGCATAGCCATTAGTGCACAGAATCTACCATTTTACCATATAGTGCAGGTAGCACCACTTTTTTCCATTTTTTTCATTTTTTATATATTACATTCTTTTCAACCAATTTTTTTCATTTTTTTGTATCGTGTTATACATGTATCATTGTCAGTTATACATGGGTTGTTCCTTTGGTCTGTTGTGTTTCACGGGCAGACACACACTTCGTGTTGTCATTACCATGTTACCACCCCCTGCTACCTTTTTTTGTCTTCAGTAATAAACGATAACTTTTTGTACCATATACATGTATTGGTTTTCATTTTCACATATTGGACCTCACAGTTTGGTTCGTTCTTTCTTGTCGCAATTTGATCTCTGCCGAATGGTCTGCCATTCACTCCACAGCAAGCATTAGATTATCTATGTTGTACATTACTACTGGTTACTCACCATTTTTGTTGCTTGCTAAGTGAGTAATCTCTTCAATACAACATACAGTACATACAACATACAACATACAGTACAACAGTACATACAGTATATACAACATACAGTACATTCAACATACAGTACATACAACATATAACGTGCAGTACATACAGTGCATACTACATACAGTACATACCACACCACACACAGTACATACAGTACATACAACATACTACATACAGTACATACAACATACAACATACAGTACATACAATATACAGTACATACAACATAACATACAGTACATACAGTACATACAACATAACATACAGTACATACAGTGCATACAACATACTACATACAGTACATACAACATGCAGTACATACAACATACAGTACAGACAACATATAACATACAGTACATACAGTGCATACTACATACAGTACATACAACATACTACATACAGTACATAAAACATACAGTACACACAACATACAGTACATACAATATACAGTACATACAACATAACATACAGTACATACAGTGCATACTACATACAGTACATACAACATACAATATACAGTACATACAACATAACATACAGTACATACAGTACATACAACATACAGTACATACAGTGCATACAACATACTACATACAGTACATACAACATGCAGTACATACAACATACAGTACAGACAACATATAACATACAGTACATACAGTGCATACTACATACAGTACATACAACATACTACATACAGTACATAAAACATACAGTACATACAACATGCAGTACATACAATATACAGTACATACAATCAGGGCCGGACTGGGACAAAAATTCAGCCCAGGCATTTGAAGGTACAGAGGCCCACTTGTCGTATGGTGGTTACACACTAAGGCTAAGTGCACACGTTCAGGATTTTTCGCTTTTTTTTCACGTTTTTTCGCTATAAAAATGCAAAAAAAACCGCTTACATTAAGCATCCTATTAATTAGAATGCATTCCGCAATTTTTGTGCACACTCTGCTTTTTTTTCCGGAGCGGAAACGCATTCCGGAAGAAAACACAGCATGTTCATTATTTTGCGGAATTGCAGGGATTCCGCACACATAGGAATGCATTGATCAACTTACTTTCCACATGGGGTTATGCCCACCATGCAAGAAGTAAGCGGATCACGTGCGGTTGGTACCCAGGGTGGAGGAGAGGAAACTCTCCTCCACGGACTGGGCACCATATCCCTGTAAAAAAAAAAGAATTAAAATAAAAAATATTGATATACTCACCTTCCGATGGCCCCCAGAGTCCTCCCGCCTCTCTGCGGTGCACGCGGCGCCTTCCGTTCCCAGGGATGCTGTGTGCGAAGGACCTGGGATGACGTTGCGGAGGTGTCAGTGCAAGCTTAGTGGAGATGGGATTTCATAAAATCCCATCCACTATGCTATAACATCTGGCCGCTGCGGATAGGACACTGCATCAAATCCACAGCAAATACGCCAAGTGGAAACATACCCTCAGCCATCAGATTTCCTTTAAGATCCCACCGGTGGCATGTCCCATGGTTGACTATTAGACTATGTGCACACGTTGTGGATTTTGCTGCGGATCCGCAGCGGTTTTGACGCTGCGGATTCGCAGCAGCTTTCCATGCATTTACAGTACAATGTAAACCTTTGGAAAACGTAATCCGCAGTGCCCATGCTGCGGAAAAACACAAGGAAACGCTGCGGTTTACATTCCGCAGCATGTCAATTGTTTGTGCGGATTCCGCACCTGCTCCATAACAGGAATCCGCAGGTGTAAAACCGCAGGTGGAATCCGCATAAAAACCGCATAAAAACCGCGTTAATCCATGGCAAATCCGCAGGTAAAATGCAGTGCCTTTTACCTGCTGATTTCTGAAATCCGCTGCGGAAAAATCCGCAGCCATCAAAACTACGTGTGCACATAGCCTTTTCCCTGATTTTGAGAACTATAACTCCCAGCATGTACAGCAGCTCCTATGGCATGCTGGGAGTATAGTTCACCACAGGAGTGGTGATTTTTTGAGCTAGTGCCAAGGAAGAAGAGTGGACACAGCTTTTTTTTCTTAATTCTATTAGAGCTTGCCTCTTAGCTAGTTCCAGGTACAACTCCTGGCTTTCTGTGCTTCTGCTCCATGCACTCAGGGTAAAGTTATCAGCAGCTCCTAAATCCTTTCTGTCCCTGCCGCCTGGCTGGACAGGAGGAAGTGGGCATCTGATGTCCTGACCCGAGGCTGCAGTAAGTGGCAGGGTCCCAGCAGCACAGAAGAGCAGAGCGCGCCTCTCCCCCTGCCCTGTGTCTATGCTACCTCATCATGACAGCTGGTGTTCAGACCATCAGACCGCGGCCATCAACTTCATCCTGTCTAGCGTGGCGGCCATAGTGATTTTAGAAGTGCAGCGCGATCCTGTGCACAAGGCAAGCTGATGCTGCCTAGTGTGCTGGCTGCAGAAAACAGAATGCCGGCTGACAGCGTGAAGGGGGCGACAGATCGAGTGGCCCACTACAGGGACCAGCCCTTCTGGCATTTGCCAGAAATGCCCGATGGCCAGACCGGCCCTGGATACAACATACAGTACATAAAGTAAATACAACATACAGTACATACAACATATAGTACATATGCAGCGCCCCAGAGTCCTGGTCGTTGCAGTACTGTGGCCCCGCCACTATGGGGAGCTATGGTACGTCTGATTGCACTAAGGAGTTTCTCTGACCAGGTACACTCACACCACACTTCACACTCCGGCCACCAGGGGGGGTGGTCCTATCTAGTAGGCCACTCCTCACAACTCTGGTAAAACTGGGGGTTGGACAGGAAGAGAGGGAGAAGTAGCTGGGAAGAGCTAGTGAGAGGACCTGTCAGGGATGGGATCCTGGCAGACTCCTCAGAGCAGAACTAACCAGTGCACAACGGGAATACAGTAAAGAAGTATTGGGACCAGAAGGAGTCGTGCTGTTAGACCGAGGCAACATCCTTCTGAGGCGCAAACAGTCGGTGGCCGGAACGCCGAGCAAGTAAGAGACTTTAAGTACACTGCAAACCACGGCCGGACAGCTAATTACAGGTTGGCTGTCTCACTTAACACCTAAGCAGACAACGGAGGCAGCTGTGGGAGAGGGGCGACTCTAGGGTCCCGGAAGAACTCCAGGCCTACCCCGTCATACGGGTGCGTCCTACCATATCACCTGGAGGACGAAGAGAACGAACAATAGAGACAGACAGAAACAGTTGTGAGGACTATCCCGGGAGCTCAGCAGGGAAGAACTACAACACCCAGCGCTAGCAGGTAGACACTGATTCCCACCTGTAAAGAGAACTTCTGATGTGCCTTTGGACCGGCCGGTCTCTGACAACCCAGTTAACAGCGCTCTGGACTGAGGTCTCCAAAACCTTCAGTAAAGAGGTAAAGAGACTGCAACCTGGTGTCCTTGTTATTTACCGCGACCTGCACCTCACAACTGCACCGTTACAACACCACTTATCGCACCGGACGTCCCCCACTGACAGACAGGGCCACGGACCGGGTCTAGCCACCGTGACAACCCCAGGACTGGGATCCCAGAGGCCCGGCTCCGGGTACCCCTCGGCCCTGCGGCGGTGTGGGGGGCGCTCTAACTTGGCGTCACGAACAGGATTTACTTAAGCCTGAAGAATCAGGTCATGTGTGCCTTGGAACTGTGATTTATTGTGCTTGGACTGTACTTTATTGAAAAGACTGTGTGCTGTGCCATTTACCGCCAAAATTCGCCATTGCCGCGCACGGAGGGAGGAGCCCTAGCTACGCGGGCAGAACCAGCCAAAAGAAGCGCGAAACGGAAAGCGCGGTAAGGCGCCAATCCCGGAAGAGGAACTCCGACCTCCAGCAGGTTAGTGGGAGGAAGGGACAGCCATGTCTGAGTCGGGAGGAGAGGAGGTGGCGGTCGCAGCCGCGGACGTAGGGGCAGCTCCAGTCCACGCAGCGGGCGAAGCCGCGGCCCTAATACCACCACCGGTTGCCGCAGAACCCGCTGTTCCCCTCAGCCAGCCGGACACTGCCGCTAACACAAAAGCCATAATGCCCTTTTCTATGCCGTACCTGCCCGGAGCGGCCTGGCTCCCACGATACTCTGGGGAGTCGCATACATTCACTGACTTTAAGGAAGGGCTCTGCAGCCTGCTCGAGTTCTATCCCCTGACAGAGCCCCAGAAGGTTCATATGATAACTGGCCAACTCTTTGGGGCGGCTCTGAGAGAATTGAAATCCTGGCCCGCTGAGGATAAAGGAACTGCACAACAGATTTTTGCCAAGCTTAAAGCCACCTTTGATACTCGCACTGCTACGGAAATTAAACTGACTTTTTATGGATGCAAACAGAGGCCGCAGGATAGCTTACGGGACTATGCCCTTAATCTCCAGGAGGCGATGCGGGCCATTAAGCAGAGTGACCCCGGCAGCATGCAGGATGAGGATAAACTTCTGAAGGAGCGGTTCATTGAGGGGCTCCTGTGCAGTCACCAGCGGGGCCAATTGCACTTCCTGGCCATGCAAAATCCAGACTTGACTTTTGCGCAGTTCAAAGATAAAGCTATCCAGGCATTGCAGGAGCGACAGCCCAGCCGCGCAATACCACCCAGGCGCCCCGCTCTCACATACCACCAGGAGGTGGCATCGGATACCCCAGATGCCGCGGAGGCCGACGCCCAGAGCTTCGAGGACGACTCCCCTGCAGGACTCCGTCTTCAGATGCAGGAGCTGACCAAGAACGTTGCTGCCCTAGCCCGGACGGTGCAGTCCCTACAGGAGGCCCCCAAGAAAAAGATCCAGCTAGCCTCCGGACCAGAGGATGTTCCCTGGACGCGACAGAAGAGGACCCCACCGACCAGAGGCCGGGACAGCGATCGTTTCCATCAGGACGGACGACCCATCTGCCGCCGATGTCACCAGGTGGGCCATCTTGCAAGGTACTGTCCTTTAAACGAGCAACCCCTGGGGCAAAGGGCCAACCCCCAGGAGTAGGACGGTCAGGCCCGCAGCATTGGAGAACCAAGTATATTGGAGGACGACCAGTTCTCCCTGTAGTGATTGATGGAATCCCCTTGAATGCTTTGCTGGACACCGGTTCTCAGGTGACGACTATACCTTACGTGCTCTACAAACGGTATTGGGAGGACGCTGATATTACTCGTGGCCCTGACGATGATTTCACCATAATCGCCAGTAATGGTCAGCCGTTGCCACAAGTGGGGTATAAGGAGGTCACCATCAAAGTGGGGCGGGTGGAATTGAAAGCCCAAGGGATTGTGATTGTTGATATTGATCGTCGAGAATGTAATCCCATGATGACTCTTGGTACTAATGTTATAGAAAATTGTCTTGCAGAAGTGATTGTTTTGTTGCAACAGGTGGCAGAAACCGCTGGCCACAGTGAGCAACGTGCCCTGCAGAAGGAAATCAGAGCTCTGATGCAGAGACAGCAGGTAGAGCTGACTGGTGGTGAGATTGGTCGTGTCACTGTGAGTGATTCAAACCCCATCGCGATACCCCCCAAGAGTGAAATATTAATATGGTGTCGAGCAGCCATAGGCCTCAGGGGTAAGGACTACCAGGCCTTGGTAGAACCCGTATATTCAGACCATAGGCCTACTGTTCTGACAGCCCGGGGGGTGGTCGACGTCCGTCAGGGGAGAGTGCCCGTACGTGTCCTCAATTGTGGGGAGGAAGAGGTTCACCTCACCAAGTATACCACGCTCGCCAAATTGTTCACTGTCAATAATAATGTGATACAGACACCTGAACCCTTGGTCCCGTCAAACTTGGCGGAGAACAAAGGTTCTGCAGAGCCCTCGAAGGACTGGTGTCGGGAATTGCATGTGGGCACTGACTCTACCCCATCCCATCAAAAACAGGGGGCCTACAGGGTGGTACACGAGTACGAGCAGATATTCAGCAAACACCCCTCAGATTTTGGGCAGGTGAAAGGGATCCAACATCACATCCCCACGGGAGATCACCGACCCATAAAAGAGAGATATCGCCCTGTACCCCCAGCTCATTACCAGTGTGCCAAGGACATGTTGCGGGAAATGAAGGAGGCTGGGGTGGTGAGAGACAGCTGTAGCCCCTGGGCAGCTCCGTTAGTCCTTGTTAAAAAGAAAGATGGTACAATGAGGATGTGTGTTGATTACAGGCAGTTGAATCGCATTACACATAAGGACGCATACCCACTGCCTAGGATAGAGGAGTCTCTGGCTGCCTTAAAATCTGCTAATTACTTCTCTACCTTAGATCTCACCAGTGGGTACTGGCAGGTTCCTGTGGCGGAGGCGGACAAAGAGAAGACGGCCTTCACGACGCCGATGGGTCTCTGTGAGTTCAACTACATGCCCTTCGGATTGTGCAATGCTCCCGGAACGTTCCAGAGGATGATGGAGTGCTGCCTGGGACACCTGAACTTTGAAACCGTGCTGCTATATTTGGATGATGTCATTGTCTTCTCTAAGACCTACGAAGACCACCTGAAGCACCTGGCCGAGGTGTTTGAAGCCCTATCCAACTTCGGCTTAAAGGTGAAACCGTCCAAGTGTCATCTGCTGAAACCTAAAGTGCAGTACCTGGGCCATGTGGTGAGCGCTGAAGGAGTGGCCCCAGACCCCGACAAGGTCACAGTGATTAAGGACTGGCCAAAGCCCAGTGACCTCCACGAAGTCCGGCAGTTCCTCGGGCTGGTAGGCTATTACCGGAGGTTCATTAAGGACTTCACCAAGAAGGCCGCACCCTTGCAAAACCTGTTGGTGGGCCAACCAAAGAAGACCAAGGGGAGGAACACCCCCTTTGATTGGAACGAAGAGCTGGAGGAATCCTTCACCTGTTTGAAGTCGGCACTGACGGGAGAAGAGGTACTGGCTTACCCCGAATACGACCAACCGTTTGTGCTGTACACAGATGCCAGTAATGTGGGATTAGGAGCCGTGCTGTCCCAGGTCCAGAAAGGCAAAGAGAGGGTGATCGCTTACGCCAGCCGGAAACTCCGTCCCACGGAAAGGAACCCTGACAACTACAGTTCCTTTAAGCTGGAATTCCTTGCCATTGTCTGGGCAGTGACAGAGAGGTTCAAACACTACCTGGCCTCCGCGAAATTCACCGTCTTCACGGACAACAATCCGCTAACGCATCTGGATACTGCCAAACTTGGGGCCTTAGAGCAGCGGTGGATGGCCCGGCTATCCAACTACAATTTCACCATCAAGTACCGGGCAGGACACAAGAATGCCAATGCCGATGCCTTGTCCCGAATGCCCAATTTGCCAGAAGCGGGAGAAGACCCGGAGGCACTTGAAGAGGTGGAGCTGCCTGCATTCCATCACCCCAAAGCCACCCAAAACTCTCATCAGGTGAAGAATAGGCACAAGAACCAACCGGATGCCACGCTCAATCCCCTGCCCCACCACGGATGGGCAGAAACCCAGGATAGTGACCCCGCGGTCCGTCAGGTGAAGGAGCTCTTGACGCAGGCTGGGTTGCACCCTGGCCCAGATGATCCACAAGAAACCCAACAGCTGTGGAAGGGGAGAAGCAAACTGTTTATCCATGGCAAGTTGTGCAGGAGGAGCATCGACCCACGTACTCATGAATTGGTGTGGCAGATAGTGGTGCCAAGGCGAGATGCGCCCATGGTTCTGGGAGCCTACCATGATGGAGCCGGACACTTCGGATGGAGGAAGCTAGAGAAGCTGCTCCGAGGGAGGTTCTATTGGATTGGCATGAAGAGAACCATTGAGAAGTGGTGTCGGGAGTGTGGTCCATGTAGTCTGCGCAGGAAGGACCGTGACAGTCAACGGGCTCCCCTGCAGCCTATCATCACCAAACGGCCGCTCGAATTGGTCGCGCTGGATCATGTGAAGCTGACACCTAGCCGGTCGGGCTATATCTACGCCCTTACCATCGTGGACCACTACTCCAGGTTTTTGGTGGTTGTGCCTGTCAAGGATCTAACGGCTAGGACTGCCGCCAGGGCCTTCCAGCAGCACTTTTGTAGGCCCCATGGCTACCCAGAGAAGGTACTGACCGACCAGGGACCTGCCTTTGAAGCAGAAGTGTTCCAAGAATTCTGCCAGCTGTACGGGTGTAAGAAGATCAGAACCACCCCGTACCACCCTCAAACCAACGGGATGTGCGAGAAGATGAACCAGGTAGTGATCGATTTATTGAAGACCTTGCCTGTGGAGGAACGGAACCTGTGGCCGACAAAGTTGCCTGACCTGGTGGATATGTACAACCACATCCCAGTAAGTTCCACCAACTGTACTCCAGCGTACCTGATGCGAGGAAGGTCTAGTCGGTTACCCGTTGATCTGGACATGGGGGTCCTAGTACCCGAAGATACCTCGCCGGAGGCAGATTGGGATACAGAAAGGCAGCGAAGATACCGCGAAGTACAGGAGTGTGTAGAGAGAAGTCTCGCCCAGGCTAGGCAGAAACAAGAAAAGGACTACAATCAACACGCTCCTGCGATTCCCCTGTCACCTGGTGAGCAAGTGCTTAAACGAAAGAGGAGGTTACACAAGCTCGATGACCAATGGGAAGCGGAACCGTATACCATCTTGCCATCCGACTTCGACAACACTAAGGTCTGTCTCATCAGCAAGGACAGAGGGGAGACCTCGACAGCGGTATCCAGGAATCACCTTAAGGTCTGCCCCGATAAGTTGAAAGAGAGGGGCACGGCCCCAGAAATCTCCCCGCCGGTGGAAAAGGAGAAAATGTTCCATACTGTCCTTGGTGACTTTCCCCAGTCCTGGACTCAGATAAACCAAGCCGTTGTGGTACCTGTCGTAATGTTTCAACAGCCGGACCCGCCAGAAACAATGGTGGTACCAGATCATCTGGCTCCACTACCTCAACAAGCCTTACCTGATGAAGCCCTGCCAATCGTTGAACCGGCAAGTCCTCCCTCTGCTATCAGTGAATCTGCTGTACCCACTGTTGACAACTGCAGCTCTGAGAGCCCCAACCTGCCAGTGCTACCCAGACTCACTAGAAGTGTAGTTAGAAGACAGCGCACTACACCAGCGGTAGCAAGCATAGCGGGCCCTGTTAGGCCAATAGCAACCCCTGCGCTGCGAAGGTCCACACGCAGCACTCAAAATCAAACCCCCCTCCGCTACAAAACTTGGAGGTATTAATAAGGGCTGCTATTTAATTGTAAATGGTTGTATATATATATCTTTTTGTTACAGGTTTTTAAATGGACACTAGAGTAATGGACGGTGAATTGCTCAAAAACTTTCAAAAAGGGGGGCCCCTTTGTTTACCCGGGGTCCCCGCTGTTTCAACCACTGAACTGAGAGTCATAAACTGTGCATGACCTAACTTTCGCAACGTTCAAGAGTCCTCACCTCCCGTAAAGGGAAGCATTGTTATGTTTAATTGTTTATGCTATTTCAAAATGTTGTGTGTTTCCTGTTAACATGTATTTTTGTTCTTGTTTTCCCAGTCCCGGAGTACTGGATTTAACCGGGGGGGAGTGCAGCGCCCCAGAGTCCTGGTCGTTGCAGTACTGTGGCCCCGCCACTATGGGGAGCTATGGTACGTCTGATTGCACTAAGGAGTTTCTCTGACCAGGTACACTCACACCACACTTCACACTCCGGCCACCAGGGGGGGTGGTCCTATCTAGTAGGCCACTCCTCACAACTCTGGTAAAACTGGGGGTTGGACAGGAAGAGAGGGAGAAGTAGCTGGGAAGAGCTAGTGAGAGGACCTGTCAGGGATGGGATCCTGGCAGACTCCTTAGAGCAGAACTAACCAGTGCACAACGGGAATACAGTAAAGAAGTATTGGGACCAGAAGGAGTCGTGCTGTTAGACCGAGGCAACATCCTTCTGAGGCGCAAACAGTCGGTGGCCGGAACGCCGAGCAAGTAAGAGACTTTAAGTACACTGCAAACCACGGCCGGACAGCTAATTACAGGTTGGCTGTCTCACTTAACACCTAAGCAGACAACGGAGGCAGCTGTGGGAGAGGGGCGACTCTAGGGTCCCGGAAGAACTCCAGGCCTACCCCGTCATACGGGTGTGTCCTACCATATCACCTGGAGGACGAAGAGAACGAACAATAGAGACAGACAGAAACAGTTGTGAGGACTATCCCGGGAGCTCAGCAGGGAAGAACTACAACACCCAGCGCTAGCAGGTAGACACTGATTCCCACCTGTAAAGAGAACTTCTGATGTGCCTTTGGACCGGCCGGTCTCTGACAACCCAGTTAACAGCGCTCTGGACTGAGGTCTCCAAAACCTTCAGTAAAGAGGTAAAGAGACTGCAACCTGGTGTCCTTGTTATTTACCGCGACCTGCACCTCACAACTGCACCGTTACAACACCACTTATTGCACCGGACGTCCCCCACTGACAGACAGGGCCACGGACCGGGTCTAGCCACCGTGACAACCCCAGGACTGGGATCCCAGAGGCCCGGCTCCGGGTACCCCTCGACCCTGCGGCGGTGTGGGGGCGCTCCACATACAGTGCATACAACATACAGTACATACAGTACATACAACATACAGTACATACAGCATACAGTACATGCAATATACAGTACATTTTTATTATTATTATTATTCATTTTTATAGCGCCATTTATTCCATGGCGCTGTACATGTGAAATACGGGGCAAATATAGACAAATACATTAGACATGAGCAAAAAACAAAACAAAACAAGGCACACGGGTACATAAGGAGGGAGGACCCTGCCCGCGAGGGCTCACAATCTGCAGGGGATGGGTGATGATACACTAGGAGAGGGCAGAGCTGGTTGTGCGGCGGTTCAGTAGGTTCAGGATCACTGCAGGCTGTAGGCTTGTCGGAAGAGGTGAGCCTTCAGGTTCTTTTTGAAAGTTTCTATGGTAGGCGAGAGTCTGATGTGCTGGGGTAGAGAGTTCCAGAGTATGGGGGAAGCACGGGAGAAGTCTTGGATGCGGTTGTGGGAAGAAGAGATGAGAGGGGAGTAGAGAAGGAGGTCTTGAGAGGATCGGAGGTTGCGTGTTGGTAGGTACCGGGAGATCATGTCACAGATGTATGGAGGAGATAGGTTGTGGATGGCTTTGTAGGTCATTGTGAGGGTTTTGAACTGGAGTCTCTGGGCAATAGGAAGCCAGTGAAGGGCTTGGCATAGGGGAGAGGCTGGGGAATAGCGGGGAGACAGGTAGATTAGTCGAGCAGCAGAGTGTAGGATGGATTGGAGTGGTGCCAGAGTGCTAGAGGGGAGTCCAGAGAGTAGGAGGTTGCAGTAGTCGAGGCGGGAGATGATAAGGGCATGCACTAGTGTTTTTGTGGTGTCACGGTCAAGGAATGCGCGGATCCGGGAAATATTTTTGAGTTTGAGGCGGCAGGAGGAGGCAAGGGCTTGGATATGTGGCTTGAAAGAGAGGGCAGAGTCGAGGATCACCCCGAGGCACCGGGCGTGTGGGACTGGGGAAAGTGAGCAGCCATTGACATTGATGGATAGGTCTGGTGGAGGGGTAGAGTGAGATGGGGGAAAGATGATGAATTCTGTTTTGTCCATGTTCAGTTGTAGAAAGCGAGCAGAAAAGAAGGCTGAAATAGCAGACAGACAGTGCGGGATTTTGGTAAGGAGGTGAGGTCAGGTCCGGATAGGTAGATCTGCGTGTCATCAGCATAGAGATGGTACTGCATACCGTGGGATTCTATGAGCTGTCCCAGACCGAAGGTGTAGATGGAGAAGAGTAGGGGTCCTAGAACAGAGCCTTGAGGAACACCGACTGACAAGGGGCGAGGTGAGGAGGTGGTGTGGCGGAGGGAGACACTGAATGTCCGATCTGTCAGATATGATGAGATCCAGGAAAGGGCCAAGTCTGTGATGCCAAGAGATGAGAGGATTTGTAGCAGAAGGGAGTGGTCCACAGTGTCAAAGGCAGAAGACAGGTCCAGGAGAAGGAGGACAGAGTAGTGTCGCTTGTTCCTGGCAGTTAGTAGGTCATTGGTGACTTTAGTTAGGGCAGTTTCAGTTGAGTGATGGGAACGGAAGCCAGATTGTAATCGATCAAAGAGGGAGCAGGAGGAGAGGTGAGAGGACAGTTCAAGATGGATGTGTTGCTCCAGCAATTTGGAGGCATAAGGAAGAAGAGATATCGGGCGATAGCTAGACACAGAGGATGGGTCGAGGGAGGGCTTTTTGAGGATGGGTGTGATCTTGGCATGTTTGAAGGATGAGGGGAAGACACCTGTTGTGAGTGAGAGGTTGAAGAGGTGCGTTAGGGTTGGGATGAAGACCGTGGAAAGGTTAGGGATGAGGTGAGATGGGAGCGGGTCGAGCGTGCAGGTGGTGAGGTGTGATCTCGACAGGAGGGTGGAGAGCTGATCTTCTGTCATGGTGGAGAAGCTGGTTTTGGAGGAGCAGGGGTGAGCAGCTAAGAGGGGCAGTGGGCGCTGTGGGCCAAAGCTTTCTCTGATCGTATCGATCTTCTGTTTAAAGAAAGAGGCAAAGTCTTCAGCAGAAATGAGAGGGGAGGGAGGGGGTGCAGGGGGACGGAGTAGAGAATTGAAAGTGTTGAAAAGCTGTTTAGGGTTGTGAGACAGGGAGGATATGAGAGATGAGAAGTAAGTTTGTTTTGCGGCAGTGAGCGCGGACTTGAAGCTGGCGAGGGACTGCTTGTATGCGGTGAAGTGGTCAGCAGAGCGGGATCGCTTCCATCTTCGCTCAGCGATCCTGGAAGCCCGTCTCAGTTCTTTAGTCAGGCTGGTCAGCCAGGGCTGCCTGTTGACTGTACAAGTTTTGCTATGCATGAGCGGGGCGGCCGAATTGAGTGTTGCTGTTATTGTGGCGTTATAAAAAGCAGCAGCAGCATTTGTGTCATGAAGGGAGGCTATGTCGGTAAGAGGGAGAAGGGACTCAGAGAGTGATTGTAAGTTGAGATGTTTGAGATTTCTGCGAGGGAGTTCGTGGAGTGGGGGTTGCACACTAGGAGAGGAGAGGGAAGAGAATGTCAGTAGGTTGTGGTCAGACAGGGGGAGGGGTGAGTTAGTGAGATTAGTAAGGGAGCAGAGGCGGGTGAAGACGAGGTCCAGCGTGTGGCCATCTTTGTGAGTGGCCTCAGAGGACCATTGAGTGAGGCCAAAGGAGGCAGTCAGTGATAAAAGTTTAGAGGCAGCTGAGGTGGAAGTGTCAATCGGGATATTGAAATCACCCATGATGATAGTGGGGATGTCAACAGAGAGGAAATGAAGTAGCCATGTGGTGAAGTGGTCCAGAAAGGTGGAGATGGCTAGTTCTGGGGGGCGGTAGATGACAGCCAGCTGGAGGTTGGAGGGGGAATAGATGCGGATGGAGTGCACCTCAAATGAGGGAAGAGTAGCGGAGGGTGGTAGCGGGATTGGAGTGAAGGAGCAGGTGTCAGACAGGAGCAAGCCAACCCCTCCACCACGTTTGTTGGTGGAGCGAGAGGTGTGAGAGAGGTGGAGACCGCCGTAGGAAAGCGCAGCTGGAGAGGCTGAGTCAGAGGGGGTGAGCCAGGTTTCCGTGATGCCAAGGAAGGAGAGTTTGTTGGTGATGAAGAGGTCATGGATAAATGGCAGTTTGTTGCAGACGGAGCGTGCGTTCCATAGTGCTCCAGGTAAGGGGACCGGGGGAGTGGGGGCTGGATGAATGGGTATGAGGTTGTCATGGTTGGGAAAACGTGCGGAGGATCGAGGTAGGGGGTTAGAAATGAGCGTGGGGATGTGTTGAGGTGGGCCGGGATTTGGGGATACATCACCGGCAATGAGGAGTAGCAGACAGAGCGTTAGAAGGTGGGAGCAGGATAGGACATGATGTGGCCGTGTGTGTCTGGAGAAAAAGGATTGTATGTGGAGGAACAGTTCTGAGGATAAGGTGAGATGGCTGGGGAGGATGGAGGAAGAAATGACTAGTTCCTTACAAGGTGGAGGGATTGCAGGAGATTGTAAGAAAGAAAGTAGTATGGGGGTGAATGAGAAAAGAAACCAAAACATTGTAGAGGTTGGTGTTCTGTTACCTTCCAGTCAATTCCAGTCCAATTCAGTCTAATTCAACATGCAACATACAGTACATGCAACATACAGTACATACAATACATAAAACTTACAACATACAACATACAGTGCATACAACATGCAGATTCATACAACATACAGTACATACAGCATACAGTACATACAAAATATAGCATACAGTACATACAGTGCATACAACATACAGTACATGCAACATACAGTACATACAATACATACAACATACAGTACATACTATACATACAACATACAGTACATACAACATACAGTACATACAGTACATACAACATACAGTAAATACAGTACATACAATGTACAGTACATACAGTTCATACAACATACAGTTCATACAACAAACAGTACATACAACATACAGTACATATACACAACACATACAGTGCATACAGTACATACAAAATAGAGTACATACTCATCAATCACCTTGATCCCGAAGCCCTTGCTCACCTGTAAAAAAATAATAAGATAATAAACCAACAATATACTCCCTGATCTGCAGAAATCCAATTAATTGCCATAAAGTGAGAGCCTGAACTCAGGTAACTTCTTCAGTGATGCACTGCAGGAGCCATTGTCTCCTGTCAGTGTGTCACTGGGAGGCTTATAGAGCAGTGACATCACCTGATGTCACTGTTCTATAGGGGAAATTGTCGTGGGACATTCGTTATTAATTGGACTGCGTCGAACAGGGAGTTTACGGTTGGTTTATTATTTTGAATTTGTTACAGGCGATCGAGGGCATTGCAGGAATTAGGCGTGTTTGTAAGTATGGTGAAATTAAGAATATTAAAATACTTTTTTTCTGGCTGTGTCTTTTTTTTTTAACTCTTTCACTACTATAGGATTAGTAATGGATAGGAATTTTATTGACGCCTCTCCATTATTAACCGGGCTTAATGTCACCTTACAGTACAAAGGTGACATTAACCCCTCATTACCTCATATCCCACCGCTACACGGGAGTGGGAAGAGAGGGGCTAAGTGCCAGAATTGGTGCATCTTACAGAAAGGCCGTTTCTGGGGCAGCTGTGGGCTGGTATTTGTAGCCGGGGAGGCAAATATCTATGGCCCCTCTCTAGGCTATTAATAGCCCACAGCTGTCTGCCTAGCCTTTCTGGCTATAAAATACAGGTGGACCCCACGTCATTTTTTGGGGGGTCCCCCTATTTTAATAGCCAGTAAAAGCTACGCAGACAGAAAATTTTCTTGCACAGAAAATTGCACGGGAGCCCACTCCATTTTTTTTCCCGTTTTTTTTTTTTTTTTAAATTAAACATGTTCATTAATAAACATTGGTCTTGCTATTATATATCTATTGATAGATGTAGATAGATATATAGATAGTTAGATATATGGATAGATAGCTAGATATATCTATCCATATATCTATCTACATCTATCCATAGATATATCTATAGATAGATATATGAGTAGATATATCTATCTATCTATCCCATATCTATCTATCTATCTATCTATCTATCTATCTATCTATCTATCTATCTATCTATCTATCTATCTATCCCATATCTATCTATCTATTGATAGATAGATAGAAGGAATGAGATAGATAGACAGATAGATAGATACAATAGATAGATAGATATGGGATAGATAGAAGGAATGAGATAGATAGATATTCCTTCTATCTATCTATCTATCTATCTATCTATCTATCTATCTATCTATCTATCTATCTATCTATCTATCTATCTTTATATCTATCTACCTGTCTATCTGTGTGTAATGGAGTGTGGGTTGGATAAATGTAAAAGAGGAGGTTGGACAAGAAATGACATCACAAATCTTTTTTTTTTTTGCTCAATAATACATCTTTATTTAGTTTTCAAAAACGCATACAAAAACGCATAAAAAATGCATCAAAACCGCGCAAAAAAACGCATAAAAAATCACCCGCATTTTCTGCCAAGAGATGCGGATTCAGTGCGGAAAAATCCGCAGGCAAATCCGCAACGTGTGCACATACCCTGAATCCCGCACCGCTCAAAGCCGCGCGGCACCGCTCATTGGCTGAGCTGCCGCCAGCTGAGCCAATGAGTGGCACGGGATTCAAATCCCCCGCCAAAGCCACGCTGCACCACTCATTGACTTAGCTGCCCGCCGGCTCAGCCAATGAGCGGTGCGGGATTCAAATGCCCCGCCGGCTGAGCCAATGAGCGGTGCCGCATGAGATTTGAATCCCCCGCCAAAGCCGCGCGGCACCGCTCATTGGCTGAGCCGCCCGCCGGCTGAGCCAATGAGCGGTGTCGCGTGGGATTCAAATCCCCCGCCATGGCACGCGGCATTGGCTGAGTGATGCCACGCGGCTTTGGCAGGGGTTTGAATCCTGCGCCGCTCATTGGCTCAGCCGCCGGCAGCTCAGCCAATGAGCGGTGCCGTGCGGCTTTGGTGGGGGATTTGGCCGGCTGAGCCAATGAGCGTGCCGCGTGGGATTTGAATCCCCCGCCACAGCTGGCGACCAATCAGCTGCTAGCGGTATTGGTGCCAGATTTAAATACCGCTAGCAGCTGATGTGATTGGTCGCCCGCCGCTGGGTTGCCGAACTATAAGCTGTTAGCAGTATTGCCGATCTCCCGGCGGTGTCTGCGCGGGAGATTGTGTTTAAAATCTCCTGTCGGGAGATCGGCAATACCGCTAACAGCTGATAGTTTGGCAACCCGGTGGCAGGCGACCAATCACATCAGCTGCTAGCGGTATTCAAATCTGCACTGCTCCTGTTAGCCCCACTAAGGATACACAGATGTTTATTTCACCGCACTCTCGATGCAATAGCATCGGGCCTTTTTCTAGTATGTAATAATATCATATACTACATGCTTCTGTTAGCACATAGGTCAGTTCCACTAATATGGTCAATTTTGGACCTAATGCAAATGATTGTTTAGTCCATCACTAAGATGTATCACTATTCATTCCAGTTCTGTGGTCTAACATGTAACCTCTGGCTGTCACCTCTCATTACTCACTTGATGACTGCAGCTATACCCTGTGGACAAATCTGTCTTGCAGGGATGAGTCCTGCAATCTCCAGACCACAATATGACAGAAGATACTCCCCTGAGTCACCATGGTTAGTCACCTCCCGTGGTGCATGAATCATGAAGGCCGCACATTTAGAGAAACCTCTTTTCCAAATAAACATTTTAGCTGTAGTACAATAAACTGTCAAACATGTGGGGGGTCTAGCATAAGGGGGATCTTTTTTAGGTCACTTTTGCTGCAAACTTTTCTAATTATTTGCACCAAGGTTATTACACTGTTGCACGTAGTTCGATAAATCTGGTGGATTTTTACATATAACAATTCCATCCAGAGATTTTTCTTCAACACACATACACCTAGCCAACAACAAATCAAGAAAATTCAATTCATCCCAGACTCCCATTGTCTCCATTGCTCCAGTTGCAGATTTCAGCTTTCAGAATACAGTCTAAATGCACACATTAAAGGAAATGTGTCACAGGGTTTTTGCCACCTAATCTGACAGCATCAAAATGTAGAGACAGAGATCCTGATTCCAGTGCTTTGTCACTTACTGTGCTGCTTAGTATAAAATATTGCTTTATCAGCAGGAGATTATCACTAGAGGAGTAGTAAACCTGCTGCCGTGTAGTGCAAACCCACACCCCCATTGATTGGCAGCTTTCTGCCTATGCACAGTATACAAAGAAAGCTGCCAATCAGTCGTGTGGGGGAGGTTATGCGGAACTCAGCATTCAGAGCACTGGTAGATCTGCAGCAGATCTTTATGAAAACTGCAGTAATAAGTAAAGTAAGAGCTACATTGCCGAAATCAGAGTCTTACCCTACATCATGCTTCTCCCAGATGGGTTAGCAAAAACCTGGTGACAGTTTCCATTAAACAAAGTCTAACAGTTAACGTGCCATCATACACTGTCTGTTGAATCTTTTCCTCAGCATAAGCCTGCAGCTATTGTATACTCCAGAAGCACCACTGTCCAGTTTTGATGCTGACGTGCTAATTATAGGCACTTTTGACAGTGGACAGGGGGTCAGCATTATTACAGACAGAATTGCAATGATAGCTGACATTCTGTAATAATTGCTGCTAGTTTGACAGAGGCCAAGTGCAGAAAAGCCCAAATAGCAGGTTCAGTTTTAGTCTCTAAAATACCAAACAGGTCTATAGAGAACCCAAATTCTCTTGATATAGGGTGGTACCATGAATAACATTTTTGGATCATTTTTAAGTCCTCTTTTTGTGGTTTTGCGGTTTAGTGTTAGGACTCGCAAGTGTGAGGACTCTTGACGCGGGTCGCGAGCTTGCATATCTTGGCCAAATATCGACTAATACCTCACATATTTTTACATGTAATATCTACACTTTATTTCAGGGTGCAGTTGGGCCTATTTGGTCTTGTAAATTGTGGTGTCTGTTCACACGGGATGCATTTGGATAGCGCTGGGCAGCCCGCCTTATCGAACAGTATGGGCGTCACTAATAGGCTGTAAGCCAGATGCTGTGCATCACCTGTATGCGAACAGCGCCACATACCAGCCTCTATTGTGCAGTATTATACCAAGCAACCACCCCTCCATGGACTGGTAGGCCGAGAGTGGTTGCCTCATTGGTAATTCTGCACCTGTGTTGCCGCCATCGTAACTACATGGGTCCACTGCATCCTGAGTGCATTTGCAGCGCCCCAGAGTCCTGGTCGTTGCAGTACTGTGGCTCCACCACTAAGGGGAGCTATGGTACGTCTGATGGCACTGAAGGAGTTCATCTGACCAGGTATCACAGACACCAATACATTTCACAGCCGGGCCTCCAGGGGGAGCTAAGGGTTCTATTCACTAGGCCACTCCCCACCATTGTGGGTAAACTGGGGGTCAGGCAGGAAGTTAGCTCAGAAAGCTGACTGGGTTGGAACCAGGCAACACCTTGTGGCAGAGGGTGTTGTGGGAGAAGATTCGGTAGGGTCCCTGTCAGGGGTGGGATTCTGACAGAGGCTTGGCAACTTGAGCGAACGTAACGGGACCGTGCCTGCTCCGGGTAGCGGCGGTGCCCAAGGAGGGATTGGAAGCGAGATAGATTGTGCTGAGTGAGAAACGAGATCAAAGCAACAAGGAGAATACCAGTAGGGGTCGTGCTGTGAGACCGAGGCAACATCCTACTGAGGCGCAATACCGGTGGCCGGAACGCCGAGGGAGTATTACAATATTCAGCTTCAAGCAATACTCTAAACCAACGGCAGGACAGTCAGTCTAAGGCGGGCTGTCTCACCTAAATCACGTATGCAGTCTTGGGGGGCAACTTGTGGAGAGGGGCGACTCTAGGGTCCCGGAAGAGCTCCGAGCCTACCCGTCATACGGGTGCCGTCCCAACCAGAACATCAGGGAGGGACGGAGGATTAGCAGAACATCATCTAATCGAGTTGTGAGGGAACTTAAGAAACGGACACAACAGTTGTGGGGACTTTCCGTAAGCACAGCAGGGAAGGACCACAACACATAGCGCTAGCAGGAAGGCGCAGATTTCCACCTGTTAAGAGAACTCTGGAGGTGCCATTGGACTGGCCGGACTTGCGCAGCCTGGTTATCCGGATTCCGGACTGAGGACCCAGAGATCTTCAGTAAAGAGGTAAAGAGACTGCAACCTGGTGTCCTCATTATTTACTGCACCGCACCACTACAGCATCACCACCACCATCATCTACCCACATCTATTACTGTACGCCCCTCAGCAGGGTCACGGACCGGGTCTAGCCACCGTGACAACCCCAGAGCAGAGACTCAGAGGCCCGGTACCGGGTACCCCTCGGCCCTGCGGCAGTGGGGGCGCTACACATTTGTCTGGAGGCCTGGGCAGGTAAACATCGCTGCCTTTTTTCTGTTATCATGAATAAAACCCCAGGTATCAGACACTTATGGCATAACAAGGATCATCTTGTTACCCTTTAACGACCAGAGGAATTTTTGTGTTGCATTTTAATTTTTTGCTCCCCTTTTCCCAGAGCCATAACTTTTTTATTTTTTGGTTAAAATGGCTATGAGAAGGCTTATTTTTTGCAGGACGAGTTGTACTTTTGAAAGACACCATTGGTTTTCACAAATCATGTACTGAAAAAAGGGAAAAAAAATCCAAGTGCGGTGAAAATGCAAAAAAAGTGCAATTTCACAGTTTTTTTTTTACTAGGTTCACTAAATGCTAAAACTGACCTGCCATTATGATTCTCCATGTCAATACGCGTTCATAGACACCAAACATGTTTAGGTTCTTTTCTTTTGATCTCCCGTTATTGCATCTTAGGCTACTTTCACACTAGCGTCGTGCACTGCACGTCGCAATGCGATGTGCCGACGCAACGACGCTAGCGTTGAAAGCGCCGCACAACGGGGGCAGCGGATGCAGTTTTTCAACGCATCCGCTGCCCCATTGTGAGGTCCGGGGAGGAGGGGGCGGATTTCTGGCCGCGCATGCGCGGTCGGAAATGGCGTACACGTTGCACAAAAAACGTTACATTGGAGTACTACTATATTACGCCTGATGTCGGAAAGGGGTTAAGCATATATGTTTCCTGGTAGATTGGGGGAATGTTATGTACAGCAGGTTGAGCACCCTTCTATTTAAATTATAACTTAAAAGGTAACATCATTGAAAATGAAGTTATATATTTTATGGGCTGTAATGTGTTGACGCCTGTACTGATCGATCAAAATGCTGCTCTGAATGCACATCTCCTCCATGAGCTGCACAGTGTGGTGTACAGGATGAATATTAAGTCTATGGGTCTGTACATAATATATATAATTTTATATATTTTTATAATTAGTATATGTTTAAATAAATATTGATTTTTTTTGGATTATACTCTCAGGTGGTGGTTCATTTCCCCCCATGTCCAGTGTTATCTATATATTTGAGTTCTCTTGTCCTTAATTAAACTCATGTTTGGGCGTTTTTGTGTAAAGAAATTGTAAAATGCAGCATTTATTTTCATCCAATTCCATTTATAAGTGTGCTTTTTTTCTCATACCAAAGTCCAAATCCTTGTGTAATTTCTGCAGCTGCCACTAGGGTGTGCATAACAGTATGGAGTAGCTCCCTCTAGTGGTGGCTGCCGTAAGCCAGAATATAAGTAGAGTACATGTCCACATTGGAAATTTGGAGCTATGTATCAGAAAAAAAAAGCTCTAACTGCTAATTAACGATATATTGTGAAGTGAATGATCACAGTAAAAAAAATGAATGTGGACATTTGCTTTAGTTTACAAAAGTATGGATGACTTTAGTTTCATTATTATTTCAAGGAAAAAATAGTCTTTTAATAATATTAATTAACAGAATTATATCAGCCAATGATTAGTCCAATATTTACTGATATCTCTCCTTTTTAGCATCTATTTTGTATCAGAATAATGTAATCGTAGCAGCAAATGTGCATTTTCTATTATTACAGAGCAAGCAAGATGCTTTACCCTTGATCATTAATGAGCAGTTTTAATGAGGCCAGGATATTCTTGCACAGGTTAACTAGAAAGGCACATCAGAATAGCACTGTGACTGTGTGTGACACTTTTCTTCTGTAATCACAATATTGAATTGATAACGGCTTGCTTGCTGGCATTATACAGGAAGCATATAACTAAGTCTATGCGCATACAAGTATGGCAGACCTAATTAATTTTAGAAATATGGCTCTAATCTCAATTCCTTCCCATGTGTATTGCTATAATATCATAAAATGTGTTTCCAATGCTTGTGTCTGCGACATACCTTTCTCCACGTGGGGAGACGTTTTTATAACCCTTTAGAAAGGATATATTGATTTTCAATCATCTGGAACCTCGGATTCCTCATGTGTATCTATGTCTATTGACACTTCTCAACCCTTAACTCTAGTCAGATGCTCAGGCTTTGCCATTGCTAGCATTTATTTCTAGACGAGTGAAGGCGGTGTGTTGAAGTGTGATCCCCTGCACCATTTTTAATATCAGCAAATGTGATATAAAAAGACTTAGTTTGGGGTCTTACAATTTACCCTTTAAATAATGTTGAGGTTCCTTACACATAACATCTCAGTATTGAAGGGGCAGCAACGCATCTTTTTATCAGCACAATAACGTCGTCTTAGATAGTACTGCCTTCTTGTCTCTTTTTGATGATTATGTAGATTTAGATCCCAGTCTCTTTCAGTTAATGATGTTGGTATAGTTAGTGCAGCCCTCTAGTCTTTGTCTGTTAAGGATATACGTGCATGCCGAAATCCAGTCCCATCTTTTCTGTTTATGGTGCAGTCATATACTGTGGTACATTCATATGTCTGTCTGTCAATGATGTAAGCACAGATAGTTCTACCTCCCAGTTTCTCTCTGTTAATGATATAAACACAGACACTGCTGCCATCCTGTCTCTCTGTTAATGAATCTCCATCTTGAAGTTAATGCTGTAGGAACATTGAGTGTTTGCTTCCTGTCTTTCTCTGTTAATGATGTAGGTACAGGTAGTACTGCCTCTCAGTCATGCTCTGTTAATAATGTAATCATAGACAGTACTGCCTTCATATCTCTCTCTGTTACGGATGCACATACAGATAGTGCTGCCTTTCTATTCCTCGGTTTATCATGTAGTCATAGACAGTAGTGCCTTAATACCTCTCTCTGTTAATGATATAGGCACAGAGAGTGCTGTTTTTCTGTCTGTTTCTGTTAATTCTATAAGCACAGACAGTGCTGCCTTCCTCTTCTGATGATGTAGTTGTATGTAATAATACATCCCAGTCTCTCTCTAAAAATAATGTGTGCCCAGACAATACTGCGCTCTGTAAATAATGTAGACACAGATAGAATGGCTTCTCTGTCTGATTAAAAAAAAAACATTGCAACTTAGCTAAGAGGCGCATCAGATAGTAGGCCGATTTTGTAAGCTAAAGATCTCCTTTTGGCAGGAGGAGGGCAAAAGGAGGGCGGTGTTGTCTGGTCTACATACTTTTCAGACTAGGATGCATTATTACAGAGAGACAGGGTCCTGGGTTCAAATTCTACCCAGGTCAACATCTACAAGGAGTTTATTGGTTCTCCTCATGTGTGCCTGGATATCCTCCCATACTCTACTGATTTAGATTGTGAGCCCCAATGAGGACAGTGATGATAAAGTCTGTACAGCGTTATGGAAATTAATTAATAGTGGTATAAAAGCAAGTAAAATACATAAAATTTGCAGATACAGATATGACAAGTACATTGTGGAGCAGATAAGGTACTTCATACTAGTGTAGTTAGAGGATGACATTGTTTTAACAATAGAGGTTGCATCTCACATATTTTTGACAAGTATTTTCAACTTGAATCTGCATTTTCAACTTAAGACCAAGATAATCGAAAAAAGACTTGGCTGCTAATAATACACCTCCTGATGCCTTATAGGCTGTAATTATAAAACTGTGCATGTTTTACACCAATCTATCTGAAAGTACAATTTATAGGGAATCTTTCATGTAAAAAAAAGTGATTAATAGCGTTCTAAAGCCATGCGTCCTCCAGACTGAGAGCCAGGATACTGGGAGGAAATGAACTTTAGTCCTCCTGGCAGCCTCTGGCTTTCAGTCTTAGAGGCATGGCTTCAGTCACCGCCCAGTATATAGTGAGTGATGGCTGTAACCACTCCCTGGCACTGACTGATAGACAGCTTAGCACTGATACACTGATGAGCTGGCTGTCAGTCAGAGTTGGGATGTGACTAAAGCTGCCACAAACTATATACTGGTTGGTGATTGAAGTCACTCCGGCCATGCCTCTATGACTGAAAGCCAGAGACTGCCGAGACGAATAGAGTTGATTTCCTCCCAGTAGCTGTCTTTGAGTGTGGGGGCTGCACTGCTTTAGAACGCTGTTAACCTGAAGAAGTTAATACCGTTTTTTGACATGACATGTTCCCTTTAAAATAGGATCTATATATTGGCTTTTCTGGGTACCATTTGGCAGTTTGTTCACAGTTCTGGCAAGTCCTGTAAGACTTAAGTCTGGTTCCTAAAAGATATTTCTTTCATTATTCTTCAAAGAAAGCAGTGAAATCAGCCATAAAAGCTTTGTCCTGAAAAAAAAAAAAAAACTGCCTGCCCCTTTCTTAACAGAGATACTTTTCCTTTTCTAGTAGGGTTTCCTTTGAATTAAGCTTTTCTCACACCTTCTATTTCTGGTACATTAATACTTAAAATGCACTTTGTCAAAAATGTAATAGTTTTCCTTCCCAACACAATTTGATGAAGATTATCAGGAAGCTGAAAGAAGCTGATCTGAACCCGGTGAATACGTTTCATTATCAGTGTAGAGCAGAGTTGAATTACGTGCCCATGGGACGCCAGGCAAGCTGCCACTTTGCCCAGTTCCTCATCAAGCTGCTACTAACCCTCCAGCAATATTCTGTGTCCTTTCAAGCTTGTAACGTAGCTACTCATGTGGCTTATAGGAAAAAGTACTTGTCAGATATTCTGAGCTTTTGGCCACAGATGATGGATATCGTTATTTGTAGTCCATTTTCCCTTATGAAATGGAGTATGGAGGCTTTTAGACTGTTATGTTAGACAATGTAGTATGTGTAAGAAGTTCAGACATACATGCCCAAATGTATAAAAAAAATGGTGACATTTACACCAAATGTCACTCTGTAATGATATATATGGCACAAATTACAGCAGTGCTCCATTAAATTCATGGTAGTACTATTCCTAATGTTTGACAAGCAAGGAAGACTTAAGAGGGCATTAAGATTTAAGAGTTCTGCCCCTCATTAGTGCAAATGTAAGAGGGTGGTGCTGGTATGGATAATAAGAAACACGCTGTCACTTTAAGAGGCTGCATCCCCTTGTCTGATGTGATGGTATGTTCTACTGTTCTCCCCTACTCTTGTTTTTGCTTTGAACTGGTCGGTGCTGTGGAGAGTGGGTGGAGCTGAGCAGCGAAGGAAGAAGAAGTGTTTTGAGAGGGAAAAGAGAGAACTGTGAGCTGTTCTGCCTGCAAGGAAGAATCGTTGGCTGCAAGAAAGACTACACAGCTTGAGACGAACTGCGATTGTTAAATAGACTTTCCCGGTTACAGCGAAGGGTGGCTGTTCTGCGCTGGTTGGTGAAGCCACGAAGATACTGAAAAGGGGACTTACGGTTTCCAGGAGCAAAGAAAGACCACGCTTTACAGAGCCGACAGAAATCCGTGCGCACCACCGTTTAGGACTTCGGGGGCCCCCTGGGACTGGACTTGTGTCCCCAACATCACCGTGACTCTGTTCCTGTCTGGTGCACTAGTTAGGGCCTAGCACAGGCTTCAGTAGTTAGAGCACGGTAGCCGTGCGGCCTGCGTAGTAAAGGCCAGGGAGAATATATGCAGAGTAGCAACGATATATGTTTTATTGTGTAAAGTTGCTTGTGAGATAGATTCTGAGTTTGCAATTGCTTAAGCACTGTGCTATTTACAGACAAATTGACTCATGTGCATTATCTTTTGTTATTGTAAACCCCTGTTTGCACCTTCCTTGTCCTTTCCATTTCCTGTTTCCCAATAAATCTAACCTTTGTTGTTTGCACCTCATCTTGTGTACAGTAGTCTTCCTGCACCGTGGTGGTCCCCCGGCCATCGTTTCAAGTGGCGCTGCGAGCAGGGTACTGTCATCAAGATGGAGGCAGCCGACAGCAATGGCGGGAATGTTAACATTAATGGGGATGCTGTGGGCATTGGTGGAACCCCTGCAAGGACACTCCCTATGGGCACCATATTTAGTGTGCTCCCAAAGTTTGACGGCAAGAATATGCCACTGTCCGACTGGGTGTCCAGGCTGCAATGCACCCTGAAGATTTATAACATAAGCTCAGACCTCGAAGTGGACATTGCTTTAACTGCCCTAGATGGGGAAGCCCGCAGAAATGTCTGCCTACAACCAGAACTCACCCGCAGTACCCTGAAGGAGCTAGTGAAGTTCCTGGAAGAGATTTACGGCGAGACTGCTAGCGCGGGGCATCTTCGCGCCAAATTTTTCTCTAGGCTGCAGCGGGAAGAAGAAGGAATTTCTCAGTATGCAACAGCACTGCAAGAAGTGTTCGAAGAGGTGCAGAGAAAGGAGGCAGATGGATTTGGCAGCATGGGCTCTAAAGACCGGATACTCCGGGAGCAATTCATTTTGGGACTACACAGCACATCCTTGAGGCGAGCACTGTCAGAACGGGTCCGGGCAGATCCAGCCCTTACGTTTCGTCAAGTCCTGGCGGAAACAGTGGCCCGAAGTAAAGAAGAAAGCTATGCGTCTGGAGTGATGCGTGTCCAGGGCACCAATTCCAGAGGGGACTCAAACCATCAAGAAGTGCTGGTTCAGGTAGTGCAAGACTTGCAGCGGTCCCTTGTTAACGTGCAAGAGAAACTGACCCAGATGGAGCGGAGAGTGGGGGAACTACAAGAGACTGACCCACCATACTCATGCAATCATCCTTCGGCCCGATCGACAAGGGATCAGTGGGAACAAGCCCCCTCCCATCAGGCATCGGCGGCATGAGGACAGGCTCGAAGTACTCCTCGGCGAGGGGGAGGCATTCAATGCTGGGAGTGTGGAGGACGGGGGCACCTTGCCAGAGACTGTCGGAACTATACCCAAGGCCAGTGGAGGCCGCCGTTAAACTACCAACCCCCGCGGTAGTGTGGCACTCTGCGGGGGAGGTGAAAAGAGAGGCCGCTCCATATCATAATGAACACTTGATTGCTGGGAGCCCCATCCTATGGGCTGAATTTGAAGGAATTCTGGTGGATTGCCTGGTAGATACCGGGTCCCAAGTGACAACGATGTCAGAAGCGTACTTCAAGCAGCATTTCCAGAACCTGGCCAAGCCAGAAAAAGAGACATTGATTCGCTTGTTTGCTGCCAACCAACAGCCGATTCCGGTCACAGGGGTCGTGTGGATGAATATTCGAATTTGTGGACAAGCCGTTGGAAGAAAAGGGATCCTACTAGTCCCTGAGCCTGTCAAGAAAGATGTGCCTGTAGTACTGGGAATGAATATCCTACGCGAACTCGATCAGATTATGTTTACCAAACGGGGACCTGGATATTGGAAGAAGGCTACCCCACATAAGCCTACTCAAGAAGCCCTTCAACGACTGATCCACGTCTGTGGGACGCAGAAGAGTGTGCCATCTTATCAGATGGTAGGGGTCATCCGGGCTCCTGGGAAAGAACCAGGGAGGTCACCTTGCCACGAGGGACAGATCTGGCACCGGTGTACCTGCATAAGGGTGAAGTGGTGAGTCAGAAGGAGATGTCTTTATCACTGAAAGAAGGCGTGGGGTGGACCCTAGCAGTTGCTGCGGAAGACCATTCCCGGAGTGGAGTGGACGGGTCATCCTTGAGCAAATGGAAGTGGATGTGAAGGCTATGGGCCCTGAGCGTGTGCAAGCAATAGAAACTATGCTGTGGAAGAATCAGGCCGCATTCGCCCGTCATGCCGAAGATTTCGGCTGTACTGAAGCCATCACGCATGAGATCCCGACTGGGGAAGCTCGTCCAATTCGAGAACGATACCGGCAGATCCCGCCCAAAATGTACCAAGAGGTGAAAACATTACTGAGGCAGATGCTGGATTCCGGAGTGGTGCAGAGTAGTCAGAGCCCTTGGGCAGCCCCGGTGGTGCTCGTCAAGAAAAAGGACGGGACCATCCGGTTCTGTGTAGATTACAGAAAACTCAATGCCTGCACTGTTCGAGACTCGTATCCGTTGCCCCGCATCGAAGAATCCTTGACAGCGTTGGGGAAAGCCAAGTACTTCTCCACCCTGGACCTAGCAAGCGGATATTGGCAAGTAGCCGTGGCAGAGAAAGACAGAGAGAAAACTGCCTTCATCCTCCCTATGGGACTGTTCGAGTTTAACCGGATGCCCTTCGGGCTCTCCAATGCTCCAGGCACCTTTCAACGGCTGATGGAAAAGTGTTTGGGAGATTTAAATTTCGAGGCTACCCTGATCTATCTGGATGACATCATTGTGTTTTCATCCTCTTTCGAAGACCACCTTGCCCGGCTTGGACAGGTACTCGGAAGATTGCTTGCTCATAACCTGAAGTTGAAGCCAAAGAAATGCCACCTCTTCAAGAGGGAGATCGAGTACCTAGGTCACATTGTGTCACAAGATGGAGTTCTACCCTCGCCAGAAAAAGTGGCTGCTATCCAGAAGTGGCCAGTCCCTCAAACAGTGAGAGAACTCCAGGCCTTCCTGGGACTTGCGGGGTACTACCATCAGTTTGTTAAAGACTTCGCGAAGGTGGCCGGTCCTCTCAATGAGTTGCTGAGGGGGACCGCTGGAGTGCCGAAGACCCAGCGCATCCCCTGGGCACAGGGACAACACGAGGTCCAGAGTGCCTGTGGAGACTCCAGTGGGGGATCTTGACGAACAACTCGAAGAGGAGGAAACCCCAGACTTTAATAAGTTCAAGCCCCCGATGGTTGTGGCCCAGTCAAGAAGGGAGGCCTGCGCATTACCTCGGTCCCTGGGAAGAACCAATGAAGAATGGGGGCACATTCAGGATGAAGACGAAGGGCTGAGACAGATGAAATTGTGGGTAACGCAAAAGCGGAAGCCTGTCAAAAAAGAGAGAGATAATCTGGACTCTGAAAGGAGGAGTGTGTTGCACCAGTGGGATAGACTGGAAGTGCGAGAGTCAGTACTATATCGTAAGAAACAACAGCCAAAAGATATGGAAGTAAGGTGGCAAGTGGTCATCCCAGGAAGAATGGCTCAAGAAATAGCTAATGAAGCCCATGAATTCGGAGCGCACTTTGGCTCCACAAAGACCTACCAATGGTTGCAGCGGCATGTCTATTGTCCTCGGTTGGAGCTTGTGGTGGAAGAGGTTTGCCGGCAGTGTCGAGTATGTGACCTCATTAAGAGTACTGAACAGAGGGCACCCATCCAGACCATACAAACTAAGGAGCCATTGGAAGTCTTGATGATCGAATATCTCCTCGTGGCACACTCGGCCCGGGGGCCGCAATATTGTTTGGTGATGACCGATCAGTTTTCTAAGTTCGCAGTGGTAACTCCGACTAGAGACCAGACTGCGGAATCGGCGGCGCGAGCCATCTGCCAAGACTTCATCCGGGTGTATGGGTGCCCAAAGCGCATCCACTCCGACCAAGGCGCGTGTTTCCAAGGCAAGGTGATGGAAGAATTGTATCGCATGTATGGCATCGAGCGGTCCCGGACCACCCCTTACCATCCTCAAGGCAATGGAGCTTGCGAACGCTTTAACAGAACCTTGCTTCAGATGCTGAGAACATTGGAGGAGGATAAGAAGGTGTGTTGGCCAGACTATCTGCCGGAATTGGTCTGGACCTACAACAATCGGGTCCACTCCACCACGGGTTATACCCCCTATCTACTGTTGTTTGGAAGAGCTGGACGAGAGATCATTGAGCTGAATCTGGAACAGCCAGAGGAGCTGATGGAGCGAAATGTCACCTCATGGGTGAAAGAGCATCGGCAACGTTTGCAAACGATACGGCGGTTGGTGGGTCAGCAACTGCAAGGAAAAGAAAATACGGCCCGCAAACCGACTCAAGAGTTACCGCTTCAACCTGGAGACCGGGTATTGGTCAGAGAGAGACGCCCTAAGGGAAAACTAAGTGAGAGATGGGAAGTACAGCTGTACAAGGTTATCGAGCGAGTGTATGCTAACGGCCCAGTCTACAAGGTACAAATTGAAGATGGGTCATCCACCCCTAGAGTACTTCACAGAAATATGCTGCGGCCTTGCCGGTCTGAGGTCTGTTCTGTGCCATTGTTGCCTGGAGGTGCCACTCCACTTCCTGAATCTGTCATGCCTGATGTCCAAATCGAGGATGAGTGGTGGACCGTCCCTGACACAGTAGGGGGTCCTCAGCCACCCCGAGGCGGTAATCTCATGGATGTACCAGTACGGCCATGTGAGGATGAGACCAGACAAGAGCGCACAATGTCCCCTGCAACAAGTGTTACTCTGGAAGATAGTCAAGCCTTGCCTGACAGCCAAGAGCTTCGGAGATCCCAGAGGTCTAATGCAGGGGTTCCACCAGTCCGATATGTAGAACAGTGTGCTCTGTCTGTTTATATACCTTTGTTGCCTCCTCCATTACACTTTTACCCTGAAGCTGTGATGGCCGAGGACGACCATCATTAAGAAGGGAGGCATGTAAGAGGGTGGTGCTGGTATAGATAATAAGAAACACGCTGTCACTTTAAGAGGCTGCATCCCCTTGTCTGATGTGATGGTATGTTCTACTGTTCTCCCCTACTCTTGTTTTTGCTTTGAACTGGTCGGTGCTGTGGAGAGTGGGTGGAGCTGAGCAGCAAAGGAAGAAGAAGTGTTTTGAGAGGGAAAAGAGAGAACTGTGAGCTGTTCTGCCTGCAAGGAAGAATCGTTGACTGCAAGAAAGACTACACAGCTTGAGACGAACTGCGATTGTTAAATAGACTTTCCCGGTTACAGCGAAGGGTGGCTGTTCTGCGCTGGTTGGTGAAGCCACGAAGATACTAAAAAGGGGACTTACGGTTTCCAGGAGCAAAGAAAGACCACGCTTTACAGAGCCGACAGAAATCCGTGCGCACCACCGTTTAGGACTTCGGGGTCCCCCTGGGACTGGACCTGTGTCCCCAACATCACCGTGAGTCTGTTCCTGTCTGGTGCACTAGTTAGGGCCTAGCACAGGCTTCAGTAGTTAGAGCACGGTAGCCGTGCAGCCTGCGTAGTAAAGGCCAGGGAGAATATATGCAGAGTAGCAACGATATATGTTTTATTGTGTAAAGTTGCTTGTGAGATAGATTCTGAGTTTGCAATTGCTTAAGCACTGTGCTATTTACAGACAAATTGACTCATGTGCATTATCTTTTGTTATTGTAAACCCCTGTTTGCACCTTCCTTGTCCTTTCCATTTCCTGTTTCCCAATAAATCTAACCTTTGTTGTTTGCACCTCATCTTGTGTACAGTAGTCTTCCTGCACCGTGGTGGTCCCCCGGCCATCGCTTCACAAAGTGTGAAATCTGGATTGGCTGGGTGAGAGGCCTCTGACCAGGATCCAAGGGGTAACATTTTTCCTTGTGGAAAGTGACATGCCAAGCCTGTCATGGCAATGTGAGGAGACTTTTAAGCCTTTCAATGATCCTCTGTGAAATTAAATATGCAAATTGCCTTTTCAGAAAGTAAGAGGAGTAAAACTCTAGTACTGGAATGCCATGCTTGGCATGTCAACCTCCACAAGGAGAAACGTTAACCCTTGGATCCTGGTCAGACGCCTCTCACACAGTCAAACCAGATCTCAGACTTTGCACTGATGAAGGGCAGCACCGCAAAACACTGTCTGCAAATTGAGATTCTGGCTTATAATAATAATAATTTTATTTATATAGCGCCAACATATTCCGCAGCGCTGGCTTGGCTTGCAGCCTAAGTCATGTGGCAAGAGTTCTAGAGTTCTAGCTCTCTTAATCTCTGAAAATGCAATTTGCATATATCTAAGTAAGACATGGTTACTCCACAGGAAAGCATCATTTCAGAAAAACAAATATTTTAAAGCCATTCTAGACTTAACTTTTTTCTTTGGACAAACTCTGTGCCAGGAAAAAAATGGACATATGCACAGCCCTATAGACTAACATTGGTCCAAGGGCATATCACACTCAGAACGAAAATGCAGTCATCTGCACGAACCCTAAGATTATCTATCAAGATGATAAATTACCAGTCCGACCTTTTTATACAGCAATAATACTTTAAGCCAAGAAATTCTGCCACCTTTGCCCACAGCCGCAATTAAACATTGGTGGTTGTTTTAAAATCCAAAATAGTCACATAGTCTGCATTCGTGGCAGCTCCTCTTACCAGAAAATTAGAAAGGGGAGCATGAAGGCTCTTCCTCTTTTCATGCAGACCATAGATATTGACCTATGTGCATACACAAGGTCTCAGACCACCAATTATGTCATACCGATGCTAGGAAAATCTGGATTCTGAAAGCCACGGGCAAAACCATTGCCATGAGCTGCCAGTCTGCAATATATATGACCTTAATCCCTATTTAGTGTATAAGTTAAAACAACTTTATTCAATAACTATAAAACCATGAAAAAACAACCACAGTCAAACAAACAAGCAACCGTGCTCACTAAGCACAACCCTGTCACAGTTCCTGTATCACACTACCTGACAGCGGAGGTTGGCACCCTATAACACAGTCGAGATTGGCGCCCCTGCTCAGCGTCGGCTGCCCTTAGTCCTCCTGCGATAACCCTACTAGTGTCTCACTTGGGCAGACAATTATACGACACTGGACAAAAATAGAATAAATAGATGGTAGAGGATAATAAAGTCCTAAATGGCTAATAATTACCAAATTTGAACTGTGGCAGGGTGAAAAAAACAACAGACATAAAAGTGCAAAAAGTGCTAAAGTGCTGGTGTGTACATAAAATAGAATAAATCCTCACTATGCTGCTCCTTGCTTACATTTCACTGCCTAGCTGTGGAGGTTGGCACCCTACTATGCAGCGGATATGGCACCCCCACTCCTCGACGGCTATCCCTCAGATGCCCTATGGGTAGCTAAATAGGCAGAGAGATATAGAAATATTGATATATTTAGCATTAATGGCCATAGCCTTCATAAACTGATAGGCACATCATTGCAGACCCAGACAAAAATTGTCTATTGATATCAAATGCTTGTAAATAAATTATAGCAGCAAGTGAGGAAAGATACTCATCATTGTCAGATGTCAGAAACCGCCTCTACGCGTTTCACCTTCACGGATCTTCAGGAGGCCATGATGTGTGGATGCTTCATGGAACCAACCATGTATCCCTCTATATATAGGTTAGCTTGCAATAAAGAATAGGAGGCGCTCACTAACCGTCACTAGAGAACAATCTATTTAGACCTAGATAATATGTCTTATGGGAGTGGCTTATCTCATAGTATATGGTCCACAGACATGTCAGGGGAATGTCGCTCGCTAAATACAGAGATTCAATTATAGCCACCATGATTATGAAGCTCAAACAGCCATTAGGTACTTCTCTGCCGACCCCCCCATGGTTTACCTCCCATGTCTTGCTGGACGCCACATGTAGTCGGTGTACGTTCCAGATGGAAAGCTGCATCGCCCAGTAATTAATGCGCATGACCGGAAGATAGTAGCCGGTATGCATTCAAGCTGAAGCCTAGAGCAGCGCGGCCGTCATCCTGCGCATGCCCAGAAATGTGCGGTCAGCGTGCGTTCCAGCTGGGGCACTAGGTAACGCGCCCATCATCCTGCGCATGACCCGATGTGTGCGAGCTAGAGTGCACGCTTCTGCGCATACAGAATTGGCATACCCGCGCAGTATTGTTTCAACCAGCGACATCATATTAGTGCGCATAGCTGGAAGTCTATAGCCGGTGCACGTTCAAACTGAAGCACCGTGCCGCACGTAACAACCTACTGCGCATGCCGGGAATAGTGCAGTCAGCGTGCGTTCCAGCTGGGACGCTAAGCAACGCACCCGTTAAATTGCGCATGACAATGTGTGCGATACACAGCACACATTACTGCACATATATATGTGCCAAAACAGCGCGATATAGCCACACCGGGCAACAGCTATTATCTTATACATTTAAGCGGGGTGGCTCTCCTTACAAGTAGCAAAAAGATACATTGATGATAATTAAATATCACTTAGGGGAAACATGAATGTTAAAATACACAAATTAATTAAGGATAGAAGCCTCACGGAAATGTTAACAGAACAATAATCACAGTAGATACTGTGCTCCCTGCTGAAAAAACAAGGCCATCAGTGGCAACATGGCAAGTATTTGATAATCAATATATATACGATTGTACTTATATAACACAGGACCATCAAAGATCCCAGCGAAGACACAGACCAGCAACCTATGCTCTAGTACCAAGCCTAAAAATAATGCCTGGAGAAAAAATACATCAGACATGGCATCTCATTTATAAAGGAAAAAGGAGTTAGGTGGAGATATCTTTAGATCACCAAGTCACAGGAAACATGCGTATGATAGATTTTCATTTAATCCCAGGGGTGCTATACAGTTGACGCGGTAAGTCCACGCACATTCTTTTTGTAATAATAACCTGTCAAAATTACCACCCCTGGAATTGGGTGTGAACACCTCAATAACACTGAATGAAATTTCACAAACATTACTCTGGTGCACCTCGTTCATGTGCCGAGCTATGGGGGTGTCACGTCCATGCTTTATGTCCCCTACATGGATTTCCCTGGACCTTTAATTTGATAATATTTTGTTAGTTTCCATAAGCTGCCAGTCATCAAATTAAATGGATTAAGCTTAACCTTGATTAGGAATTACTGGGATTCAGGTTTAATTATATGAATATTTCAACATTTTTAATACTATGTGGATAATATACAACTGGATCAGTTCTGGTTTGGGATTTAGGATTTCCTACAAAGAGGTTTCAAACATTGAGAAAAATCATGTATATCCCAATGATTAAATTAAAAACAAGAAATGTCCTCAGTTCTCTTAATGGGGTTGTCTGAGATTAGAAAAATGATTCAAGAATTTTCCTAAAAACTAACATTAATATCCATTGGTTGTACACTTGCTAAAGGTCCCGGTTTTGCTGGAAATGAACCACATACATACAGTAAACCCTGCCACAAAGAAGGAGCTCAGGTTCACGCACCTGTGGACAGTCTTTAGTGGCGTAACTTAAACCTGTCACTGGCCCTTCTGTCTTGATGGACGTGGATGACGTCTCCTAAGTCATCCACCCAGGGCTGCAAATCTCTCCTGAGGTCAGAACAAAGTCCTGTAGTGCACATTCGCTGTCTTGATTTCCTGGCCATTGGTTCCCTCAGTAGCAGACTTGCCAACTTGACTTTTCATTTTTTCTGGTCAGCTTATCAAAAAATCACGGACATACAATATTTTTTATGGACACATTGGATAACCCATAATAAATCATTATGATTATAAGTGATCCATGTCTACAAAAAATCTGCATTCAATGTAAGCTGGAAAATGATGATAATTACAGTCAAAATAATCTGTAGAAGTTTCTGCAGCTTCAAAAAAAATCATGGACGTCTTCAATTTTTTTTTATGGACAGGGCAAAAAGGTGGCCTATATTTTCGGACAGTCCTGGAATTTCTGGACAGTTGGCAGCCCTGCTCCCGAGAGCACACTGAAGCGTGCCTGATCAGGTACTTCGAGATTTGCAGTGCTGGCTGGATGACATGGGAGACATAATCCAGTCCACCAAGACAGTAGGGCCGTCAACTGTGATTAGAGAGGAGGCCTGAGCTCAGACCTCCTACACCCATTGGACCAGACTGCGCTGATTAGCATACCTTGTGGGAGAATTAAAAAAGGTATTTTCATGGACCTGTGATGCGAGAGTCTTAGACACAGATTGCTGGAGTGATGGAGGTCGTTCTTTTAGTTCATATAGGAAAAGCCTGTTGACAAGTACCTGATGTACCTTAGATGTCTTGATTTGGAGAAATAACATTTAATTACGAGGTTCCACCTGGTATCACAGCTTAGTCATAGTCAAGAGAATAAGGATGAGTTTCACCTGCAATACCAAACACAGCCAATGGACAAAAGTGGCACTGTTTCAGGAAGAAAGCAGCGGAGTTTGCCTAATCCAATACAACCCCATTACCATTTCATGTTATATGTAATCAGATTAGTATAATTTTATATATTTTTACTTACAGATGTGCAGTTGGACTCCAAACTCCCTTCTTCTAGGTTGATCTTACAAAGGTTCTTGGAATTTTGGTGCCAGTACTCTAACGAATCTGTGGGTCGGTTGCCACAGATAATCTGAAAATAAAGTACATTTTAACAATCAATCAATGACAGCAAATATTAGGAGTATCTTTATGAATGGAGCACAATAACAAAATTATATTACAAATATGATTTTTGTATTTATGGAAGAACTCCTTTTAAGTGTCTTTTAAAAATATGGTGAGGAATTTCATATATAATAGATGAAATAAGTACTAAACATGTCACCAATTTTCTAAGTAAATATGTTTCTAAAGGTGTTCTTGACATGAAATTCTCACCAGATGTTGGTAACAATCCATCCAATCCATATAGGCAAATGAATCACACCATAGATGTCCATAAATTTAGTTATGTGTAATAATGAGAAATAACACATGGAAAAAGTATTTAACATGCTTACTGAAATTTATTTAATACTTCGTACAAAAGCCTTTGCTGGTGATGACAGCTTTAAGACGACTCCTTTATGGAGAAACTAGTCGCATGCATTGCTCAGCTGTGATTTTGGCCCATTCTTCCACACAAACACTCTTCAAATCATGAAGGCTCCATGGGCTCCTTCCATGAACTCTGAGCTTTAGAGGATTGGGGACTTGTCTACAGCATTACAGTATATTGTAAAAAAGTACTTAATAATGGTGACATTACTTTTTATGGGAAAAACAGGTGCATGGTTCTCTCTAAGAGTGGTTTCACACAAAGCTTTTTCTGGTACAAAGCCACTGCAATTTTTGTGCCAAATCCAGGAGTGAATGCAGTAAGAAGAAGAAATCCTTCACTTGTTTTTGCGAGATGTTGTCATAGCATCATTGTCTTCGCACATTTCTGATGCAGATGTTCTTCACCATTTCTCATCATTAGGTTATTAAGAGAATGAAACCTACTGAGCGGTGGTGTCTCTTTTTATAGTACAATCCTTATAAAAATGGGTTAGTCGGAGAAAGACTGCAGAATGGCTTGTGCATATATTAGAGAAATAAAAAACAACTAATTTCTTCCAAATCACATCTCTCCATTCTCAGACACGAAACATCAGTTAATTGAATTACTCGGCCTAATTACAGGTTATTAAAAGGAAAACAAGCTGTGGACAGATCATTGCTGAGTAGAGACCAAACAGAAGGCAATCTGAAGTCACAGAGCAGCTCCGCTTTCCGCAAAGTGCAGAGTGGGGAGAACTGAGGGCACATTACTAGGTGCAACGAAGAGCTGTACATTTCGTATGAAGGCGAATGAGTCATCTCATTCGCACTTAGGAATTTCAGGGGAAGCTATGATTTGAAGATTTTAGAGCACAGAGTGTACAGAGCAGCTCCATCATTAATAATACCTTAGTAAATAATCATATATTTATCAAAGCTTGACATTTTTGACATGGGAGTCAGTGGTGCAATAAGTCCTCTTGTGTCTGACTCATTACAGGCCCTCCTGCGGTATGAATACAGGAAAACATTTCCATGCTCCAAAGCCTCTTGGGAATTTCAGCTTCATGTTTTCTACTCTCATATTTCTTTCTTAAAGGGAACCTGTTACCTCCAAAATCGAAGATGAGCTAAGCCCACCGGCATCAGGGGCTTATCTACATCATTCTGTAATGCTGTAGATAAGCCCCCGATGTATCCTGAAAGATGAGAAAAAGAGGTTGGATTATACTCACCCAGGGGCGGTCCCGCTGTGGTCCGGTCCGATCGGCGTCGTGGTCCAGTCCAGCGCCTCCCATCTTCTTACGATGACGTCCTCTTCTTGTCTTCATGCTGCACCTCCGGCGCAGGTGTACGTTGTTTGCCCTATTGAGGGCAGAGCAAAATACTGCAGCGCGCAGGTGCTGGGAAAGGTCAGAGAGGCCCGGCGCCTGCGCACTGCAGTACTTTGCTCTGCCCTCAACAGGGCAGACAAAGTACGCCTGCACCGGAGCCGCAGCGTGAAGACAAGAAGAGGCATCATCCTATGAAGATGGGAGGCCCCGGACCGGATCGCGACGCCCATCGGACCGGACCACCCCCCCAGGTGAGTATAATCTAACCTCTTTTTCTCATCTTTCAGGACACATCGGGGGCTTATCTACAGCATTACAGAATGCTGTAGATAAGCCCCTGATGCTGGTGGGCTTAGCTCATCTTCGATTTTGGGGGTGACAGGTTCCCTTTAAAGCAAACATTTTGGGAAACCAAAGCATAATGTGTGTAGCATCATCAGGCCTCGTTCAGATATCCGCTTTTCACTATAGTTATAGTTATTAATGTTGAATGAAGACTTTAAGCCCATCTAGTTCAACCCATAGCCTAACCTAACATGCCCTAACATGTTGATCCAGAGGAAGGCAAAAAAAACCCATGTTGCAAAGAGTAGTCTCCACATTGGGAAAAAAAATTCCTTCCCGACTCCACATACGGCAATCAGACTAGTTCCCTGGATCAGCGCCCTATAAAGGAATCTAGTGTATATACCCTGTAATATTATACTTTTCAAGAAAGGCATCCAGTCCCCTCTTAAATTTTAGTAATGAATCACTCATTACAACATCATACGGCAGAGAGTTCCATAGTCTCGCTGCTTTTACAGTAAAGAATCTGCGTCTGTTATTATTCTTAAACCTTCTTTCCTCCAGACGTAGAGGATGCCCTCTTGTTCCTGTCTCAGGTCTATGATTAAAAAGATCATCAGAAAGGTCTTTGTACTGTCCCCTCATATATTTATACATTAAAATAAGATCACCCCTTAGCAGGGGCTGGCTGGCAATTTTCAGCCTGGGGGGCAATCACAAGGCAGTGGCCCTCGAGTTGTGGTGGCCGTCCTTTTCCCTGCTTATATCTGGCCACTGCATTAAAGTAGCAGAGAAAACAGGCTTTAAAAACAGGCTGGTACACAGATATGGGAACTAAACGGAGCTTGCTGCATAGATATGGGAGCAGAATCGAGCTTACTCTAGAGATATGGGAACAGAATGGAGCTTACTACAGAGATATGTGAGCAGACCAGAGCTTACTTCAGAGATATGGGAGCAGAACAGAGCTTATTATAGAGATAAGGGAGCAGAACCGAACTTACTAGATTCAGAGATATGGGAGCCAAACCGAGCTTACTGCAAAGATATGGGAGCAGAACCGAGCTTACTACAGAGATATGGGAGCAGAACCGAGCTAACAGCAAGGATATGGGAGCAAAACCAAGCTTACTGCAGAGATATGGGAGCAGAACGGGGCTTAGTACAGAGATATGGCAGCAGAAACGAGCTTACTACAGAGATAAGGGAGCAGAACCAAGCTTACTAAAGAGATAGGGGAACAGAACCGAGCTTACTACAGAGATATGGGAGCAGAAACGAGCTTACTACAGAGATAAGGAAACAGAAACGAGCTTACTACAGAGATATGGGAACAGAACCGAGCTTACTACAGAGATATGGACGCAGAACCGAGCTTACTGCAAAGATATGGGAGCAGAACCAAGCTTACTACAGAGATATGGGAGCAGAACCGAGCTTAGTGCAGAGAAATGGGAGCAGAACCGAGCTTACTGCAGAGATAAGGGAGCAGAACCGAGCTTACTACAGAGATATGGGAGCAGAACAGAGCTTACTGCAGAGATATGGGAGCAGAACCGAGCTTACTGCAGAGATAAGGGAGCAGAACCGAGCTTACTACAGAGATAAGGGAGCAGAACCGAGCTTACTACGGAGATATGGGAGCAGAACAGAGCTTAGTGCAGAGAAATGGGAGCAGAACCGAGCTTACTGCAGAGATATGGGAACAGAATCGACCTTACTACAGAGATATGGGAGAAGAACCAAACTTACTACAGAGATATGGGAGCAGAACCTAGCATACTACAGAGATAAGGGAGCAGAACCGAGCTTACTAGAGAGATAAGGGAGCAGAACCGAGCTTACTACGGAGATATGGGAGCAGAACCGAGCTTACTGCAGAGATAAGGGAGCAGAACCGAGCTTAATAAGTCTACTACATGGAACCAAGTCTGCTACATAGAAACTGGAGCAGAACTGAGATTACGACATACATACAGTACCATAATCTAGATTACTACATTGATAGAGTACCAGAACCAAGCTTACTGCTTAGATATGGTGCCATAACGGAGCTTACTTACAAACATACACACAACAATGCAGCTACACAGTGCCTAGTACTATCACCACTACACAGAGAATACATAATATTATAATATCACCATTACCTCTACATGAAACTACACTCTATACAAAGACCAATGATGCCACCATACACTCCCTGACAGAAGTTATGTCGCTTATCCATGTTATGTAAATAAAAGCTTATAACCTGATGTTAAATTCATCCATTGGTTGTATAAGTTATTCTTTTGAAAGCTGGAACCCTCCAAAAAGAAAATAAATTGTTATCAAAGCAGAAATATTGATCAGTTAATGGACACAGAATGGTCAGATTTTGGCAAGACAAAATTTTTGTTGCCCACAGACAAATAATTAACTTAAAATACAAATATATGTTGCATAACATTGGTGAATGAAGTTGTGGTGCTGATCTAGATTCTTTGGTTTTGTCTTCCAAGCTTCCTCTTTCATCCTACACCAAACATGCTCAATGATATCCATGTCTGGTGACTTGGCTGGCCAGTCCTTGAGCACCTTGATCTTTTTTGCCTGGAGGAACTTTGTTGTAGAGATGGATGTATGAGATGGAGCACCATCCTGCTGCAGAATTTGACCTCTTTTATGATTTGGAATATAAGCGATAGCTAATACTTCTTGATATTTTAGGCCATTGATATTGCCTTCCACCTTGCAAATGTTTTGCACACCCCCATACTGAATGTAACCCCAGACCATGATCTTTCAACCACCAAATGTAACTGTCTTCTGGGTGTATTTTGGATCCATACTGGCTCCAGTAAGTCTCCTGCAGTGTTTGTGGCAGCTGTGGTGTAATTCTACTGCAGAGAAATCCATCTTCTGCCACTTTTCCAGTGTCCATCTATTTAGCAGGCTGTGCGAGTTTGCAAATGCCACACGGTTTTTTATTTGCCTTTTGTTTAGTGCTGGCTTCTGGGCACTGATTCGACCATGGAGGCCATTTTGAGACAGAATCCTACAAACTGTTCTAGTTGACACAGGTAAAGATTTAGGTGTGCACTCAGCCTTAATATGACGAGGTGCTGGTGTAACGGACCAATGGCCCAGAATAACAGTAAAAGTTAAATTCACCGCACTCTCTCTAGTTTTCTTATGCAAAGTCTGGTATAAATTTATTATACATAAACTGGGAGCATAACAGAATATTACAGCATCTGTGATTTTTTATATACAACGTTTCAGCTCAACCAGAGCCTTTGTCACGTAATCGCTTGTTCCAGCTAAGATAGTGATATACAGAGAAGGCGGAAAGTCCCAGCGGTGCAATATAAGCTCTATTGTAATCTAAATGTCCGCCTATGGAAGATCCTGTCCAGTAGTGTGGAGTGGACCTGTAGTGTCTGTTATGACAAGCGGCGCTCCCGCGCCTTGCTAACGATCGGCGTGTCACGTGCGGTGAATTTAACTTTTACTAGTTGACACAGGGACTTGAGGTGACCAGACCTGTTGGAGCTCTGCTGCTGTGGAAGAGGGGCTTGCTTTGGATTTTCTAACCAACAAACATTCCTCCTGAGCAGTTGTCTTGCGGGGTCTGCCAGACCTGGGCTAGTCAAACACATCTCCAGTCTCTTCAAATCTTTTCTTTAATTCTTTGTACTTGACGTGAGACACATTAAAGGTGCCCGCCACCTCTGCAGTGGATCTGGTCTTCAGCCTCTTGATAATCCAGGCTTTGGTCACAGGGTGGATTTTTGGCATGTTGTCAAGAGCTCAAGTTGCAGTTCAAGTGAAGGTCTGGGGTGCTGGGTTTCTTTTTATACACACACACTAAATAACCGATCATTTACTGAGCACAGGTGAGGATATAAACTAGGATTGGGTGCATTATATGACCAGGCGACAAAACTTTTGTCTTGCTAAAATCTGACCATTCTGTGTCCATTAACTGATCAATATTTCTGCATTAATGTCAATTTATTTTCTTAACCACAACCACATCTTGGAAGGTTTCAGCTTTCAAAAGAATAATTTATACAACCAATGGATGAATTTAACATCAGGTTATACGCTTTTATTTACATAACATGGATTAGCGACATTACTTCTGTCAGGGAGTGTACAACTTTTACTACTAGTATACTACAATACTGATCATTAATTTTAAAAAAGCACAACACTAAGTGCCATTGTATACAGGAACTCTGTATTTACGGTCAGTGTAAAGATACTACAGTGATCACTGGTGACATTATACACAGGAGATCTGTATAAGGTGTCAGTGTACAGGTAATACACTGACTCACTAGTGATGTCTCTAGCTGAAGTCCTTCATCTTTGCTTTTCATTTTCATCCAGCACAGACTGCCATCACTTCTTCCAGCCAGGACTCGTCTCTGCATAAAATAACACAGTTACCTAGAGCATGGCTTCCAGACCACATTCCCCACTTTTTCCCTTTCTTCTACACCATGTTCCAAATTATTATGCAAATTATATTTTTCTCGGATTTTCCTAAATGGTCGGTGCAAATGACAGTCAGTCTAATAAAAGTCATCACCCGTTAGAGTATACATCGAATTTTATTGGAGAAACCTCCCAATGATAACAGTATAATCTCCAAAATGAATAAAAACTCAAAATGCACTGTTCCAAATTATTAGGCACAGTAGAATTTCTAAACATTTGATCTGTTTTAAAGAACTGAAAATGCTCATTTGTGGAATTTGCAGCATTAGGAGGTCACATTCACTGAACAAAAAAGCTATTTAACTCCAAAACATCCTAACAGGCCAAGTCACATGTTACCATAGGAACCCTTCTTTGTTATCACCTTCACAATTTTCGCCTCCATTGAACTTGTGAGTTTTTGGAGAGTTTCTGCTTGTATTTCTTTGCCTCCCAGAGCTGCTGTTTTGATGTGAACTGCCTCCCACCCTCATAGATCTTTTGCTTGATGATCCTCTAAAGGTTCTCTATAGGGTTGAGGTCAGGGGAAGATGGTGGCCACACCATGAGTTTATCTCCTTTCATGCCCATAGCAGCCAATGACTCAGAGGGATTCTTTGCAGCATGAGATGGTGCATTGTCAGCATGAAGATGATTTTGCTCCTGAAGGCACAATTCTGATTTTTATACCATGGAAGAAAGTTGTCAGTCAGAAACTCTATATACGTTGCCGAGGTCATTTTCACACCTTCAGGTACCTTAAAGGGCCCTACCAGCTGTTTCCCCATGATTCCAGCCCAAAACATTACTCCTCCATCTCCTTGCTGACGTTGCAGCCTTGTTGGGACATGGTGGCCATCCACCAACCATCCACTACTCCATCCATCTGGACCATCCAGGGTTGCTCGACACTCATCAGTAAACAAGACTGTTTGGAAATCAGTCTTCATGTGTGTCTGGGCCTACTGCAACCGTTTCTGCTTGTGAACACTGTTTAAGGGTGGCCAAATAGTAGGTTTATGCACCACAGCAAGACTTTGAAGGACCCTACACCTTGAGGTTCGAGGGACTCCAGAGGCACCAGCAGCTTCAAATAACTGTTTGCTGCTTTGTAATGGTATTTTGGCAGCTGCTCTCTTTATCCAATGAATTTGTCTGGCAGAAATCTTCCTCATTATGCCTTTATCTGCATGAACTCTGTCTGTGCTCTGTTTCAGTCACAAATCTCTTCACAGTATGATGATCACTCTTAAGTTTTCGTGAAATATCTAATGTTTTCATACTTTGACCAATTCATTGCACTATTTAATGCTTTTCAGCAGCAGAGAGATCCTTTTTATTTCCCATATTGCTTGAAACCTGTGGTCTGCTTTATAATGTGGAACATAATTTTTAAGTAGTTTTTCTTTAATTAGAATCACCTGGAAAACTAATGATCACATGTGTTTAAGATTGATTTCAGTGATCCATTGAGCCCTGAGACACAATACCATCCACGAGTTTATTTGAAAAACAAAACAATTAAATCTTTATGACACTTAAATCCAATTTGAATAATAATTTGGAACATGGTGTACACTAGACATCTGAATACAGAGGTGCACCCACAAACAATATATAATTGGTTATTATGCAACCTCATAGATTGTAAGCTTGCGAGCAGGGCCCTCATTCCTTTTGGTATCTGTTGATCTATGTGTTTATTGTTATGCTTAATGTCCATTGTCTGTACAAGTCCCCTCTAAAATGTAAAGTGTTGGCACTATAGAAATAAAATTATTATAATTATTATTATTAACCGACCATTCCAAATATAAATTATAATCCACAACTGTGCACCCACTAACTATAAATAGCCACTTTCCCCATTTAATATATAAATTAATTAGTACCTGTACTCTTTCCCCCAATTCATTACCAGTCACTTCATCCTCAACGCCCCCACTATGTACCTACCACTCTAACCCTAACTCCGATTCATTATAGTTACATGCCCCTCCTGCCCCAATTCATTGTCATGTCTTTCCCCACATTCAATACATCATTTACTCCCCCACCCTTAAAATTCATTATTTGTTCTTATCCTAGATCATCATTTGCTCTCCCCTCCCCCTCTTCAATTGATCATTTGCTCTCCCCACCCCCACCTTCAATTAAATTGCTGTCCCCTGTCCATCACACTGAATTTATCATTTTGCAGTCCCCCCACTTTAATTTGAAGTCCCCTTACTTCATTCATTGCAGTCCCCTATCACCCCCTCACTTCATCTGCAGTGCCCCTTCATCATTTGCAGCCCCCTATCCCCCTTACATTTCATCATGAGCAGTCCCACATCAGACACACTTCATCATATGCAGTCCTGCAGTCCCCTTCTCCCACTTCATCATGTGCAGTCCCCTTACCCCCCCACTTCATCATGTGCAGTCCCCTTACCCCCCACTTCATCATGTGCAGTCACCCTTACCCCCTACTTCATGTGCAGTCCATCTTACACTCCACTTTATCATGTGCAGTCCCCATTACCCCCACTTCATGTGCAGATCACCATACTGCCCACTTCATCATGTGCAGTCCCCTTTAACCCCCAATTCATCATGTGCAGTCCCCCTTACCCCCCCACTTCATCATGTGCAGTCCACCTTACCCCCCACTTCATGTGCAGCCCCACTCCCCCTTCATCATGCGCAATCCCCCTTACCCTCACATCATCATGTGCTGCCCCATTCCATCATGTACAGCCCCACTCTCCCCACTTCATCATGTGCAGTCTCCTTTATCCACTAAACTATCATGTGCAGCCCCACTCCCCCTTCATCATGTGCAGCCCCACTCCATCATGTACAGCCCCACTCAACCTTCATCATGTGCAGCCCCACTTACCCCCTCACTTCATCATGTGCAGTCTCCTTTAACCCCCAAATTCCATCATGTGCAGCCTCCTTACACCCCCCACTTCATAACTTGCAGTTACCCATCATTAAATTTATTTTATAAAGAAAACAAAAAATGTCTTCATACTTACCTCACCAGTCGCTCCCCTGCAGTGCCTCTCTGCTTCTAGCATTCGGGTCATGTCGGCGTGTGCGTGAGGACGCCATCGCGCATGCACAACACCTAACCTGGAAGTATAGAGAACATGAAGGGAGCAGTAGCTGCGCAGCCGTAAAGGTGACAGCCAAGCATAGCTCCTGGCCCCAGCGCAGACGTGTGCACTAACTGTGATGCGGCTGTGTCTGCTGCCAGCTGCATCACAGTACAGCAGACATGGCTGCGTACAATTTGCTGTGTGGCTGTAGCCACCACCAGGCAGCCGGCCCTGAACAGCTGCTGGGGGAGCGGCCCGGGGGGCATTTGCCACTTTGCCACCTGGGCCAGTCAGCCCCTGCCCCTTAGCCTTCGTTTTTCCAAACCAAATAGCCCCAAGTGTAATAACCTATCTTGGTATTGCAGACCCCCCAGTCCTCTAATAACATTGGTCGCTCTTCTCTGCACCCGCTCTAGATCAGCTATGTCTTTCTTATACACCGGAGACCAGAACTGTGCACAGTATTCTAAGTGTGGTCGAACTAGTGATTTGTATAGAGGTAAAATTATGTTCTCCTCATGAGCATCTATGCCTCTTTTAATACATCCCATTATTTTATTTGCTTTTGTAGCAGCTGCCTGACACAGGCCACTAAATGTGAGTTTGTCATCCACCCATACACCCAGGTCTTTTTCATTGATGGTTTTGCCCAGTGTTTTCCAATTAAGCACATAGTTATATATCTTGTTACTTCTACCCAAGTGCATGACCTTACATTTATCCCCATTAACATTATGTAACAGATTTTTATATACATATATAAGTACTGTAGGAATTTTAATGAAATATGAAATAACATTAATTTAATGTATGTTTAGTTTAAATCATATATTACTAGATGAAGGCCCGATGCTATCGCATCGGGAGGTCAGTAATGTCACGATGGGGGCAGGCTTTGTAGCGTTGAGAATCTCTCCCCCCCATGTGCTCACCCACCTATCCACTCTCTCTTTCCCTATGTGCTGACTTCTCCCGTCTGTGCGCTCTTCTTTGACGTCTACCCTATGTGCTATCCCCCCTTGTCTGCTGTCTCTTCTTCTTGTGCTGTGTTCTCCCCTCAAAGACAATACTGACATTACAGCAGGAGATCGCAGAGGATACATTTTGTGAGGTAAAATATTGTTTAAAAACAGTCAGTGAAATATTTTACCTGACAAAATGAATCCTTTCTGTGATCCCCTGTCGTAATCCCGGCGGCAGCGTGTTTGCGACGGTGTTCTGCTGATGGTACCACGCAAGAGGCTGCGTATGGCGAATACAGTGTGTGTGTGTTTGTGTGTGTGTATGTGGTGCATACAGCATATACAGTGTGTTTGTGTGTAGTGAGTATGGCGTATACAGTGTGTGTGTGTGGTGCGATGGTGTTCCGCTGGTGGTACCGCGCTAGAGGCTGGTACCACCAGCAGTTTCCATGTTGAGACACCCATGACTTGGGTCACAAAGGACAAGAAGACAGCGCCACAATGGATGGTGAAAAAATAGAAGCTTACTTTTTATTCTGCCTCCTGTAGCGACGTTTCGGTCACAAGACCTTTATCAAGCTTGATAAAGGTATTGTGACCGAAACGTCACTACAGGAGGCAGAATAAAATGTAAGCTTCTATTTTTTCACCATCCATTGTGGCGCTGTCTTCTTGTCCTTTGTGGTCTTGGTACGTTGTCCGGGATGGGCTCCCTGGTTTTGGACGTGAGTCCCTGTGTCCGCTGAGACCTTTTGCTTACAAAGAAAAGGGTGCGGTTTTGATTTTTTTTCTGTTTTGACCCATGACTTGGGTGTCCCAATATGGTGGTTGGTGAACTTCCGCCGCTTGGAATTCTGGGATCCGGACATATCTGGACTGAACAGGATGTGAAGACATTACAAGGCAAGTATATATATAGATAACCTACTTCGGTGCCTTTTTCATCATGTCTTAGTGGTTTTTGCTTGGAACTGGATTTTCTCAGTCCCCCATGACAGAACCATGGAGAGAGGGGATCCGCCCTTCAGGGACAGGAAACCTACAGAATAAAAGGGTGGTACCTCTCCTCCGCATCAGTTGGTTTTCTGTCCTTGAACGGGGAACCTTTTTTCGGTGTTGGTACCTGGCCATCCGAAGAGAAGATTAACGAGGATCTCGGAGCTGGCCAGTCCGAGTTCTGGCAGCAGGGAGGCCCCTGCCACGGCTGGTGTGTTATCTGAAGCCGCCACTGCTGGGACCGATGGATCTGCAGGGTGAGCGGGGGAAGCGCGGAGAGGTGGCAGGGGCTTCCTGGTCCTGGCAGGGCACTCGTGAGAACAGAGTGTGCCCTGGGTATACCAAGATGGATGCCGTGCCAGAAATGGTAAAGGACTTCCGGTTTTGGGGTGGGTGCATGCGCAGTGTGTGCCCTGGAGGACCAAGATGGCCGCCGCCCCGGATCTAAAAGCGGCACTTCCGGGTCCCCGGCGAGCGCGCACATTTGCAGTAAAAAAAAAACGCTTCCCCAGTAACGCAGCCACATGGGGGAGGGGCCGGAAATAAGTCGGTGGCAGATTCAAAAAAAGCGGTGAGTTGTGGAGCTCCTTGCTGATGCCGTCCCAGGTGATAACGATGGAGGACAGCAACCAGCAGCTCCAGCCGCAGCAGCCACCACCACAGCAGCAGCGACATCACCAGTGACAGAAGTCAGGTGTGCAGAGTAAGCGCTCTTCTGCCGACAACCGGAGTACTCGGTCTAGCAGCCATTCCACACAACGTAGCAAAAACTCCAGTGTGATGAACCAGTGGCTATCTCCGGAACTCTCATTGCAGGATCCTACCCCTCCTCCGGAACCGGTACCTGCAGCTGCATCAGATTGGTGAGTGATCTTCATGAAAGTTCACTGTTGTAATTGGGATCCCCTCTCTTCCCTTTATTGTACAGAAGAAAAAGAGCGGAAAAAATCAAAACACAGGTCCTGCCCCATGTGCGAAAATCCCCTACCACAGTCCTGGGATAAGAAGCTTTGTGACTCCTGTATAGGAAACCCCAAACTTTGCCTCTGAGCTGAGATCCACAAATAAGTCAGAGGTCGAGAGTGCGTTTAAGTCCCTTAGAGAAGGGGAAAAGGTCAAGAGGAAGGAATCCGTAGTATATTCCCAGTCAGAGTCCTATAGCTCTGGGGGTGGGGACTGAGAGATACTAGACTCTTCCCCCTCTTCCTCAGATGATGAAAGTGGGGTCCGTCACTGCTTTCCCCTAGATGAAGTAGATGCACTCGTGAAAGCAGTAAGATCTACTATGGGGGTGCTGGACCCTGGCCCTGACAAGACAGTCCAGGATATAGTTTTTGGGGGGTTAGGCCAAAAGCGGCGGAAAGTATTCCCCCTTAATGAGAATATTCAAGCCTTAATCAAAAAAGAGTGGGAGAAACCGGACAGGAAAAATTCGTCAGTACCCTCCCTTAAGAGAAAATATCCCTTTGAGGAGGAGGCTTCCACTTCATGGGATAAGGCCCCTAAACTTGACATTGCGGTGGCAAAGGCCTCAAAAAAATTTGCACTCCCCTTTGAGGACATGGGACCTCTAAAAGATCCCCTTGACAAAAGAGCAGGAGGATGTCTGAGACCAGCCATAGCAGCTACATGTACCTCTAGATCCCTAATGGTATGGGTGGATAAGTTAGAAAAGCAATTGCGGGAAGGAGTACCTAGGAATAAGGTGTTGGAATCCATCCCTATGATAAGGGGCACAGCGGCTTTTTTGGCGGATTCATCGGCTGACTCAATTAAACTTACATCTAAATCCGCAGCCCTTTCAAATGCAGCCTGTAGAACACTATGGCTTAAATGTTGGCCGGGCGAATTACAAATGAAACTGAAGCTCTGCTCGATCCCATGTGAATGTCATTTTTTATTTGGGGAGACTCTGGATGATATCCTGCAAAAAGTGGGGGATAATAAAACTAGTTTCCCTAATTTGACCCCACCATTACTGAAACGGTCCTTTTGGAATAGGAAATATTTTCGGAGAAGACCCCGAGGGAGCAAAACAGATGGGACGAGGGAAAGAGGAGAGACAGGGGTTTCCTCTTTGGGAATTCCTGCCGGGATAAAAATACCTCCAAGTGACAGCACCCCCAGGGTGGGAGGAAGGCTATCTCATTTCCTCCCGGACTGGGAAAAAATATCAACCAGCCCCAGGATACTAAACATAATCAGGTCAGGGCTTCAGATAGACTTTCTTTCCCTACCTCCTCCAAACTATGTGTTAACTCCCCTGAGGTCCTCCAACAAGAAGAAGCCCTAGAATGCGAAGTAATGAGACTAATAGACAAAGCCGTCATTCAGGAAGTCCCTCCTCAGAAAAGGGGGAAGGGGTTTTACTCCATGTTATTTCTAGTTCCAAAGCCAGATGGGTCCTTCCGGACAATAATAAACTTACGGAAGTTAAACAGTTATGTAAAGAATCAAAAATTCAAGATGGAATCAATAAATACAACCATCAAAATTCTGTTTCCGAACTGTTTCATGATTGTATTGGATCTCAGCGACGCGTATTATCACGTTCCCATTCACAAAGACTCACAAGAATTCCTCACACTGGCGGTGTCCATGAAAGGGAAAATAAGGGAATTACAGTACAGAACCCTTCCTTTCGGCATATCAGTCGCACCCCGCGTATTTACCAAACTGGTGACGGAAATGATGACTCATCTGAGAGAGCAGGATATCTTAATAGTCTCATACTTGGACGATTTTTGGATAGTGAGCGACTCTGCCCAACACTGCAGACAGCATGGGACAGAGTAATGAATACCCTAATAAATCCCGGCTGGCTTCTGAACCTACAGAAATCGAGGCTAGAGCCAAGCAGGGTTCAGGAATTCTTGGGTCTGATATTGGACTCTACAAAACAAGAATGTTGCCTCCCAGTTCAGAAAAAAACAAAAGATTATAAATCTAGTATCAAAGGCATTCTTAAACCCCTCCATGACATTAAGAAGGGCGATGTCACTACTGTGTTCCCTTTCTGCCTGTCTACCAGCAGGTCAGTGGGCACAACTTTACACAGGGTTCTCCAGTGGACATATTAAAAAACCAAGTTACACTGAGGGGTCGCTTAGAGGGTCACATGACTCTAAATTCAACCACTACTCATTCCCTAGTTTGGTGGAAGGATATCAACAACCTGTCAGAAGGAATCCCTTGGGTGATAGAGATATCTCAGAAAGTTACCACAGACGCAAGCCCAAGGGGTGAGGCGCTCACCTGGGCAACAAGGTCACTCAGGGGGTATGGACAGATCAGGAGCGCAAAGCATCCTCAAATGAAAAGAACTTTGAGCAGTGGGTCACGCCTTATCAGACTTCCTACACATTCTACAAGGGCATCATGTTCGGGTATTCTCGGACAATCGGGTGGTGGTAGCCTACTTAAACCATTAGGGGGAACCAGATCCCGAGTCCTAATGGACACCACTTCCAAGTTTCAATTGGCTGAGAACAAGCTTTTATCCCTTTCCACGTTGCACATTCTGGGGGTAGAAAATCAGAAGGCAGACTTTCTGAGCCATACTCAATTGAGACAGGGCGAATGGGCATTAAATCAGTCCATTTTCTATCAGATTGTGGAAATGTGGGGGACCCCAGTAATAGACCTGTTTGCCAACATCAACAACAGGAAAGTGGAAGCCTTTTGTTCTCTAGACCCCAGGGGGAACCCTCAGGCCTTAGATGCTTTCATAATCCCTTGAACACAGAGTCTTGCATACGCCTTTCCCCCAACCATTCTCATCCCAGCTGTTCTGCGGGAGGTCAGGGAGGGCAGATCAAGGTTAATATTAATAGCTCCCTTCTGGCCAAAAAGAACTTGGCTCTCCTGGCTGAGGATACTATCGGTCACCGATCCTTGGGTTCTTCCGGACCTCCCGGACCTTCTGTCTCAGGGACCTGTGTTCCACCCTCAGTCAGAGAATCTCCACTTAACAGTGTGGAATTTGAAAGGGCACTGCTGAAAGGAAGAGGGTTTTCGGATAAATTAGTCTCCACACTAATGGAGAGTAGGAAGACAGTCACCACTAAAATATATGGGAAAACCTGGGAAAAATTCCTATCCACTTCCGTAGTTAAAGTACAGGATGGGGTCCCAATTACTGAGATCTTGGAGTTTCTACAGAAGGGACTAGAACTGGGCCTGACAGTAAGTACCTTAAGGGTACAGGTAGCAGCTCTAGGAGCATTGTATAATGAAAAAATAGCAAGCAACTCTTGGATAGCACGATATATCAGGGCCGCCGCAAGGTCTAAGCCATTAGCTATTCAAAGGTTTCCACCTTGGGACCTAAATCTAGTTCTATCAGCTCTAACAGATCCCCCATTTGAGCCTATAGAGTCAATCCCTCTTAAAACTATATCACTTAAAACTGCTCTTCTGATAGCCCTAACATCAGCCAGGAGAGTAAGTGATCTCCAAGCCCCGTCTGCAGGTCCTCCCTTCACAAAAATTCTGGAGGATAGAGTTATCCTAAAACCTAACCCGGCCTATCTACCGAAGGTAGCATCCCGTTTCCATAGGTCCCAATAGATAATCCTTCCTTCCTTCTGCTCAAATCCTAAGAATAGGGAAGAAGAAAAATTGCACACATTAGATGTAAGAAGATGCCTGGTTCAGTACCTAGAGTCCACTCAGAGGTGCAGGAAGGAAGGGTCTCTCTTTGTCTGCTTTCAGGGACCTAGGAAAGGACTCAAGGCCTCCAAGAGCACTATAGCGCGATGGATAACAGATGCGATAGCCTTGGCTTACTCATCTTCTGGAAATGTAGTTCCAGAGGGGCTAAAAGCCCATTGCACAAGTTCTATGGCAACTTCCTGAGCTCAGAGGTCAGAGCTATCAATAGAACAAATCTGTAAGGCGGCCACCTGGTCATCACCTTCCACCTTTTTCAGGCACTATCGTCTAGACCTAGCCTCTTCGTCTGACTTAACCTTTGGAAGAAGGGTTCTTCAGGCTGTGGTCCCTCCCTAAGTTACAATCTCTGTAATTTTCTCCATGGTGCTGTCATGGGGGACTGGGAAAAGCATAGTTACTTACCGGTAAAGGTATTTCTCACAGCCCATGACAGCAGCTGCTTATTCCCCCCCCCCATCATGTGTGCGGTGAGCACGTTTTATTGTGTGTAATGTGTTTATGTATAGACACAGTGTTTTCCTGTTAAACAATATGATAAAAGCATATTTTTTGCTGTCACTAACCTGGAGGACCTCCGATGCTCTGTAAACCAACTGATGCGGGGGAGAGGTACCGCCCTTTTATTCTGTAGGTTTCCTGTCCCTGAAGGGCGGATTCCCTCTCTCCATGGTGCTGTCATGGGCTCTGAGAAGTACCGTTATTGGTAAGTAACTGTTGTTTTTTTTAATACAATAAAATATAACTATTCTTTGTACTATTGGATTGGTGGCAATAATTGTATATCCAAGGTATAGTGGAGCGCCCCCACACCGCCGCAGGGCCGAGGGGTACCCGGAGCCGGGCCTCTAGGTCTCAGTCCTGGGGTTGTCACGGTGGCTAGACCCGGTCCGTGGCCCTGTCTGTCAGTGGGGGACGTCCGGTGCAATAAGTGGTGTAGTAACGGTGTAGCGGTGCAGTTGTGGGGTGCAGGTCGCGGTAAATAACGAGGACACCAGGTTGCAGTCTCTTTACCTCTTTACTGAAGCTCTCTGGGTCCTCAGTCCAGAATACGGCTCACCAGGCTGCGCAAGTCCGGCCGGTCCAATGGCACTTCCAGAGCTCTCCTTGCAGGTGGAAATCGGTGCCTTCCTTCTAGCGCTATGTGTTGCAGTCCTTCCCTGCTGTGCTTACGGAAAGTACCCCACAACTGTTGTGTCTGTTTCTCGTGTTCCCTCACAACAACTTAATTCGCAATGATCTTCCTCGTCCCTCCAGATACTATGGTAGGAACGCACCCGTATGACGGGGAGGCTCGGAGATCTTCCGGGACTCTATCTGCGCCCCTCTCCTGTTGGTACCCCCCTTTGCCTTCCTGGGTGATGCGTGAGACAGTCCGCCTAAAGCTAACTGCCCTGCCGTAGGTCTGAGGTATGGCTTGAAACTCTTTACCTCCTCGGCGTTCCGGCCACCGGTAGTGCGCCTCAGTAAGGTGCTGCCTCTTTCAGCACAACCCTCACTGGTATCTCCTTTCGCTTGACTTCGTTTCTCACTCAGCACAATCTATCTCGCTTCTAGTCCTTTCTTGAGTCCCGCCGCTTCCAGGAGCCTGCGCGGACCCGTTACGTTCTTTCAATGCCAAGCCTCTGCCAGGATCCCACCCCTGGCAGAGACCCTACAGTCTCTCCCTTCACAACACCCCCTGCCACAGGGTGTTGCTCCGTTCAATCCCGTCAGCGTTCTCCCTAACTTCCTGCCTGACCCCCAGTTTACCCACTATGGTGGGGAGTGGCCTAATGAATAGCACCCTTAGCTCCCCCCGGAGGCCCAGCTGTGAAATGTATTGGTGACTGTGATACCTGCTCAGAGAACTCCTTCAGTGCCATCGAACGCACCATGGCCCCCCTTAGTGGCTGAGCCATGATACTGCAACGACCAGGACTCTGGGGCGCTGCACTCCCCCCTGGTTAAACACAGTACTCCGGGACTGGGAAGAAAAACAACAATACAGGTTAGCAAAAAGACATACAATTTTGTTGAGTGCAAATAACAGTAAGTATACTTAAGTAGGCTTCCCTTTATGGGAGGTGAGGACACTTTTAACGTTACAAACATAATCAACATTATAAATTACAGAGCATAAATAACTTCTGTTACCCAACCGGGTATTCTACTTAGTGCAATTTTTGGAACAATAACTTAACATTGCCTTTAAGAAACTCACACTCTTAGTCTATCAAAGGCCTTCCTATAATCACATTATAAGGCATTTCAACTTTACATTCTCCTTCTTGTGAACCTGCAGGACCGCCTGTCCCTACGGCACCAGACCTACTGCCTCTCCTTTCTTTTACAGGACCGCCCTGTTCAGCCAGGGCCTACTGCCTTTCGCTACTATACACAGTATAGACATAACATTCCTTTCATTTAAAGAACTCTGAGCCCGCTCTACTCGGCTCCTTTAAGGACTCACTCTCTAACCCCTACGGGTTCACTCTCTGTCCTTAGTAACAAAGTAACTTTTCAATGGGGACGCGGGGTTTACCTTCTATCCTCACCTTCATTATTACTTTTTTTACTTTCAACTATGCAGGCTTCTACATCTACCCCTACGGGCTCTCTGCATCTTTCCTTTCTACAAAACATTATTCAGATTTCACATTTCAACAACTTCAACACATATAACTCGGCATGTAAAACAGTTACATTTTCTTTTTCAAGGCATCATTATCACATTACTGTTCGGTAACAGTATCTCTTTCAAATTTACTTCGTCACATCCCCTTTAAGAGGGGACCAAGTCTTTCTGAGGTAGCTCGTCTTCTCAGCCTACCAGTCTTATGCAAAGTTCCAGTCCGGGATCTTCACAAAGTGTCTTTAACTAGGACTAGTAGGAAAGGTTTCTTCGCAAAGTGTCTTTAACTAAAACCAGTAGAGAAGGAATCTTCGCAAAGTGTCTTTTGGCTAAAACCAGTAGGGAGCACCTTTAAGAAGGTGCAACTATTTACAAAGGAAAGTTCGAATCATGCACAGTCCATGATTTCTGCAGTTCTCTTTTTTAAAACTGTATAAACTTCAGGAAACAACAGTGACCCCGGGTCAACAAAGGGGTCACCTTTAACCCTAGACGGGTTTAGTAGCAAACAGGAACAGTTAAAGGAATGAACAGTTAACTATTTACATTTTCATGGTATCGAGGTTTATTCTTCTTCTGGTGGCTTGGGTTCCTGGAACCCAGCCGCCGTGGTGCCAGTGTCCGCGGTCCGGACATGCAGATGGACTCGACTGGCCAACTCTGGGGCTGCTACTAGGCGTACTGTTGCAATGGTGACAAGATCGGGTACTCCCGGGACCAGGTCTGGGGTAGCAAGTGCTGCGGCTCCAGACATACACCGCCGAACATTCCGTGCATACCACCCGAGGGGGTTCAAGTGGCGGCTGTAGGTCACTGGATCCCCCTTTTGTAACGGTTCTCCGCTTCGGCCACAACAGGGAGCCCTCACATTACAATGTGCAACAAAAACATCAGTATCCAGTCCCGGCTCGTGTATGAGGCCCCACCCCCTTTTTACATGGTAGGCCAACACAGTGCCCCGCCTTACCGCGTCTCTGTCATCCCATGCCGGGGGGGGTTGTTGTACTTTCGATGGGCCCATCGACTCAGCTCCTTTCCGTCCTTTCCACTGCAGAATCAAGCACTGTCTATATTGTTCCCATGTAAGCACCGCAAGAGTGGACCCGTTCTCCCGGGATCCATCCGCTCTAAACCAGGGGGTGTCCCACCGAAGAACTACTCCATCTAAGCTCACATCCACGGGTTCCCCCACTCCAGTCGACAGCGGTGGCACCATCCTCCCTAGGTCATCGGGGGATAGCACCATTAGCCCTGCCGAGATAAGTCGCTCCCTACTGAGATGGAGGTGGGTCATGGAAGCGGGCTCGTGGAGGGGAGCAGGGACGTCGGCCATACCTGCGCCTAATGTGGTTCCATCGGTGTCGCTCCGGTCCGTTAACGAGGACACTGGAGTCGGCTGCAGCCCGGACCGGGGCTCCTCCAATGGGATGCTCGGATTCGGCTCCGCTTGCTGTGATTCCTCCTCCTCTAACTCCGAGGTCGGGATTGGTGGACGTAGCTCTGCTGTCGGGTCCGCGGGCTTCCGGTCCATCTCCGGTGAAGAAAGGCAGGCCGGAACCGCTTCTTCCTCGCTCAGGCACTCGCCGTTCATCATCGCTGCCTGATAGTCGGTGGCAGTGCATGCACCTAACTCCGCCATTTCTCCGAGGTCGAGCTTCTCTGTCGCCAGCTTCTCGCCGATGCATATCAAGGGGTGTTTCTCTTCTGCTCTGGGGCAGGTCATCTCTTTGCAGCCAGAAGTGCAGGGGGCGGTAGCCATTTCTCGCGCCACACTGGGAGTCTCCGCCCATAACACACCCTCCTTCTCCTGGGGTGTAGCAATGGCGGCGCCTTTTGGCGGGAACTTTTGGCGGCTAATAGCGCAGCACAATCTTGCAATAAAGCACAGTAAATCACAGTCTCTAGGCACACATGACCTGATTCTTCAGGCTTAAGTAGATCCTGTTCGTGACGCCAAGTTTGGAGCGCCCCCACACCGCCGCAGGGCCGAGGGGTACCCGGAGCCGGGCCTCTAGGTCTCAGTCCTGGGGTTGTCACGGTGGCTAGACCCGGTCCGTGGCCCTGTCTGTCAGTGGGGGACGTCCGGTGCAATAAGTGGTGTAGTAACGGTGTAGCGGTGCAGTTGTGGGGTGCAGGTCGCGGTAAATAACGAGGACACCAGGTTGCAGTCTCTTTACCTCTTTACTGAAGCTCTCTGGGTCCTCAGTCCAGAATACGGCTCACCAGGCTGCACAAGTCCGGCCGGTCCAATGGCACTTCCAGAGCTCTCCTTGCAGGTGGAAATCGGTGCCTTCCTTCTAGCGCTATGTGTTGCAGTCCTTCCCTGCTGTGCTTACGGAAAGTACCCCACAACTGTTGTGTCTGTTTCTCGTGTTCCCTCACAACAACTTAATTCGCAATGATCTTCCTCGTCCCTCCAGATACTATGGTAGGAACGCACCCGTATGACGGGGAGGCTCGGAGATCTTCCGGGACTCTATCTGCGCCCCTCTCCTGTTGGTACCCCCCTTTGCCTTCCTGGGTGATGCGTGAGACAGTCCGCCTAAAGCTAACTGCCCTGCCGTAGGTCTGAGGTATGGCTTGAAACTCTTTACCTCCTCGGCGTTCCGGCCACCGGTAGTGCGCCTCAGTAAGGTGCTGCCTCTTTCAGCACAACCCTCACTGGTATCTCCTTTCGCTTGACTTCGTTTCTCACTCAGCACAATCTATCTCGCTTCTAGTCCTTTCTTGAGTCCCGCCGCTTCCAGGAGCCTGCGCGGACCCGTTACGTTCTTTCAATGCCAAGCCTCTGCCAGGATCCCACCCCTGGCAGAGACCCTACAGTCTCTCCCTTCACAACACCCCCTGCCACAGGGTGTTGCTCCGTTCAATCCCGTCAGCGTTCTCCCTAACTTCCTGCCTGACCCCCAGTTTACCCACTATGGTGGGGAGTGGCCTAATGAATAGCACCCTTAGCTCCCCCCGGAGGCCCAGCTGTGAAATGTATTGGTGACTGTGATACCTGCTCAGAGAACTCCTTCAGTGCCATCTAACGCACCATGGCCCCCCTTAGTGGCTGAGCCATGATACTGCAACAACCAGGACTCTGGGGCGCTGCAATAGCATAGGGTATAAGCATCCAGTAAAGGCTATGGGGCTGTTCACATGTATTTAGTGCTTTGTGACACAAGCATCTGAGATTAAAAAAGTGGATAAATGTCCATTTCTCATTCGAGTCATGGATCAAATTTGCCAAAGTCAATAGTCCATGAAAAAAATGGATACCACATGAATGCCATCCATATGTCATTTGTGTGCTGTTCATTTTTTTTTATTGTTAAATGGATGGGAGAAGCCGGGAACTGTATTTTTCAGACAAGCAAAACAGATATCAAACATACATGGTGAAAAATGGCTACAAATTGGATACACAAATAGAAAAATATTGATGTCAAAATGAGACTTAAAGAAGCGCTCCCATCAAAGTTTTCATCCACTTAATACATTGCAGTCATCATATTATATAACACTGTGTATTTACAATTGCTCATTTTGCCTTTCTACCCAGCTAATTCATCTCTTTTCTCTGCTCTATTTAGAAACAGGAAGTCTCTTGTCCCTGCATTTATCATTCCCCTCTTCCACTACTGACCCAGCTGCTTCCTTCTCCCCCTGCCAGGAGCTTTTACAGTGACTTACGAGCCATACATGGAAAAGTGACCTCCTGTTTCTACATAGAGATAAGAAGGATTCAGCTAGTCAGTTTATAATCACGGGATGTCATAGACCTGATGGAAAAGAGAAGAATTAGCTAGGTAAAAAGGCAAAATGAGCAATTGTAAGTACACAGTGCTATGATGATTGCAATATATTATGAGGATAAAACTTTTGATGGGAGGAGTGCTTCGTTAACTCATTACCAAGTTTATTTCACTTAGGGCAAAGTTTCAGTTTCCTGTCCTAACTATACTTAGTAGCACCAGTTCATATACCCACTTTTTTTTCGACTAACCAAGCTCCTACAAACAATGTATAGCAACAGAATTGTGGCATGCTCCAAACAACTACAGCATTTTTTGTATATACGGTATGGCTTCCAGCAGAACATCTACAATACTGCACGCTGGCTTTACAACTACTTTATGTATGCACTACTGCAAGGGCTCCATGCACAGGGCTCTACCACAAGTCTCAGCCCTCAGGGTCATATCACTTGCAGCAGATTTGTTAAAGAAATTTTTGCAACTGAACATCTTCTTTAGGTTTAATTCACGCATGCATTATACTCATATGTGTGGTGTCTGTTTTAAGATGGATACCACACTGTCCCGACTGGTTCCATTAAACTCGCAAGCCACATGCGCACGTTTGTAAGCCAAAACCAGGAGGGGGTGATAAATACAGAAGTGGTGCCATGTTTCTAATATACTGTTCTTCCGATTGTTCCACTCCTGGTTTTGCTTACAAATACTTATGTGAAAAACTCAACAAATTCTGATTGCGTGCACGTAGCCTAAAACCACATTCACACCGCAGTACTTGGTCAGTATTTTGCATCAGTGATTGTATGCAAAAGCCAGAAGTGGAACTTGCAGAGATCTAATACTGAGCAAAAATACTGATGTGTGAATAAAAACTTTTCCTGATCCATTTGTGTGGATCAGCATAAGAAGAGTTTGTATGTTCTCCCCGTGTTGCGTGAGGTTTCTCTAGGTTTTCAGGTTTCCCCCCACAGTCCAAAGACAGGAAATTTAGACTGTGAGCTCCAATGGGGACAGTGATGATGACGATGGCTGAAAAGTGCTGTGTGATTATTGGCGCTATATAAACGAGTTAAATTAATAATGTTTTTAACTGATCTATTGGTAAATAGTCAAATTGTCAATAGAACAATCTTCAGATAGTTTACCTGTTTTACTTTTTAAAAACGGATGTGAGAAAAAAATCAGATGCAAAACAGTTGATGCATGGGAGGAAAGCCGTTCTTTTTTGATGGCTATAAGAATAGAAATGGATGTGTGAATGTAGCCTGAGGCTGTAGTGCCCATGATCTGGAACCAGCAGCACTTTGGATGCAGCGTATGTTCGCTGTGTCCAAAGCACTGCCTCTGTTGAACACATCCAATGCATTCTATTCTATTTCTCTTCTCGGCAAGATAAATACGGTAGATATGCTGCGGTCTTGAAATATGCGCCGCATGCCAGTCTCGATGGGTGATCCGCAGGTGACTACGGACACATAATGGACATGCGATTTCTAGAAATCCGATCCACTATGCTGTAACTTCTGGCCGCTGCGGGTTTGATGCTGCATAAATATGCATTGTCAAACCCACAGCAATTACTGATCGTGGGCATATACCCTTATACATATGAATGGGATAGTTTTGCATAAAGAACTCACAGTCAGAATACAGACTATGATGTCCCAATTAGCCATATGTCTCCTAAACTGAGTCCGGCAGCATGATATACCGTATGTCTAAAACGTTGAGTTCAGGTCTAGACATTGGGGTCTGCACGGAGATCATGAATGTCAGACTTGTAAAACTGTCCTTAGTCACATTGTCATTGAATTGAGGAGTAGTGTCCTTGTGTCACTCCCACATCAGTCAAAAGAAGGACATTGAAACCTGTTCTTACGACCTGTGCGTGTCCAGGCAGTGGGACCTCCAGCGATCTTACACATCAATTTTCCTGTAAATAGTTGATGAGTGTCTTTATAGTCTAGCCTCGTTAGTTAATGATCTGTGAACCTTTGTGGGCAGTATAATATCAGTGGAAGTTTTCAGGTTCTATCGGTGTCTCAGCCACCTGGCTTCCTCCTTCGGACACAGGGGCGGACTGGGCCGGGTGGCAGGAATGCATATGCCCCCCGGTCCGGTGTCTGAGCAGCTGCACAGGGCCGCTGGAGGACCGGCAGCGATTTTAATACATAGCGCGCTGCATCCCTCCAGCCGGCCCTTTAAAACTTAGCCAGGTCCTGTGTGTGCGTGTTGCCCGCGCTGATAAGTGCCACGGAGGCCCACGCTAGTGCGCAAGCACGGCCGCGGTCCTAGTTCCTGCGCGTGCTCGTCTGCTGCCCATGTCAGCGCGGGCAAGCAGGAGACCACGCGTGCACATGGAGTTATTTGAAAAGGCCAGCGCGCATAGGGTGCCTCCACCTGACTGTGTCTGAGGCTGGCCGGCCTGCACCAGCGTCAGAGAAGACGGCTCACCAATGCCTGGGATCCTCTTCACCGCCGACGCTGGACAGGACCCGACCCACCTCAGCTCTTCATCCTCCTGACCTCCCCCCCATCTCAGGGACCTTGGTGAGTCCCAAGATGATTTTTTTTAATGTATATACAGCAGTTGCACCTATATAATGTGTATTGACTGCTATGTATACATTATATAGGTGATGCTGCTGTGTATAATCACTATACCACTATAATGTATGTATAGCAGTCTATATCTTATATACTGTAGGTGACACTGCTACTGATGCGTATATACCTGATATAGGTGACACTGCAGTGTGTGTGTATATATACATATATACACACACATGTATGTATACACATATATGTACATAAAAAGTTAAATAAAAAAGACTCAAGGCACGGTACACATAAACTCTTGTGTAAAGGAGGGAACCATCACCACCAATGTGCACCAATGGAAAATGTACTGGACAAATCGGAACAAAACATGAGAGCACGAAGAAAAACCCGAAACACAGTCCAAAATAAAGTATATATAACAATGTTTATTAAAATATATGGTAGAGTGGAACGGTGGAAAGAATACCATAAAAAGCACTACACCAGGGACAAATGAATGGCACTTAAAAACAGATTATACATATACCCACAGTGGAGGTTCAGCATGTATGCATGCCATATAGAAGTAAGTAACAGTCATACCAAATCTATAATATACAGTGCATGTGCAACAAAGATAAAATGGTGGCGAAAACCAAATAAAGAAAATTACTGGTGCTAAATAAGGCCAATGTGTAACATAGTAAACATAGTAACCCGAAAAATGTAAAGCAGTATGCGGGCAGAAGACTAAATGAAAACAAGGCCAGAGCCACCTGGTATTTACCTGCTATGTAAAGTGAAAGTCCCTGGGATGTGCAGAGCCCCGACGCGCGTTTCGGCGTCTGCCTTCGTCAGTCATATATGTACATGTATACACAGCAGTATCACCTATATAACGTATATGCACATCAGTAGCAGGGTCACCTATATAAGATGTAGACTGCTGTACATACATTATATAGGTGGTATAGTGATTATATACATCATTATCAACTATATAATGTATATATAGTAGTCTATACACATTATATAGGCAATACCGCAACTGATGTGTATATAGGTGACACTGTTGTATATATATGTCGTTATATAGGCAATACTGGTGTGTGTGTGTGTGTGTATACACACACATGTACATATATACACAACAGTATCACCTATTTATAACATATACACATTAGTAGCAGTATTGCCTATATAATGTACATAGACTGCTGTATACATGATATATAGGTGATACTATCATTATATACAGCAGTAGCAGTATCGCCTATATAATGTGTATCCAACATTTGCAGTATCACCTGTATAATGTATAGACTACTGCATAAATGTTGTATAGGTGATACTGCTGTGTATAGCAGCACTATCTATCTGTGTCTAATGTATATATATATGTATATATATATATATATATATATATATATTTTCAGTTTCATCTATATAATGTGTGTACAGCAGTCACAGTATCACATACAATATATTGGTGATTCTACAACTATACACATCAGTCGCAGTGTCAACTATATATTGTATATACAGTAGTTTCAATATGATATATGTTCAGCAGTCGCGGTGTCTTCTATGTACATCAGCATCGGTGTCTCCTATGTGATGTATGCATCATAATATGGTATAATGCTGTCCTAATTACCGTATATTGTAGAGATGTGTGTGTGTGTGTGTGTATATATATATATATATATATATATATACAGTATATATACTAGACTGTGGCCCGATTCTAATGCATCGGGTATTCTAGAATATGCATGTCCCCGTAGTATATGGACAATGATGATTCCAGAATTCGCGGCAGACTGTGCCCATCGCTGATTGGTCGAGGCAACCTTTATGACATCATCGTCGCCATGGCAACCATTATGACATCTACGTCGATACTGTGCCCGTCGCTGATTGGTCGAGGCGAATTCGCGGCAGACTGTGCCCGTCGCTGATTGGTCGAGGCAACCTTTATGACATCATCGTCGCCATGCTGTGTCCGTCGCTGATTGGTCGAGGCCTGGCAGCCTCGACCAATCAGAGACGCGGGATTTCCAGGACAGACAGACAGACAGAAAAACCCTTAGACAATTATATATATAGATATATATGTATCTATATATATAATTGTCTAAGGGTTTTTCTGTCTGTCCTGGAAATCCCGCGTCTCTGATTGGTCGAGGCCGCCTGGGCCTCGACCAATCAGCGACGGGCACAGTATCGACGTAGATGTCATAATGGTTGCCATGGCGACGATGATGTCATAAAGGTTGCCTTGACCAATCAGCGATGGGCACAGTCTGCCGCGAATTCTGGAATCATCATTGTCCATACACTACGGGGACATGCATATTCTAGAATACCCGATGCGTTAGAATCGGGCCACAATCTAGTATATATATAATTGTCTAAGTGGTACTTCCGTCTTTCTGTCGGCAACTTCAGTCACGGAAATCCTGCATCACTGATTGGTCTCGCCAGCTGCCTGTCATGGCTGCCGCGACCAATCAGCGACGGCCACAGTCCGATTAGTCCCTCCCTACTCCCCTGCAGTCAGTGCCCGGCGCCCGCATACTCCCCTCCAGTCACCGCAAACACGGGGTTAATGTCAGCGGTAACTGACCGCGTTATGCCGCAGGTAACGCACTCCGTTATCGCTGCTATTAACCCTGTGTGTCCCCAACTTTTTACTATTGATACTGCCTATGCAGCATCAATAGTAAAAAGATGTAATGTTAAAAATAATAAAAAAACTAAAAACCTGCTATTCTCACCTTCTGTCGTCCGACGATGCGCTCGCGCCTGCCGTCATCTTCCGTTTCCAGAGATGCATTGCGAAATTACCCAGAAGACTTAGCGGTCTCGCGAGACCGCTAAGTCATCTGGGTAATTTCGCAATGCATCCTGGGAACGGAAGATGGCGGCAGCCGCTCGCGCATCGCCAGAGCTTCACTGGATCCCGGCGGGTGAGTATATAACTATTTTTTATTTTAATTATTTTTTTTAACAGGGATATGGTGCCCACACTGCTAAATACTACGTTGGCTGTGTTATATACCGTGTGGCTGCTATATACTACATGGGCAGTGTTATATGCTGCGTGGGCTGTGTTATATACTGCGTGGGCTGTGCTATATACTACGTGCCCTGTGTTATATACTGTGTGGCCTGTGCTATATACTACGTCGCCTGTGTTATATACTGTGTGGCTGCTATATACTGCGTGGGCTGTGTTATATAGTACGTGGGCAGTGTGATATACTGTTTGGGTTGTGTTAGATACTGCATGGCCACTGTTATATACTGCGTGGCCTGTATTAATGCATCGGGTATTCTACAATATGTATGTATATAGCAGCCACATAGTATATAGCACAGGCCACGTAGTATTTGTCTAGTATATACTACATGGCTCCTATACACTACGTGGCCTGTGCTATATACTATGTGGCTGCTATATACATACATACATACATACATATTCTAGAATACCCGATGCGTTAGAATCAGGCCACCATCTAGTATATATATAATATAGAAAGCAAGAGTGTAGAGATGTTTGTAAAGTGTAGAGATGTTTATATAGTATGGCGCTATGTATATAGTGTGGAATTCACACTATATATACACTGCTGCCACATCTCTACACTATATAATATATACACCGCTCTATATTCCTTAACACGGTATATAATATGCCTCTGTGTATATAATAGATTGTAGTATACCATATAAACTTGTGTATAAGCTGAGTTTTTCAGCATATTTTTTTTGGCCTGAAAACACCCCCCTCGGCTTATACACGAGTCATTGTCCCAGAAAAACGGAGGGGGAGCAGCGGGTCACAGAATATTCCAGCACCGTGAATATTCATTTCTCTTATAGCGTTCTCAGCCACAGCCGCCGGCTTCCAGCACACATCCTACTTACCTTCCCTGCGCTCCCTCGCTGCATCTCGTTCTGGCGCCAGCAGCTCTTCAGACCGAGTGATCACGTGTCTTCCGCTCATTAAGGTAATGAGTATTCACCCCTCTCCACTCCCATAGGCGTGGGTAAATATTCATTACCTTAATGAGTGGGGGACACATAATCACCCGACCACAGGAGCTGCTGGCACCAGAACGAGATGCTGCGAGGGCGTACAGGGAAGGTAAGTAGGATGTGTTTTTTTTTTATCGGAACCATGCATACATGAACAAGGAAGGAGCCATGCATACAAGGACGGGGATAAGGAGCCATGCGTACAAGGACGGGGATAAGGAGCCATGCATACAAAAATGGGAATATGAGGCCCATGCATACAAGGACGGGGATAAGGAGCCCATGCAGACAAAGATGGGGATAAGGAGCCATGCATACAAAGACGGGGATGAGGAGCCATGCATACAAGGACGAGGATAAGGAGCCATGTATACAAGGACGGGGATAATGAGCCATGGATGCAAGGACGGGGATAAGGAGCCATGCATACAAGGATGGGGATAAGGAGCCATGCATACAAGGATGGGGATAAGGAGCCATGCACACAAAGACAGGGACGAGGGAGCCATGCAGACAAGGATGGGGATGAGGAGCTATGCATACAAGGATGGGGATAAGGAGCCATGCATACAAGGACAGGGACGGGGGAGCCATGCAGACAAGGATGGCGATGAGGAGCTATGCATACAAGGACTGGGATCAGGAGCTATGCATACAAGGACAGGGATGGGGGAACCATGCATACAAGTACGGAGATGAGGAGCTATGCATACAAGAACGGGGATAAGGAGCCATGCATACAGGGACAGGGGAGCCATGCATACAAGGACGGTGATGTGGGGACAATGCATACCTGGCTTATACTCGACTCAATAAGCTTTCCCATTTTTCTCTGGCAAAATTAGGTGCCTCGGCATATACTTGGGTCGACTTATACTCAAGTATATATGGTATATTGTGGAGCTGTGTATGCTTCTACTGTCCTGCATAAATGGTGTAATTCCCAGTATCTATTCTTATTATGCATGTGTGTGTATCTGTCTATCTATCACTCTGATTAATTGTGAGAAAAGTAGCGTACACTTCATTGATCCATGTGGCAACGTTTCGGATCCATAACTGCACATTTCTCTGATATGGAAGTGAAATGTTGCCACATGGACTAATAAAGAGTATAAAAAAAAAATCGGTTCCATTTTCTTCCACAAAAGTGGTACGATTCTCTTCTCACTTGCTGTCCGTGTGCAGTCGTTTGTTTTTTTTCTCAGCAGATGTTGCAGTCTGATACACGGCGAGTCAGACCTTTGAGGAGATGGAGAAATTAATTTCTCCGTCTCCTCCACACCTGTGCTGTGAGAGCATTGGAGCACTGACACTTGGCTCATGCTCACAGCAGAGCAAGAGCCGGGTATCGTTGGCAGATCACATCCGATGCCATATGCTACTGTGATTCCACCCTAATGAGCACCAGTATTAAAGGGTACCTGTCACCCCCCCAGGCGTTTTTAACTAAAAGAGCCACCTTGTGCAGCACTAATGCTGCATTCTGTGAAGGTGGCTTTTTTTAGTTCTGGTCCCTTCCAATGCTGAAGTAATCGTTTTTAGAATTTGCCTGTCATACCTGTAGTTTGTTAGGGGGGCATGTCTTTTCCCCTCTGATCAAACGCCTCCCAGCCATCACTCAGTACTCTGCACGCTGGGCGCCGCCTCCTCTTCCTTCTCTAGCGTCCCCGGCGCCTGCGCTGTAAGTTTTTTATCGGGCATGTGCAGTTTGCGCTGCCCTTCGAACTTACAGCGCAGGCGCCGGGGACGCTAATGAAGGAGAGGAGGCGGCGCCTGGCTCCAGAGCAGAGACTGCTGGGTGGCAGGAGGAGCGCTGGTCCCCTGTGAGGGAGATGGCGCCTCTGCTGTGACTCCTCTGCAGAGTGGTCACTGGGCGCTGTCCTCCTCAGTCCTCTGCCATCCTCTGGGCTCTCCTCGTCCCCAGGGTGTCCCCGGTGCCTGCCTGCGGTGTAAAGAGCACCATGTAAATGGACCTGTGGTCGATCATGTGCACTGTGGCGCCATTCACATGTGGCTTTTCAAATAATACCTTTAAGAGGAGTCTTGAAGGACAGGACAAAGTATAGCAAAATTCACTGATCGGGGATGGGGAGTGTTATAGTATGTGGGCTGGTGGGGTTTGTGTGGCAGGGCTGTTTTTTTTTGTCCCAGTCCGGCCCTGTGTGTGTGTGATTATATAGTGTGTGTGTGTGTGTGTGTGTGTGTGCAGCGCCCCAGAGACCTGGTCGTTGCAGTAACGTCACTCTGCCACTAAGGGGAGTGATGGTAGATCTGATTGCACTAAAAGAGTTCACCTGACCAGGTATCACAGTCACACATTACACTTCACACTCTGGCCACCAGGGGGAGCAAAAGGTTCTATGTATTAGGCCACTCCTCACACTCTGGTAAAACTGGGGCTTGGATAGGAAGTTAGAGAGAAGCTGACTGGGTTTTGCCCAGGTAACATCTAGTGAGAGAAGAGGTTGCTTGGAAGGACTCAGGGAGGTCCCTGTCAGGGGTAGGATCCTGGCAGTGGCCTAGCACAGGACAGATCGTTACGGAGCCGTGCCTGCACCTCATTGCGGCGGCATCTTAAGAAAGGACACGAAGCGAAGTATATTGTGGAGAAGTGAGAAACGAGATCACAGCACAAAGGTGATAGAACCAGAAGGATTCGTGCCCCGAGATCGGCAACATCCTTCTGAGGCGCGTAGCCGGTGGCCGGAACGCCGAGGAAGTAATAGACTCTACGCATTACTTTGAACTACGGCAGGGCAGTTAACTTTAGGTTGGCTGTCTCACCTTTACACCTATTGAAGACAACGGAGGCAATTGTGGGAGAGGGGTGTCTCTAGGGTCCCTATAAAATAACTCCAGGCCTACCCCGTCATACGGGTGCGTCCTATCCATATCATCTGGGGGACGGAGAGAAAGAACAGAAACATACATGACAGTTGTGAGGACTATCCCGTGGTGCCGGTCTCAGCCAGCCCTGTTAACAGTGCTCTGGATTGCGGATGCCAAAGCCTTCAGTAAAAGGTAAAGAGACTGCAACCCTGTGTCCTCGTCATTTACTGCGACCTACACCATCACCTACATCTTTAATTGGGCGCCCCTTAACAGGACCATGGACCGGGTCAGGCCACCGTGACAACCCCAGAACCGAGAGACCCGGTACTGAGTACCCCGCTGCCCTGCACTTGGGGGCCGCTCCATGTGTGTGTGTGTGTGTCCATGAGATTATACAGTGGGGCTGTGCGTGTCATTATACAGTGGGGCTGTGCCTGTTATTATACAGTGGGGCTGTGCCTGTCATTATAAAGTGGGGTTGTGTGTGTGACTGTCACTATATACAGTAGCACTGTGTGTGTGTCAATATATACACTCACCGGCCACTTTATTAGGTACACCATGCTAGTAACGGGTTGGACCCCCTTTTGCCTTCAGAACTGCCTCAATTCTTCGTGGCATAGATTCAACAAGGTGCTGGAAGCATTCCTCAGAGATTTTGGTCCATATTGACATGATGGCATCACACAGTTGCCGCAGATTTGTCGGCTGCACATCCCAAAGATGCTCCATACAAGGCAGGATGGATCCATGCTTTCATGTTGTTTACGCCAAATTCTGACCCTACCATCCGAATGTCGCAGCAGAAATCGAGACTCATCAGACCAAGCAACGTTTTTCCAATCTTCTACTGTCCAATTTCGATGAGCTTGTGCAAATTGTAGCCTCAGTTTCCTGTTCTTAGCTGAAAGGAGTGGTACCCGGTGTGGTCTTCTGCTGCTGTAGCCCATCTGCCTCAAAGTTCGACGCACTGTGCGTTCAGAGATGCTCTTAGGCCTACCTTGGTTGTAACGGGTGGCGATTTGAGTCACTGTTGCCTTTCTATCAGCTCGAACCAGTCTGCCCATTCTCCTCTGACCTCTGGCATCAACAAGGCATTTCCGCCCACAGAACTGCCGCTCACTGGATTTTTTTTCTTTTTCGGACCATTCTCTGTAAACCCTAGAGATGGTTGTGCGTGAAAATCCCAGTAGATCAGCAGTTTCTGAAATACTCAGACCAGCCCTTCTGGCACCAACAACCATGCCACGTTCAAAGGCACTCAAATCACCTTTCTTCCCCATACTGATGCTCGGTTTGAACTGCAGGAGATTGTCTTGACCATGTCTACATGCCTAAATGCACTGAGTTGCCGCCATGTGATTGGCTGATTAGAAATTAAGTGCTAACAAGAAGTTGGACAGGTGTACCTAATAAAGTGGCCGGTGAGTGTATATCTATATATAATTAGACAATTATATAATTGTCTAAGGGGTACTTCCGTCTTTCTGTCCTCAACTTCCGTAATGGAAATCCCGCATCGCTGATTGGTCTCGCCAGCTGCCTGTCATGGCTGCCGCGACCAATCGGCGACGGGCACAGTCCGATTAGTCCCTCCCTACTCCCCTGCAGTCAGCGCCCGGCGCCCGCATACTCCCCTCCGGTCACCGCTCACACAGGGTTAATGCCAGCGGTAACGGACCGCGTTATGCCGCAGGTAACGCACTCCGTTATCGCTGCTATTAAACCTGTGTGTCCCCAACTTGTAATGTTAAAAATATAAAAAAAAAAAACAAAAAACCTGCTATTCTCACCTTCTGTCGAGGCGGGCGCGGCTGCCGCCAGCTTCCATTCCCAGAGATACATTGCGAAATTACTCAGAAGACTTAGCGGTCTCGCGAGACCGCTAAGTCATCTGGGTAATTTTGCAATGCATCCTGGGAACGGAAGATGGCGGCAGCCTCGCACGCATCGCCAGAGCTTCGCTGGATCCCAGCGGGTGAGTATATAACTATTTTTTATTTTATAAATGGCGCCCACACTGCTGTATACTACGTAGGCTGTATACTACGTAGGCTGTATTATATACTGCGCGGCTGCTATATACTACGTGGCCAGTGTTAGATACTATGTGGGCTGTGTTTTGTACTGTGTGGGCTGTGCTATATACTACGTGGACAGTGTTATATACTGTGTGGGCTGTGTTAGATGCTACGTGGCCTGTGTTATATACTACGTGGCCAGTGTTGTATACTGGGTGGCTGCTAAATACTGCGTGGGCTGTGTTATATAGTACGTGGGCTGTGTTATATACTGCGTGGCCACTGTTATATATTGCGTGGCCTGTATTAACGCATCAGGTATTCTACAATATGTATGTATGTATATAGCAGCCACATAGTATATAGCACAGGCCACGTACTGTTTGTCTGCTATATACTACATGGCTCCTATATACTACGTGGCCTGTGCTATATACTATGTGGCTGCTATATACATACATACATACATACATACATATTCTAGAATACCCAATGCATTAGAATTGGGCCACCATCTAGTATATATATATATATATATATATATATATATATATATATATAATCGCATGCTTGCAGTCACAAGACCACCTGTTCCCGGTGCTGTCACCAGAGAATCCTCACAGTGCGCACGATATGAGGATTCACACATAGTGACTGTAGACATGTAGCATAAGATCCGACTACCCCTTTAAGGATGGGCCGCAACTCATGGGTCACTGCTGTATGCTTGCCCCCCAGGCTGAAATTTGCCAGCCCCTGTTCGGACACACTAGTGAGGCTAGACTAGTCTTGCTGGGCTCCTCACCCCCAGACTAGTCCTGCCACAGATCTTCTTATTGTGCAACCCTAAGATGATTGACAGCTTGCATACAAGACTCATTATGGTAAGACCCATATACAGTTTCTCAATCACACCCAAGGTGGCACGATTAGAAGATCGGAGGCTAGACTAGTCTGGGGGAAAAGATGCACCGTTGGACTATTACTGCCTCATTAGTATATGCAAGGCTGCAGCATAAAAGTACATTCCTCATTGATGGCAACATTAGTAATCCACCTCCAACAATCAGAATGCATACTTCTATATTAGTGGTTGGGGACCTGACAGGGTTCTTTGTACTGTAACTTTTCTTTAACAAAAAAACCCAAACTTTATTTACATCAATTTTTAAAAACTTGATATATCAAATATAGGTTTACTTACCTTTTTGCATATGGTGATGGAACTCCCCAGGTTGCTGGTTGATGTGTCATTGATGCTGCTACCCCCACTGCTCCCATGCTTGTCCATGGGTTCATACATGGCTGCCAAGTCACAACTGTTAAAATAAAACACATTCAATAAAAGTGTCAATCTGTCTAATGTATGTACTCCATGTTATTGCATATCACAAATGAATAACCTACTGAAACAGCTAATGATGTGTAAATGCCCTAAAAGCTCAACACCTTGCTGATTTGATGAGTACATTCACACACAGTGATAATGGATCAGCAGAAGCCAAACCCCAAAAACTGCAGTAAAAACTATATTTTTTGCCACAACTTGTGTGACACTGAATTATGCAGCCTATTCCAGACTTTTCCTGCTGCTCTGGTGTTCAGCTTCGCACAGAATGTAAGTGGACTTGGTTTATTGAGAAACACAAAATATAATCCGTGTTCCCATTTTTTACAGCACAATTAGAGACTGATTTACTTTTTCTATTTCTTTTCTTATTCTACAATTGTTTCATGAACTAAAAAAACAAATGTGCTAGATGAATCACAAAAATGCGCAGTTAATTAGATTTCTCGACTTGGAAAGCTCATTTTTTAGTGTAATACTGTAAAATGGTAAGTGGGATGCACTGATTTAATAAAGTAATGTATTCCTAAGAAACTAGCAAAATTCTGTTGTAAACTATTTTAGCTTGATGGTCTCCACAGATAAGGAGCAAAATGACAAGGATAACTAATAAGAAGAAAATAAAAAAAGCCAGCTCTCAGAAGCACGGAACTCCGTCTTGAAGGGTAATGAATCCATAGGAAAAAAGCAAATGTTCCAGCTTCATATGAATAAAATACAAATTTTAATAGAAAAATTTTAAAAAGTGCATACTCCATGGATCTCACAATAGCCCCGGGAGGAAAGTGACGCGTTTCGACTGCTGCCGCAGTCTTTATCCAAGCTAATCTATCCTAGAGCACACACCAGCATATAACGTGCCATGCACCAATCAAACAGATATAAACATGTCACATGATCAGAAGGTCCTAAAACATTTAACAATCACATACAAATGAACAAATGAAAAAAATAAAATAATATGAACAAAATAAACTTTACATTGTTGTAATAATTGCTGTAATCAGACAGATGTCAACAGATGCTAATCTATCCTAGGGCACACACCAGCATATAAGGTGCCATGCACCACTCAAAAGGATATAAACATGTCACATGATCAACAGGTCCTAAAACATTTAACAATCACATACAAATAGGCAAATAAAAAAAATAAAATAATATAAAGAAAATTTTACATAATTATAATAATTGCTGTAATCAGACAGATGCCAATAGTGGAACATGATCTCGTTTTTACGATTTAGGCCGTCAGGAAAACGTGTGCCCAGAACAAAAATCCAATAAGCTTCTCGTGTTAATAAGAGTCTATGAGTGTCTCCACCCCGATAGTCTTTTCAAAATTATAACCACACTAATGTATTTTATGTACAAGATTTCATTAATTGCAACACTCGGTGCGTTATTTATAAAATTGATTGCATTACATGCGATAAATCTTACATAGGTTGCACCATTCGGAAATTAAAAAAACGCATTACGGAACATCTATATGACATTTCTAATACAAGAAACATAAATCGCAATATTTCATCTGCATTTTATTGATTATCATGCAGGGGACACCTCATCTTTTCATGTAATGGGTTTGGAAAGAATTAAAAAACCCTATCGGTGTGGAGACACTCATGTAAAATTTTCTTTATATTATTTTATTTTTTTCATTTGCCTATTTGTATGTGATTTTTAAATGTTTTAGGACCTGTTGATCATGTGACATGTTTATATCCTTTTGATTGGTGCATGGCACCTTATATGCTGGTGTGTGCTCTAGGATAGATTAGCATCTGTTAACATCTGTCTGATTATAGCAATTATTACAACAATGTAAAGTTTATTTTGTTCATATAATTTTATTTTTTTCATTTGTTCATTTGTATGTGATTGTTAAATGTTTTAGGACCTTCTGATCATGTGACATGTTTATATCTTTTTGATTGGTGCATGGCACCTTATATGCTGGTGTGTGCTCTAGGATAGATTAGCTTGGATAAAGACAGCAGTCGAAACGCGTCGCTTTCCTCCCGGGGCTATTGTGAGATCCGTGGAGTATGCACTTTTTAAAATTTTTCTATTAAAATTTGTATTTTATTCGTATGAAGCTGGAACATTTGCTTTTTTCCTATGGATAACTAATAAGAACAACATCATCTTGTGTTAGGCTATGTTCATAAGTTGCTTTTTTGCTGTGTTTTTTTTTCCGCAGGCAAAACCTTCACTCTAAAGAAGCTGCTTACAAAAAGCAGGTTGTGCAGTACTTTTTATGATCCCAAGGTTCAGCTTGGCTCCCACCACAGAAACATGAAAACAGGTCACCAATGCAAGACACATGTGAAACCATAAAACCATTTTCAGACAAAGGGCAACTTGATCAAATTATTTACTGAAAACATTTTGGTCGGCCACAGGGATTACTCAATTTCACACCTTGGTCGGCCAATGTTTACTTTTTTACACATTCCAGATGGGGGCTGGAACAAAGCACAGCTGGGTGGAGGCCCCCCATGACTGCTTTGAGCCGGGCGGTCTTTTTGAATAATGCTGCAGCTGGGGATAGGAGGATGGCAAGGGGGGGAGGAGTTAGGAAGGGGGGAGGTAGTAGGGAAAGTGCGGGAAAACCGCCATTCCCTACCTTAATTCAGGAAGAAGACCCACCCACCCTCCCTTGTTGGCTTGTGCTTAGGGGGTTTTTTTAATGGGGGGGGGAATTGTCGTGAAGAGTTTATATATCAATATGGTGAGGGAAGTTATATATTTATGTATATTTATATAAAAAAAAAAATAAAAATAAAAAAAAATTGGGGGTTTGGGATTTCAATTTGTATGCGGGTGTTTGGTTCATTATTTACATTTTATTCGTTTATTGTCACAGTGGCGGTGGGGGGGTGGGGGTTCTTGGAGTTGACGCTGATTGGTTGGGGGAAGGAATTGGAGCATAATTGCTGGCAATTTAAAATGTGGTGGGGTTGGATCTGGCATTTTTGGTATGGGCTCTGGACGGGGTTTTTACCCTGGGAGCTGTTGGTGGTTTTTTCTCTTCCCGGAACGGGATGTACGGTGCCCTCGAGCTGGTTTTCACGGCTGAGGGTAATATGGTGGTCGATCTTCTTTTGTGGGGTTTTGCCAGATCTTTTTAGCTCCAAGAACCCTCCCCTCGAATTTATACTGTTGTATTTATGTTTATGTTAATTTTGTTAATAAAGGTTGGCCGCTGTGGCCAAAATATCCAAATGAATAATTGGTTATGTTTTATTTAAGGAAAGGGGTTGGGTCGGTGGGCAGTTTCTGGTGGTTAGGTTGCATACGTAGGAAAAGACCCTACTCGACATACGCGGTCAGTAAATTAAACTGTAGTAATCCCAACTGCCATGCTAATGTGAAGAGACCAAGACATAATGGTTTAAACTTGGGAAAATCACAAACATAAATTGGTTTCATATACTGCTGTATCTGCTTTTTCTTTCACTAAACAAGCAGCAAAACTGGATACCTAGGTTTTTACTGCACATCTCCTGGGTAGGGGATTAAGCAAAAGAGTACACAGACATTGCAGCATGGGATTACAGTTGATTCTATGAGGTAAAACATTGTTTTAAACAGGCAGATAAATGTTTTACCTCACAGAAAGGGAGTTTCCCCCCTGCCCAGAAGCTGTGGTTTATTAGACCATGTTCCTGCACGGTCAGACACGGCCATTACACAGTACACAGCAGGGGCACATTTATAAGATTATCTCAGCACAGCTAATATACAACACCTCAATATATACAAGCTGACATAGCTGTCACTGCACTAGTAGTCAGAGTGCTGTAACCCACAATCCAGGTGGTGGAACCCTGTCAGCAGCGCATCCACCTGTAACATCCGTCGTGCCACTACTTGATGTGCAAGTGACATAGCAGGCAGAGCACGATAGAAGTTAATATACTTTATGTGGAACGCTGATTATGTTAGTTACAGCGTATCCGCTCACAATATCTACTGCTCAGCGTTCGTCACCTACATGCTATCTGCACTCATTTACATTCAGTGCCTTGAAAAAATATTCATACCATGAGAACTTTTCCGCATTTTTTCAAGTCACACCCAGAAACTTAAATGTATTTTATTTGGATTTCATACAATATACGAACACTAAGTAGTAAATATTTGTGACATATACAGGAAATAATACACTTAACCCCTTCATGACCCAGCCTATTTTGACCTTAATGACCTGGCCACTTTTTGCAATTCTGACAAGTGTCCCTTTATGAAGTAATAACTCAGGAATGCTTCAACAGATCCTAGCGATTCTGAGATTCTTTTTTCGTGACATATTGGGCTTCATGTTAGTAGTAAATTTAGGTAGATCATTTTTGTGTTTATTTGTGAAAAAATCAGAAATTTGGTGAAAATTTTGAAAATTTCGCAATTTTCAAATTTTGAATTTTTATTCTGTTAAAACAGAGAGTTATGTGACACAAAATAGTTAATAAATAACATTACCCACATGTCTACTTTACATCAGCACAATTTTGGAAACAACATTTTTTTTTTATAGGAAGTTATAAGGGTTAAAATTTGACCAGCGATTTCTCATTTTTACAACAAAATTCACAAAACCATTTTTTTCAGGGACCACCTCACATTTGAAGTTAGTTTGAGGGGTCTAGATGGCTGCAAATACCCAAAAGTGACACCATTCTAAAAACTGCACCCCTCAAGGTGCTCAAAACCACATTCAAGAAGTTTATTAACTCTTCAGGTGCTTCACAGCAGCAGAAGCAACATGGAAGGAAAAAATTAACATTTAACTTTTTAGTCACAAAAATCATCTTTTTGCAACAATTTTTTTTATTTTCCCAAGGGTAAAAGGAGAAAGTGGACCTCGAAAGTTGTTGTCCAATTTGTCCTGAGTAGGCCGATACCCCATATGTATGGGGGAACCACTGTTTGGGCGCAGGACAGGGCTCGGAAGGGAAGGAGTGCCATTTGACTTTTTGAATGAAAAATTGGCTTCAATCTTTAGCGGACACCATGTCCTGTTTGGAGAGCCCCTCTGTGCCTAAATATTGGAGCTCCCCCACAGGTGACCCTATTTTGGAAACTAGACTCCACAAGGAACTTATCTAGATGCATAGTGAGCATTTGAACCCCCGGGTGCTTCACAAATTGATCTGTAAAAATGAAAAAGTACTTTTTTTTCACAAAAAAATGTCTTTTAGCCTCAATTTTTTCATTTTCACATGGGAAACAGGATAAAATAGATCCTGAAATTTGTTGGGCAATTTCTCCTGAGGACAACGATACCTCATATGTGGTCAGAAACCAATGTTTGGGCGCACGGCAGGACTCGGATGGAAAGGAGTGCCATTTGACTTTTTGAATGAAAAATTAGCTCCAATCGTTAGCGGACACAATGTCGCGTTTGGAGAGCCCCTGCGTGCCTAAACATTGGAGCTCCCCCACAAGTGACCCCATTTTGGAAACTAGACCCCCCAAGGAACTAATCTAGATGTGTGATGAGCACTTTGAACCCCCAAGTGCTTCACAGAAGTTTATAACGCAAAGCCGTGAAAATAAAAAATCATTTTTCTTTCCTCAAAAATTATTTTTTAGCCCGCAATTTTTTATTTTCACAAGAGTAACAGGAGAAATTGGACCCCAAAAGTTGTTGTCCAGTTTGTCCTGTGTACGCTGATACCCCATATGTGGGGGGGAACCACTGTTTGGGCACACGTCGGGGCTCGGAAGGGAAGTAGTGACGTTTTGGAATGCAGACTTTGATGGAATATTCTGCGGACGTCATGTTACGTTTGCAGAGCCCCTGATGTGCCTAAACAGTAGAAACCCCCCCCATTTTGGAAACTAGACCCCCAAGGAACTTATCTAGATGTGTGGTGAGCACTTAGAACCCCCAAGTGCTTCACAGAAATTTATAACGCAGAGCCGTGAAAATAAAAAAAATCATTTTTTTCCACAAAAATAAGTTTTTAGCCCCCATTTTTTTATTTTCCTAAGAGTAACAGGAGAAATTAGACCCCCAAAGTTGTTGTGCAATTTTTCCTGAGTACGCTTGTGCCCAATATGTTTGGGTAAACCAATGTTTGGGCGCACGTCGGAGCTCAGAAGGGAGCATCATTTGACTTTTTGAACGCAAGATTGGCTGGAATCAATGGTGGCGCCATGTTGCGTTTGGAGACTGTTGTGAATTCTGTTTGTGGGCTCCCCCGGTGGTGTTTTATGGTAGTGCCACTTATTTGCCTTCTTCTATCCTTGATCACCTGTTGACACCCATTAGGGGAGTTTCCTATTTAAGGCTGCTTGGCTGCTGGTCTGATGCCGGCCAACAATGTATCAGTAGCATTCTGTTGCATTTTCCTGCCTCAAGATCCTGTTCAGCTAAGTTGAATTTTGTTTCTAGTTTATTCTATTTTTGTCCAGCTATTTGCAATGTGACTTTCTGTAGCTGGAAGCTCTCGTGGACTGGAATTGCCACTCCAGTGGCATGAGTTGTCACTGGAGTTTTAAAGTAATTTCAGGATGGTGTTTTTGAGTAGTGTTTTGAAGTTGACCGTGAAGTGACTCTTTCCTGTACTTCTGCTATCTAGTAAGCGGACCTCACTGTGCTAAATCTGCTGTTCATCCTACGTATGTCTTTTCCTCTTGACTCACCGTCAATATCTGTGGGGGGCTGCTATCTCCTTTTGGGGTTCATCTCTGGAGGTAAGGCAGGCCTGTATATTCCTCTGATAGGGGTAGTTAGATCTCCGGCTGGCGCGTGGTGTCTAGGGCATCGTAGGAAACACTCCCCGGCTACTTCCAGTGTCGTGTCAGGTTCAGGTCACGGTCACTTTAGTTCCCATCACCCGAGAGCTAGTCCGTTGTTATTTTGATTTCCCTGCCATTGGGAAAATCATAACAGTTTGGCCGGCCCACATGTGTTAAAACTATGCACTAAAGCAGGAAAGGATATGAAAAGGTTTTTTTTCCTTCTGTGTTTGGAAAGTGCACCTTAGTGCTTATTTGTACTCCTTGCTTAAACTGCAGTCTTCAGCCTTTTTTTTTTTTCTCTCCTCTTAATCTCTGAATGGCTTTGGTTACACCTGTTTGAATCATGGATCCACAGAGTTTGGTTGCAGGTCTGAATAACCTGGCTACAAAGGTCCAGAACTTACAAGATTTTGTTATACGTGCTCCAATGTCTGAACCTAAGATCCCTATGCCTGAATTTTTTACCGGAGACAGATCCCGTTTTTTGAATTTCAGAGAGAATTGTAAATTGTTTTTGTCTCTGAAATCTCACTCTGCTGGTGATCCTGCGCAACAGGTTAAAATTGTTATTTCTCTATTGCGGGGTGACCCACAAAGTTGGGCATTTGCATTGTCGCCAGGGGATCCTGCGTTATTAAATGTAGATGTGTTTTTTCTGGCTTTGGGGTTGCTTTATGAAGAACCTAATTTAGAGATTTTGGCTGAGAAAGCCTTGATAGCTCTTTCTCAAGGGCAAGATGAAGCTGAGATATACTGCCAAAAATTTCGTAAATGGTCGGTGCTTACTAAATGGAATGAGTGCGCTCTAGCAGCTAATTTCAGAGAAGGTCTCTCTGATGCCGTGAAGGATGTCATGGTGGGGTTCCCTGTGCCTACAGGTCTGAATGATGCCATGAAATTGGCTATCCAGATTGATCGGCGTTTACGGGAGCGCAAATCTGTGCACCATATGGCGGTATCTTCTGAGCAAAAATCTGTGCACCATATGGCGGTATCTTTTGAGCAAAAACCTGTGCACCATATGGCGGTATCTTCTGAGCAAAAACCTGTGCACCATATGGCGGTATCTTCTGAGCAAAAACCTGTGCATCATTTGGCGGTGACCTCTGAAAAGGCACCAGAGCATATGCAATGCGATAGTGTATTGTCTAGAGGCGAACGACAGAATTACAGGCGCAAAAATGGGTTGTGCTTCTATTGTGGAGATCCAGCTCATGTTATATCAGCATGCTCTAAACGCATAAAGAAGGTTGATAAAAAGGTTGATAAATCTTTTTCTATGGGTACCTTGCAGTCTAAATTTCTTTTGTCCGTGACATTGATTTGTACTTTATCATCTGTTACTGTGGATGCTTATGTGGATTCTGGCGCCGCTCTGAGTCTCATGGATTGGTCCTTTGCCAAGCGTTGTGGGTTTGATTTAGAGCCTCTGGAGGTTTCTATTCCCTTAAAGGGTATTGATTCTACACCTTTGGCTAGCAATAAACCACAATATTGGACACAAGTGACTATGCATCTGTCCCCAGACCATCAGGAGATTATTCGTTTCCTTGTGTTATATAATCTACATGACGTATTAGTACTTGGATTACCATGGTTACAAATTCATAATCCAGTCTTGGACTGGAGATCAATGTCTGTGCTGAGCTGGGGATGTCAGGGGATTCATGGGGATGCACCTTTGGTTCCCATTTCTTCATCTACTCCCTCTGAGATCCCAGCATTTCTGTCAGATTTTTATGATGTCTTTCAGGAGCCTAAAACTGATTCTCTCCCTCCTCACAGAGAGTGTGACTGCGCTATTGAGTTGATTCCCGGTAGTAAATTTCCTAAGGGTCGCTTGTTTAATTTGTCTGTACCTGAACATACTGCTATGCGGGAGTATATCAGAGAATCTTTGGAAAAGGGTCATATTCGCCCCTCTTTGTCTCCACTGGGGGCAGGGTTTTTCTTTGTGGGTAAAAAGGATGGTTCATTGAGACCTTGTATCGACTATCGACTTCTGAATAAGATTACAGTTAAATACCAGTATCCGTTACCTTTACTGACTGATCTTTTTGCTCGCATAAAGGGGGCGAAGTGGTTCACTAAGATCGATCTACGTGGTGCGTATAATTTGGTGCGGATTAAGCAGGGGGATGAGTGGAAGACCGCATTTAATACGCCTGAAGGCCATTTTGAGTATTTGGTAATGCCTTTCGGTCTCGCGAATGCCCCTTCCGTTTTTCAGTCCTTTATGCACGATATTTTCCGTGAATATCTGGATAAATTTATGATTGTGTATTTGGATGATATTTTGATTTTTTCGGAGGACTGGGAATCTCATGTTCAACAGGTCAGGAGAGTTTTTCAGGTTTTACGAGCTAATTCTCTATTTGTGAAGGGCTCAAAGTGTATTTTTGGGGTTCAGAGAATTTCCTTTTTGGGATATATTTTTTTCCCTTCATCTATGGAGATGGACCCTGTTAAGGTTCAGGCTATTTGTGATTGGGTACAACCTACTTCTCTAAAGAGTCTTCAGAAATTCTTGGGATTTGCTAATTTCTATCGCCGATTCATAGCGGGTTTTTCTGCCATTGCTAAACCTTTGACTGATTTGACCAAGAAGGGTGCTGATGTTGCTAATTGGTCCTCTGTGGCTGTGGAGGCCTTTCGGGAGCTTAAGCGCCGCTTTTCTTCTGCTCCTGTGTTGCGCCAGCCTGATGTTTCGCTCCCGTTCCAGGTTGAAGTAGATGCTTCCGAGATCGGAGCGGGTGCAGTTTTGTCGCAGAAAGGTCCTGACTGCTCAGTGATGAGACCATGTGCGTTTTTCTCTCGAAAGTTTTCGCCCGCTGAGCGAAATTATGATGTTGGAAATCGGGAGCTCTTGGCCATGAAGTGGGCATTTGAGGAGTGGCGTCATTGGCTTGAGGGTGCTAGACACCAGGTGGTGGTCTTGACTGACCACAAAAATCTAATTTATCTTGAGTCAGCCAGGCGTCTGAATCCTAGACAGGCGCGCTGGTCGTTGTTTTTCTCTCGATTTAACTTTGTGGTTTCATATCTGCCTGGGTCTAAGAATGTGAGGGCGGATGCCCTCTCTAGGAGTTTTGAGCCTGACTCGCCTGGTGATTCCGAACCTACTGGCATCCTGAAGGATGGGGTGATATTGTCAGCTGTCTCCCCAGACCTGCGGCGCTCTTTGCAGGAGTTTCAGGTGGATAGGCCTGATCGCTGTCCGCCTGGTAGATTGTTTGTCCCTGATGACTGGACCAGTAGAGTTATTTCGGAGGTTCACTCTTCCGCATTGGCAGGTCATCCTGGAATTTTTGGCACCAGGTCCTTCTGGTGGCCTTCCTTGTCTCGAGATGTACGTATTTTTGTGCAGTCTTGTGATGTTTGTGTCTAGATTTTGGCGGGCGTTCTGTGCCAGGATGGGCATCGACTTGTCTTTTTCGTCTGCATTCCATCCTCAGACTAATGGCCAGACTGAGCGTACTAATCAGACCTTGGAGACTTACTTGAGGTGTTTTGTGTCCGCTGATCAGGACGATTGGCTTGATTTTTTGCCATTGGCAGAGTTTGCCCTTAACAATCGGGCCAGTTCTGCCACTTTGGTTTCTCCATTTTTTTGTAATTCAGGGTTTCACCCTCACTTTTCGTCCGGTCAATTGGAGTCTTCGGATTGTCCTGGAGTAGATGCTGTGGTTGATAGAATGCATCAGATTTGGGGACAGGTTGTGGACAATCTGAAGTTGTCCCAGGAGAAGACTCAACAGTTCACTAATCGTCATCGGCGTGTCGGTCCTCGTCTTTGTGTTGGGGACCTGGTTTGGTTGTCTTCTCGATTTGTTCCTATGAAGGTCTCGTCTCCTAAGTTTAAGCCTCGGTTTATCGGCCCTTATAGGATTCTGGAGGTTCTCAATCCTGTGTCCTTTCGTTTGGACCTCCCAGCATCTTTTACTATTCATAATGTTTTTCATCGGTCATTGTTGCGGAGGTATGAGGTGCCGGTTGTTCCGTCTGCTGATCCTCCTGCTCCTGTGCTGGTTGAGGGTGAGTTGGAGTATGTGGTGGAAAAGATCTTGGACTCCCGTGTTTCCAGACGGAAACTTCAGTATCTGGTTAAGTGGAAAGGCTATGGTCAGGAGGATAATTCTTGGGTGACAGCATCTGATGTTCATGCTCCTGATTTGGTTCGTGCATTTCATAGTGCTCATCCAGATCGCCCTGGTGGTTCTGGTGAGGGTTCGGTGCCCCCTCCTTAAGGGGGGGGTACTGTTGTGAATTCTGTTTGTGGGCTCCCCCGGTGGTGTTTTATGGTAGTGCCACTTATTTGCCTTCTTCTATCCTTGATCACCTGTTGACACCCATTAGGGGAGTTTCCTATTTAAGGCTGCTTGGCTGCTGGTCTGATGCCGGCCAACAATGTATCAGTAGCATTCTGTTGCATTCTCCTGCCTCAAGATCCTGTTCAGCTAAGTTGAATTTTGTTTCTAGTTTATTCTATTTTTGTCCAGCTATTTGCAATGTGACTCTCTGTAGCTGGAAGCTCTCGTGGACTGGAATTGCCACTCCAGTGGCATGAGTTGTCACTGGAGTTTTAAAGTAATTTCAGGATGGTGTTTTTGAGTAGTGTTTTGAAGTTGACCGTGAAGTGACTCTTTCCTGTACTTCTGCTATCTAGTAAGCGGACCTCACTGTGCTAAATCTGCTGTTCATCCTACGTATGTCTTTTCCTCTTGACTCACCGTCAATATCTGTGGGGGGCTGCTATCTCCTTTTGGGGTTCATCTCTGGAGGTAAGGCAGGCCTGTATATTCCTCTGATAGGGGTAGTTAGATCTCCGGCTGGCGCGTGGTGTCTAGGGCATCGTAGGAAACACTCCCCGGCTACTTCCAGTGTCGTGTCAGGTTCAGGTCACGGTCACTTTAGTTCCCATCACCCGAGAGCTAGTCCGTTGTTATTTTGATTTCCCTGCCATTGGGAAAATCATAACAGGAGACCCCTGATGTGCCTAAACAGTGGAAACCCCTCAATTCTAACTCCAACACTAACCCCAACACACCCCTACCCTAATCCCAACTCTAGCCATAACCCTAATCACAACCTTAACCCCAACACACCCCTAACCCTAACCACAACCCTAACCCCAACACACCCCTAACCTTAACCCTAACCACAACCCTATCCCCAACACACCCCTAACCCTAATCCCAACCATAACCACAAGCCTAACCCTTTACCGCAGATTTCCAGTGTTTTTGTGCGGATTTCACCTGCAGATTCCTATTGAGGAACAGGTGTAAAACGCTGCGGAATCCGCACAAAGAATTGACATGCTGTGGAAAATAGAACGCAGCGTTTCCACGCGGTATTTTCCGCACTATGGGCACAGCGGATTTGGTTTTCCATAGGTTTACATGGTACTGTAAATGTGATGGAAAACTGCTACGAATCCGCAGTGGCCAATCTTCTGCGGATCCGCAGCCAAATCCACACCGTGTGCTCATAGCCTAATTCTAACCCTAATTCTAACCCTTACCCTAATTGCAACCCTAACCCTAATTGCAACCCTAACCCTAATTGCAACCCTAACCCTAATTCTACCCCTAACCCTAATTTTACCCCTAACCCTAATTCTAACCCTATCCCTAATTGCAACCCTAACCCTAATTCAAACCCTAATTGCAACCCTAATTCTAACTCTAACCCTAATTGCAACCCTAACCTTAGTTCTAACCCTAACCTTAGTTCTAACCCTAATTCTAACCCTAAACCTAATTCTAACCCTAAACCTAGTTCTAACCCTAACTCTAGTGGAAGAATAAAAGTAAATATATTTTCTTTATTTTATTATGTTCCCTACCTATGGGGGTGATAAAGGGGGGGGGTTATTTATTATTTTTTTAATTTGATCACTGTGATAGAACCTATCACAGCGATCAAAATGTACCTGGAATGAATCGGCCGGCCGGCAGATTTGGCGGGTGCACTGCGCATGCGCCCGCCATTTTGGAAGATGGCGGCGCCCATGGAGAAGACGGACGGACACCGGGAGGGACACCGGAGCTCGGTAAGTATGTGGGGGTGGGATCGGAGCCCGGGGGTGGGATCGGAGCATGGGGGAGCAGACAGAAGGATGGAGGGGAGCGGAGGACAGCAGAAGACGGGACGGAGGATGGAGGGGAGAAGATCAGTGGCGGGGACAGATCACGGTCTCCAGCCATGGCCGATGATATTGCAGCATCGGCCATGGCTGGATGGTAATATTTCACCAATTTTCATTGGTGAAATATTACGATTCCTCTGATTGAAAGTGAAACGTCACTTTCAACAGCCAATCAGAGCGATCGTAGCCATGGGGGCTGAAGTACCACCCTGGACGTCGGGTGAAATTACAGTTAACCCTTTCACCTGACCTGCAGGAGCGCGATCCGACCATGATGCATATGCTGCGTCACGGGTCATATTGGCACAGGTTTTCATGCACACATACGCTGCGTCAAAGGTCAGAAAGGGGTTAAAATATAAATCTGAAAATATATATTATATTTATTATATTAAAACTAGTTGGATGATCTGAATGGAATAAGACTAGCAGAAATTGGGTGATGGGCGAATACTTTCTCGCACACAGCACTGTATCTGTAATGTTAGGTGGCAGCAGTATATACAGTGTGAATATAATTCGGGTAGTTGCAGAGAAGATGAAGTACATTCTTCAAAATTCTAACAAGATCATTAGAAGAAAATAATCATCTAGATTGGCCTGCTGTTGTGTTATTCATTTACAAGTTCTCTTGTCTCAGACACGCCACAGGTTACCTAACCAGAGCGGAATAAGGAGAAAATTGCATTCTCTCCTCACCAGGGAAATCTATTTCAATTAACTATCCAATGCCATGAATTCTGTGTTCAGAATATCATCCTCACGTGTGACCAGATCTAAAAAATACTCTGTACTGACCTCTGTTATCAGTCAGTAATCGCTCTCCAAGGCGCTAATACCAAGTATAAACTGAAAATTTCCTTTTGGTGGCCAGAAGAGCTGATAGGTCATATATAGCATTGCATGAGGTTTTTGGGTCCCGATATAGAGCGCCCCCAACCAACCATCAATAGAATAATAATATATATAATATAATACTAGTGGGGCATGTGTCCTCTTCACCCCTCTATGAGTGCAGGGGCATGAGTGTGACTTGTTACCCCTGCAGCTGCTATAGATATACAGTACCCTTATCTGCAAAGTCACGTCTGGACTAGTCATTTGGTGACCTCTATACTTGGTTAGCAGTGGTGTGTGACAGTTAAGGTATGTTAAATAATAAAAGTTCTGCAAAAAATTTGCTTAAGGGCATAAGATGTATGCAGCTCGAAAATGCATTTCTTTTATTGTTTAGTTTTGGGCTAATATATAAGGGTCAGTATAAAATTGACTTAGAAGGAAATTTCAGGGTGACTCCAAGGAAAACAAGCTACCTAATTGACGCATGTAGATGGATGTGTATATAAAAGATGTGAGTGATAAATTATATAAACACATCCTCTGATCATTAAATAGCAAACCAATATGTTCTGTTGTTTTGTTCTTGTCAGTCTGGAAACCATAACAATTACTCAGACCTTACAAACATGGAGTCATCCATATGATGTCTACAGCAAGCTACTCTACAGGAGATAAACTCTATATAGACTTTTTTTTTATTAGTATTATTTCTTAAAAACAACCCCTTTAAAAATTCAATTGCTCGGGTGTTGTGCTCCTGACAGATGATTTTACTTGGGAAGCTGCCAAACATTTCTACTGTTGTAGTCAGAGGATACCTGGACAGGTGGCAAGTATAGTGGTGAAAAAATACACACTGCAAGGCTAAGGTCACACAACTGTATTTTCTCTCATCCGAGAGAATTGGGCCAGCTATGCTAATCCCACTTTGATCAGAGTTTGATCAAGGCATGATCAGGGTGTGGAGATGTGGAGAAGATGGCAAAAAAAAAAAATCCACCCTTTCCGTTCTGTCAGTCAATGAAAATCTGGCTACAGTCGGATGTCCTCGAGTGTGCTCTGATGCTTTTGATGGACCTAATGACTTGCATGGCAGAGTTCAAAGCGATTTACAGATGCTGAGATCCTTCACTTGGACAAACTCAGTCAAAGGAAAAAATTGGACATCTTCATGGCCCCATATCTTAACATTGGTCTGAGTGAGATCTGATGTTTTGGCAGATTGCACTCGGACTGAAAATATGGCCATCTGCTCGAACCCCAACGCTGAGGCACCACTAGTCCCCAGGGCCAGCCCGAACGTATAGGCGAACTAGGCGACCGCCTAGGGCACCGATCCTAAGGGGGCGCCAGAGAAAAAATAGAAAAAATTATAAAAAATCTTTTCAAAAGGCAAAAGGTGTATGGAGCGGAGCTGAATGTGTATGAGGTGTATGGAGCTGAGCCATGTGTGTATGAGTTGTACGGAGCGGAGCCGTGTGTATGAGGTGTACGGAGCAGAGTCGTGTGTGTATGAGGTGTATGGAGCGGAGCTAAATGTGTACAAGGTGTACGGAGCAGAGCCGCGTGTGTACGAAGTGTATGGAGCGGAGCGCGTGTGTACGGAGCGCAGCCGCGTGTGTAGGAGTAGCTATGTGTGGCCATTATACGGTACGAAGTATCATGTGCGGCCAATATACAGTATGGAGCATCATGTGTGGTCATTATACAGTATGGAGCATCATGTGTGGCCATTATACAGTATGGAGCATCATGTGTGGCCATTATACAGTATGGAGCACTGTGTGGCCATATTTTTTGTTTATAATTATTCTTTATGAAACAGTGTGATAAGCAGTGCTAAATGGGTGTGGTTGGGACGTGGATATGGGTGTGGCTAGTTATGAATGGGTGTGGTCAGAGGCGTGGCCTAAAATTTGCAAACTTTGTCCCTCTTTCCCATCTTCTAAAGTTAGGAGGTATGTTAAAAGTAGTAGGGGCGCAACAAAATAGTTTTGCCTAGGGCACCGTAATCTCTCGGGCCAGCCCTGCTAGTCCCTGAATAGCTGGTAGTGAATACATACTAATTTAAAGTTAACCTGTCTGCTGATACATGCTGTCCAATCCTCGGGCAGCATGTAACAGGCACTGGCTGTATTATCTCAGCCATGTATGCTTGACTCTGAAACACTAAGAATATATATTAAAAGCCGAGGACCCAAACCGCTTGAAGACTAGATGGACAGGCGGGTGTGTAACGTGGTGCAGGGTGGTAGTCATGGATGAGGTACTTGTGCTTCAAGCCCTGGCACGCAACATGAAAATGGGGGTCCTGGCTGAGTGTGTGGACTTTAGCTACAGGGGCGCTTCGCCCTTGCAGACCTCATGTTTCCGGTGACTTCGGCTGGCCAGGACCAGATGTAGAGTTCAATGAGGGAGACCACCACTCAAAATAAACTGTGTTTTACTAAAAAATAATGTAGGGTGAAGTATATACAGTGGATAGCGGGTGCAAAACTTCATGGAAGTTTCTTTTAGAACATATATGTAGAAACTCAAATGCACTCACACAGATGATTTCAGTTTGATGCTGGATTATTAAACACAATAGTTCGCCATAATAGTTGTAGAACTTTAACGTTTTGACCTGTCCCTGATGTTTTAAAATTTGTTGCTGTGTCCAGGAGTTTCAAGGAGTTGGAGTTGGAGAGCGTGCATTGCTGTTATCCTACATCGGGGACAGGTTGAAACATCAAGTTTCTAGCACTACTTGTCACTTTTCTGTCCCCTTACCCAGCACTTTGGTGAAGTACTGTATTAAATAAACCAGCATCAAACTAAAATTGTCATGAATCGGTTGTCAGGTGACCTGGGACCAGGGGCTCCTACCCTGTTCCTAACACTAGGGGGCACCCTAACTAACCCTATTTCCCAGGTTACTTCTGAAGGTGAAGATGCAGGGGCCACCAACCTTGCCTTATCTCCTGTATTTGCTCTCCGTCTGTTCCGTCCCCTCCTAGGGAAGAGGGGAGCAACTGTGCACCGTAGTACACCAACAAGATGAACAAGGCAACACATACAAGGGCAACTGAAAATACTAGGCATACAAACATTCATTCACATATAACAGAGGAATGCACCGGGGAGTTTAGGATGGAGAAAAATCCAAGAGGAGGAAAGGAAATTATCACACTTACAAACACAAGCAACAGTCAGAGATAAATCCACCAAACTCCTCATATAACCTCCAAACAACTCTCCTCCAAGCCATACAGCATAAGTTAGCTCTGACAATGTGTTTCAACCAGGACCCAGAATATATAGGGGATAGAAGTGGCTAACTGAGCTCAGCTGAGAGTTCAGACTCCCAGAGCTCCCAACATGGCCAAGTAACCCCTGTTCTACCAAAATAAATAATGCCATTTAAAAAGAAGGTGAAGTGCTTCTTTTCAGCGAGGGAGTGGGAGCAGATGTTGCGGTATTCTGGATCCCTTCTGTTTCGGTAACCCATGACAGATATCATTCATATGAGTGTGGTTGATTTTCTACAAGTCTAGTACTTGGCTTTCTCAGTTCAACCTGCACCCCCCTCTATGGCTGTTACTTAACTTGTTTGCTTGAGGACCCCTTGGAACTTCCACATGGGGAACCTTTTCTTTGTCCCACTCTCCTTCTCAGCAATGCCCCATCATTTGACTGTCCGATATCTCCATACCTTCCTGCTAGGCTTCCTGCACCCAGACATCATCCCTGGAGAAACACCCACTCCTTCTAACAGTTTTTCTTGTCACCACTCTGGATCAAGCTATCTGTTGCCTTGGTCTTCATCCACTTTAAGGACGCCTAATTCTTGAGGCTCTGCTAACTATTCAGACCAGGTATGCTCTAGGTGAAAGCTAGGCCCTACCACCTTCCTGACATGAAATTCCCTATGTCCCTTCACTTTAGCCCTAACCACTCTGGGCTAATCTCAACCATTAACTCTACCTGTCCCTATCAACTATCTGTGGCTGGGCAGAACACAACTCTACTGCTAATAACACACATTACTAAACACATTGCACATTCAAATACATTGTAACAATGCACGTGTCTTCAAGGGAGAATGTGGGCAGGACCTCCACCTTCTTACAGGTGCCTGGCGGCTTCTCCACGACTACTGCCCTGGAGTGACAACGTCTCTGCCTATACGCGCACGCAGAGCTTACCATGTAGCCATTGTTATACATTGGTAATAGAGAGATTTTTTTGTTAAAGAATCATGAATTTGGACATAATGGTGGGATAGATCAAGACCTATAAGACAATCTTATATCCCAAAACAAAACTGATTTTAAAAAGTCCATTCATCTCCTCTAATCTATCGGAAATGTTCAATATCCTTGATCTTGGCTAATATAGCTACAGATTACATTTTTTTTTAAATTCAACCCTTATCATAATTTATAACAGAGTATTAAGAGGAAGCTGTCATGTGGAAAATGGTATCTGATCTGCAGGCAGAATGTTATGGAGCAGGACGAGCTAGACAGTTTGCAACGTGACAGGTTCCCTTCAACATCTTTTTGGGGTTTTTTTTCTTTCTTTTCTTTAGTTTTGAGGTTTTAAGATACAGTTTGATTTGGTTCTTTCCAAAGTTATTATCTTTGCTAAATCTATGGTCTGTGCCTTGATGAAAGAGGAAACATAGGAATATTTTACATATCCAATTAAAAGAGCGAGCACACAGCAATGTCATTAAAGCGTATTGCTGTTTGCCCCACTGATTGTAAATGGTTCTTCTGAGGAATGTTCCCATATGGTAGCCTTGTTGTTTTACACATAATTGATGTGACCCTCGGAAGACCAGAGGATGGAGAAAGTGTGAGAAAACAAGGGCTACATAGAAATAAGTAGGAAGCATTGCAAAATGTTAGATCATTTCTTAGAGGCCAGAGAAATAATTAGATGAAACTGGCATTACCTGGCATATTATTGACCTGCACATGAGGCTCTCATTCTTGAAACGCTCCCTTTGTGGTATGACTTGGCAGGATACAGGTTTTTGCCCCCTGAGAATGCGGTTATTTCTGACCATAAGACGACAAGGATTTCTTACCATCGTGCATTCCTGTGTTCCGAGAGCTATAAATTCTTTTTTTTTTAAGTTAGCATAGCTATTTCAGAGCTTGTTTCTGGTGGAACAAGTTATATTTTTTTAACTATTTACATATAATTAGTGGAATTTATCAAGATGTTTTATACACCATTCATGAACCAAAAGTCAGTGCACCTCTTAATGAACGTGGTGAACTTTTGGGCTGTCTATGTGCTATAAAATAACCCTTTTCCCTAAATCTAGACCACTTTTTAGAAAAGCGATGGAGGTGACACAAAAAAGGCAAAATTAATACCATTTGTATCACAACTTTTATGACTTTGTCCAGAGACAAAATTGCATATTTGGAATAATAAATACCCCCAATGCATTTAAAAAATATAGGGTATATCTATTTTTATTTACTTCTTTTTTTTTTGGGGGGGGGAGGGGTTTGTTCATACACTTCACTTTTAATACAATTTCTTGTGATCACTTCATTTTGTATATAATACACAGCATTAGTAAAGTTATATCAGCTAAATGTGTCCCTTAAATAATAATCAAAATGTACTGTACTGGACTGCACTTCAATGTATGCTATATACCATTGCTTCGGTCAATAAATATATATACACCTGTCCAAAGGCAAAAGAAGTGAATACTAAAATTATAGTGCCTCACAAAATAGGGACATGAAAATAGACCTTCCCTAAAGTAGTATATGACATATAGAAACAAGTATATTGATTGCAGCAAGAAAAACACTGAGCAAATTGAACTACCATTCAGTATATTGCATATGTTAAACACCAGCGCATGAAGTGTGACTCAAAACTGTTACACCGTGATTAATCAGTGGTTATTCATAATACTTTGCTGTAAAAAAAAAACTAGCCCAGATCAATCTACAATTTCTCTTTGGATCAATAAAGTGCATTGTATCGTATTGTAAAAATGAAAATCAGATCCAGTATCCCTCCTTCCTGATGCGTGTTTCATCCTGCTTCCTCAGGGGGCAAAGCCTAAGAAGATTATAAAGATAGATGTTGTAGGGATCTTCTAGGAAAACCCACTAGCTAGAGGAAAAAGAAGAAACCACTTACTTCTGTCAAACTCCTTGGATTCTGCAATTGCAATTGAGTGCAGTATTTAAAAGATTAATTGGCAGAGAATAGAACAACCTGGGTGTTGTATCTAATGAATACTGATGATGGTGCCATCATCTCTTGCACATTATGGTGCTGATATAGTCATGGTGCAGGGCATCAGATACTAGAACTGCAAGTCTGACAGCCCCCGAAGAAGCCTAGGCGAAACGCGCGTAGGGGCTTCACCAGCTCATTTGAGTGGCACTAATATGGGTAAGACTCGGCAAGGTGTTGTGGCATTTATTGTCTGACAGTACACGTGTCAATAGGTAGTATGCTATTTGAAAGATATGGTGTGGACTTTGTCTTCCACGTGATGTGGATTACTAGTTGAGACACTCTGCATTATATAACTACCTATGTCAATTGCTAGATCTATTTGCAACTCTTAAATAACCCACTGAGTATTAGAGAAAAATATATTTCTTTTTCTGCTGTTTCTTCCCATATCCACTTTAACATATATGTGACCTGGTGCTTCTTTCAGGGTATGTGCACACGTCAGGATTTTGTCAGGATTTTTCATCAGGTTTTGTAGCCAAAACCAGGAGTGGGTGATAAATGCAGAAGTGGTGCATATGTTTCTATTATACTTTTCCTCTAATTGTTCCACTCCACTGGTTTTGGCTACAAATCTTGATGAAAAATCCTGACAAAATCCTGACAAAATCCTGACAAAATCCTGACGTGTGCACATACCCTCACTCTCACTTTTTGCCCTGTCATGTCATCTAGTGTCTATACACGTAGATTACTTAATTGTTGTTTTATGGATGTATATATTTGTGCATGTTAATAAAGGATATTGATCTGGACTTTTACTCCAGTTTTTTTTTTTTTTAAAGTCTGTAAGGTTATAGCAAATTTTGTCAAGGGGTAAATCAGTAGAAATTACTACATGTTATGTCAATCGCATCAGGCGACTTCAGAAAACAAATTTCATGGCATATTTCATGTATCTTTTCCTTTACTGAAATGCCGGCTATCAGAAGCACTTGACTTATGACTGTCATTTTCCTAATAATTTTCATATGCATCTCCTTAATAAAAAAAAAATCATTGTAAACCGTTTGTAGCATTTTATTATGTAGAATTGTTGTGCAGTTGATACTCGCCAATGATGGAGTATTACAGTTCAGTTTCACCAAGCATATTCATTAAAAAATAAAAAGAATATAAAATGTTCCGATTGTATATTGAACAGGTGCCAAATACAAACAGGTGCATGAAACATAAAATGCAACTCCATATTAATGCCTCCTATGGACAATTTTATAGGATGCAGATTTTAACCATTGTAAATTGATAGAAATGAATGTATATATGCCATTTTATCTAGGGAAATTGACCAATACAGAAGTGGAAAAGATCGGAATCCTCATCACCCCCAGCTGCCATGTATGTGAATGCTTTTGTTTTCTGCGGGAACTAATGGTATCATTGATTTACTCCAGTTAAACAATTGTCAGGGCCTGTGGGGGATTCACTAAGTTGATGAGCCATTAATAGATTTCCTATCTAAAGGGAGGATTATTTAGCGTTTTCTCTCAATCAATATTCAATTTGAAGGAACATTGTACTAGAAAAGCTTAAAAAGCCCACAAAAGACAAATCCAAAGGGTAGGCGTTCTGAAGGATAACGGTAATAATTCTTTTGTATATGTACCTTTCTATACAATCTGATAGTTTTTCCATTTGAACTTTATGCATTGTTTTTCTGCTTTATTTTAATCTACTTTTCTGTAGTTTGCCTTGAAGTGGACTCTTTGACATTATAAACTCCACTAGATAAACAAAAAAGCACTGCAGATGTGAGTCATAGATATGAGATATTTTACTGTGCATTGAATTTATAGGAGGAAAAACATTTACGGACTATAGTTAGGAAAGTCGACTAATGCTTGGTAGAAGGCCGTCCACCTTTAATGGTAGAAACAGACTTCCGCAGTACTGTCAGGCATTGCGTGGGCCACTCTGTTTGGCAAAATCCAAGAAACTTTGTGCTTTTCATCCTTCAATACTAAATAGGATTCCAGGCTTCACTGCAGTGGCTGCCAAGTGTCTACAGTGTAGTGGCTGAGCAGTGTAATGAATAGAGCTACTAAACAAGTTGGAGTCACAACCAGAGAATGATAATGATAGGATAGGGAATTGTTGTGATCCGCTTTTGGGCTCCCCTGGTGGTGGCTGGTGGTACTGGAGGCTTGTGTGTGCTTTTCTGCCTCAGCTCACCTGCTTCCATCAGTTTTGGGAGTTCCCTATTTAGCCTTGCTCTCCAGTCACTTCCTTGCCGGTCATCATTGTAACCTGAGTCATTCAGTTGCATGTTCCTGCTACTAGTCTGCTGATCAGCTAAGTGGACTCTTGTCCTTATTGTTTTGTTTTTCTTGTCCAGTTTACAGTTTTGTCATTTTCTGTTACTGGAAGCTCTTGTGGACTGAAATTGCCACTCCTGTGTGATGAGTTGACACAGGAGTCTTAAAGTAATTTCAGGATGGGTTTTTGAAAGGGTTTTTCAGCTGACCGTGAAGTCCTCTTTTGTATCCTTCCTCTATCTAGTAAGTGGACCTCGCTTTGCTAAATCTACCTTCATACTGTGTATGTCTTTTCCTCTGAACTCACCGTTAATATACGTGGGGGCTACTATCATCTTTGGGGAATTTCTCTAGAGGTAAGCCAGGTCTGTTCCTTCCTCTTCCAGGCGTAGTTAGTTCTCCGGCTGGCGCATGGCATCTAGGCAGCCGTAGGAATGCTTCCTGGCTACTGTTAGTTGTGTGGTAGATTTAGGTCACGGTCAGCTTGAGTTTCCATCACCCGAGAGCTAGTCTGTTATTTTTGTGTTTCTGATGTTCCCATGCCATTGGGGAATCATGACAGGGAATTGAAGTTCAAGAGCAAAGTTGGAGAAAGTTGAGTTAGAATCCAAGAGAAATCGATAACTTGATCTGGCAAGCAAAGGGTTAAACAGTCTGAGGTTAAACAAGAGCTGAAGTCAAAGGGTTCTGTTGTGAATTCGGTTTGTGGGCTCCCCCGGTGGTCTGTTATGGTAGTGTCTCTTATGTGCCTTCCTCCATCTCTGATTACCTGTCGCCACCCTCTTGGGGAGTTTCCTATTTAAGGCTGCTTGGCTGTTAGTCACATGCCGGCCAACAATGTGCTAGTAGCATTCTGTTGCATTCACCTGCCTCAAGTTCCAGTTCAGCTAAGTTGAATTTTGTTTCTTGTTTTGCTATTTTTGTCCAGCTATCTGCAATGTGACTCTTCAGTGCTGGAAGCTCTTGTGGACAGAAAATTACTACTCCAGTGGCATGAGTTGTCACTGGAGTTTAAAGTAATTTCTGGATGGTGTTTTTGAATAGTGATTTTTAGGTCGACCGTGAAGTAACTCTTTCCTGTCCTTCTGCTATCTAGTAAGCGGACCTCACTGTGCTAAATCTGCTGTTCATCCTACGTATGTCATTTCCTCTGAACTCACCGTCAATATCTGTGGGGGCCTACTATCATCTTTTGGGGTTCCTCACTGGAGGTAAGGCAGGCCTGTATATTCCTCTTATAGGGGTAGTTAGATCTCCGGCTGGCGCGTGGTGTCTAGGGCATCGTAGGTACATCCCCCGGCTACTGTAAGTGTTGGGTCAGGTTCAGGTCACGGTCGACCTTAGTTTCCATCACCCGAGAGCTAGTCCGTTTTGCATTTTTTTCCCATGGTCATTGGGGTAACCATAACAGTTTGGCCGGCCATATAAAAAATCTATGTGTTAAAATATGCACTAAAGTAGGAAGGAGAAGAAAAGGTTTTTTTTCTGTGTTTGAAAGTGCACCTTAGTTGGATCATTTGTATTCCTTGCTTAAACTGCAGTCTTCAGCCTTTTTTTTTTCTCCTCTCCTCTTAACCTCTGAATGCTTGGGTTACACCCATCTGAAACATGGATCCACAGAGTTTAGTTGCGGGTTTGAATAACCTTGCGACAAAAGTACAGAACCTACAAGATTTTGTTATACGTGCTCCAATGTCTGAACCTAAGATTCCTCTGCCTGAATACTTTACCGGAGACAGATCCCGGTTTTTGAGTTTCAGAGAAAATTGCAAATTGTTTTTGTCTCTGAGATCTCACTCTGCTGGTGATCAGACTCAACAAGTTAAAATTGTTATCTCTCTACTGCGCGGCGACCCACAAAGTTGGGCATTTGCATTATCGCCAGGGGATCCTGCGTTGTTAAATGTAGATGCGTTTTTTCAGGCTTTGGGGTTGCTTTATGAAGAACCTAATTTGGAGATTTTGGCTGAGAAAGCCTTGATAGCTCTTTCCCAAGGGCAAGATGAAGCTGAGATATACTGCCAGAAATTCCGTAAATGGTCGGTGCTTACTAAATGGAATGAGTGCGCTTTAGCAGCTAATTTCAGAGAAGGTCTCTCTGATGCCGTGAAGGATGTCATGGTGGGGTTCCCTGTGCCTACAGGTCTGAATGATGCCATGAAATTGGCTATCCAGATTGATCGGCGTTTGCGGGAGCGCAAATCTGTGCACCATATGGCGGGGTCTTCTGAGGAAGAATCTGTGCACCATATGGCGGTATCTTCTGAGCAAAAACCTGTGCACCATATGGCGGTGTCTTCTGAGCAAAGACCTGTGCACCATTTGGCGGTGACCTCTGAAAAGGCATTGGAGCATATGCAATGCGATCGTGTTTTGTCTAGAGGCGAACGTCAAAATTACAGGCGCAAAAATGGATTGTGCTTCTACTGTGGAGATCCAGCTCATGTTATATCAGCATGCTCTAAACGTATAAATAAGGTTGATAAAAAGGTTGATAAATCTTTTTCTACAGGTACCTTGCAGTCAAAATTTCTTTTGTCCGTGACATTGATTTGTACCTTATCATCTGTGACTGTGAATGCTTATGTGGATTCTGGCGCCGCTCTGAGTCTCATGGATTGGTCCTTTGCCAAGCGTTGTGGGTTTGATTTGGAGCCGTTGGAAGTTTCTATTCCCCTGAAGGGTATTGATTCTACACCTTTGGCTAGCAATAAACCACAATATTGGACACAAGTGACTATGCGTCTCACCCCAGACCATCAGGAGATTATTCGTTTCCTTGTATTATATAACCTACATGATGTCTTAGTGCTTGGATTACCATGGTTACAGATTCATAATCCCGTCTTGGACTGGAAATCTATGTCTGTGTTGAGCTGGGGATGTCGGGGTATTCATGGGGATGCACCTTTGGTTCCTATTTCTTCATCTACTCCCTCTGAGATCCCAGCATTTCTGTCAGATTTTTATGATGTCTTTCAAGAGCCTAAAGTTGATTCTCTCCCTCCCCACAGAGAGTGTGACTGCGCTATTGAATTGATCCCCGGTAGTAAGTTTCCTAAGGGTCGCTTGTTTAATTTGTCTGTACCTGAACATACTGCTATGCGGGAGTATATCAGAGAATCCTTGGAAAAGGGTCATATTCGCCCCTCGTTGTCTCCACTAGGGGCAGGATTTTTCTTTGTAGGTAAAAAGGATGGTTCATTGAGACCTTGTATCGACTATCGACTTTTGAATAAGATTACAGTTAAATACCAGTACCCGTTACCTTTACTGACTGATCTGTTTGCTCGTATAAAGGGGGCTAAGTGGTTCACTAAGATCGATCTACGTGGTGCGTATAATTTGGTGCGGATTAAGCAGGGGGATGAGTGGAAGACCGCATTTAATACGCCTGAAGGCCATTTTGAGTATTTGGTAATGCCTTTCGGTCTCGCAAATGCCCCTTCCGTTTTTCAGTCCTTTATGCACGATATTTTCCGTGAATATCTGGATAAGTTTATGATTGTGTATTTGGATGATATTCTTGTTTTTTCGGAGGACTGGGAATCTCACGTTCAACAGGTCAGGAGAGTTTTTCAGGTTTTGCGAGCTAATTCTCTTTTTGTAAAGGGCTCAAAGTGTAGTTTTGGAGTTCAGAGAATTTCCTTTTTGGGATATATTTTTTCCCCTTCATCTATGGAGATGGACCCTGTCAAGGTCCAGGCTATTTGTGATTGGATGCAACCTACTTCTTTGAAGAGTCTGCAAAAGTTCTTGGGTTTTGCTAATTTCTATCGCCGATTTATAGCGGGTTTTTCTGCCATTGCTAAACCTTTGACTGATTTGACCAAAAAGGGTGCTGATGTTGCTAATTGGTCCTCTGCGGCTGTGGAGGCCTTTCAAGAGCTTAAGCGCCGCTTTTCTTCCGCTCCTGTGTTGCGCCAACCTGATGTGTTACTTCCGTTCCAGGTTGAGGTGGATGCTTCGGAGATCGGAGCAGGTGCAGTTTTGTCGCAGAAAGATCCTGACTGCTCAGTAATGAGACCATGTGCGTTTTTCTCCCGAAAGTTTTCGCCCGCTGAGCGAAATTATGATGTGGGAAATCGGGAACTTCTGGCCATGAAGTGGGCGTTTGAGGAGTGGCGTCATTGGCTTGAGGGTGCTAGACACCAGGTGGTGGTCCTCACTGACCACAAGAATCTAATTTATCTTGAGTCGGCCAGGCGTCTGAATCCTAGACAGGCGCGCTGGTCGTTGTTTTTCTCCCGATTTAACTTTGTGGTGTCATATCTGCCTGGGTCCAAGAATGTGAGGGCGGATGCCCTCTCTAGGAGTTTTGAGCCTGACTCGCCTGGTGATTCCGAACCTACCGGCATCCTGAAGGATGGGGTGATATTGTCAGCTGTCTCCCCAGACCTGCGGCGTTCTTTGCAGGAGTTTCAGGTGGATAGGCCTGATCGCTGTCCGCCTGGTAGACTGTTTGTCCCTGATGATTGGACCAGTAGAGTTATCTCGGAGGTTCATTCTTCCGCGTTGACAGGTCATCCTGGAATTTTTGGCACCAGGGATTTGGTGTCTAGGTCCTTCTGGTGGCCTTCTTTGTCTCGAGATGTGCGCATGTTTGTGCAGTCTTGTGATGTTTGTGCTCGGGCCAAGCCCTGCTGTTCTAGGGCCAGTGGGTTGTTGTTGCCCTTGCCTATTCCTAAGAGGCCTTGGACGCACATCTCTATGGACTTTATTTCTGACCTTCCGGTTTCTCGTAGGATGTCTGTCATCTGGGTGATTTGTGACCGTTTTTCCAAGATGGTTCATTTGGTACCTTTACCCAAATTGCCCTCCTCCTCTGAGTTGGTTCCTCTATTTTTTCAGAATGTGGTGCGTTTGCATGGTATTCCTGAGAATATAGTGTCTGACAGGGGTACTCAGTTTGTGTCTAGATTTTGGCGGACGTTCTGTGCCAGGATGGGTATCGATTTGTCTTTTTCGTCTGCATTCCATCCTCAGACTAATGGCCAGACTGAGCGTACTAATCAGACCTTGGAGACTTACTTGAGGTGTTTTGTGTCCGCTGATCAGGATGATTGGCTTGACTTTTTGCCATTGGCAGAGTTTGCCCTTAACAATCGGGCTAGTTCTGCCACTTTGGTTTCTCCATTTTTTTGTAATTCAGGGTTTCACCCTCGGTTTTCGTCCGGTCAATTGGAGTCTTCGGATTGTCCTGGAGTGGATGCTGTGGTTGATAGGATGCATCAGATTTGGGGACAGGTTGTGGACAATCTGAAGTTGTCCCAGGAGAAGACTCAACAGTTCACTAATCGTCATCGGCGTATTGGTCCTCGTCTTTGTGTTGGGGACCTGGTGTGGCTGTCTTCTCGATTTGTTCCTATGAAGGTCTCGTCTCCTAAGTTTAAGCCTCGGTTTATCGGCCCTTATAGGATTCTGGAGGTTCTTAATCCTGTGTCCTTTCGTTTGGACCTCCCAGCATCTTTTAATATCCATAATGTTTTCCATCGGTCATTATTGCGGAGGTATGAGGTACCGGTTGTTCCTTCTGCTGATCCACCTGCTCCTGTGTTGGTTGAGGGTGAATTGGAGTATGTGGTGGAAAAGATCTTGGACTCCCGTGTTTCCAGACGGAAACTTCAGTATCTGGTTAAGTGGAAAGGTTATGGCCAGGAGGATAATTCTTGGGTGACAGCATCCGATGTTCATGCTCCCGATTTGGTTCGTGCATTTCATAGTGCTCATCCAGGTCGCCCTGGTGGTTCTGGTGAGGGTTCGGTGCCCCCTCCTTAAGGGGGGGGTACTGTTGTGAATTCGGTTTGTGGGCTCCCCCGGTGGTCTGTTATGGTAGTGTCTCTTATGTGCCTTCCTCCATCTCTGATTACCTGTCGCCACCCTCTTGGGGAGTTTCCTATTTAAGGCTGCTTGGCTGTTAGTCACATGCCGGCCAACAATGTGCTAGTAGCATTCTGTTGCATTCACCTGCCTCAAGTTCCAGTTCAGCTAAGTTGAATTTTGTTTCTTGTTTTGCTATTTTTGTCCAGCTATCTGCAATGTGACTCTTCAGTGCTGGAAGCTCTTGTGGACAGAAAATTACTACTCCAGTGGCATGAGTTGTCACTGGAGTTTAAAGTAATTTCTGGATGGTGTTTTTGAATAGTGATTTTTAGGTCGACCGTGAAGTAACTCTTTCCTGTCCTTCTGCTATCTAGTAAGCGGACCTCACTGTGCTAAATCTGCTGTTCATCCTACGTATGTCATTTCCTCTGAACTCACCGTCAATATCTGTGGGGGCCTACTATCATCTTTTGGGGTTCCTCACTGGAGGTAAGGCAGGCCTGTATATTCCTCTTATAGGGGTAGTTAGATCTCCGGCTGGCGCGTGGTGTCTAGGGCATCGTAGGTACATCCCCCGGCTACTGTAAGTGTTGGGTCAGGTTCAGGTCACGGTCGACCTTAGTTTCCATCACCCGAGAGCTAGTCCGTTTTGCATTTTTTTCCCATGGTCATTGGGGTAACCATAACAGGGTTCACTCCGTAGAGTAGTCTTACACTAGTTGGGTCAGAACACAAAAGAGCAGTGCAAAGTAGTGTGCGGAGTAGTGTCCAAAATATAATAACTGTTACTAGGTACAGAATACGACACACTTAATCATGGATCTGGTCACAAAGCCAAAAGTCTGGTAGGTTTACTGATTTTGGCTTCCTGATTGACTGGTCACCTGGATCATCTTGATTGGGGGGAATAATTAACCTGACTGGGTGGTGAAATGCACTATTTCTGATCCTGAAATCAACTTTCCTTGAATTAGTCCCCTACATCTTTTTATCCACTTAGTAGGTTACCAAGAAGGATAAGAAGATTTGGCTTTAAAGGGAACCTGTCCTGTCAAAAAATGCCATTAATCTGCAGATATTGGCTTAATCTGCAGTATGATAGTGTTTCAAAGCTGTGCAGCCGCCATACTAAAAGATGACTGCAACGTGGAAATGAAATTTAATCTTCCTGGCAGCCATAGAGGCATCCGGCTGCTTCAGTACAAAGTGGTCGGTGGCTCTAAACACATCTTGACACTGACTGACAGCCAGCTTAGCAGTGCATTAGCACTGAGCCGGCTGTCAGTCAGCACTGGGGCGCGGTTACAGCCACCAACCACTATTTGCTGAGAGGTGACTGAGGCTGTGCCGGCCGTGCTGGCCTTGTTCTGGCTCTCATAGATTTACACTTGTGACTTATGGATCGCACATTACACACTGGAGCAATCAGACAGGTCGCAAACTACAGGAGACAGAGATAGAAGGTGAAGACGGAGGCTGGTAAGTATAAGACTTGGGACAGGCAACATAGATTAGAAGCGACACTCCAGTGCTGCAATAAAAAAAAAAACCGCTGTAGTGGTGCTTTAAGAAACTATGGTTATATTTGCGTATGAGTTGTAAAGTCTCTGTAGGACTGAAGCACTGCTATATGACTGGTCTCTATGGCTATTAACAGCGGAGATGTGCAGGTGTTTCTCAGCCCATAATTGCAATTTTAGATTAAATGTTTGTGAAAATGCCTGGGGTGGCTAATTGTATCTGTGACCTTTAAATGCAATCCTGCTGCATGAGACTGAGAAATAATGAAAGCTTAAAAAATTTGTTAAAAGTATTGAAATATAATTAAAATCACTAAAGTAAAAAGATGAGCGAATCAATTCGCAGGACCCTAGTCAAGCGGCCAGGGCAGTATTCATGGAGTACCAACATGGCCAACGGACGAGGATCCTGAACATAGATTTGTCCATCTAGTGGCTAATTAATAATAACAGAAAGAGGTACGTCATTAAAATTAGTCAGATTTAGGTCTCTTAAGAAAACTGCCTTTTTGTGGTCCTTAACTTTCATTGGGCTCACTCTCCTATCTAACATCTTTTTTTTTATTTTGTAAAGATATCTATATCCTTAAATGTTCCAAATATAACCATACAAAAGAGCTCACCGAAGAGATATTCTCATCTTTAGAATCCATGCCAAATCTAAAAGCTACCTTGCTCAATGTGTAGGATAAAAAAATACATGCTAAGACATTGTCCCAATATAGGAAAAAAATTAGGTCTTCATTATCGTTTATGGTGACGACAATATATTTGCCCTCTAAATTGACTACCATAAAAGGGTCTGTTTTTTTTCTTCGCACTCTCTTCTAGTGTCTGTTACTGGTAAAGCAGCTTAGCTTTTTTTCAGTTAAAGAAGCGCTCCCATCAAAATTTTTATCCTTTTAATTTATTGCACTGTGTACCGTATGTACAGTACAGACCGAAAGTTTGGACACACCTTCTCATTTAAAGATTTTTCTGTATTTTCATGACTATGAAAATTGTACATTCACACTGAAGGCATCAAAGCTATGAATTAACACATGTGGATTTATATACTTAACAAAAAAGTGTGAAACAACTGAAAATATGTCTTATATTCTAGGTTCTTCAAAGTAGCCACCTTTTGCTTTGATGACTGCTTTGCACACTCTTGGCATTCTCTTGATGAGCTTTCTCTTGATGAGTGGTTTTCACTTCACAGGTGTGCCCTGTCAGGTTTAATAAGTGGTATTTCTTGCCTTATAAATGGGGTTGGGACCATCAGTTGTGTCGTGCAGAAGTCTGGTGGATACACAGCTGATAGTCCTACTGAATAGACTGTTAGAATTTGTATTATGGCAAGAAAAAAGCAGCTAAGTAAAGAAAAACGAGTGGCCATCATTACTTTAAGAAATGAAGGTCAGTCAGTCTGAAAAATTGGGAAAACTTTGAAAGTGACCCCAAGTGCAGTTGCAAAAACCATCAAGCGCTACAAAGAAACTGGCTAACATGAGGACCGCCCCAGGAAAGGAAGACCAAGAGTCACCTCTGCTTCTGAGGATAAGTTTATCTGAGTCACCAGCCTCAGAAATCGCAGGTTAACAGCAGCTCAGATTAGAGACCAGGTCAATGCCACACAGAGTTCTAGCAGCAGACACAGCTCTACAACAACTGTAACTGTTAAGAGGAGACTTTGTGCAGCAGGCCTTCATGGTAAAATTGCTGCTAGGAAACCACTGCTAAGGACAGGCAACAAGCAGAAGAGACTTGTTTGGGCTAAAGAACGCACGGAATGGACATTAGACCAGTGGAAATCTGTGCAATATAATAAGAGGATAAAAACTTTGATGGGAGGAGGGCTTCTTTAAATTGAGCTAACAAATCCTAGAAAAACCTTATGTATCACTGTTACTATAAGAACAGTATACTATGCTATATCTTAGGCAAAAACCTCTAATACTGACTAGTGGAGTTAGACATAACGTATGTCCAATCATAGTTTCTGCTGTATTTTTTTTAATGTAAGATAACAAAACAAGCACAAAATTACAGAATTGTGCCAATTGATGGAAAAACAGTGTATTGATCATTGTAAGGTGACTGCTGGACACATAGTGGATAGCAATAGAGAACATGCGGGAGCTTACATTCCTAACCACAAAGGTCAATCATATGTGTGCATACTACATCACAAAAAAAAAAATCAATCTAAACCCTGTTTGTACAAAAGTGCAAAAAGGACTTTATTTAAATACAAAAAAATTAGGGCAAAAAATAATTGTACATACAAGTTACGCCACATATATAGTGAAAAAACACTATTAAAAAACAAAAGATAGTGCAACCATGGTGCGACCATACAGGAATGAGATGGTTACATCAGGGAACAATATAGTATAATAACGTAACACACATGTCTGGTTCCCTGATCTTAAACACATGGACAAGAGGAAAATAAGCCCTACAGGAAACACTTGTTCTCATAATCTGGGGCAAATAGAAAACTATATATATGCAGCAATGAGTATCCAAAATTACATGTCACACCAAAGAGCCCATAGTAATGTATGTCCAAAAAGGCTGTGTATATGAAAGCCATTCAGTACTGACACAAGATGGCATCAAATCCTCTTACCCATGTTCAAATGCCTGTGCGTCGCGCCAAGGCCCCGACGCATGTTTTGCTTTCGCTTCCTCGGGGGGGCGGTCTAGTTTTGTTTCTTGCTCTGTTTTCATACACATAGTGGATGGCAGATATGTATCATGGAGGATGTTGTTCTCTGTGATATAAACCTGGAGTAATGCTCTTGTACACATAGTACTAAGAAGGGTTAATCTGACGGCCATGACAGGGTCAATTTTATAGTAAACAGCTGAAGAGTTGAGTGGGACAGCTGCTCATCATATCTCCACCCCTGGGTGGAGTTCACATTGTAAAATGGGGCCTGTTTGTCTCACTCGTGGTCAGTGTGTGGAGGTGTGCAGATGTCCAGGAGTGTGTGTCTTTCCCAAAGGTTCAAGAACCTGCACTACTTTTGAATGGACTTTTTACTTTATTTTTCACTTTGTTCTGAGAACAGGCTGTATTTAAGTTTTCCTGTGTTGCTGATTATGTGGAGTGAAACAAACCAGCCGGACTTTTAAATAGACTTTTAAATAGAAATGGTTCCTGTGATACCTCATCCCGCTCCCAAGTGAGTAGTTCATTTACATCATCTGTAGTTAAAATAGACCATCAATGAGTGGTTTGTGGGGATGCACCCTCCAAGTCCACTACAGATCAGAAGAGTAAAAGGCGAATGTCACTGCGTCAAGCAGCTGCTGAATAGGACGTCATTGCTTTCAGTCCCCGCAGACAGCGCTAGTGCAGACCACACTTCAGTGGTGTGGATAGGACCGTTGAGTCTTCCTTTATTTTATACCATCATATGCCGGTATAGACACTTATTTTAGGTTGGGCAACCTCTAGAACAAAGTGGACTGAAAACTGATGCACTGCGAACAATCCCACTTTACTCCACTTACTCTTGGATTAAATAGTCATGGTTGCTGAAGGTTATAGACAAGTTCTGGGTGTCAGTCAAAGGCCTGCGTTATCTTCCTTGCCTCTTTTATGGGATTACATGTGAGCATAGCGTAATGTCGCCATTGGTCCCCAGCAGATGTGAATACTCAAGTGAGGTGAGTGCTCTTTAATAATTTATTCACACACCTCCAGTTGGCCATATTCCCCAAGGTTAGCACTGTATTCCTCTGCAATTGCCACCAATGAAATAACTTTTCCAATAAAATCCTACCTCAGTGTTAAATGAGATTAATGTAATTGTTTTCCGAAGTACAAATAAGCTATGGAAATACTCAAACATTTCACTGTGTTGCCCTTCGGCTACAGAGCAATGATTTCAGCCTGCAGTCTAAAAATTGTAAGACTGTACATACTTTATATTTTTCTATTTTGCAGCCTCCTATTATTCTAGTTAGAAGAAATGTGTCATGAATTAGGATTTAATTTATCCATTATAAGGGGTAGGAGCATAGGCAGCTGCCTAGGGCAACAATAGCAAAGGTGAGTTATAGAAATAAGTCTCTAAAATTGTGGTAACTTCTGGGGTCTGATGGGCACATATGAACAGTGCAATTAAATGAAGGACTGACCGTTTCACATACAGTCAATATTGAAGTTAAGCATTTTTAAATCTCTGTCTTTGGCATTAAAGGGGTTGTCCGGCCTTAGGGTACAAATCCGCAGTCAGTCTTTATGACTACAGACTTGTGAATCCTTTCACGTGCACTGTCAGAATTCTCCAGTAACGGGAGCTTACGGCCTTTGTGACCGCAGGTATCCGATATGCATGCTTCTTGCCGCATTCCAACTAGACTTGTCCGGCCTAGTCAGTATTCATTTGCATTGAGCGAGGCCGCGCTCATCTAGTTGGCAGGTTACCTCATGTATGCAAATCACATGCTTACAGTAACACACCCACCGCTCCCAGCACCAGAGAATCCTCACAGCACGCAGCCTTATAGCCTAAAGCCTGACAACCCCTTTAAAGAGGCAATGTCCTGTAGGCTTGTGCTTTGCGATTGCATTTACAATGATAATTTATTAGCAATTTGCTATTTAAAGGGAACCTGTTGCTAGAATTCTAGTCATTAATCTGATGACATGATGCAGTGTAGCATTTATAAATGCCTTTTTAGACATGGTCCTGTTGAAATCAAACCTTACTTTAAAGGGAACCTGTCACCACGTTTTTGGAAGATGGGATAAAAATAGCGTTAAATAGGGGCAGAGGTGGGCGTTACATTAGTGTGTTTGTTATGCGTTTATTACCCACCTAAGTTGCCGAAATACCTTTGCAAAGTCTCCGTTTTCGCCTGTCAATCAGGCTGGTCTGGTCAAAAGGGCGTGTTGTCTTCCCCCAGATTTTGCGTAGTTTTCCGTTGGTGGCGTAGTGGTGTGCGCATGCCCAAGGTCCCGAATCCTCTGCCAGGGGATTTAAAAGAGCGCGCTGTTCGTTATTTCATTGGTGATCGGTGGGCGCGGCCATCTTCCTTTGGCCGCGCGTGCGCAGAAGCGGCGCTCTGCTGGCCGCGGCTTCAGGAAAATGGCCGCCGCAATATCCATCTGCGCACGCGCGGCATCCCGCGGCCATTTTCCTGAAGCCGCGGCCAGCAGAGCGCCGCTTCTGCGCACGCGCGGCCAAAGGAAGATGGCCGCGCCCACCGATCACCAATGAAATAACGAACAGCGCGCTCTTTTAAATCCCCTGGCAGAGGATTCGGGACCTTGGGCATGCACACACCACTACGCCACCAACGGAAAACTACGCAAAATCTGGGAGAAGACAACACGCCTTTTTGACCAGACCAGCCTGATTGACAGGCGAAAACGGAGACTTTGCAAAGGTATTTCGGCAACTTAGGTGGGTAATAAACGCATAACAAACACACTAATGTAACGCCCACCTCTGCCCCTATTTAACGCTATTTTTATCCCATCTTCCAAAAACGTGGTGACAGGTTCCCTTTAAGGGGTAAAATAAATTGGATTGCACTGTATCTAAATAATTTAATAGGTATCATATGGACAATGCTTTATGGAGGAGAAGTAGTGAATTCTTGGCTCTTAGCATGCTCATTCCTTCTTCACTGTTATCCAGGGGTTAGTATGAAGTCAGTGCTGTTTGTGCCGAGTGTGGAATTAATCAAGGCGTACTAGCTTTCAGAACACTGTTACTCTTTAGCACTACAGCACCGCCCAGATGACTCTTCGTCAGCATTTAACGTAAAGCGAATTCTGACATTATTTTTCCTCCATCAAAATAAAGAGTGATTTGCACAGGGAAAAGTCTACAAAGGGCATTTACAATTACAACAGCCTTGAAGATGGTGATCCATTTGAGGCCATTTTTTCTATAATGCTGTCAATGTGTGCAATTGGTCCACAAATTCTATATTTTTGACACTTTGGATGAATCCTGACGTGCTTCTTGGCAAATGTTGATGGAGAAGAAGACTGAAAATTTGTAGACACATTGGTGATAAATGGGACTATTATTTCTTGTGAGATAAAGCAAAGTCAATGAATATTCCTAGAGACCAGCTGAAATGTGTGCGGGACACAACAGCTGCAAAACACTGCCAGAGAATTGTAAATCAAGATTATTTAGGATTGAGATGTAATTCACAGTATTCACACTACATGTAGGCGAATCTGCTAGACAAGGGGGAAGATAGTGAGTGAGAGTGAGGGTGAGTGTGAGAGTGTGTGTGAAAGTGAGTGTGTGAGTGTGAGAGTGTGAGTGAGTGTGAGAGAGAGTGTGAGACTGAGAATGTGAGAGTGTGTGTGAGAGTGTGTGAGAGTGTGTGTGAGAATGTGTGTGAGTGTGAGAGTGTGAGACTGAGAATGTGAGAGTGTGTGTGAGAGTGTGAGAATGTGTGTGAGTGTGAGAGTGTGAGACTGAGAATGTGAGAGTGTGAGACTGAGAATGTGAGAGTGTGTGTGAGAGTGTGTGTGAGAGTGTGTGTGAGAGAGTGTGTGTGAGAGTGTGTGAGTGAGAGTGTGTGTGAGAGTGTGTGAGTGAGAGTGTGTGTGTGTGAGAGTGAGAGTGTGTGTGAGAGTGAGAGTGTGTGAGTGTGAGAATGTGAGAGTGTGAGAGTGAGCGTGAGTGAGTGTGAGAGTGAGTGAGTGTGAGAGAGAGTGTGAGACTGAGAATGTGAGAGTGTGTGTGAGTGAGAGTGTGTGAGAGTGTGTGTGAGAGTGAGAGTGTGTGTGAGAGTGTGTGAGTGTGAGAATGTGAGAGTGAGTGTGAGAGTGAGTGAGTGTGAGAGAGAGTGTGAGACTGAGAATGTGAGAGTGTGTGTGAGAGTGTGTGTGAGAATGTGTGTGAGTGTGAGACTGAGAATGTGAGAGTGTGTGTGTGTGAGAGTGAGTGTGAGAGTGAGTGTGAGAATGAGTGTGAGAGTGTGAATGAGACCAATCGAAGTATCGGATCTACCCAAATTATAGACAATGGCACCTGTATAAAACATGCATAGAAAATGTAGTGGTCCATAGGAGATGGGGAGAAAATAACCTACACGGCTTGCTCTATACCTCACCATGTTTCTCAGCACACAGCACAGAAATGTCAAGAAATGCAAAGTTTTATGTCAGAAAATATCTGATTGTTTCATTCTGTTAAGAAGTGTTTCGTTTTTTTCTTTCGTCTCCTAAATGTATGGCCCATTTTATAGAAATCCTCATATTTGAAAAGTGACATAAAGGGTAAGCACGGTGGCTCATTGGTTAGCACTGCAGCCTTGCAGCGCTGGAGTCCTGGGTTCAAAGGACAACATCTACAAGGAGTTTGCATGTTCTCCCCGTGTTTGCGTGGGTTTCCTCCGGGTTCTCCAGTTTCCTCCCACATTCCAAAGACATACTGATAGGGAATTTAGATTGTGAGCCTCATCGGGGACAGCGATGATAATGTGTGCAAACTGTAAAGCGCCATGGAATTTGTTAGTGCTATATAAAAATAAAGATTATTATTATATTTAAAGATGATGCCCTCTAGAAACATATGTAGTTGATTGCTGTTTGGCGTACATTTTCAATGGTGCTAATGATGGGAAGTATGCCAAATATATCATCCCTTTTAAAATGTAAAATACATACTGATTGAATTATCCTAAACTTTTTTGCATGACATTTTATTTTTACAATTCAACCTATTAATAACAGTTTGAAACAATAAATCTTGAAATCTTGCAGATTTCTCACAATAAGCTTACCCTTTATGTCACTTTTCAGCTCGCACTGTGTCTACTGAGGATGAGATCAGCGAGGCTGATCCTCTTTTCCCATGAGAAATAAGCTGCTGCTAGAAGTCTGACCGATAAAGATAACTCAGGGATAAGAAACCTTGTATTGAAAACCACTATGCAAGCAAATACTAAGTGGTAAATGCACTTCCTATGAAGAGCAGAAATATCGTCAGAAGCCATTGGGTAGACAGTGTCGCCCCGTTGAAGGATTTTGATTACCATATTTTTCGGATGATAAGACGCACTATCCCCATATTTGGAAGAATATGGGGGTGCGTCTTATAATTCAAATATACCTTACCAGCTGTGGTGGAGCAGGGTCCCAGGGTCGCTGCTGGAGGAGGCAAGAGTGGGGTGATGCGGTGAACCACTGGCTGGGAGGAGAGGGTGTTCGGAGGTGCAACGCTGTGGGTGTTCGGTGATGCAGGTGTTCCGCCAACATTTTGTGAAAGTCCGGAGCCCCCACACTTCCATGGTTTAGATTGCGATGGACTCTGGGAAAACGACGACCGGGGGCGGCGCATGCGCAAATGGAGATTTCGGCCCTGGGATCTCATCTCCTGAAATCTTGGTACTGAGATCTCCATCTGCACATGTGCCGCCCCGGTGGCCATTCTCCCGGAGTCCACCGCAATGTAAACCATGGAAGTGCGGGGGCTCCAGGCTTTCACAAAACTTCAGAAAAACCCACGAACCACTGAACACCTGCAGCGTTGAACCTCCGAACACCTCTTCATTCAAGCCTGTGGTCTGCAGCATCGTCCCACTCCTGTCTCCGCCAGCAATGACCGTGGGACCCCAATTCACCGCAGTTGCCACACCCAGTAAGCAATAAGACACATGGATTATAAGCACCACCATATTATTAAAAAATGTTTTCCTATTTTTATCCCCAAAAATTTGGGGTGCATCCTATAAACCGCATAATACAGTATATGGGTAGCTCACACAGCAGATGACAATTAGCACCTAAAATTTTGGGTGCAAGAAAACAGTTAAGGGGCATCAAATATTGATACTCAGGCAGTTCTGCTATAGCTTGTCAGACTAAGGCCACATTCACACAGCCAAAACCAGGAGTGGGTGATAAATACAGGAGTGGTGATGTGTTTCTATTATACTTTTCCTCTGATTGTTCCTCACCTGGTTTTGGCTTACAAATACTGAGGTAAAATACTGACCAAATACTGAACATGTGAATGTGGTCTAAAAAATGGAAAGGTAAGCCTCGAGCTGAGGAAACCATTGAATAGAGCTGTTTCTCAACTTAATTACATGGAATCAAACTGCTTTTTGACCAAACATCTATTCTAAAGGGAGTTGGAAAAATTACCTGGCAACTGCATTGGCCTGAATCTCACAAAAATTAGATTAAATGATAATTTAAAAAGAAAACTTAAATATTACTGTTTACAACTTCTACTTGATGATTAGTAAAAATTGTGAATGGTGGAGAAATACACTGTATAACCACTTAAAAATCTGTACAAATACTCAGATCTATGTATGTATTACACTGTCCCCCTTAACCCCTTCATGACCTTGCCGTTTTTTGCAATTCTGACCAGTGTCCCTTTATGAGGTAATAACTCAGGAACGCTTCAACGGATCCTAGCGATTCTGAGATTGTTTTTTCGTGACATATTGGGCTTCATGTCAGTGGTAAATTTAGGTCGATAATTTCTGAGTTTATTTGTGAAAAAAACGGAAATTTGGCCAAAATTTTGAAAATTTCGCAATTTTCACATTTTGAATTTTTATTCTGTTAAACCAGAGAGTTATGTGACACAAAATAGTTAATAAATAACATTTCCCACATGTCTACTTTACATCAGCACAATTTTGGAAACAAATTTTTTTTTTGCTAGGAAGTTATAAGGGTTAAAATTTGACCAGTGATTTCTCATTTTTACAACAAAATTTACAAAACCATTTTTTTTAGGGACCACTGTTATGACCCCAATGGCGAGGGTCTCAGAGGAAATGACAAACACAGAAATGAACCAGGTTTAGCACAGAGAGGCCCGCTTACTGATAGCAGAATAAAGAAAGGTAACTTATATGGTCAACAAAAACCCTATCAAAATCCACACTGGAAATTCAAGAACCCCCGAACCGTCTAACGGTCCGGGGGGAGAACACCAGCCCCCCTAGAGCTTCCAGCAAAGGTCAGGATATAGATTTGGAACAAGCTGGACAAAAATACAAAACCAAAACAAATAGCAAAAAGCAAAAGGCAGACTTAGCTGATATAACTGGAACCAGGATCAGTAGACAAGAGCACAGCAGACTAGCTCTGATAACTACGTTGCCAGGCATTGAACTGAAGGTCCAGGGAGCTTATATAGCAACACCCCTAACTAACGACCCAGGTGCGGATAAAAGGAATGACAGAAAAACCAGAGTCAAAAAACTAGTAACCACTAGAGGGAGCAAAAAGCAAATTCACAACAGTACCCCCCCCTTAGTGAGGGGTCACCGAACCCTCACCACGACCACCAGGGCGATCAGGATGAGCGGCATGAAAGGCACGAACTAAATCGGCCGCATGAACATCAGAGGCGACCACCCAGGAATTATCCTCCTGACCATAGCCCTTCCACTTGACCAGGTACTGAAGCCTCCGCCTGGAGAGGCGAGAATCCAAGATCTTCTCCACCACGTACTCCAACTCGCCCTCAACCAACACCGGAGCAGGAGGCTCAGCAGAAGGAACTACAGGCACAATGTACCGCCGCAACAAGGACCTATGAAATACATTGTGAATAGCAAACGACACAGGAAGATCCAGACGAAAAGATACAGGATTAAGGATTTCCAATATCTTGTAAGGCCCAATAAAACGAGGTTTAAATTTGGGAGAGGAGACCTTCATAGGAACAAAGCGGGAAGAAAGCCATACCAAATCCCCAATGCGTAGTCGGGGACCCACACCGCGGCGGCAGTTGGCAAAGCGCTGAGCCTTCTCCTGTGACAACTTCAAGTTGTCCACCACATGATTCCAGATCTGCTGCAACCTATCCACCAAAGAATCCACCCCAGGACAGTCAGAAGGCTCCACATGACCCGAAGAAAAGCGAGGATGGAAACCAGAGTTGCAGAAAAAAGGCGAAACCAAGGTGGCGGAACTAGCCCGATTATTAAGGGCAAACTCAGCCAACGGCAAGAATGTCACCCAATCGTCCTGATCAGCAGAGACAAAACACCTCAAATAAGCCTCCAAAGTCTGATTGGTTCGCTCCGTCTGTCCATTAGTCTGAGGATGGAAAGCAGACGAAAACGACAAATCAATGCCCATCCTACTACAAAAGGATCGCCAGAACCTGGAAACGAACTGGGATCCTCTGTCTGACACAATATTCTCAGGGATGCCGTGCAAACGAACCACGTTCTGGAAAAACACAGGAACCAGATCGGAAGAGGAAGGCAGCTTAGGCAAAGGAACCAAATGGACCATCTTGGAGAAGCGATCACATATCACCCAGATAACGGACATGCCCTGAGATAGCGGAAGATCAGAAATGAAATCCATGGAGATATGTGTCCAAGGTCTCTTCGGGACAGGCAAGGGCAAGAGCAAACCGCTGGCACGAGAACAGCAAGGCTTAGCTCGAGCACAAGTCCCACAGGACTGCACAAATGACCGCACATCCCTTGACAAGGAAGGCCACCAAAAGGACCTGGCCACCAGATCTCTGGTGCCAAAAATTCCCGGGTGACCTGCCAACACCGAGGAATGAACCTCGGAAATGACTCTGCTGGTCCACTTATCCGGGACAAACAGTCTGTCAGGTGGACAAGACTCAGGCCTATCAGCCTGAAATCTCTGCAACACACGTCGCAGATCCGGAGAAATAGCTGACAAGATAACTCCGTCTTTAAGAATACCAACAGGATCCGTGACTCCAGGAGCATCAGGCACAAAGCTCCTAGAAAGAGCATCGGCCTTCACATTCTTTGAACCTGGTAAATACGAGACAACAAAATCAAAGCGGGAGAAAAACAATGACCAGCGGGCCTGTCTCGGATTAAGGCGTTTAGCAGACTCGAGATACATCAGATTTTTGTGATCAGTCAAGACCACCACACGATGCTTAGCACCCTCGAGCCAATGACGCCACTCCTCAAATGCCCATTTCATGGCCAACAACTCCCGATTGCCCACATCATAATTTCGCTCGGCAGGCGAAAACTTCCTAGAGAAAAAGGCACAAGGTTTCATAACAGAGCAACCAGGGCCTCTCTGCGACAAAACGGCCCCTGCCCCAATCTCCGAAGCATCCACCTCAACCTGAAAGGGAAGTGAGACGTCAGGCTGGCACAAAACAGGCGCCGAAGTAAACCGGCGTTTCAACTCCTGGAAAGCCTCCACGGCAGCAGGAGCCCAGTTAGCTACATCGGAGCCCTTCTTGGTCATATCCGTCAAAGGTTTCACAATGCTAGAAAAATTAGCGATAAAACGACGGTAGAAGTTAGCGAAGCCCAAGAACTTCTGAAGACTCTTAACTGACGAGGGCTGAGTCCAATCAAGAATAGCTCGGACCTTGACTGGGTCCATCTCCACAGCAGAAGGGGAAAAAATGAACCCCAAAAAGGGAACCTTCTGTACACCAAAGAGACACTTTGAGCCCTTGACAAACAAAGAATTTTCACGCAAAATTTTAAAGACCAACCTGACCTGCTCCACATGCGAATCCCAATTATCAGAAAAAACCAAAATATCATCCAGATAAACAATCAAAAATTTATCCAGATACTTCCGGAAAATGTCATGCATAAAGGACTGAAAAACTGAAGGCGCATTGGAGAGCCCAAAAGGCATCACCAAGTACTCAAAATGACCTTCGGGCGTATTGAATGCGGTTTTCCATTCATCACCTTGCTTAATGCGCACAAGGTTGTACGCACCACGAAGGTCTATCTTGGTGAACCACTTGGCACCCTTAATCCGGGCAAACAAGTCAGACAACAGCGGTAAAGGATACTGAAATTTGACAGTGATCTTATTTAAAAGCCGATAATCAATACAAGGTCTCAAAGATCCGTCCTTTTTTGCCACAAAAAAGAATCCCGCACCAAGAGGGGAAGAAGACGGACGAATATGTCCTTTCTCCAGAGACTCCTTGATATATGAACGCATAGCGGTATGTTCAGGTACCGACAGATTAAACAGTCTTCCCTTAGGAAATTTACTGCCTGGGATCAAATCTATAGCACAGTCACAGTCCCTATGAGGAGGCAGTGCACTGGACTCAGACTCACTGAAGACATCCTGATAATCAGACAAATACTCCGGAACTTCCGAAGGCGTAGAAGAAGCAATAGACACAGGCAGGGAATCCCCATGAATACCACGACAGCCCCAACTTGAGACTGACATAGCCTTCCAGTCCAGGACTGGATTATGGGTCTGTAACCATGGCAGCCCTAAAACAACCAAATCATGCATTTTATGTAAAACCAGGAAACGTATCACCTCGCGGTGTTCAGGATTCATGCACATGGTAACCTGTGTCCAATACTGCGGTTTATTTGCTGCCAATGGTGTAGCATCAATACCCCTAAGAGGAATAGGATTTTCTAATGGTTCAAGAGTAAAACCACAGCGCTTAGCAAATGAGAGATCCATGAGACTCAGGGCAGCACCTGAATCTACAAACGCCATGACAGGATAAGATGACAGTGAGCAAATCAAAGTTACAGACAGAATAAATTTAGGTTGCAAATTACCAACGGTGACAGGACTAACAACCTTAGCTATACGTTTAGAGCATGCTGAGATAACATGTGTAGAATCACCACAGTAGTAGCACAAGCCATTCCGGCGTCTATGAATTTTCCGCTCATTTCTAGTCAGGATTCTATCACATTGCATTAAATCAGGTGTCTGTTCAGACAACACCATGAGGGAATTTGCGGTTTTTCTATCACATTGCACCGAATTAGGTGTCTGTTCAGACAACACCATGAGGGAATTTGCGGTTTTGCGCTCCCGCAACCGCCGGTCAATTTGAATAGCCAGTGCCATAGTATCATTCAGACCTGTGGGAATGGGAAAACCCACCATAACATTCTTAATGGCTTCAGAAAGGCCATTTCTAAAATTAGCGGCCAGTGCACACTCGTTCCAATGTGTCAGCACGGACCATTTCCGAAATTTTTGGCAATACACTTCAGCCTCGTCCTGCCCCTGAGACATAGCCAGCAAGGCCTTTTCTGCCTGAATCTCAAGATTGGGTTCCTCATAAAGTAAACCGAGCGCCAGAAAAAACGCATCAAGATCAGCCAATGCCGGATCTCCTGGCGCCAGCGAAAAAGCCCAATCCTGAGGGTCGCCCCGTAAGAACGAAATCACAATTTTTACTTGCTGAGCAGAATCTCCAGATGAACAGGGTCTCAGGGACAAAAACAATTTACAATTATTCACGAAATTCCTAAACTTAAACCTGTCTCCGGAAAACAGTTCAGGAATCGGTATTTTAGGTTCTGACCTAGGATTTCTGATAACATAGTCTTGTATGCCCTGCACACGAGTAGCCAGCTGGTCCACACTTGTAATCAAGGTCTGGACATTCATGTCTGCAGCAAGCATAGCCACTCTGAGGTAAAGGGGAAGAAGAAAAAAAAAACTCAGAATCTTCTTTCTTATAATCCCTCTTCTGCAATGCATTAAACATTTAATACTGGCCTGGCAAACTGTTATGACCCCAATGGCGAGGGTCTCAGAGGAAATGACAAACACAGAAATGAACCAGGTTTAGCACAGAGAGGCCCGCTTACTGATAGCAGAATAAAGAAAGGTAACTTATATGGTCAACAAAAACCCTATCAAAATCCACACTGGAAATTCAAGAACCCCCGAACCGTCTAACGGTCCGGGGGGAGAACACCAGCCCCCCTAGAGCTTCCAGCAAAGGTCAGGATATAGATTTGGAACAAGCTGGACAAAAATACAAAACCAAAACAAATAGCAAAAAGCAAAAGGCAGACTTAGCTGATATAACTGGAACCAGGATCAGTAGACAAGAGCACAGCAGACTAGCTCTGATAACTACGTTGCCAGGCATTGAACTGAAGGTCCAGGGAGCTTATATAGCAACACCCCTAACTAACGACCCAGGTGCGGATAAAAGGAATGACAGAAAAACCAGAGTCAAAAAACTAGTAACCACTAGAGGGAGCAAAAAGCAAATTCACAACAGACCACCTCACATTTGAAGTCAGTTTGAGGGTTCTATATGGCTGAAAATACCCAAAAGTGACACCATTCTAAAAACTGCACCCCTCAAGGTGCTCAAAACCACATTCAAGAAGTTTATTAACCCTTCAGGTGTTTCACAGCAGCAGAAGCAACATGGAAGTAAAAAATGAACATTTAACTTTTTAGTCACAAAAATGATATTTTAGCGAAAATTTTTTTATTTTCCCAAGGGTAAAAGGAGAAACTGGACCACGGACATTGTTGTCCAATTTGTCCTGAGTACGCTGATACCTCATATGTGGGGGTAAACCACTGTTTGGGCGCACGGCAGGGCTCGGAAGGGAAGGAGCGCCATTTGACTTTTTCAATGAAAAATTGGCTCCAATCTTTAGCGGACACCATGTCGCGTTTGGAGAGCCCCCGTGTGCCTAAACATTGGAGCTCCCCCACAAGTGACCCCATTTTGGAAACTAGACCCCCCAAGGAACTTATCTAGAAGCATAGTGAGCACTTTAAACCCCCAGGTGCTTCACAAATTGATCTGTAAAAATGAAAAAGTACTTTTTTTTCACAAAAAAATTATTTTAGCCTCAATTTTTTCATTTTCACATGGGCAACAGGATAAAATGGATCCTAAATTTTGTTGGGCAATTTCTCCTGAGTACACCAATACCTCATATGTGGGGGTAAACCACTGTTTGGGCACATGGTAAGGCTCGGAAGGGAAGGAGCGCCATTTGACTTTTTGAATGAAAAATTATCTCCATCGTTAGCGGACACCATGTCGCGTTTGGAAAGCCCCTGTGTGCCTAAACATTGGAGCTCCTCCACAAGTGACCCCATTTTGGAAACTAGACCCCCCAAGGAACTCATCTAGAGGCATAGTGAGCACTTTAAACCCCCAGGTGCTTCACAAATTGATCCGCAAAAATGAAAAAGTACTTTTTTTTCACACAAAATTTCTTTTAGCCTCAATTCTTTCATTTTCACATGGGCAACAGGATAAAATGGATCCTAAAATTTGTTGGGCAATTTCTCCTGAGTATGCCGATGCCTCATATGTGGGGGTAAACCACTGTTTGGGTGCACGGCAAGGCTCGGAAGGGGAGGCGTGCCATTTGACTTTTTGAATGGAAAATTAGCTCCAATCGTTAGCGGACACCATGTCGCGTTTGGAGAGCCCCTGTGTGCCTAAACATTGGAGCTCCCCTACAAGTGACCCCATTTTGGAAACTAGACCCCCCAAGGAACTTATCTAGATGCATAGTGAGCACTTATAACCCCCAGGTGCTTCACAGAAGTTTATAACGCAGAGCCATGAAAATAAAAAAATAATTTTTCTTTCCTCAAAAATGATTTTTAGCCCAGAATTTTTTATTTTCCCAAGGGTAATAGGAGAAATTGGACCCCAAATGTTGTTGTCCAGTTTGTCCTGAGTACGATGATACCCCATATGTGGGGGTAAACCACTGTTTGGGCGCACGGCAGGGCTCGGAAGGGAAGGCACGCCATTTGGCTTTTTGAATGGAAAATTAGCTCCAATCATTAGCGGACACCATGTCGCGTTTGGAGAGCCCCTGTGTGCCTAAACATTGGAGCTCCCGCACAAGTGACCCCATTTTGGAAACTAGACCTCCCAAGGAACTAATCTAGATGTGTGGTGAGCACTTTGAACCCCCAAGTGCTTCACAGAAGTTTATAACGCAGAGCCATGAAAATAAAAAATAATTTTTCTTTTCTCAAAAATGATTTTTTAGCCCACAATTTTTTATTTTCCCAAGGGTAATAGGAGAAATTGGACCCCAAAAGTTGTTTTCCAGTTTCTCCTGAGTACGATGATACCCCATATGTGGGGGTAAACCACTGTTTTGGCACACGTCGGGGTTCGGAAGGGAAGTAGTGACGTTTTGAAATGCAGACTTTGATGGAATGCTCTGCGGGCGTCAGGTTGCGTTTGCAGAGCCCCTGATGTGCCTAAACATTGGAGCTCCCACACAAGTGACCCCATTTTGGAAACTAGACCCCCAAGGGAACTTATCTAGATGTGTAGTGAGCACTTTGAACCCCCAAGTGCTTCACAGAAGTTTATAACGCAGAGCCGTGAAAATAAAAAGTGTTTCCTTTCCTCAAAAATATTTTTTTAGCCCAGAATTTTTTTATTTTTGCAAGAGTAACAGGAGAAATTGGACCCCAAAAGTTGTTGTCCAGTTTCTCCTGAGTACGCTGATACCCCATATGTGGGGGTAAACCACTGTTTTGGCACACGTCGGGGTTCGGAAGGGAAGTAGTGACGTTTTGAAATGCAGACTTTGATGGAATGCTCTGCGGGCATCAGGTTGCGTTTGCAGAGCCCCTGATATGCCTAAACAGTAGGAACTCCCCACAAGTGACTCCATTTTGGAAACTAGACCCCCAAGGGAACTTATCTAGATGTGTGGTGAGCACTTTGAACCCCCAAGTGCTTCACAGAAGTTTATAACGCAGAGCCGTGAAAATAATAAATGTGTTTCCTTTCCTCAAAAATATTTTTTTAGCCCAGAATTTTTTATTTTTGCAAGAGTAACAGGAGAAATTGGACACCAAAAGTTGTTGTCCAGTTTCTCCTGAGTACGCTGATACCCCATATGTGGGGGTAAACCACTGTTTGGGTACATGCCGGGGCTCGGAAGGGAAGTAGTGACGTTTTGGAATGCAGACTTTGATGGAATGGTCTGCGGGCATCATGTTACGTTTGCAGAGCCCCTGATATGCCTAAACAGTAGAAACCCCCCACAAGTGACCCCATTTTGGAAACTAGACCCCCCAAGGAACTTATCTAGATGTGTGGTGAGCACGTTCAACCCCCAAGTGCTTCACAGAAGTTTACAACGCAGAGCCGTGAAAATAAAAAATCATTTTTCTTTCCTCAAAAAAGATGTTTTAGCAAGCAATTTTTTATTTTCACAAGGGTAACAGGAGAATTTGGACCCCAATATTTGTTGCCCAGTTTGTTGTGAGTACGCTGATACCCCATATGTGGGGGTAAACCACTGTTTGGGCACACGTCAGGGCTCGGAAGGGAAGTAGTGACATTTGAAATGCAGACTTTGATGGAATGGTCTGCGGGCGTCACATTGCATTTGCAGAGCCCCTGATGTGCCTAAACAGTAGAAACACCCCACAAGTGACCCCATTTTGGAAACTAGACCCCCCAAGGAACTTATCTAGATGTGTGGTGAGCACTTTCAACCCCCAAGTGCTTCACAGAAGTTTATAACGCAGAGCCGTGAAAATAAAAAATAATTGTTCTTTCCTCAAAAATTATGTTTTAGCAAGTAATTTTTTATTTTTGCAAGGGTAACAGGAGAAATTGGACCCCAACAGTTGTTGCCCAGTTTGTCCTGAGTACGCTGGTACCCCAAATGTGGGGGTAAACCACTGTTTGGGCGCACGTCGGGGCTTGGAAGGGCGGGAGCACCATTTGACTTTTTGAACGCAAGATTGGCTGGAATCAATGGTGGCGCCATGTTGCGTTTGGAGACCCCTGATGTGCCTAAACAGTGGAAACCCCTCAATTCTAACTTCAACACTAACCCCAACACACCACTAATCCTAATCCCAACTGTAGCCATAACCCTAATCACAACCCTAACCCCAACACACCCCTAACCACAACCCTAACCGCAACACAACCGTAACCCTAATTCCAACCCTAATCCTAACCCTAATCCCAACAGTAACCCTAATCCCAACCCTAACCACAACTGTAACCCCAACACACCCCTAACCCTATCCGTAACCCTAACCACAAGCATATTCTTAACCCTATTTCCAACCCTAGCCCTAATTCCAACCCTAACCCTAAGGGTATGTGCCCACGTTGCGGATTCGTGTGAGATTTTTCCGCACGATTTTTGAAAAATCTGCAGGTAAAAGGCACTGCGTTTTGCCTGCGGATTTACAGCAGATTTCCAGTGTTTTTTTGTGCGGATTTCACCTGCGGATTCCTATTGAGGAACAGGTGTAAAACGCTGCGGAATCCGCACAAAGAATTGACATGCTGCGGAAAATACAATGCAGCGTTTCTGCACGGAATTTTCCGCACCATGGGCACAGCAGATTCGGTTTTCCTTAGGTGTACATGGTACTGTAAACCTGATGGAAAACTGCTTCGAATTCGCAGCGGCCAATCCGCTGCGGATCCGCGGCCAATCCGCTGCCAATCCGCTGCAGATCCGCGGCCAATCCGCTGCGGATCCGCTGCGGATCCGCTGCGGATCCGCTGCGGATCCGCGGCTGATCCGCTGCGGATCCGCGGCCAATCCGCTGCCGATCCGCTGCAGATCCGCGGCCGATCCGCTGCGGATCCGCGGCCGATCCTCTGCGGATCCGTGGCCGATCCGCTGCGGATCCGCGGCCAATCCGCTGCGGATCCGCGGCCGATCCGCTGCGGATCCGCGGCCGATCCGCGGCCGATCCGCTGCGGATCCGCAGCCGATCCGCAGCCGATCCGCTGCGGATCCGCTGCGGATCCGCGGCCGAGCCGCTCTGTGTGCACATGCCATAACCCTACCCCTAACCCTACCCGTAACCCTAACCCTACCCCTAACCCTACCCCTAGTTCTAACCCTAACCCTAGTGGAAAAAGAAAAAAAAATATTTTCTTTATTTTATTATTGTCCCTACCTATGGGGGTGATAAAGGGGGGGGTTTATTTATTATTTTTTTATTTTGATCGCTGTGGTAGAACCTACCACAGCGATCAAAATGTACCTGTAACGAATCTGCCAGCCTGCAGATTCGGCGGGTGTACTGAGCATGCGCCCGCCATCTTGGAAGATGGCGGCGCCCAGGGAGAAGACGGACCGACTTCGGGAGGATCGGTAAGTATGAGGGGGTGGTGGGGGGGTGGATCGGAGCACAGGGGGGGGGGATCGGAGGACGGGGGGAGCGGACAGGAGCACGGGGGAGCGGGCAGGAGGACGGGGGAGCGGGCAGGAGGACGGAGAGGACCGGGCCACATAACGGACGACTGGGGAGGAGATCGGGGGCGGTGGGGGGGGGCCAGTACATGATTTCCAGCCATGGCAGATGCTATTGCAGCATCGGCCATGGCTGGATTGCAATATTTCACCATTTTCATAGGTGAAATATTGCAAATTGCTCTGATTGGCTGTTGCACTTTCAACAGCCAATCAGAGCGATCGTAGCCACGTGGGGGCAAAGCCACCCCCCCTAGGCTGAAGTACAACTCCCCCTCTCCCTGCAGATCGGGTAAAATAGGAATTAACCCTTTCACCCGATCTGCAGGGATGCGATCATTCCATGACGCCGCATAGGCGTCATGGGTCGGGAAGGGGTTAAAGGGGTTGTCCTTTCTTTGGGTAGAAATCTACAGTCACGCTTTGATGATTCTCCAGTGTTGGTGTCGGGAGCAACGGGCGCATGAGCGTGTGATTTGCCTACATGCAGTCACGTGCCGACTAGACGTGCGCAGCCTTGTTCAATACTAATGTATTGATCGAAGCCAGACATATCATATATTATGTGTGGAAGTATGGGAATTGCATAATTGCGCTCACATGACCGCTAGCTCTTGGCACATATAGTGACTGCAGACTTGTACCATAAGGCCGGACAGACCCTTTAATGTAAGGCAGAATTCAGACATGCGTGAAACACTGTCCAGATCATGATGTAAGAACTTTTTTTAATTGATTGACATATTAAATTTATATTTAAAAAGATAGACTTCAAAAGACAATATTAAAAAATATATATTATTAATTATTTAGTACATTTCTTGTATGGCTGCAATGTTACAGGGTTATAAAGGAAAGTTTTCAAAACAACTTCCCTAACTCTGATTGGACTTAAAGCCTGAAAGCTATTGGCTACAGCTGGACCTCACAGACTTCCCATTCTTCACACCCTTGTATAACCTCTGCACATATTATTGTTTTCTGGTCCAAGGGCAGGAAACAGCTAAAGTGGAGATAAGAGCTCTCAATATCACCAGTATTATGTACAGAGCTCATACAGAAGCAGGCACAGAAGAAAGTCTACAGGGAGAAGATTTAGCCATTGAGTGTATAGCACTGAGAAATATCAGAGGAGGGGAATCACTTCAGCTACTGCTGATGTACAGCCCAAATACACTTGGCAGTATTTAGTATTCCTTCTGCTGTTTATTTAGCCCCTTCATGACCACTAACGTATATTTACGTCAAAGGTCGCGTACCTGCCTTTGATGCTAGTTCGCAGAACGATCCCACATCTGTCCCTTCACTTGATGGCTGATTTAATCAGCCCTTAACAGCGGTGCTCCACCCGTGGCTGTTAAACTGTTAAGTGCCGCTGTCAATCACTGACAGCGGGATTTAACACATCAGCTGGAGTTGTGGTGCCCCTGAGGGTCCAGTCGCCACAGAGGTACTGCACCTCAGCCAGAGGTGTGGTACCCCACTCTCCGGTAAGGAGGGGGCACTACCTGGTACCTGCACACTAGCATCCAACACCACACCACTCCAGGCCAAGGGATCTAGCCGGACCCTATTTAGGGAGGGCCCCATCTCAGGCTGGAGGGGGAACTTTTTTTCATCAGTATTTACACAAGAAAATCCCATGGCAGACAATATGATCAGTGATAACAAAAATTCCCCATTAAGTGTCACCTGCTTAACCCAGCAGGAAGTACGGCGGCGTCTAATAATCACTAAAATTGACAAATCTCCGGGCCCGGATGGGATCCACCCCCGAGTACTGCAGGAATTAAGTACAGTCATTGATAGACCATTATTTTTAATCTTTAAAGAGTCCATAATAACAGGGTCTGTACCACAGGACTGGCGTATAGCAAATGTGGTGCCAATATTCGAAAAGGGGACAAAAACTGAACTCGGTAATTATAGGCCAGTAAGTTTAACCTCTACTGTGGGTAAAATCCTGGAGGGCATTCTAAGGGATGCTATGCTGGAGCATCTGAAGAGGAATAACCTCATGACCCAGTATCAGCACGGGTTTACTAGGGACCGTTCATGTCAGACTAATTTGATCAGCTTCTATGAAGAGGTAAGTTCCGGACTGGACCAAGGGAACCCAGTAGATGTAGTGTATATGGACTTTTCAAAAGCTTTTGGTACGGTGCCACACAAAAGGTTGATACATAAAATGAGAATAATGGGGATAGGGGAAAATATGTGCAAGTGGGTTGAGAGCTGGCTCAGGGATAGGAAACAAAGGGTGGTTATTAATGGAGCACACTCGGACTGGGTCGCGGTTAGCAGTGGGGTACCACAGGGGTCAGTATTGGGCCCTCTTCCTTTTAACATATTTATTAATGACCTTGTAGGGGGCATTCAGAGTAGAATTTCAATATTTGCAGATGACACTAAACTCTGCAGGGTAATCAATACAGGGGAGGACAATTTTATATTACAGGATGATTTATGTAAACTAGAAGCTTGGGCTGATAAATGGCAAATGAGCTTTAATGGGGATAAATGTAAGGTCATGCACTTGGGTAGAAGTAATAAGATGTATAACTATGTGCTCAATTCTAAAACTCTGGGCAAATCCGTCAATGAAAAAGACCTGGGTGTATGGGTGGATGACAAACTCATATTCAGTGGCCAGTGTGAGGCAGCTGCTACAAAGGCTAATAAAATAATGGGATGTATTAAAAGAGGCATAGATGCTCATGAGGAGAACATAGTTTTACTTCTATACAAGTCACTAGTTCGACCACACTTAGAATACTGTGCACAGTTCTGGTCTCCGGTGTATAAGAAAGACATAGCTGAACTAGAGCGGGTGCAGAGAAGAGTGACCAAGGTTATTAGAGGACTGGGGGGTCTGCAATACCAAGATAGGTTATTACACTTGGGGCTGTTTAGTTTGGAAAAACGAAGACTAAGGGGTGATCTTATTTTAATGTATAAATATATGAGGGGACAGTACAAAGACCTTTCTGATGATCTTTCTAATCATAGACCTGAGACAGGGACAAGGGGGCATCCTCTACGTCTGGAGGAAAGAAGGTTTAAGCATAATAACAGACGCGGATTCTTTACTGTAAGAGCAGTGAGACTATGGAACTCTCTGCCGTATGATGTTGTAATGAGTGATTCATTACTTAAATTTAAGAGGGGACTGGATGCCTTTCTTGAAAAGTATAATGTTACAGGGTATATACACTAGATTCCTTGATAGGGCGTTTATCCAGGGAACTAGTCTGACTGCCATATGTGGAGTCGGGAAGGAATTTTTTTCCCCAATGTGGAGCTTACTCTTTGCCACATGGGTTTTTTTTTTGCCTTCCTCTGGATCAACATGTTAGGGCATGTTAGGTTACGCTATGGGTTGAACTAGATGGACTTAAAGTCTTCCTTCAACCATAATAACTATGTAACTATGTAACTAGGTAGAGGATGTGGGTGGAGGAAGTAGATAAGGATAGGAGACCAGGAGGTAGAGTGACAGTTAGGAGTGAAGTGTTGTCATGGAAACGGGAGTAAGGTGGAGTCAGTCTGAGGAGTATGAGAGAGAGAGGAAAGAGAAGTCAGAGAGGAGCTCAAGAGAGAAGGGGTCCTAGGGGCCAGGGAAGTGAAGAATCCACCCGTGGCGCCCGAATCCACGCCGACTGTAGTCGGGTGGAGGGACAAGGTCACAATGGGAGCTGGCCCCAGTCTAGTGGAGAAAGTGTAGGACTCAGCTAGCAAACCGGAGGCTGTAGTATCTGTATGTGCGACAGCAAAATCTACACCCAATCGCTAAAAAGGCAGCCACATAGGGTCAAAGGGACCAAGAGGACATCGCCTCTGAGGCTGCTGGCTTGGGACACTGTGTGTAAGGCGCATGCAAGAGAGTGTGAGCCAGCGCAGAGAGACAACTGGGAAAGGTACACAAGAAGAGGGTCCCGGAAAAGTGCACCCAAGTTACCTGAGAGCTGGCTGGACCACCGACCCTGAGGACACAGCACCTGGCTGGATATTGCAACCCAAAAACTGAGTAAAATGTGAAGACTGCACCCCGCTGTGTCCTCAGAATTATTTACTGCGTCACCTGCCCCGAATCACAACAGTTACCATCATCAAAATTAATCCTATAACTTCCCTGGGTCCCGCTCTACCCGTGGAGAGCTGTAATATCTCTGCTGTGTCACCAACCGCTCCAGTGGACCTGAATCACAGCGTCTGCCATCTATTGCCGAACACCACGGGTGGCATCACAAATCAATCCCATGTAACTTTACTCCTTGCATTTTTATTGCACGTCCAGGGCCACAGAGTCGGGTCACGGCCCCGTGACTACCCCAAAGAACTGTCTAACCCGGTTCCGAGTACCCCACGGCCCTGGTGGGAGTCGGAGAAGCGCCTCATTAATTACACCTATCGATGCCCCTGTCACATGATCGCAGGGTGCCAATGGGGTGTCATGACAGCTGGGCATCTGCAGACTACTCTCTTGCCCTTCATTCTGATACTTCTGTGGAGATAGACATTTCCGCCATACATAGTAGTGCCGAAGCCCTGCTATGTATAGTACAAGTGTTCGGACGATTGCAGCTTCAAATCTCTTTAGGAGAATATTAAATAAAGTAAAAAGTGTGGGAAAAAAAGGTTTCAAAAGTATAAAAAAAAATAAAACAAGTTAAAATGACATCTCTTTTATCCCATTGAAAATACCATTTAACAGCCCTATACTGAAGCTACAGAAACAAGGACTGAGGGAAACTATATGCAGATGGGTAAGGAATTGGCTAAATGACCGGAAACAAAGTCGCCATAAATGGTACATTCTCTAAATGGGATATAGTCAGCAGTGGGGACCACAGGGATCTGTGCTAGGACTGATTCTTTTTAACCTATTTATTAATGATGTTGTGGATGGGATTGAGAGTAAAGTGTCAGTCTTTGCTGACGACACCAAACTATATAGGATACTAAAATCTGACGTTGACAGTACAATATTACAAAACGATGTGAATAAGATGACTGAATGGGAAAGCACTTGGAAAATGAGATTAAATGTAGAGTAATGCATCTAGGACGGAGTAATCCTATTGCTACATATACATTAAATGGGACCATATTTGGGACTACAGAACAGGAGAAGGATTTGGGTATTCTGGTTACAAGTAAGCTGGCAGCAGTACTCAATGTCAAGCAGCAGCTGCAAAAGCAAACGAGATTTTACGGTGTATAAAAAGAGATAAAATCCCGAGATCCCAACGTATTATTACCCCTTTATAAATCACTGGTGAGGCCACATCTAGAATATGGGATCCAGTTTTGGGCCCCACATTTTAAAAAGGACATTCAGAAGTTAGAGTCAGTTAAAAGATGGGCAACTAGATTATTACAAGGGATGGAAGGCCTCTCATATGAGGAGAGGTTGGAAAAGTTGGGCTTGTTTAGCTTAGAAAAAAAGGCCATTTAGAGCAGATCTCATTTACATGTATAAATATATGTATGGTCAGTACAAGGAGCTGGCTCATGACTTATTCCTTCCAAAGACCATACTAATGATCAGGAGTACCCATTACGGGTGGAAGAACGGAGATTCCGGAAGCTAAATAGGAAAGGGTTCTTTACAGTTAGAGCAGTCAGACTGTGGAATGCCGACCACAAGAGGTAGTAATGACAGACACTATAACAGCTTTTTAAAAAAGGGGTGGCCGATTTCCTCAATACACATAACATTGTGGGTTATAGTTAAATTAGTGACAAAATGTATAGTTGGTGGGGAAGTTGATGGACCCAGGTCTTTTTTCAACCTTTATAACTATATAAAATAAAACAATAACTTTTTTTTTTTTTTAAATACACATTTGGTATCTCTGCACTTAGAAATGTCTGATCTATCAATTACGTTTTTTGACCGCCATAACATTGCAATAAAATGCAATGAGAAGAGATAAAATCATCATCCTCACCCCAAAATGGTATCATTAAAAATGCTAGCTCAGGGCACAAAAAATAAGCTATCACCCAGCCCCAGTTCCCAAAAAATGAAAACAATATGGCTCTCGGAAAATATTTTGGATTTTTTTACCACGTAAATAAAAAAAAAACTACACATATTTGGTATGTGTGTACTCATACTGACCTGGAGAATCATATTTCCAGGTCAGTTTTACCATATAATGAACACGGTAAATAAAAAACTCCAGATACAATTGTGGAATTGCACATTTATGAAATTCCACCTGTTTTAACGTAAACTATATGGTGAAATCAATAGTGACATTGAAAACTGCAACTCATTCTGCAAATAATAAGCCCTAATACAGCTATATTGATGGAAAAGTAAAAAAGTTAAGCACAAAAATGGAAAATCACAAGGTCGTGAATGGGTTAAGACCGGTACTTTAAGAATTTTAATTTAAAAAGTCATGTTAATGTTATGAATTATATTCACATGTGTCTATCTAATATCTACAGTTGTAAACCTTTTTTACATACAAATTTTTTTTCAATATATTGAATAAATAAGTCAAGCAAAGACTCTTCTTCCCATACACAGAGCGAGGGCTACTAAGGGTTTTGTAAGGGGCATCATGCTACTGTAAGTGGTGGCTGTGGTGGCCATCATACTGAGTGGGTGCTTTCATACTAAGTGTGGGGCTGTGGGAGTCATCATATTGAGTGGCGGGCTGTGAAGGGAATATACTAAGGGAAGGAGTTCAGGGGGTATCAAAGTAAGTGAGTGGTTGTGGGGGTGTCATAGTAAGTGAGGGGCTGTGGGGGCAATTACTGAGTGGGGAGCGGTGGGGGCATCATACAAAGTGTGGGGTTATTGAAGCCATCATACTAAGTGGGGGGATGTGGAAGCATCATAGTGAGTGGATAGCTATGGGGCTATATAATGATTAGAGGGCCATCATACTAATGGGCCACAATACTGTGTTGGGTGCTGTGGGGGTAATAATACTTGTGTAGGGAGCTGTGGGGGTATTATACGGAAACGAGGCCTTCAAACTGAGAGGACATCCTACCGTGTGGGGTCCAGGATACGGTGTTTGGTGAAACTATGGTGACATCATACTGTGGAAGGAGACACTCTAGGGGCATCATTCTGTGGGGATTTTATATATATGCCTATATGAGTGGGGTGAAATTTTGGTGGGATTCACAATGGCAATATCATACTCTGTATGTGGAGACATTTTTTGGGAGCATTTTGTTCTATAATGGCCATGAAAGGGGTATTGTGGTAAGGACACTCAGGGGCTTAGAGGCTTCAATAGGGATAATTGCTGTGTACGAACCACAATACATCCCTATACCTGTTAATAAAAGTTGGGAGATATGACTCCACCTACTTCGCCAAATATCTTCTTCTGGGGATGGGGAACCAAATAGAAATCACGGGATCCATAGCATACATAGGTATTCATCTGTCTTATTTATACTGTTTATTCTTTATACAGTATCTGGTCATTACTTCTGTATTTATATCATACAGACGGACTCAATACGGTTAGTGATTATTAGAGTCACAACAGTGCGAGGTGTATTTGCAAGTATAGGCGACTTACAAGTAATTAAAAGCTAAAATCATGAATCAAAGACGTTCTCTTTCTATTATTTAGGTTTGGTCACTCAGTCACCAGCACACACAGGGGTGTGAAAGGTCATTGCTACATGTCTAGATAGAAACGTATCAGGACACAATGACAACTATAAGAAGAGAAGAAATGTAGGAAAGATTGCCTTCACTGCAGGGTACCTCATAAAGCTAAAAATATATCCGATGATGCCTGTGAAATCTCTTAGGTGGGGAAGAAGAATGACAGATGGAGTAATATTGGTCAAAATGAACATGATTATCTTTTTAAAAAATAACCCCTCAGAATGTGTTCTTTCTCTATAAGCCAATTATACTTTTCTCCTCTTGCACAGAAAGAGCTCAGATACAGCAGACACTTTAGCATTTATGCAGTTTAGTATTTTTGCATTGTGTTACAGATCCATTCAGACTTCATTGAAATGCATTGTCACTACTCTTCTTCTCCCTGAGGCTAAGACTTTTTACTTAATTAAATGCCTGATCTTTGGGAGTAAATAACTATAAAAAATCTGGTAGCATATTAGCATATTTACCAACATGTCAATTGTAGAAGACAAAAAATTCAAGCCCTCCTTCAGTTATGCATTAAGCTGGCCCAAAACACATGAATCCATACTTTTGGGCAAGCTTTGCTAAATTATTGCCCATTTTGCAACCTCTCCTGGCAAACTTGGAACTCTTGGGGGCCCCGGTTACAGGGAAAAAGAGTCCACTACCAAAATAAGTAAAATTTAGAGCTGATTAACATTTTCCATGTGTTTGCTACATCTGAAGAATAGATGAGATTATAACTTGCTGTACACATTAAAGTAATGGTCCATCAGGCAGGACTAGTAGCTTATCTAATGGCCTCCGAACTCTTCTCTAGTGCAGTATCGAAGAAGTGCTATGGGGACGATTTGAGTGCATTAGAGATTTATCCATGTTACAATGTATAGATTAAAGTCATAGTTACTCACCTAGTGTGGTTGTGTAAGACACAACACTAGAAAAGTTTCAAATAAGAGGTTTTCCAGCTGCTGCAGCCACACAGGTTGCTAGATGCAACATGGTAATCAGGCAATCGGAGTTGTGCGTAATCTGCGCTGCTGGTAGTGAATCCACAAATAATTCCAATATATGATGATAGTGAAGTTTACTCTCAATGAGTTTTGAAGTTCTCAAACTTCTTCAGGGGCAACACAATAATACTGTTGTTGTACTCCTGAGAGTAGACATTTTAGAACTTTGACATGCATTGAGAATAAATCACGCTGTTACCTTTAAAAGCATGTAGGAATTATTTGTGGGGCGGACAGTAGCAGCTTGGCGCCCTTCTGCAAGAAATGTATTTGGGCGCCCACATTTATGTCAAACAAGATATATGCGCGAAACGGCCGTCGTCCTCCGCTGCACCTGCTCCCATGCATCCATGTACTACTTGCATTGAAAAAAGAAAGGATTGTTTTACTGCATCACGGAGTGCCATCTATTTTTTCCCAAGTGTCGTTGTGGACTTTGCCCGAGAAAGCTCCCAGGCCCCAGCACCGACGTGTGTGCCGCAGCGTGCACCACTTTAATGCATGATGGGGCCCGGTGAGCATAAGCGGGGCCCTGGACCTGTGGGCCCCTCTGTGTACTGCTGCTCACTGGGCCCCATACAGCAGTAAGGGCAGTAATGCCGTGATGGCAGCCCTGTATACAGTGGGGGAAATAAGTATTTGATCCATTGCTGATTTTGTAAGTTTGCTCATTGACAAAGACTTGAACAGTCTATAGTTTTAAGAATAGGTTAATTTTAACATTGAGAGATAGCATATGAAAAATAAAATGCAGAAAATCAAATTGTATAAATTATATAAATTTATTTGTATTTTGCAGTGAGAAATAAGTATTTGATCCCACTGGCAAAGAATACTTAATACTTGGTGGCAAAACCCTTGCTTTTAAGCACAGCAGTCAGACATTGACGAGTAGTTGACAATAAGGTTTGCCCACATGTCAGGAGGAATTTTGGTCCACTCCTCTTTGCAAATCATCTGTAAATCATTAAGATTTTGAGGCTGCAGCTTGGCAACTCGGAGCTTTAACTCCCTCCACAAGTTTTCTATGGGGATTAAGGTCTGGAGACTGGCTAGGCCTCTCTATGACCTTAATGTGCTTCTTTTCGAGCCACTCCTTTGTTGCCTTCGCTGTATGTTTTGGGTCATTGTCTTGCTGGGAGACCCAGCCATGACCCATGTTTAATGTCCTGGTGGAGGGATGGAGGTTGTCACTCGGGATTTTACGGTACATGGCTCCATCCATTCTCCGATTCATGCGGTGAAGTGAAGTAGTCCTGTGCCCTTAGCAGAGAAATACTCCCAAAACATAATGTTTCCACCTCCATGCTTGACAGTGGGGATGGTGTTCTTTGGGTCATAGGCAGCACCTTCTCCCAATCACTCACAGAATTATCTAGGTGTTCATTGGCAAACTTCACACGGGCCTGCACATGTGCCTTCTTGAGCAGGGGGACCTTGCTGGCACTGCACGATTTTAAACCTTTACAGCGTAATGTGTTACCAGTGGTTTTCTTGGAGACTGTGGCCCCAGCTGACTTGAGATCATTAATTAGTTCCCTCATGTAGGCTGATCTCTCACCTTCCTCATGATCAAGGATACCCCATGAGGAGAGATTTTGCATGGTGCCCCAGATTGATGTCGTTTGACATTCATTTTGTATTTCCTCCATTTTCTTACTATTGCACCAACAGTTGTCTCCTTCTCACCCAGCGTCTTACTTATGGTTTTGTAGCCAATTCCAGCTTTGTGCAGGTCTATGATCTTGTCCCTGACATCCTTATAAAGCTGTTTGGTCTTGCCCATGTTGTAGAGGTTAGAGTCTGACTGATTTATTGAGTCTGTGGACAGGAGTCTTTTACAAAGGTGACTATGTAAGACAGCTGTCTTTAAAGCAGGTAATGACTTGATTAGGAGCGTCTAACTGGTCTGTAGGAGCCAGAACTCTTAATGGTTGGTAGGGGATCAAATACTTATTTCTCACTGCAAAATGCAAATACATTTATATAAATTATACAATGTGATTTTGTGGATTTTATTTTTGATATTCTATCTCTCAATGTTAAAATTAATCTACCCTTAAAATGAAAGACTGTTCATGTCTTTGTCAGTGGGCAAACTTACAAAATCAGCAAGGGATCAAATACTTATTTCCCCCACTGTATGCCCCCTATTTTAGTATAATTTCCCCATCCTGATATATATATACAGTTGTGCTCAAAAGTTTACATACCCCAGCAGAATTTATGCTTTCTTGGCCTTTTTTTAAGGGATGTGAATGATAACACCAAAACTTTTTCTCCACTCATGGTTAGTGGTTGGGTGAAGCCATTTATTTTCAAACTACTGTGGTTTCTCTTTTTAAATCATAATGACAACCCAAAACATCCATATGACCCTGATCAAAAATTCACATACCCCATTTCTTAATACCGTGTATTGCTTCCTCTAACATCAATGACAGCTTGAAGTTTTTTGTGGTAGTTGTGGATGAGGTTCTTTATTTTCTCAGATAGTAAAGCTGCCCACTCTTCTTGGCAAAAAGCCTCCAGTTCCTGTAAATTCCTGAGCTGTCTAGCATGAACTGCGTGCTTGAGACCTCCCGAGTGGCTCAATGATATTGAGGTCAGGAGACTGAGATGGCCACTTGAGAACCTTCACTTTGCTCTGCTGTAGCCAATGACAGGTCGACTTGGCCTTGTGTTTTGGATCGTTGTCATGTTGGAACGTCCAAGTACACCCCATGCGCTAATGAGTGCAAATTTGCCTCCAGTATTTGCTGATAACGTGCTGCATTCATCTTTCCTTCAACTTTGACCAAGTTTCCTGTGCCTTTGTAGCTCAAACATCCCCAAAACATCAGCAATCCACCTCCATGCTTTACAGTTGGAATGGTGTTCCTTTCATCATAAGCCTTGTTGACCTCTCTCCAAATATAACATTTGTGGTTGTCGCTAAAAAGTTCAATTTTGGTCTCATCACTCCAAATTACCTTGTTCCAGAAGTTTTGAGGCTTGCCTCTGTGCTGTTTTGCATATTGTAGGCGAGATACTTTGTGGCATTTGTGCATTAATGGTGAGGATGTTTCCTTTAGTAGCCATTCAAACCCATTTGTGTCAACTTCTGTGGATGTTATCAGGCCAAAATCACCAGGGTATGTGAACTTTTGATCAGGGTCATTTGGATGTTTTGGGTTGTCATTATGATTTATAAAGAGAAAACACAGTAGTTTGACAATAAATGGCTTCACCCAACCACTAACCATGAAAGAAGAAAAAGTTTTGGTCTTGTCATTCCTATTCTCTGAAAAAAGACCAAGAAAGCAAAAATTCTGCCGGGGTGTGTAAACTTTTGAGCAGAACTGTATGTTTAATGCCCCCCATCCTGGTATACATGTCCCTCAATCAGGTATACATGTCCCCCATCCAGGTATATATATATGCCTCATCCAGGTATATATGTGCCCCATCCTGGTATAATGTGCCCCATCCTGGCATAATGTGACCCATCCTGGCATATGTCTCATCTAGGTATATATGTGCTCCATCCTCCTATAATGTGACCCATCCAGGTATATATGTCCTCCATCTTGCTATAATGTGCCCCATGCAGATATGTATGTTTCCCATCTTTGTATAATGTGCCCTGTTTTGTAACAAATGAAAAACAAGCGATAGTACTTACCTTCCCCCATGTCCCCACACTTCGAGTGGTCGTCTTCTACATATGACAGCTGACAGCTGTATCCCATGGTGTCTCCGTCATGGTTCATTACATCCCTGCCATGCACCTCCTATCCCCGGGAAAGTCGATGCCAGCTGCTTGCCTCTGATTGCATGTATTGCAGGGCAGGGAGCAGGCGGGTTCCCTGCAAAGCAATATATTTCAGCTGAATGTGCATCCTTGGACGTCCCTCTGCCTCTGGGCCCTTATGCAACTGCAGCGGTTGTATCAGCAATATGTCCGCCCCTGTTGTATCGGCAATATGTCCGCCTCTGTTGTGGACACACTACCAGCAGCGGAAGTTACCTACAACGCCGATTGCCTGATTATTCTTTTTTTTTTTAACATCTTTTTATTTTCTATTTTTCTTTTCAGAACAGTAGTATAGAACATGAAAAGGAACAGAAAAATACAGAGTAGCAGCAAGATTGCTAATCAATTAGAAGGGTGCTTGGTTGCTCTTTGCAATCCCTTTTTGTTACAAGGGTGCTAAATGATCAGCTGTAAAGACAATTCCTTTATAGTCATTTGACAGCAATAGAATAATAAGACGATACTTAAAGACGTCTGCTGCAGGCACCATGGGCTATAAGGGTACCGTCACACAGTGCAATTTTGATCGCTACGACGGTACGATTCGTGACTTTCTAGCGATATCGTTACGATATCGCAGTGTCTGACACGCAGCAGCGATCAGGGATCCTGCTGAGAATCGTACGTCGTAGCAGATCGTTTGGAACTTTCTTTCGTCGCTTGATCACCCGCTGACATCGCTGGATCGTTGTGTGTGACAGCGATCCAGCGATGTGTTCGCTTGTAACCAGGGTAAACATCGGGTAACTAAGCGCAGGGCCGCGCTTAGTAACCCGATGTTTACCCTGGTTACCAGCGTAAACGTAAAAAAAACAAACAGTACATACTCACATTCCGGTGTCTGTCCTCCGGCGTCTCAGCTTCTCTGCACTGTGAGCGCCGGCCAGCCAGAAAGCGAGCACAGCGGTGACGTCTGACGTCACCGCTCTGCTTTCCGGCTATGGCGCTTACACAGTAACCCGATGTTTACCCTGGTTACCCGGGGACTTCGGCATCGCTCCAGCGCCGTGATTGCAACGTGTGACCGCAGTCTACGACGCTGGAGCGATAATCATACGATCGCTGCGACGTCACGGATCGTGCCGTCGTAGCGATTAAAATGGTACTGTGTGACGGTACCCTTAGGGAAGAAGATTTGTAGTAAACCCAGCAGCACATTATATGCTCAGAAGAGCAGTCTACTGTACATAATGATAAATCAATTAACACGTTTTGCTGAGCAGTAATCTCATTGTCTGCCAACACATTACAGTCCTGCCTGGAATAACAGACAGCAATTATTAATGCAGGTTTCACCCCCACATGGCTATTGGGAAAAAATAACTAAAACTTGCAATGTTGTTATACTCAGGAAAGACATTACTTATGTGCAAGGCAATAGGTAGGCAAAACCTATGTGTATGGCTAGGATGAGGGGGAGATGAAGTAGGTGGCTGCATGGGTCATGGTGCCATTAGGGTCATTGGGGAGGATGTACAAACAAAGAGTTCATTAGTTAGAGGGGTTATCTCATAACAACAATTCTAATCAATCACCTGTCCACAGGATAGACATACCTCTCAACCGTCCCGATCCAGCGGGACTGTTCCGATTTTGAGTCGGCCCCGCGATCCCGGGCGGGACATTAGTTGTGTTGTGTTGGGAGGTGTGTAATATCACCCGGACAGCTCCCTGAGCCCCTGCACCTGCAGAGCAGCACACCACATATTGGCTGCTCTGTGCGCACAGGACCTGTGATGAAGTCATAGGATGGGAGGAGTCAGGGGGTTACATGATTGTAAGGACCTCCGTGTACAGGACTCTGCTGGTTGTCATGACGCTGGACGAGGGTAAGCGTATGTGTGAGGTCAGGAGGTGTTTACAGTGTGGATGTAGCATAGCCGTGTGTGTACGAGGTGAATGGATCGGAGCAGCGTGTGAAAGGTGTATGGAGCGGAGTCTTGTGTGTAAGAGGTGTACGGAGCCGTGTGTACGAGGTGTACAGAGCACAGCTGCGTGTGTACGAGGTGTACGGAGCGGAGCAGCGTGTGAAAGGTGTATGGAGCAGAGTCGTGTGGGTAAGACATGTATGGAGTGGAGCCATGTGTGTAAGAGGTGTGCGGATCGGAGCAGAGTGTGAAAGGTGTATGGAGCAGAGTCGTGTGTGTGCGAGGTGTACGGAGTGGAGCCACGTGTGTATGAGGTGTACAGAGCAGAGCCACATGTGTATGAGGTGTGCGGAGCAGAGCCATGTGTGTACAAGGTATACGGAGCTGAGCAGCGTGTACAATGTGTATGGAGCAGAGCCGTGTGTGTACGAGGTGTACGGAGTGGTGACATGTGTGTACGAGATGTATGGAGAGGAGCCGTGTGTGTATGAGGTGTACGGAGCGGAGCCGTGTCTGAGCAAGGTATGCAGAGCGGAGCATCATGTGCAATGTGTATGGAGCGGAGCCGTGTGTGTACGAGGTGTATGGATCGGAGCAGTGTGTGAAAGGTGTATGGAGCGGAGTCGTGTGTAAGAGGTGTGCGGAGCTGTGTGTACAAGGTGTACGCAGCACAGCCACATGTGTACGAGGTGTACGGAGCGGAGTAGCGTGTGAAAGGTGTATGGAGCGGAGCAGCGTGTAAAAGATGTATGGAGTAAGACGTGTACGGAGCGGAGTCGCGTGTGTATGAGGTGTACTGAGCGGAGCAGCGTGTAAAAGATGTATGGAGCAGAGTCGTGTGTGTAAGAGGTGTACAGAGCGGAGCCGCATGTGCAAGATGTATGGAGCGGAGTCGTGTGCGTAAGAGGTGTACGGAGTGGAGCCGCATGTGCAAGGTGTATGGAGCGGAGTCGTGTGTGTACGAGGTGTATGGAGCGGAGTCGCATGTGTACGAGGTGTACGGAGCGGACGCTGGCTGTGTCGGATCAGAGCAGATATTGCTCCTCGCTCTGACACTGACTGGCACAGGAGACACGGAGAGGTCTTTATCAGTGGCGTATCACAGCTGCAGCGACGTGAGCAGTCAGCGGCGCAGCTGGATGACACCATTCAGCGCCGTGGGAGTGGAAGCTGCCGGCTGCTGTGAGGGTGCACGGTGAAAGGTGTATGTGTGTAGTGATGGAGAAGGCAATGATGGGGGTGGGGTAACCATGTGTGGCCATTATACTGTACCCAGCATTGTGTGGGGCCATTATACTGTATGGACCATCACGTGGGGCAAGTATACTGTACGCAGCATCATGTGGGGCCATTATACAGTATGGAGCATAATGTGGCCATTATACAGTATGGAGCGTTATGTGTTGCCATTATACAGTATGGAGCATCATGTGGAGCCATTATACAGTAAGGAGCATCATGTGTGGCCATTATACAGTATGGAGCATCATGTGTGGCCATTATACAGTATGCAGCATCATGTGTGGCCATTATACAGTATGAAGCATCATGTGGGGCTATTATACAGTATGGAGCATAATGTGGCCATTATACAGTATGGAGCATCATGTGTGGCCATTATACAGTATGGAGCATCATGTGGGGCCATTATACAGTATGGAGCATCATGTGGCCATTATACAGTATGGAGCATCATGTGGCTATTATACAGTATGGAGCATCATGTGTGGCCATTATACAGTATGGAGCGCTGTGTGGCCAATATACAGTATGGAGCATCATGTGTGGCCATTATACAGTATGGAGCATCACATGGGGCCAGTAAACTGTACGCTGCATCATTTGGGGCCATTATACAGTATGGAGCATCATGTGTGGCCATTATACAGTATGGAGCATCATGTGGGGCCATTATACAGTACGAAGCATCAATGGGCTATTATACAGTATGGAGCATAATGTGGCCATTATAAAGTATGGAGCATCATGTGTGGCCATTATACAGTATGGAGCATCATGTGTGGCCATTATACAGTATGGAGCATCATGTGGCCATTATACAGTATGGAGCATCATGTGGCCATTATACAGTATGGAGCATCATGTGTGGCCATTATACAGTATGGAGCACTGTTTGGCCAATATACAGTATGGAGCATCATGTGTGGCCATTATACAGTATGGAGCATCATGTGTGGCCATTATACTGTATGGAGCATCACGTGGGGCCAGTACACTGTACGCAGCATCATTTGGGGCCATTATACAGTATGGAGCATCATGTGTGGCCATTATACAGTATGGAGCATCATGTGGGGCCATTAAACAGTATGGAGCATGTGTGGCCATTATACAGTATGGAGCATCATGTGGGGCCATTATACAGTATGGAGCATCAAGTGGGGCCAGTACACTATACGCAGCATCATTTGGGGCCATTATACAGTATAGAGCATCATGTGTGGCCGTTATACAGTATGGAGCGCTGTGTGGCCAATATACAGTATGGAGCATCATGTGTGGCCATTATACAATATGGAGCATCTTGTGTGGCCATTTTACAGTATGGAGCATCACGTGGGGCCAGTACACTGTACGCAGCAACATTTGGGGCCATTATACAGTATGGAGCATCATGTGTGGCCATTATACAGTATGGAGCATCATGTGGGGCCATTATACAGTATGGAGCATCATGTGTGGCCATTATACAGTATGGAGCATCATGAGGGGCCATTATACAGTATGGAGCATCAAGTGGGGCCAGTACACTGTACGCAGCATCATTTGGGGCCATTATACAGTATGGAGCATCATGTGTGGCCATTATACAGTATGGAGCGCTGTGTGGCCAATATACAGTATGGAGCATCATGTGTGGCCATTATACAATATGGAGCATCATGTGTGGCCATTATACAATATGGAGCATCATGTGTGGCCATTATACAGTATGGAGCATCACATGGGGCCAGTGCACTGTACGCAGCATCATTTGGGGCCATTATACAGTATGGAGCATCATGTGTGGCCATTATACAGTATGGAGCATCATGTGGGGCCATTATACAGTATGGAGCATCAAGTGGGGCCAGTACACTGTACGCAGCATCATTTGGGGCCATTATACAGTATGGAGCATCATGTGTGGCCATTATAATTATTGCTTATGAAGCATTGTGATCAGAAGTGCTAAATGGGTGTGGTTGGGGCGTGATTAGTTGTGAAATGGGTGTGGTCAGAGGTGTGGCCTAAAATTTGCCGCGGCGCTAAGCGCGCCGATAACTTTGTCCCTCTTTCCCTTCCTCGAAAGGTGGGAGGTATGGGATAGATAATAAATATGTGATCACTGAGAATCTGGTACTAATCCCAAGAATGGGGGGTCTCTTGTTTACTATGTGGATGGAGCTCTAGGGAACATGTGTGATGACCATTGACCACCTCTTTGATACACAATGAAAGGAGCAGTGATCACTAATGCGCACTACTGTTCCAATCACACAGGAGACAGTGTCCCTCCATTCTTGAAATCAGTGGGGGTCCCTGTGGTTAGACCCCCAAAGACCATACATTTATCATCAATCCTGTGGACAGAAACAAAATGTTGACACGTTCTGTTTTTTATTTTTTGATCTGAAAGGAGGTATATGTGTTATACCTATGAATATGGCAAAAGAAGGCATTGATATCAACAGCTGGCTATTAGTGATGAGCGAGTATACTCATTGCTCGGATTTTCCCGAGCACGCTCAGGTGATCTCTGATGATTTGTGAGTGCTCAGAGATTTAGTTTTCATCCCTCAGCTGCATGATTTACGGCTGCTGGACAGCCTGAACACATGTGGGAATTCCCTAACAAACAGGCATTCCTCAAATGTATTCAACCTGTCTAGCAGCCGTAAATCATGCAGCTGCGGCAACGAAAACTAAATCTCCCAGCAATAACAAATACTCTGAGATCACCCGAGCATGCTCTGGAAAACCCGAGCAACGAGTATACTCGCTCATCACTACTGGCTATCCAACAGCTATCATTCTGAATTTCAGGGACCATAGGTAGTGGACTCATCCTGGAACCCATGCCTAGAACATCAAGAAAGAATATGTATACACTGCACACTCTAGGTATATGAAATGCAATAGTGACAATTTATTAATGACATGAACAAATGCAAAGATGGTAACAAATTGCAAGCTTTCGAGACTACATACGTCTCTTCATCAGTAGTCTCATCATGTCTTCATCATGTAGTCTCGAAAGCTTGCAATTTGTTACCATCTTTTCAGTTAGCCATTAAAAGGTATCAACCACTGAGGACTCTCAATTCTAAATATTTTTCTATCTACTGGCTAATACGGTACCAAGATATATTTCTTTCCTGTATGAACAAATGCGTGTTTGAAAGCGACCAGAGGTAATTATGACGTTTCGGCTCTACCAGAGCCTTAATCATATAATCGCTAGGAGAAAACAGAAATAAAAATAAAACATAAGTATATAGTATGTACAATATTCAATATAGAACAAGTGACAAACATAAATAAAGCATGAAACAATATAATACCCATCCTGGATAAAAAGGAAAAAAGGGCAAAACTAAACAAAAGGACAAGAGCACAGCAACTGCAAATATCATAATGCATAGCTTGTGAAAAACATCAACTGTGTATCGGAAAGAAGGCTGAAAAATAGATTGAATTAGAAAGGGGCAGAGGGCTAAGGTAGCCAGGTCATATGACTATGCTAGCGGGAAAAATAAAGAGAGACTTTTACCTTTATTACGCATAGAGTAGAGGATAAGGATCCTAGAGGATTCGTAGAACGAACTGTAGAGAGATAGTGGCTATAAGTGAGAAAGTAAAAAAAGGGGGTACATAGGAAATATAGGTACTATGTAAGTCTAACGTGTATTATACCTTATTGGCGTTTTATGTCGCTGTGGTGGGTCGGATGAGAGCCCTGGTGTGGGGTCTGCAGGTAAGCAAGGGCATGGGTGAATGCAGGAAAATGAAGAATAATAGAATATGGGCGACGGCCAGAATAAGTCCTAGTGTGGGCGCATATCTAGGTAGATATGCGCCCACACTAGGACTTATTCTGGCCGTCGCCCATATTCTATTATTCTTCAACGAGTGCAATGGCTGGCACAGGGTAGAGGCATCCGTGTAGTGGTTGGAGAGGGAAATGATCCTTCTGCTGCATTCAGAATGAATTGGAGAGGGGAGAGTTTAGTAAGGAGGAGACTGATTAATTGAGTACAGACCAGAATGAATAGTAGCAACAGTAAGTTTTTGCATAATTAAAAGTAAGAAAAGGTCGAATTCTAGAGATGTTTTTGAGGTGTAGGCGACAAGAACGGGCGAGTGATTGGAAAATATGACCCCATAACTGCGGGAATGTTGCTGGGGAGTAATGGTAGAACCACACATGGGAATGGCAGTACTGAGTGGGCATAGATAGGTTTGTGGAGGGAGGAAACACAAAGAATTCAGTTTTTGACAGATTTAGTTTCAGTTAGAAGGAGGACATCATATTAGAGACAGCGGAAAGACAATCATTGGAGTTTTGTAATAATGCAGGGGTGTTGTTAGGAGAAGATGTGTATAATTGGATGTCATCAGCATAGAGAAGGTACTGAAAACAGAATCTACTGATGGTTTGTCCAACGGGCAGGATGGCAGGATTGTTAATAAGTATAGTAGGGGTACTCATGGTTTACATATCTAGAAGTATATATATATATATATATATATATATATATATTTATTTATAAATCATATATCAAAAGCAAAAAGAAATATACCAACTTTGCAGCAATTTCCCTTTGCTTGTTTTCCCAACCCCTACCCCTTTTTTTCAAACTGTGAGTGGCAGCTCTCTGACTCTTGCATGTGATCTAATTAACTAGCTGACGTGGTAAATGTGGTTTGCTTTTTCTTTTATACGTGGTTGTAACACTCCAGTAATCAAGCTCTATGACTAAGGGCGCAGTTAGCGCCAGAAACGCGTCACAATCACAATGGTTTCTGTATCACTATTCACAGATTTTTAAAGGATTGGACGGATTTATAATAAAGCCTGAAGATTTTTTTTATCTTTGGATGTGCTTGTCCACTTTTTTATCAAATTTGTACATATTTAAATGTCTGCATGATTAGTGCAACCAAAGTCAATGGATAAGAATGAAAAACCAAAGGGAAGATCAGCTCACCTGGGAAAACAAAGATCCAGATTGCAAGGAAGCCTTGTTGCAAAGCAAGTCCCGGATACCAAGACACAGAAATTCCGGCAACTTGAATCCTTAACATGGTAATTTATTATACAAAGAAAAAAGCCCAAAATTGTTAAAAATACATCAATAAAAAAGCAGACGCAGTCCTTACTCATTGCAATCAGTAAGGACTGCATCTTAAACACGTCTACTTTTTATTAGTGTTGGAGTTGGATTTTTGTTGGCTTTTTTCCATGTACAGTATAATACATTACTATTTTAAGGATTCACGTTGCTGGAATTTCTGTCTTTCAGTGGATATGAAGTTACGTAGCTTATGTGTTGAAAAATAACATATGTCTATCAGGTTTAACCTTTCATATCAACAAATCCCAGTTGATCCAATGGAAGTAAAAGTATTGCTATTGTAATGAGGAAATCTAGTTGCTAGAAAGAACTTGTCAGAAGTTTTTTGCTCTCCAAGCTGCAGTCACCGGATGATTGTTCTTCTCCTGTGCTTTCTAAAAGTGTCCTTATTAGCTAAAGCATGGCGGATTTAAAAAACAAACTTTATTCCTGCGTCCTCTGTATGATGAAGACCTTTTTGAAGTTAAAGAAGTAAAGACCCTTTGGAAAAAAAAGTCAAGATTAATGTGAAGTAATTTTGATGTTTAAATCTAGAACGACATCTGAGGACAAGGTACATTATCCAAAACTAGTCTGCAATCTATGTCCTTAGGGACATCATGTAATCTACATTCGGTTGGATTAAGGCATAGCCAGCAGGATAGATGATAAATGTGTGACCGCGTAAGATCATGTGTACTGCCACAATCACTAGACAGGGGTATTGAGTACCATGTTCCTAGTCACTGCCCCAGGAAAGCTTTGAATGGATCGGTGCTGTTTATTCAAAGTCTATGAGATTGACCACGACAGCGAAGTACAGAGCTCAGGGTTTTGGTGAACTCCATTGACATTGTATGAAGTAGCATTAAACTTGCATGACCACCACTGCATTCATTCTCATTGCGGGTGGTACTGGGAGAGAAATCGACTCCTATACCAGTGAACACTGGGAGGCCCAGAAAAGTGGACCCATGCAAAGAGACATTTTTAACCTATTCCTATGCGTATGGTAAGAAAACCCCATTTAGAAGCAGTTTTTGGAAGTTTACAAAGTACAGGTAATTTCTTTCTGTTGGCTCCATTCTTAGGACAACAATTAGTTAGATTTATGATTTCAGACATTAAATTATCTATATTAACTGTGTGTTTCTTGGAATTCAGTGGATCATTAGTACTCTGGGTGAAATCTCCCAGACTGGATTTGAATTTGGTTTTAGTTAAGGTTACAAACAATGTTAATTGGATTCAGAATCAGATCCTTGCCTATAGTTAGATATTTTTGTTGCATGAAGTGAGGCTGTGCTAGTTCAAAATGGTGGATGCTCTCGGACTACTCATCAAGGTGCACTTGGAATCTTTAGTCCAGTATTTTGAAGGCTGAAAACTGTTTCGTTGGCCAGAGGTGAGACTTGTCATGTCAAAGACATATTGACCATGCGTAGGTCTATGCTGACCAGCCATGGTAATGGCCTGTACAAATATGGTGAGCTAGAAAATGTATTCCTATAATATACACTCACTGGCCACTTTATTAGGTACACCTGTCCAACTTCTTGTTAACACTTAATTTCTAATCAGCCAATCACATGGCGGCAACTCAGTGCATTTAGGCATGTAGACATGGTCAAGACAATCTCCTGCAGTTCAAACCGAGCATCAGTATGGGGAAGAAAGGTGATTTGAGTGCCTTTGAATGTGGCATGGTTGTTGGTGCCAGAAGGGCTGGTCTGAGTATTTCAGAAACTGCTGATCTACTGGGATTTTCACGCACAACCATCTCTAGGGTTTACAGAGAATGGTCCAAAAAAGAAAAAAAATCCAGTGAGCGGCAGTTCTGTGGGCGGAAATGCCTTGTTGATGCCAGAGGTCAGAGGAGAATGGGCAGACTGGTTCGAGCTGATAGAAAGGCAACAGTGACTCAAATCGCCACCCGTTACAACCAAGGTAGGCCTAAGAGCATCTCTGAACGCACAGTGCGTCGAACTTTGAGGCAGATGGGCTACAGCAGCAGAAGACCACACCGGGTACCACTCCTTTCAGCTAAGAACAGGAAACTGAGGCTACAATTTGTACAAGCTCATCGAAATTGGACAGTAGAAGATTGGAAAAACGTTGCTTGGTCTGATGAGTCTCGATTTCTGCTGCGACATTCGGATGGTAGGGTCAGAATTTGGCGTAAACAACATGAAAGCATGGATCCATCCTGCCTTGTATGGAGCATCTTTGGGATGTGCAGCCGACAAATCTGCGGCAACTGTGTGATGCCATCATGTCAATATGGACCAAAATCTCTGAGGAATGCTTCCAGCACCTTGTTGAATCTATGCCACGAAGAATTGAGGCAGTTCTGAAGGCAAAAGGGGGTCCAACCCGTTACTAGCATGGTGTACCTAATAAAGTGGCCGGTGAGTGTATATCATCATAAACTTGACGTCTATAGCGCTAGCATAAAGCACTTTGAAAAGTCACAATTTTTTTGCACAATGCAAAGTTGGTCAAAAATTCTTTGTGACTTTTGGCATTTTTACACCATTTTTGACTAGCTGCCCCAAAGTGGACAGTGCTGCGGGAGAGGTGTGGGGGTGGCAATGCCTGCCTGACAAATTCATACAAAATGAGACCATACATTATGCCAGAAATGTTACTCCACACTGCCTCCTGACTGGAGTATGGCTCACAGCGGGCGCACACGATTGATAAGATGCGCCCTTCATTAAAACTGGTGTACGAAACACTAGTCCTAATTAATTGGGGTCATAGTGTGCTGCTATGCTAGCCAGATTAGATTTGTAAACTTGCAAATCTAATTGTACGGTTCTCCAATGAAGGTATCACTTTTAAAATACTATGAATAAAAACATTACTAATGACCTTTGACCATGAATATAGATGTTGATATGGATGTATATTTCATCCTGACTGCAGGAAAATGAGGCTCCCTGTCGACTGTTGTTACAAATAGTATAACATTGGTTATTTGAAGAATAATCTAATTTCTCAGTATGACTTTCATACAAAAGGAAAAATGTGGACATGATATGAATAAAAGACATGCAGAATGCAAATTCGGAGAGAGATGCTATTCTTACATTACCATACACATGTGAATTTGCATTGTATTCTGTGCAGTGGGGGAGGGGAGGGAAGAGTGAAGAGACAATAGAAGAAGGTTTTGATGGGTTTCTGAAACTGAAGCTTCTGAAAAGAAATGAACAAAGATAAAATATGTATACTGAGAGTGATATGTGTTGTAACATTTCCCCTGGGAAAGGGAAAAGGGCAATAATTATATTCATTTTTGCATTTTGATACAGGTAGACCAGAGCCAAATCTACTAATATAACATTAAAAGACATTAAGAATGAAATAATAATAATGATAATATAAATAGTTATAAAAAAGCATCCCTTTAGTTGATTTGTTAAAATACTTAAAGCTGTAAACTCATGTTGAATCCAGTGACATTAAAGGAGTTATCCAGGACTATTTTATTTTTCTCATGGTGCTAAGGCCTAACAGACAGTTATTTACTAACTAACTGCCTGTTCTGCCTGATATCAACTCAGAGCGATCACAGACCGCCACCAATTTTGCTGTATCATTTATGGCTACTTTCACACTAGCGTTGTGCACTGCACGTCGCAATGCGACGTGCCGACGCAACGACGCTAGCGTTGAAAGCGCCGCACAACGGGGGCAGCGGATGCTGTTTTTCAACGCATCCGCTGCCCCATTGTGAGGTGCGGGGAGGCGGGGGCGGAGTTCCGGCCGCGCATGTGCGTTCGGAAATGGCGGATACGACGCAGCAAAAAACGTTACATGTAACTTTTTTGCTGCCGACGGTCCGACGCAACACGACGCAACCGTCGCATGACGGTTGCGACGTGTGTCAATGCATCGCAATGCGTTGCTAATGTTAGTCTATGGAGAAAAAACGCATCCTGCAAGCACTTTTGCAGGATGCGTTTTTTCTACAAAACGACGCATAGCGACGTGCAGTGCATGACGCTAGTGTGAAAGTAGCCTAACCTCATGTCAACAGAGCAGCTCTTCCTCTTCCGGACTGCTCTGTCAACAGGGCATAACTGCCAACATCATGCTGATTGACTGCAATTTCCCCACAGATAGGCAGTGAGGTGCAGATTGTCAATTAGCATGGTATTAGCATTCCCCGTAAACAGAGCACAGCGCAAGAGAGGTAGCTGCTCTGTCAACATGGCATCAGTGATTTTGAGGGAGTGTTCCGTGACGAATCTGAGCCAGCAGAGATCAGTGCCGGGCAGAACAGGTAGAACAGGTAAGAAAAAGATTAACTAGTCCCAGGTAACCCTCCTTTAACCTCCTGTCTTTGTCCCATTGCATAATGCTTTTCTCTCATTATCTATGTTAGATGGATTCACATATTTTTGTCTGTTCCTATCAGAGGTACACACATAAAAGAGAGAACATGATAGCAGAGATCCAAATACGGCTTTTTTTCTATTGTATATTCCTTCTCTTATTTGAATTAAAGTGGCATTCCGACTGCAAGAAGTTATCACTTATCCGCTTGTGATAACTGCTAGATTGGTGAGGGTCCGACTGCTGAGACACTCACACATTGCTAGAGAGGGGGATGCAGATACCAGTGAAAAGAATGATGGAACAGGGACTTTCAGCTTCCTCTTCCATCACAGACCCTGTGCGTTTGTGAGCGCAGCAGGCACACTGATGTCACTACATCGCGCAAACTGTGCTTCAGTACAAAGCGCAATCTGGATCACGGTTAGGTGAGTAGCTTTATTTTTATTATTTTTTAATTGACAGTACATTGAGGGAAACTTTGGGGACATAATAGTGTGCAAGAACTCTGAGGAGAAAAATTGCACAATGGGGCTGTGTGGGAATATACTGTGGAAGTGAACGCCGTGGGTCGAAATACTGTGTAAGGGGGCTGTGTGGGAACAGCATACTGCATAGGGGGCTGTTTGGGGACATAATACTAAGTAGGGGGCTTTGTGGAGACATCAAACTGCTTGGGGACTCTATGATAACATGCTGTGTGAGGGAACTTCATACTATGTAGCGGGGATTTTGGGGACTTTATACTGTGTAGGGGGCTGTGTAGGGATATCATTGTGTAAGCAGGCTGTGTGGAGACGTTATACTTCATAGTGCATGAAGACCCTTTGGCGACATACCTTATGAAAGAACATCAGACTGTGTGTGTACTGAGAGAGCAGCATATTGTGTTGGGAGTTGTTAAAGCACCAACCCAGTATTTTTTTTTATTACACCATTGAAGTGTTGCTTTATCTGTGATTCCCCTGGCCCCTGTTTCATACTCACCTGTCATCCCCTTCATTCTTTTACAGGGTTACTTCTGTCTGTCTCCGACGAAAAGTGACCTGTTGGCGCGCTTCAGTGTTTGCTGGAGCGCGTCTGAGATTTTTCTATACAAGTCTAGGAGAGTCTAGTTCTGGCTCTTATAGACTTTTATTGAGAGTGTGTGATGTGGCTTATCACTTCCGGCCAGTCAGAAGCTACTGCCACAACATGCCCCCGGGGGATCGGAGCAGCGTTGGTAAAAGGTGAAGACGCTGAAGGCTGAGTATAAGAATGGGGGTTGGGAGCTTACATTTAAAGCGCCACTCTAGCGTTGAAAAAAAAAAGCTGCAGTGGTGCTTTAATAAAGGTAAAATGGTTGAATAGAAGGAGCAGTGTTATTTACTGTTTTTTATAAACTTTATAAGAAGGAGTAAATTATATGGTTTTGATTCGCTGCTAAAGGTAGGAATACAATGCAATAAGCCCTATTGTAACATGTATTAATAATAGCAGCAAGTCAATAGACTTAACGTAGTAGTCCGAAACAAATTAATTTTCATTTCTATTTATTAATGCCATAATCTAATCTATTTTTTATATACTTTAATTAAAAAGTCCATATCCTTCCCTAACTACACTAACTGCTTTGCTTTATGCTTTTACTACTTCCTTTTTTATGACACTTTGTTTGAGAATCCCAGTGCATGCTCGGTCACCTCCTTAAAACAAAGCTTCATGAGTGACGCCCGTTTCAGAGGTTGGGCTAGTCCCTACTCTACTGTCTCGGTTGTCAATTCCGATAACTGCTCAGTAGATCCTCGTCACTATATGATGTCCCCAATGACACTGTGCTCTGTCGCTGGCTCTGATCAGAAGTAACGAGCCGGGAACAGAGCGCATTACTTGGTGGGCAGAGACCAGCAGACCCTCCACAAGTGACATCTCTCATGTGGCCTCTGTGGAAAATTGATTGCCCACCCTTGCTCCACACTAATAGGCCTTTTCTTCAATTAGATAATGTGTAAAGGATGTTGAGGTTACTGAGAGTTAAACTGAAAAAGTGGTAGACATTGAAACATAAAAGAAATGCTGCATATTTTTGAATATTTCTCAAAATATCCATGTATTATGGGTCCTTGAACTAAATCTAAACTGTTTTCACCCATTTCCTTTTAAAAATACATTGTAATATCTATCTACAATGTACTTTCACAATTCTTTTAATAGCACCTGAGAAAGTTACTTTCACAGCCATATGCTTTGATAAATTGCAGACGCCAAAGAAGCAAAATTACAAATTAAATACCCAAGATCTTTTCTGGGACAACAGCTGTAGTTAGAGGTTGTTCACTACTTTACCATTGATAACCTATCTTTAGGATGAATCTTCAATATCTGATAGATCGGGATCTGACACCCGGCACCCTCCCCGATCAGCTATTTAAATCACTAGGAGACGTGTGTGCAGAACCCTGCCACGGCCACTATCAGACGGCGGAGCAGCTCTGCAATTGAGCAATTCCGGCCAGCAGCCGCCACCACCAACATCGGGTGTGAAATTCCATCTGATTAGACATTGTCTGTGGTGACAATGATATCAATGTAACAATGATAAAATAGTGGATGATCTATTTAAGATCATGAGAAAAAAAAGATCTGGTTGTAAATTGTATCTGAGAAGACTTTATACAGTAGAAATGAAAAATCAATGAAAGACTGGTAAAATGGCTTTACAAGGAATAGATGGTATGTAGCGTCTGTCAACAATGCTGAACTAAGAGATGGAATATTACAAAGAAAAAAAGGTTGAAAATCTACATACATCAAATATTGAACCAGCATCTTAACATATCCTCTTACAATTTCTAGCCTGCTACTGCTTGCCTCTTCTATCTCTGCACTGGGAATCAATCCACACATCTCTGTATTTTATATTTCTTTCCAACGTTACTTTCATCTTCTAAACTCAAGAAAAATCTGTGGTAACTTTAGATATCATGTAGGTTTCTAATTATTTTTTTTGACACCAAAAGGTTCTTGCATCTTGTGAAGCCTTTGCACTTGTTCATGACAGCCCAGGTCAGAATTAAAGGGAATCTGTCAGTAGGATTCACCCTCCTAGGCCTTGTATATGGGCATGTAGGTCATAGGAAGCTGATTAACATGACACCTTTATATCTGCAATCTGATATTTTATTCCAGAGAAATCTGCATTTTTCTTATATGTAAACGAGCTGTTAAGATCTATGGGCCATACCCAGATCTCCTGGAGAATCTGCCTCTAGAGATTATTATAAATGAAAGAAGGAGTTACCAGTGTGAAACATGTAATGACTGGCAGCCTGCTCGCCTGATATACACGTCTCACACTGGTAACGCTCCCAATACACTCTGGAGGCAGATTTTCAGAAAGATCAGTGTCCGGCCCATAGATCTCAGCATCACATTTGCATATAAGAAAAAAAAACATGGATTTTGCGTGAAAAAGACATGAGATAGCAAATATCAAGGTATCATTTTATTCAGCTTCCTATGACCTACATGTCAATATAGATGGCTTAGGAGGGTGGATCCTTCTGACAGAGTCCCTTTATGTTTTCAAGATCACAAGTAGTTGTCTTCATTCTGTGTAACTTGCCATCTACTGCCTGTTGTCACATTACAGGAAGTAGGAGCTGGTCTTTGTCTCTTTGCTCCTTCTCTCCTGTCTCTCAAAGTGCTAGGGCCATAAAACAGAAGTAGGTATTCAGTTCTGGGCAGGAAATCCATTGGGCAGTGGAAGGAGCAATGCATGCTGGACATGAAGGAATGAAAGTTCTAGCTCTTATAGTGCTGGTATAATGCTAAAAAAAAGGAGTTGCTCACTCAAAAACAATGGATGTTAAGTTTCAGAGAATAAGGAATGTACCAGGCCCTGTGCATATTACACTGGTATTTGCACCAAATGTACTGTACTTTGGTTTTGTGTGAAATTTCAGGCACGATTTAATCCAGAAATAAACCGTATAGCTGGAAAAGTCTTTCTTCGAGTCAGCGAAGGATACCACCCGAGGCTCTCATGCTATATCATAGAAGGTGACCTTTAGGCTAGATTAAAAAGTGTGGTTAATAAAGTAGTAGGCTGCAAAAAAATAAAAAATAGCAAGAAAAGAGAGAAAAATCAGATAACTGCAGCTCAAAGACATCGTCTTAACCCAACTCATGTTTATTGGAATGAAGGCTGTCGAGGCCCCTAATTGTTATTATTGCCAGAGATCTCAGACCACACCCTGGGACCACCACAAAATGTTAGGTATTCACGTGGTTTAATATGATTGACTATATCCTCTGCAAGGCTCTGAAAAGCAAAATACAATTCTACCAAGCCCACAATATATTTCTAGATTACCTGCTCTAAATATATTCTTCCATAACGTCAGTTTTCCAGGCGTGAGCCCTGAAGTATACCACGCGCCTCTAACGCTCTTGGGAGCTGATTCAGCACTTTACAATGCAAGAGTCAAAATGCCGACATTAATGGCTTCAGATTGGGAACGTCACTCTTTTCCATACCGAACTATTGCTTCTGCGCGGTTCTCCCAAGTGTCATTCTCATCCTCACAGAATTCGTCACATTACTAATAAGAAAGAGAGCAGAGCGATGCCGGGAGCTGAGATGGGCCAGATACTCTATAAATCCAGACATCCGCTATATCATGAGGAGCAGACTCTGAAAATTTCCTTCATGGACAGAATCATTCTCGCCAACGCTCATTTCCTGTTTATCATTAACTTGGTTAATTAAAAGGAATTAAATGAGCCAATATTTATCACAGCACCATTTATAGAGTTTCTGCTGAGCAAGCTGAGGATGCCTGGTAAGCAGACAGCAGATATCGGGCCCGGTGCTTTATAATAACTTAATTACTGTACATGTACACAGAGTCCTATCTGTTACCACTGTAAACAGTGTTATATATAAATACATGGAAAATAAATCAGCATACAGAAAGCATTAAGTCAGCATAATATTTAATAAAAAATAATAATTCCAAAGACTTTTTTTGAGTTAAAATGTCAGTATTTAAAAACAGAAAATATGAAGGTAGCCATGCCCAATAGTAATTGCAGCATCTATCTAAATCTGTGGAGAATGTTAAACCTCACTATATGTCTGACAACCACAGCATGTTAGATCATATTGGTGTCATATCGGGAAGTCCCTCATCAGATGTCACCCTGAACAGAGTAGTTCCCTTCTTGCAGACTTGTTGCAATTATATATGTATGTTCGTCCATTGCTATGAATGTGACATGTAATTTCTTCTCAGTTATATGTGGATTTCTGCCATATTATGTGACTATTCTGACTCCATAATTAGGCTGCTGGTGTGGGGCTCTTGACATAGTGTTTCTATGGATGACTGTATGAGCCAGTACTCACACCACAAAGCTTCCTCAGATAGCTTGACTCGACTGCAGAGGCACGTATTAAGATTCCAGAAGAAGTTTATTCTCAGGCTAAATTCTTGTATTATGGACAATAGTAACAGCTGTAGCAGGTGAAAAGACAATTCTCAACCAGAGATGAACAGAGATGAACCTAGCAAAATGGCTGACAAACATTAACTGAGGAAGAACAAACACTAACTTACATCAGAGCTGGGCTACAGGCAGAGAGATCGGACAAACTTCTAACAGGCAAACTGACAGCATAGCAGTGTAACAGCAACAATACAGTGAGTATACAATATTGTATGATTCCCAAGTTGTGGAACATGACAGTGACCACTGTCGGAGCTGTCAGGAGTTGATGCCTTGTAAGGACAGGACTAGTGTTGAGCGATACCTTCTGATATGCAAAGGTATCGGTATCGGATTGGATCGGCCGATATCCAAAAAATATCGGATATCGCCGATACCGATACCCGATACCAATGCATATCAATGGGACACAAAATATCGGAATGGTTCCCAGGGTCTGAAGGAGAGGAAACTCTCCTTCAGGCCCTGGGATCCATATTCATGTATAAAATAAAGAATAAAAATAAAAAATATTGATATACTCACCCTTGGACGGCCCCGGCTCTCACCGGTCCAAGTGTCTGCCTCTGTTCCTAAGAATGCAGTGTGAAGGACCTTCGATGACGTCGCGGCTTGTGATTGGTCGCGAGACCGCTCATGTGACCGCTCACGCGACCAATCACAAGCCGCAACGTCATTGAAGGTCCTTCACTCCCTGCATTCTTAGGAACGGAGGCACCGCTAAGAGCCAGGATCCGCCGGAGAGCCAGGGTCCGCCGGAGGGGTGAGTATATCAATATTTTTTATTTTTATTATTTGTTTTTTACATGAATATGGATCCCAGGGCCCGAAGGAGAGTCTCCTCTCCTCCAGACCCTGGGAACCATACGCACCACACACTTCCGATTCCGATTTCCGATATCGCAAAAATATCGGAACTCGGTATTGGAATTCCGATACAGCAAATATCGTCCGATACCCGATATTTGCAGTATCGGAATGCTCAACACTAGACAGGACAACTAATTTAAACAAAATCTAAGCATAAAAGTGGATGCTTTCCTATGTAACTGTATAATAAAGGTAGAACCAGACAGCAGAGGGTTCCTGTGAACAGTTTCTAGATCTCTTATTTTCCAGTAGCTCATTATAGAGCACCCACTAATAAATCTCCAGTAATCCAGCACTGAATTCAGTGAACTTCAGCTATGAATTCACTAGCTCAGGTCCTTTCAGGCAATATGATACAGTAGCAATGTGTCTTAGGCTGGGTTCATACTGCGTTAAAGCAGCCTGTTCAACGCATGCATTATACGGACTGCGTTAATGCAAGTGCCGAAATGTGATCGTGCTAGCACAGATACAGCTAGCAGATGTTCTATCTGCGCTAGTGGTGACAGACCCGGAAACGCTGCAGCCCGTGTCTGCGGGTTCGTCACAAAATGACGGCACATCGCTAGCACATGCCCATTATGGCATGCGTTGGCGATGCGCCCGAAATAGGGGATAATGGCAGCGTTAACAGACTGCGTTACACCATGATATGCCGCGGTGTAATGCAGTCCATCTAATGGACTGCCATAATGCAGTATGAACCCAGCCTTATAGTGATAAAAGTCCCCCTAACCCACTGAGCTCCTGTGCAGATGCACAGGTAGAACATAGGGTATGTCCGCACCTAAATTGGATAAACAATGTGTATCTGTCACTGGCTTATTCACTGTGTCTATTTTGGTTCTATATCTACAGCTGACTGCACTCTATTACTCTTCTACTGTCTGCAAGTAGCTATTTCAGAGAATCGGTTGACTACAATGTTCTTCAATGTGAAAATCTAATTCTCAGCCCCTCATAATCATTGTTCAGTATGTGAATCAGCAAAAAAACCAAAAAATATTGTGACAAAGTTGTTGGCAGCGTTCTGGAGGGGAGACATGACTCACTGAGGCTATTAGCTTTTCTGGACAACTATAGAGCAGGTAGGAGGTTGTCCACCTTATCTCCAGGCCAGGGTGTGTACTGGGGTTTAAATAGTCGGCCTTCTAAAGGCCCCGTCTCACATAGCGAGATCGCTAGCGAGATCGCTGCTGAGTCACAAGTTTTGTGACGCAACAGCGACCTCAGTAGCGATCTCGCTATGTGTGACACGTACCAGCGATCAGGCCCCTGCTGTGAGATCGCTGGTCGTGTCGGAATGGCCTGGGCCGTTTTTTGGTCGTTGAGGTCCCGCTGACATCGCTGAATCGGTGTGTGTGACACCGATCCAGCGATGTCTTCACTGGTAACCAGGGTAAACATCGGGTTACTAAGCGCAGGGCCGTGCTTAGTAACCCGATGTTTACCCTGGTTACCAGCGTAAATGTAAAAAAAAAAAAACAGTACATACTCACCATCTGATGTCCGTCAGGTCCCTTGCCGTCCGCTTCCTGCTCTGACTGAGATCCGGCCGTACAGTGAGAAGTGAGAGCACAGCAGTGACGTCACCGCTGCGCTCTGCTCTCACTGTACGGCGGCACTCAGTCAGAGCAGGAAGCGAACGGCAAGGGACCTGACGGACATCAGATGGTGAGTATGTACTGTTTTTTTTTTTTTACATTTACGCTGGTAACCAGGGTAAACATCGGGTTACTAAGCGCGGCCCTGCGCTTAGTACCCGATGTTTACCCTGGTTACCCGGGTGCTGCAGGGGGACTTCGGCATCGTTGAAGACAGTTTCAACGATGCCGAAGTCGTTCCCCTGATCGTTGGTCGCTGGAGAGAGCTGTCTGTGTGACAGCTCCCCAGCGACCACACAACGACTTACCAACGATCACGGCCAGGTCGTATCGCTGGGCGTGATCGTTGGTAAATCGCTATGTGTGACGGGGCCTTAAGGCATTCAGTGTTCGGTAGGCCTGGAAAGTGGAGCTCCAGTGCTGTGTCCTGTCAAGGAAAGCTGAACCTTTGTATGCTGGTTTCTCCTGAGCGGACGGATCCCTGCAGACATATGGACTGTGATAAAACATTTTGTTTTGTTTTCCCGTTTTCCCCTTAGGGGCGGGTTTATTTTTACCTCACTGTGGTTGAAGCAGCATGTACAGAATAAACCTGTGATGAACCTAAAAGAGACAGTGTTCCTGTGCCTACCTCCGTGTCAGCTCTACTACAATAAATATATATGTATGTATAATATATACAGTATATGTATATATATGCAGAATATTCGGTATATATTTAGTACACTATGGTTTGTAAGGCTACTTTCACACTAGTCCGTCGGTACGGGCCGTTGCAAACCATCGGCCCGACGTACTGACGGACAGGGTGTTAATGTAGCACAACGTGGGCAGCGGATGCAGTTTTACAACGCATCCGTGCCCCATTGTGAGTTGCGGGGAGGAGGGGGCGTAGTTTCGGCCGTGCATGCGCGGTCGAAAATGGCGGACACGAAGCACAAAAAAAGTTACATTGAACGATTTTTTGTGTGTCGCGGCCGCCAAAAACACGACGCATCTGTCGCAATGCATCGCTAATGCAAGTCTATGGAGAAAAAACGCATCTTGCGGGCAACTTTGCAGGATGAGTTTTTTCTCCAAAACAACGCATTGCGACGTCCGTCACACGACGCTACTGTGAAAGTAGCCTAATGGGTATACTGTCCAAAATAGACATCATTTCTCTGTGGGTTCAAAGACCACAATTTACAAGTTAGATTCTATGCATACTGTACAATGCTGTATTTGCACATCATAATTGTAATGGTTTTCTAGTGGGTGGGATACATCATATCTTTGGAAGAGCGACAATAAGAAAGGTCACCTTTAGAAGCTCATGGGATGGTGACAGACTCAGGGCAGATGATGGAGTGATACATTAGAAAAGAAATGCGCAGAACACCTTGGAGAAGAGATGTAATCTGCTTTACATATTATTGAGTTTTGCAAGATCGTTTCTTGTAGTCTGTAGGTGATAAGACAATGTCTGATTCCATTGACTGAGCATAATAGTCACCTGCAGTCAAAAATGTCTTCGTCTGCAGCAAATCTCAAGGATTAAGCAGGTTTCCAAACAGACCTGCCTGTGCCATTTCCAGCCTGAATACATTCGTGTTGTTTCCAAGAACAATTTTACTTATCCCCTGGACCAAGAAATGCAGAAAGAAGCACTTGAATGAATTACTCCTTGACATGCTACTACCGGTTACACAGGAATTCAATTTTTACAAGTATGCATCATTTAGATGACAAAAGATTTCATCTTACAAAGTCTGACACTGCAAGTGGTAGTGAGTACTGCTGAACCAGAAGACTTCTTATCTGCAGTACACAGTACCACTATCACTGTCCAAGGTGCTGAAGTGAATATTGAACTGCTGGACAGATGATGAATCACTTAACTCACGATGTGCATACTGCGCTTTACAGTGTTTAAAAGGTTTTCCGATACCTATAATGCCCTTTATAAACATCTGTTTTGAAACTGTAACCACTTTTGCAATTAGCTTTAATTAAACTTCCCTACAATTCTCCCTATCCTGCTAATCCATGTATGTGTTTTCAACTTTATTTCCTGTGATGTTTAATTTGAGAGAAGTCTCAAACAGGACGTCATAGGAGGCTGGGGCTGCAGTCACTTCTTTGCAGCTTTTAATTGTTTTCATGGAGTCAAGGATAAGTGACCACAACTTAATTCACCCTGAGTGACAGCAGCACCACTCCACAACTTCTATCACTGCTTTGAGAAGAATTGTCAACAGGAGGTACTGCTGTCACTCACCCTGCTTCTATCACCGCCCCCTGATGATAATTTATTTCAGTGATAGAGGAGGCAGGCACAGAAGAAGTGTGGCAGTGGGGACTGAAAATTTAGAGTGGTGGGGACAGAAGTGTTGACAAACATACCTACATGAAGTCAGGACTACAGTCCTTTCCTTGAGCATGTATAGTGTCAGTGTTTCATCCAAGTAAGTATGAGTGAAGCCGTCCATTAGCAGCCGCTGATTGGCTGCAGAGCTCACATGACAATTTCATGCTGGCAGTGGAAGACCTGGTACCAACATCATTAGAACAGTGCTGGTGCAGGAGATGAGTATTTTACTGTGGCAACAACTGTACTTAAGAAGGGGGTGTCCAACTCTTGGACAACCCCTTTAAAGGGAATCTGTCACCAGGTTGTTGCTATGTAATCTGAGAAGAGCACGATGTAGAGGCAGAGTCCCTGATCCCAGTGATGTATCACTTGCTCGTCTGTATGCTGTCATTTTGATACAATAACTGTATTCTTTGTTGCACATGTAGAAGTGCTCAGAATACTGAGCTCTGTATAACCCCACCCACACTGCTGACTGGCAGCCTTCTGAGAACACTGTGAATTGATAGCTACTAATCAGCACTGGGGGCGAGGTTGGACCAGAAGGCACGAGACACCTAGTCCTCTAGTGATAATTTCCTGATGATAAAACACTGATTTTATTGAAACTACAACAATCAGCCCACTAAGTGACATATCGCTAGAATCAGGGCCGATTGCCCCTACATAATGCTGCTCTCAGAGTACACAGTAAAATCCTGCTGACTGTTTCTCTTTAATGGCTTTAAAGGGTATTTATCAGTGGATCAACCTTTTGAAAGGTGTCTAGATGTGCATGTAGGTCATAGGAAGCTGAATACAATTGTCATGACTCCTGGGTAATACTGCTGTGAGAAACACTGCACACAGCAGCAAGGGAGCTGAACAAAATGTTGGGTTTCTAATCAGGTACAAACAGGACCTGAGACATGTGACAGAGAGGGAGGTGGTCAGGGGCGGAGTCAGACGCCAGGGTGCAGAGAAGGAATAAACACAAAATAGTTGTCAAACAAGCAAAGATCAGAGCCAGGAGATCACGAGCTACCAAAGGGGAGAGGCAGGGGATTGTCAGAAGTGAAGCCAGAGGTCAGTAATCCAGAGGAACAAACAGAGTAATGCACGGAGAGCAAGGGAAACACTATGCAAACCGGGCACACACACCAGGGGTCAGACACACAGACCAAACAGAACATATAGCTGACAGTGAAACCTAGTTTGGATTGAGGATAAATACCCCTCCCATATTGAAAGAGAGGCCAACAACATTAACCCAGAGAGATCACGACATTAACCATCTCCTAACCTTGACAACAATGATACCTTGATACCTTATTCCAGAGCCATCCATGTTTTTCTTATATGTAAATTACCTCTTCCAGGCTATGGGGAGGATGTTGCCTGGAAGATAACTCTGCCTCCAGACATAGTTATATATGAAAGGGGGAGTTAACAGTTGAGACAAGTAACTAACACAGAACAGTGGGAAAGAAATTTTCTTCTCGCAAACACATTTTTTGCAGCTCTTGAGCTCTGCTGTATTGCAGCAATATTACACCCTACCTGTCTGACATGGAGCTACAAACAGGAAAAACTGACCAGCACATCCCAACTAGTGTGAATATTGTAAGTGCCAGCTAACAAAACAATTCTAAGAAAATATAAAGCGGCACTCTGGATTGTTTAGAATGGTAAATCTAAAATATTGGACCTGCATTACTGCCATAGAACATTGGTTAAGTGCTATATTATGTACATGTGAAATTTAGAAAAATTGGAAATGCAATATTGATAGCAAAATTTATAGTAAAAAAAGGCATGTAGCACATAAATTGGCCAATGTATATGAACTGTTGTGAATTTGGATTCTGGGCTCCCCCGGTGGCCGCTTGTGGAATTGGACTTGTCATCCTCTTTCCTGTTTCACCTGGTTCCATCAGTAGTGGGTGTCGCTATTTAAGCTCATTTCTCTGGTGGTTTCTTGCCGGTCAACAATGTTATCTGATGCCTCTCAGTGCTTGTTCCTGCTTCTAGACTACTACTAGATAAGTTGGACTTTTGTCCATGTTTTGTTTTGCCTATTTGTTCCAGTTCACAGCTGAAGTTTTGTTACTGTGTCTGGAAAGCTCTCGTTGATCAGGGATTGCTACTCTGGCGTTATGAGTTAATGCCAGAGTTTAAGGTAATCTCTGGATGGTGTTTTGTTAGTGTTTTTCTGCTGACCATGAAAGTATACTATCTGTCTTCTGCTATCTAGTAAGCGGACCTCAAATTTGCTAAGACTATTTTCCTGCTGCGTTTGTTGTTTCATCTGAACTCACCGTCATTATATGTGGGGGGCTACTGTCTTCTTTGGAATATTTCTCTAGAGGTGAGCCAGGTCTTATATTTCCCTCTGCTAGCTATTTAGGTCTTAGGCCAGAGCTGGGCATCTAGCGATAAATAGGAAATGCTACCTGGCTATTTCTAGTTGCGCGGCAGGCTTAGTTCATGGTCAGTATAGTTCCATCTTCCGAGAGCTTGTCCCTCTATAGGCTTGCTATGATCTCTGCCTGCAGAGATCATGACAGTTTGACCGGCCATAAAGTGTTAAAGACCCAGGTTGAGAAAGGAGAGTTATAAGAAGTCTGCTGGAATTTTTTTTTTTTTTTTTTTTTTTTTTTTTTTTTTCCCTCCAGTCTGCCTTGCTGCAGTCTTTTTTCTCTCTCTCCTCCTAATCTCTGTATGGCTCTGTGTGCACCTGACAATAATGGATCTCCAGAGTGTAACTGCGGGTTTGAATAATCTCATCACGAAGGTACACAATTTACAAGATTTTGTGGTACATGCTCCGGTATCTGAGCCGAGAATTCCTTTGCCGGAGTTCTTCACAGGGAATAGAGCTAGCTTCCAGAATTTCCGAAATAATTGTAAGCTTTATTTGTCCCTGAAGTCTCGTTCAGCTGGAGACCCTGCTCAGCAGGTTAGGATTGTGATTTCCTTGCTCAGGGGTGACCCTCAAGATTGGGCCTTCTCATTGCCAGCAGGGGATCCTGCGTTACGCGATGTGGATGCGTTTTTTCTGGCCTTGGGCTTGCTTTATGAGGAACCTCATTTGGAACTTCAGGCAGAAAAAACTTTGATGGCACTATCTCAGGGGCAAGACGAAGCTGAAGTTTTCTGCCAAAAATTCCGTAAATGGTCTGTGCTTACTCAGTGGAATGAGTGCGCCTTGGCGGCAACTTTCAGAGAAGGTCTCTCTGATGCCGTTAAGGATGTTATGGTGGGGTTCCCTGTGCCTGCAGGTCTGAATGAGTCCATGACAATGGCTATTCAGATTGATAGGCGTCTGCGGGAGCGCAAACCGGTGCACCATCTGGCGGTGTCTATGGAAAAGACGCCAGAAAGTATGCAGTGTGATAGAATTCTGTCCAGGAGCGAGCGACAGAATTTTAGACGGAAGAATGGATTGTGTTTCTATTGTGGTTCTCGGCTTTGTGTTGGAGATTTAGTGTGGTTGTCTTCTCGTTTTGTCCCTATGAGGGTCTCTTCTCCTAAGTTTAAACCTCGGTTCATCGGCCCTTATAGAATATTGGAGATTCTTAATCCTGTTTCTTTCCGTTTGGACCTCCCTGCGTCCTTTTCCATTCATAACGTTTTTCATCGGTCGTTATTGCGCAGGTATGAGGTACCTGTTGTACCTTCAGTTGAGCCGCCTGCTCCGGTGTTGGTTGAGGGTGAGTTGGAGTACGTTGTGGAGAAAATTTTGGACTCTCGTGTTTCCAGACGGAAACTCCAGTATCTGGTCAACTGGAAGGGTTACGGCCAGGAGGATAATTCTTGGGTCAATGCATCTGATGTTCATGCTTCTGATCTTGTTCGTGCCTTCCATAGGGCTCATCCTGGTCGCCCTGGTGGATCTGGTGAGGGTTCGGTGCCCCCTCCTTGAGGGGGGGGTACTGTTGTGAATTTGGATTCTGGGCTCCCCCGGTGGCCGCTTGTGGAATTGGACTTGTCATCCTCTTTCCTGTTTCACCTGGTTCCATCAGTAGTGGGTGTCGCTATTTAAGCTCATTTCTCTGGTGGTTTCTTGCCGGTCAACAATGTTATCTGATGCCTCTCAGTGCTTGTTCCTGCTTCTAGACTACTACTAGATAAGTTGGACTTTTGTCCATGTTTTGTTTTGCCTATTTGTTCCAGTTCACAGCTGAAGTTTTGTTACTGTGTCTGGAAAGCTCTCGTTGATCAGGGATTGCTACTCTGGCGTTATGAGTTAATGCCAGAGTTTAAGGTAATCTCTGGATGGTGTTTTGTTAGTGTTTTTCTGCTGACCATGAAAGTATACTATCTGTCTTCTGCTATCTAGTAAGCGGACCTCAAATTTGCTAAGACTATTTTCCTGCTGCGTTTGTTGTTTCATCTGAACTCACCGTCATTATATGTGGGGGGCTACTGTCTTCTTTGGAATATTTCTCTAGAGGTGAGCCAGGTCTTATATTTCCCTCTGCTAGCTATTTAGGTCTTAGGCCAGAGCTGGGCATCTAGCGATAAATAGGAAATGCTACCTGGCTATTTCTAGTTGCGCGGCAGGCTTAGTTCATGGTCAGTATAGTTCCATCTTCCGAGAGCTTGTCCCTCTATAGGCTTGCTATGATCTCTGCCTGCAGAGATCATGACAATGAACCCTACTACAACATCAATGCGTACCTTATAGTTGTGTCCCTGTCCTAATAAGATACCTCTCTTGGATTAAAAAGCCTACAATATATGGGGCGGGAAGGAACCAGCGAGATAAAACCACCTGTGAGATGGAGCTGACGCTGAGAGGAACCTGCAGATGTGCCAGTTATAATCACACACAGCTCTGCAGTGAGATCAAGAGAGCAGAGAGCGACGATTACACATCACACTGGTAACACTGGCAACCATTACACATCACACTGGTTACACTGGTAACTAGTGATGAGCGAGTGTACTCGTTGCTCGGGTTTTCCAGAGCATGCTCGGGTGGTCTCCGAGTATTTGTGACTGCTCGGAGATTTAGTTTTCATTGCCGCAGCTGTATGATTTGCGGCTACTTGACAGCTTGATTACATGTGGGGATTCCCTAGCAACCAGGCAACCCCCACATGTACTCAGGCTGGGTAGTAGCTGTAAATCATGCAGTTGCGTAAAAAAAAACTAAATCTGTGAGCAGTCACAAATACACAGAGACCATCCGAGCGTGCTTGGGAAAACCAGAGCAACGAGTATACTCACTCATCACTACTGGTAACCATTACTCATCATACTGGTAACTCCTCCTTCATGTAAAACAAGCTCTGGAGGCAGAGTTATATTCCGGGCAGCTCCCTCCCCATAGTCTGGAAGAAGTAATTTACATAAAGTGATAAAAGATGATTTGTCAATAACCAGGCATCTGATATGAGGCACACAGGTAGGACTGTTTTCAGCAGTCTATAACCTGTATGCCCATATTAATAGTTTAGATAGGTCAAATGTGGTGACAGATTCCCTTTAAACAATTGCAAAGTGAATTTTGGCTGTTCTAACTAGCAGCTTATCCTGAAAGTAGTTTAGTTGTCATATGAAGACAAAGTAAATTCCATAGAAATTAAATTAAAATTGTAATTACACGGAGCACAGTCCCAATATCATAAGCATGCAAAATCTCTCTGGCAGCAGATTTTTCATTTTCAGATTCTTCCTGTACAAAGGTTTCTGTTCAGATTATGATGTGTTAAAATTACAAATAGATGACCTGAGACTACATAGAAAACATGGACACATTAATTGTAATATAGTAAAATGTTTCCTTGACAACGCTGATCACGGAAGCCTTGAAAACAGTTGGGGGCAGTAGGTGGTCACTGTTGCAAACTGCACCTAACAACAATGTTACTAAATCAATGTTCTTTTCTTATTTTTAGTATATACCTTGTTCCAGGCTTCTTGCAGATATGCTCCATTGCTATTACTACTAGAGATTAGTGTTTCAAAATTAAAATTTACCAACCTTGTGGAATTTTAACCAAAAACTTGAGAAGTGGCAAATCGATACACCATGAATGGAAAGTGCTGCCAAGTCTTCAATTACCCTGAAAAGACATGTATAACACTCTGAGATCTCCCAGGACTGTATTTAGCACCTCTACAGCTTTTCAATGCAAACACAGCCTTTGTAAGGTCAAAATAACCACAACACATATGGTTGTGGGTCATCAGATACTAACCATTTTTCACTGTTATCACATAAACAATCTGTACAGTTTCTTCAGTGATTTATAGCTTTCTCATCCTATCTCTATGGTTAAGCTGATAGCTGTGATGTCCTGTCATTATCTAAATTAGAGAAAAGGGGGAGAAGCCAGTGCTGCTTATGGTCAGAAAGCAATACATAAAGTGTACATGCACATATTAATTTTTTACTGTATATCAAAATGAGACATTTAGCAAACAATTGATCAATTCTTTGAGCCGCCACGCCAAAGCATTCTCATAATGGGGCAGTCCTACTCTACGTTTTTTATATTTGCTGTGCCATTACGGCCTCCTGATTGTATAAAAAAAGACCACATTAAACGCAAACTGTACCTGAAGCGTTTCTGAATCCCTCCCTGCCCCAGGCTCTGTTTAATTTGTGCACCTGTGTCTGGGCCTGTCTCACTCTTTATCTGTGGTGCTGGTCAGGCAGTGTGGAGGTCAGATCTGAAATGTCTATGTTTGGACCTGGTTGACCTTTATCTGCGCATACCCTTTCTGGCGCCATGGGAGTGATTCTGAAACCCTACAGGTACAGTTTGCATTCAATATGGTCCCACTTTTAATACATTTAGGAGACCGTAATGGCACAGCAAATATAAAAAATGTAGAGTAGGACTGCCCCATTATGAGAATGCCTTGGCGTGGCGGGGTGGCTCAAGGAATTGATCAATTGTTTGCTAAATGTCTCATTTTGATATACAGTTAGAAATTAATATGTGCATGTGCACTTTTGTATTGTGTTCTGACCACAAGCAGCGCTGGCTTCTCCCCTTTTATTATCTAGATTCACCAAGAAATGTATTTCCTGCTTCTGCTTTTATACAGGCTGTGATAGCTGCAAGATATTATGGAGAAGCCCACCTAACCGCATCTGAGGTCAGGTGAGCCTTCTTGGACTGATGTAGTCTTCTGCTATGTGTAAAACTGCACTGGCCATTTTAGGCAATTTGCACGACTCAAAAAGCAATCTTATATAATTCACTAGATTTGCCAAATTTCTAAAAATTCAACATGAATTCGATTTGTGTCAAATCAATTTGCTCATCTTTAACTATTGCCTTTGTGATGGATATAAGTAAAAGGTCATTGCAGTTGTAAGAAGTAAATCTCAGGACATGTGTCATATTTTAGTCCCAACGGAGGCAAGTCATAATTTATCAACACGTTCTTTTGTCACTTTTGGTAAAATGGCTTCAGAACAAAACAAAAAATACCAAATTAACAAAACTTTGGTATGTGCCCAAACTTCTTATTTAGCATACGTGACTGATTTTACTTTTCAGACAGAAATCTACACTGTATACATGTAACAGCTTTTCTTTATCTGCATTCTACCAACTTCTACCACGCGAGTACAGGCAAAGATATTTACCTTAGGCTGGTATTTAAAATATCACCATGCCAATCCAATATCCAGCTTTAAAATGCAAATGCACTAAAGTACTATTTTGAAAAGGCCATTGGATATGTCAGTATAGTAAGACATTTGCTTGTAGACTTTGCAGTCATTTTGTAGATCCGCACAGTCTCCCTCCCATTGTGTCAGCCCCTCCAGCTCAGATAGACCTTTCTGTCATTTGGTTGATTTTTCCAAGACAAGAAAATGCAGGTCATATAGGTTAAAATACTTCAATCTTAGCAGAAAATCTCGTCAGACCTTGGAGAAACGAGCTAAATGTACTTGATCCTTGCAAGATTTCACAGAAATACACTTTAGTAAAGTTAATGTGTAAATAAAATAGATTTCCATTATTTTATATAAAAAAATCATACACAAAGTCCTCAATATTATTCTGCATACTATAGTGAAGGAGCTTGTACATATTGATGTATAGTTGAGTCCATCCTGGACATGGTGCTGAACTTCTATATACAAGGTTATGGCTGAGTGATCTTTAAATAATTCACTAGTATACAGAACTGTGCAAAAGTTTTTGGCAGGTGTGGAAATCTGATGCAAAGTAAAAGATAGTGTTAATTGATAAAAATAAACTATTAACAAAACACAAAGTGAATGAACAAAGGAGAAATGTAAATCCAATGAAATTTTGGTGTGACTTCCCTTTCCCATCAAAACAGCCATAATTCTTCTAGGTATACTTCAGGATTTTAGTATAAGTATAATCAGGTGTATGAATAATCAATTATACAAAATAAATGATAATGATGTTGATTATCATTTTCACATGTAGGTTGGAACAATAATAACTAAAACAGGAATAGTTGTGTAGAAGACTTAAAACTGGATGAGGAACAGCCAAACTCTTGTACAAAGGTGCCCTGGTGGAAGACAGTTTCAAGTCACAGGTCATGTCACGGGTTATACACTATAGCATGACTGCGCACAACAACATGATACAAGGTAGTTATACTGTATCAGCAAGGTCTCTCCCAGTCAATGATTTCAATAAAGATAGAAGATTCAAGATGTGTTGTTCAAGATCTTTTGAAGAAAAAACAAGCTATGGGCAACATTGAGGACTGTAAACACAGTGGTTGGCCAATGAAACTTAGTGCAACACATGAAAGAGACATTACGTGTTTTACTTTTGAAATTGGAAGATGTCCGGCAGTGCCATCAGCTCAGAATTGATAGCAACCAGTAGGACCCAGCTACAACCATCTACTGTTAGGAGATATCTGGTCCGAAGTGATCTTCATGAAAAAATTGTTGTCAAAACGCAATACATTTGAAATGGAAACAAGGCCACATGATTCAACTATGCATGGACACATAGAAAATGGAGTGCAGACAAATGGCAGTAGGTGATCTAGATTGATGAGTCAGAATTTGAAATATTTGACTGCAACAGAAAGCAGTTTGTTCCCTGAAGTGCTGGAGAGCAGTACAATATGAGCGTCTGCAGACAACAGTTAAACATGGAGGAGATTCCTGTGAAGTCTGGGGCTGCATTTCAGCAAATAGAATTGGGGATGGTCAGGATTCATGGTGACCTCAACGCTTAGAAATGTAGGCAGTTACTTCTCCATCATGCAATAATGGAAAGCACTTGATTGGCTAAAAATGTATTCTGCAGCAAGATAACGACCCCAAACATACAGCCAATGTAATTACTATGTTCAAAATAGGAAAGAGGAAGAAGTCCTAGAAGTGATAATATGGTCCTTATGGGGCCCTGATCTCAACATCTATCTGGGATTACATGAAGAGACAGAAGGATTTGTGCAAGTCTACATCCACACAAAATCAATTGTTAGTTCTCCAAGAAGATGTTTGGAATAACCTCCCTCTGGAGTACCTTCAAAAACTTTGTGCAGGAGTACCTAGAAGGATTGATGCTGTTTTGAAAGCAAAAGGTGACTTCTCTTTTGTTCATGCTTTTCTGCATTTTGTTAATTGTTAGAAATAAACTATTAACACTTCTATTTCTTAAAGTATTCTTATTTTGCAGCTTTTTTTTCCCACACCTGCCTAAAACTTTTGCACAGCACTGCATATTTGCAATGATTATTAAACACTGACATGCTTAAGTATTTATGCTAGGAAGTGTTAGAGAAATGCTGACATTTTGTCATTGGCACTGGCTAGATGGCAGTTTATGACAACAGTTGGCACCATGGAAAATGGGAAATGTAATGATCTGGCATGTCTTATGATTGGCCAGTCAATGGGAAAAATTTACAGCCATAACATAAGATAGCTGTAGTACTAAGCCAATGCATTTAAAGGATATAAAGGAAAACAGACAGTATATTTTTCAATATGGAAGTATTGGTTTAGCTGTATAGAAGATGGCTCTCCAATAAAACTATTTTTTTAAGACATTCAATGTGACAATCATGATAAATCTATCATAGGAGACAAATGCAAATCAGGATGGAAGTCAATTTTGGTGTGGCTGTGCACTTTAACTACTTCTCCCATTTGCATAGACATGCCCCCAACTGCACTTCCAGCCTGATTTGCATGTTATTTCTACCTAGATTTCACATACCTGACACATTAATTACCTGATCTCTTAAAAAAACTAAAAGGATATAATTTGCATTGATAGACAAGTACCTATATAGCTAGACCACTATATTCTGTATGTAAAAATCTGCTGACAGTTTCCCTTTAATGCAACCCTGCACAAGAATTATGTAGCAACATATGATCCCATAGCAGAATTTGAAAATTTAGATGGAGAAAACTATTTTTTTTTTTTGCAGAGTAAATAACTTCAAGAAGGTTTTCCTCAGCTTCCGTCTCATATGAAACTATGGTGCCGATTCATCATGATGGGCGTAAACAACTCAGGTCTTGATAATAGGACCAATTGGAGGCAGATACTCCTGATGCATTAGGATGTGGACATTGCTTAATCAATCAGGAGCGTCTGACAAGTAGTGCGCTCCTATCTGCACCTCGCCACATATCTTTCTCAAGGACTGGAGTAAGATCTATAGCGTTAAGTCTGCCACAGCTTATCATGAACTAGATGAGCAGTGGCGTCATACCCCTGTTAAGCCCTTATCCCACCACAGTTTGCCCATTTTGACCTAGCTGGCCGAAACTGGAGTGAGAATGCCAAATGCCACAAAATTTTGGTGAAGCTCCCTACTCTGTGTGACAGGAGCTTCTGACGGCACTTAGCTCCTGCTATACAGGATAAGGGATGTTCCTCCTCTACTAGCATCATATACTATTCCTCTTCATGTTGGGCTAGTGAAAGTCCATCCCACCTTCCAAAGGGGATTGGGGCAGGGCTTGGCAATCCTATGGACCTAATACTTCATAAGGGCAGATGTATAAGCCCAACTTGCAAGAGAAGACAGGTGTTACATCAAGACTAAGGGCTCATTTACACTGGCAACCTCGGCTGTTAAAGTACCACTCAAGTGTTTTTTCTTTCAGAGGTGGAGTGTCGCTTTAAATGTAAGCCCCCTGGTCATATACTCACCTTCCAGCGTCTTCACCTCTTACGATCGCCACTCCAGTCCTGCAACGCCATCTTGTGACAGTAGCTTCTGACTGGCCGGAAGTCAGAAGCTACATCATAAGCTCTCAGTGCAAGTCTATGAGAGCCAGAACAAGGCCAGAACAGGGCTCTCATAGACTTGTATTGAAAAGTGACCTTCAACAAGCTCATGCAGACACTGGATGCACCGGAAGGTCACTTTTTGCTGGAGACGGGCTGGAGTGATGCTGGAAAAGTATGAAGGGGATGACAGGTGAGTATGAGACAGGGCAGGGGACTTACATTTAAAGCACCACTCCAGTGGCACAATAAAAAAAAATGTTGGAATGGTGCTTTAAATGACCGCCAATCGGACACACATAAGACCATGGGCTTCCATTTAGTGACCCGTTTTATCCAGTTGACTTGGTCATTTTTAATTTTTGCCCTTTTTTTTTTTTTACTTGTGTCTTCTGAGATCTATAACGTTTTCATTTTTTGGTTGATATAGCCAAATAGTGGGAGCTTGTTTTTGCATGATGAGCTCATGTTTTCACTCATACCATTTTGTGGTGGAAGCAATGTTTTGATTGCCTCTTATTGCATTTTTTTCAGGTGTTGTGATGGCCGAAAAAAAAAAATAAAAAATCGACATGCTGATGTTTTAATTTTTTTTTTCTCATTATGGCAATAGTATGGCGGGTTAAAGAATTTTGTATTTTGAGAGATCGAGTTTTTACAGACATAGTGATACCAGGTGAATGTATGTTTTAGTTCTTTATTTTATTAAGGGGAAAATGTGATTAAAATTTGTATATTTTCTAAAACATCTTTTTTTTTTACTGTACTTTCTGATAGCTTGTATTATACTATAGTAACACCATAGTATTGCTGTATATAGCATAAACCATGGTCTCCTATGAGTGGCAGCCACAGACTGGTGTTCATAGGAACACTAGCCGACCCCCAGATGCCAGGGCAATCCATCAGTGCACCACATCTGTGTCGCAGGGGGGCTGATAGAAAATTAGAACAATCTCTGACAGTGGAATTTAACAGGTTACATGTTAAGAGGTTAGAGGTAGATGATGGCTGAATAACAATGCCATCATCTGCTGGGAAAGAAGAGGACCCTACATATGATGTAGCAGTACTGATATGAGAGCGGTGTATGCTGCATGTGTCCATGCTTGGCCTGGCCGACAGGAGAACAGGAGAATCCTCTGGTGGGCCCCTGTGCAAGAGTGGGCCACCACCCTCTTGTATGAGCACTACTTGGCACAATATACTTGAATCACTATGTACAAAGGCGGCATCTTATTCATGTAATAATCTACCTGGTTCATTGTTATATAAATTTGTGATTGAGAATAATGTAACATTTGCATGTAGTTGAAAAGTGGGACCTTAGAGTTGGTTGCTGGTAGGCCGTTGGCACCCCAGTCCGACATTGCATGTGTCTGATATGTGAGTGATGAGCGTGCCACTAAATAGAATAGGATCTTGTGATGTTAGTCACTACTCACGGACAGGTCATGAGGCAGAAAAGTCAGACTTTGCAGGGTCAATACCAAGAGAGTACGTAGATAACCAAGGGAAAAGACAAAGGTGTAAGTCGGGTCACAGTCCAGGGTCAATAACAAGACATAGCAGATCAAAAGATGAAGGACAAGACAAATGGATAGTCAGAATACGGTCCAAAGTGTCCGACAGCAGAAGATCAGAACTCAGAGCAATAGAATCAGGCTAACACTCACCAAGAAGCACAAACTATGTCTGGCAGGGATCAGGGGCAGACAGCTCCGCTTAGTAGCTATGTGATTACCAGAACACTGAACACCTGCAGAAAGTCCTGCACGGATCAGACTCAGATAGGACAGCATAACTGTCAATCAAAGCACCAACAGCCCAGCAAGCCCATCACAGTATTGGACAACCAAGCTGTCAATCAAGACACAGAGAGCTCAGCAAGACAGTTTCCATAGAACAGCATAGCAATCATTCACTGAGCGGAGAAATCGTGACTAGTGTTGAGCGATACCGTCCGATACTTGAAAGTATCGGTATCGGAAAGTATCGGCCGATACCGGCAAAGTATCGGATCTAATCCGATACCGATACCCGATACCAATACAAGTCAATGGGACTCTTGTATCGGACGGTATTTCTGATGGTTCCCAGGGTCTGAAGGAGAGGAAACTCTCCTTCAGGCCCTGGGAACCATATTAATGTGTAAAATAAAGAATTAAAATAAAAAATATTGCTATACTCACCTCTCCGACGCAGCCTGCACCTTACCGAGGGAACCGGCAGCGTTGTTTGCTTAAAATTCGCGCTTTAACCTCCTTACGTGAAGTCCCGGCTTGTGATTGGTCGCGCGCCGCCCATGTGGCCGCGACGCGACCAATCACAGCAAGCCGTGACGTAATTTCAGGTCCTTCAGGATTTTAAAATTACGTTCTGGCTTGTGATTGGTCGCGTCGCGGTCACATGGGCGACGTGACCAATCACAAGCCGGGACTTCACGTAAGGAGGTTAAAGCGCGAATTTTAAGCAAACAACGCTGCCGGTTCCCTCGGTAAGGTGCAGGCTGCGTCGGAGAGGTGAGTATAGCAATATTTTTTATTTTAATTCTTTATTTTACACATTAATGTTGTTTCGATACCGATACCCGATACCACAAAAGTATCGGATCTCGGTATCGGAATTCCGATACAGCAAATATCGGCCGATACCCGATACTTGCGGTATCGGAATGCTCAACACTAATCGTGACACATCTGAACAGCAGCAGTTAGGGAATAATGGCCAATTCTAAATATGGGCTTACATGTGAATTTTATTATTTAACCACCGCTTTAGAACCAATGCCATGTTAGTATGACACAAACTAGCTTAAGTTTTATTGCAGCCCCTTAAAGTAAAAATAGATAATAATATGGTCCTCATACTCAAAAAGGTTGTGCGCCCCTGCTCTAATGCTTCCACATGGAGGCAAGGATTGGGTATATGATTTCATTAGTATTGTTATCTGCACAGTGACTCTTACTTCTTCATCTTACATGGTTATTTACCCTTTGGCCTGAACAATTTGCCCCCATTTTCCCAGCATGTACATTTCACAGATATTTCTCATTTGCTTTTTCTGTATTACAGTTTGTTTCACATGACTGTAATGATAACCTTTCCTTCTTGCATAGTTCAAAGGCAAGTGACTAGATTTTTAAGTGGTGTTTCTCCTTCATTCACTTGTTTCATTGTTTTAAAACTTTTACCAGCATTTTTGAAGCTGTTTATTTTATTTTGTTAAATTTTGGACATATACAGTATCTGTTGTATTGTCATTTCTGAAGCTCCATATAGAAGCCTATGGTAAAAAAATACTAGATGAACAGCGCTTATTTACTGGTCCGTTTACATGGGCCAATGGATACTGATTTGAGCAGAACAATTGTCCTGTCCTTATAAAGCATAATGTTGGCAGCATATTCCCTTGTTATATGGGCTGATGTGCTGCAGGTCTGATCCAATAATAGCATTTCTAATTCTAAATAAATATTTCACACCAGAGTAAGATCAGTATCAGCATTATATTAAACCTCATGGAAAATTATTAATTTGAGATTCATTCCTCATTCTACCAATGAGATAAGAAGTATTTGATGGATGTACAAATATTAATGTATGGTATGTCTGCAAATAATCTACTAAATCAGGGATGTTACATGGAATTGTACACCTTACATATTTATATGGCTTGTTCATTCACCAAAATTAAAGTCTAAGGGACCAATTAATTAAAATTATCTTTGTCTATGCCATTCTTAATAAAGGGCTAGCTGAAGGATAATGCGCCAAATGCATTAAGAGGCACACACCAATTTATGAATTTGGAGCATCTTCTCTGTTCCACATGCCTCCGTATGCCTTGCCAAATAATTTCTGGCTTAAAAACACTGGCACTTTTGCTTAACTTGATGGGTGGGCACAGCCACATCCTATACTACCCAGCTTCGCTCATTTTGGCAGAGCTCCTACAAACTGGCAAGAAAACACCAAAACTCAGAAAATGTTTCAGTAACTACTTTGACTTTTCAAAGTGTTTTACCCCAGTTGCTGTACATCCTGGTGTATTAGTGTAGCAAGCGGCGTCAGAACAAAGGATACAGGGAGGAGAACGCATGCCAGAAGCATTCAGACAGTGTTCACTCTGGGAGGCGAGCACTATCAATCAAAAGTGGAAGAAGGGTCCCGCTATAGAAATCAGGAGGAGTAAGAGTGCACCAAACTTTTGACCACGCCAAGGGTGCCCCTAAGTCTCCTCATTTTCAAATGAATTAAAAGTTCTTTTCTCAGGCACTGTTCGTGCTTCAGGTACAAGGCTAGTATGGTTGTTATAGGGGCTAAGCTCCCTAAAACACTGTATAGGCCATTCAAAATGCATTTTGGGAATGACTGACTACCTTTTAGAGCTCAAAAATGGTTCTGTACACCCATAGGAGACCTCAGAGGGTTAAACATATGTTTTCAGAGGAATTAGAGGCTTTATATAGTGTCATTGAGATTTTTTATTCAATTTTGGTGAGAAAATTTGGCGAAACTAGCGAATTTGAATTTCAAAAGATCAGCTCATATCTACTGGGTATCCCTAGCTATGTGTAGTTTGCTAAGGACTTTAGTAACTCTTGTTTTCAGGCTTGTATTTTTATTGAAAGCATGTCAGGTTTGAGTAGAGGACATTTCCTTGCCCTCTGACCATGGTTTTCTCTATAGCCCTCAGTCAGTCTAAGTCTTGGACTGATTTATTACCGAATTTAGAAAGGCGTGAGGTGTGTGCACATCAGTTGAAGGAAATCTGAAGGGACAGATGGTGTTTATTGAAGAGGCAGTTGCTGAGTACTGCTCGTCCCCAGTTGGTGCTATTGGTGTGAGGTAAAACACAGCCTTTCCATTTCTTCTACGGGTTTATAATCAGAGAATATGATGACTAGTGAGTATTCTGCGGGACAAGAGTTAATTTGTGTTCTGTGACTGGATGTTAAAGCTTTACATTTATTTTCCAAACCAACAATATTGAACATGAGAAGTCATGTTTGAACCAAACTTCGGTGTCACTGTAACAGTATGGTAGAAGAAGAAGCACACCCTACAGATTGATAATGATTGAAATACAAAATATGGTAGCGAATATGATATATGTGATGTTTCATTAAAATGCTTATGGTATTATTACTTGGGTGTGTGTGTGTTAAAGGAAAATTGCTGAGTTAGCAAGCCATGAAAATAACTGTACAGGTGAAAAAGTGACAGAATTATCCAGATATGGCCAAAAGATCCTTGAGAGTCAAGCCACAGTGAGCCTGACAGGAGGAACCAGATGTAGTGAGTATGGCTTAAGCCAGAAATAGAGCTGTAGGTTGTGGGCCCAAGGCAGCTGGAAGGAGTGGAGCTGAAGAGGCAAAGTGTCAGCTGGTCCTGGAAGCATAGGAACAAGTGTAGGCTGATCAGGTCAGGACCCGGGTACTACTGCAGAAGTGGGCTATAGAAAGACAGAAAGAAGATAGCATGGAGATGGAGAGTTCAAGTTTTTTATCCTGTGTAACTGAAAAGTATTTACCAAAGTCTTTGCCGACACTCATAATCGATACGCTTGTGCCTCTGTGTGAAACAGATGAAGATGTAAATATTAAGTTTTGCTCCTGCCACCTATTGTATATGTAGCGCCCCCCCCTGCTGCAGGGCCGAGGGGTACCCGGTACCGGGCCTCTGAGTCTCTGCTCTGGGGTTGTCACGGTGGCTAGACCCGGTCCGTGACCCTGCTGAGGGGCGTACAGTAATAGATGTAGATAGTGGTGGTGGTGCGGTGCAGTAAATAACGAGGACACCAGGTTGCAGTCTCTTTACCTCTTTACTGAAGATCTCTGGGTCCTCAGTCCAGAATACGGTTAATCAGGCTGCGCAAGTCCGGCCGGTCCGATGGCACCTCCAGAGTTCTCCTTGCAGTTGGAAATCTGTGCCTTCCTGCTAGCGCTATGTGTTGCGGTCCTTCCCTGCTGTGCTTACGGAAAGTCCCCACAACTGTTGTGTCTGTTTCTGAAGTTCCCTCACAACTCGATTAGATGATGTTCTGCTAATCCTCCGTCCCTCCCTGATGTTACGGTTAGGACGGCACCCGTATGACGGGTAGGCTCGGAGCTCTTCCGTGACCCTAGAGTCGCCCCTCTCCACAGGTTGCCCCCTATGTCTTCGTAGGTGATTTAGGTGAGACAGCCCGCCTGTAACTGACTGTCCTGCCGTTGGTTTGAAGTATGGCTTGGAGCACTGTACTTCCTCGGCGTTCCGGCTGCCGGTTGTGCGCCTCAGTAGGATGTTGCCTCGGTCTTACAGCACGACTCCTACTGGTATTCTCCTTCTTGCTTTGATCTCGTTTCTCACTCAGCACAATATATCTCGCTTCTAATCCCTCCTTGGGCACCGCCGCTATGCTGAGCAGGCACGGTCCCTTGACGTTCTCTCAAGTAGCCAGGCCTCTGTCAGGATCCCACCCCTGACAGGGACCCTACCGAATCTTCTCCCACAACACCCCCTGCCACAAGGTGTTGCCTGGTTCCAACCCAGTCAGCTTTCTTCCTAACTTCCTGCCTGACCCCCAGTTTTACCAGTATGTGAGGAGTGGCCTAGTGAATAGAACCCTTAGCTCCCCCTGGTGGCCCGACTGTGAAATGTATTGGTGTATGTGATACCTGGTCAGATGAACTCCTTCAGTGCCATCAGACGTACCACAGCTCCCCTTAGTGGCGGAGCCATAGTACTGCAACGACCAGGACTCTGGGGCGCTGCATATATACTACATACCAATTTAAACATTAAAGAATGTTTTCCTTAACAAAACTGACCGAGATCTTCCTCATTTACTGCATAAACCGGGTGTTCCTATACCATCATACAGTATATGGCCCGAGTGAGGGATGCCTGAGTCAAACCATAACCCACACACTCAAAGGACCCCATTTCACTGGTGCCTGGGGACGCCGCACTACAACTTGACCCATACGGCCCTTACATCACTGTCTCTGACTGTATATGATCCCATTTTGGATACTGCTATGCAATCTACAGCAATTGAAACAAATCTTTATCTATCTGGAAACCTACCCTAAAGATCACAGATGAAATAAAGAAATTATAAAGTAGACGTATAAAGTTATCATTATTCACCTTGATGTCTATGGCTGTGTATACACAAGAAATAAAAGTAATAAGAAAAATCTGTCTTCATAATTTTCTCCCAGCGAAATCAGGAATATTTCCAGAGACAGGTAAATGAACAGCACTGTAATTTGGACTGAAGAACTGTCTGGAGAAGTGAGAAAATGACATCTCCACCGGACATATGAAGTCTGGCTGTAGGGATGTAGTTTCGCCCCGGTGACAGCACTGACTACATAGGCAGTGACAGCTAAAGGAATTATCATCCAGCAATAGACATTGTGTGCTGGGCCTCAGGAGATGTTGGAGGACAGAGTCACCATGGAGACTCAGAAAGTAAAAAAGCTGCTCCCTACAACTGTATTAATAGGATTCGAAGACTACTTTACAGGAATTTCAAAACACCCAGACCTGTATTTTTTATCTGATTCACATTAAAAGATGTTTTTCTGATATAAATCTGTCTATGATATATACAGAGTTCAACTAGTTAGTGTTAGATAATTCTACTTTATCAGCAAGCAGCTGAGCTAATTGAAGTTCATTGTTCTTTGATTACTGTTTTTAATCTTAATATAAACTCTTTAAAAAAGAAAGCAGACTATTATAACCCTTCTAGACATGGCTGTTTTCCCGTTTTTGTTTTTTTCCTTCTTTTTGCCCGACACCATGCTGAAGCATTAGTGAGATGGTGAATAATGTTTTGCATAGCCATGCTGACTTCTCTCTCTCTGCCTCCCGCTTCCTCTCTTTCTCTCTGGAAATCATTGTAATGCTGAGCTGTGTTAGTGTACTGGAACGTATAGTACATTATACCATCACACACCATAATCCTGGGAGTATGACCACTGTGACGTTCCCTCCAGAGGCGTTCCTGAGTTTACTTTTGCAAACAACTGAGTGAGTCAACCCCTCACACAAGTCTAAGGGGTCAAACAGTGTCTATGCAAACCATTGGTAGGCATTTGCATGGCATTGGACTATGAGCCAGACATCCAGCCACTGGTATGAAACCAATAATATTCCTCATACAAAGTGTGTGATCCCTTCAAACCTACATATCACATACTTACAGCGACGCAGAAGGAGCAACATAATCAATTATAGTAAAATATAACAATTTTATTAAATATTCCTAAAAGATTTTAATAGAAAAATGACACGAATAGTACACTGTCTGTTATACATGGAACATAACAATAGAGAAATAACCAGAAAACAGACCATTACAACTTAGAAAAATAGTTGCTTAAATAGCAATATGAACAGAAATGTCAGTATAAGGTAATTAGAAATCACGAAAATCCTATGAATCCAATTAGTAGCCAATACATGTGTGAAAATATTGTTACTGACAAAGGTGTTCATATATGGATGAGATGCCACATGGTGATAACTGTGTGTGCAGAAATAAGTATAACTGCAGTGACCTGGAGGTCACTCTAAACTAGCACACAACATCAAGGTGGTATATTATCCATTAATCCTAAGATTTATTACCTGTCACCATGGTTAAGCTGGTGAATGGTCTGTACCCTCACCTCGACGCGTGTTTCACCGCCTCTGCAGTTTCGTCAGGAGATAGGTAAGTGTTATGATGAGCCATATTATATAGTATCAAGCGTGCCCGTGAGTGCCAGCAGCTGAGTCGGCGCGTCTCCGCCATGTTGCCACTCTGTGGAGAGGGCGGCGCTCAGAGTGCACGTCACCCGGTCACATGACTTGGTCAGCTGACCGGACACGTAGCCTAGGCAATGCGTCGCCCCTACAGCGAGCAGCAGTGAAAGCGTCGTACGCACACCAGCTAGCAACTCAAACATAGAGCATGCGACAGATAGGTAATAATTTATATGACCATCATACAGACTAAAGCATTGAAATATGTACAATAACGGTAAAAATAGCATGATATTAGACAAAATGTAATATACAATTGGTAACATACAAAATAGATGCCCCATATGGGGTAGCTGGACAGAAGCTCATAAAATATATTACCACCCCATATAAATAGTGCACTTAAAGTAAAGCATGTGTTAGCAAGTGTGTAGAACAGTGTGGTGTATTAAGTACCTAATATTACAGTATATCAAATAATAACCAGCATAATGTGAAAGGCATGACTGTGATACAATTTATGTCATAAAAGGGAGTAAAATATATCAAATATATAAGTAACTAAGGTTTATATTGTGACAGTGAATGTAGGTGCAGAATGTGCTAAATGTATTCACCAAGTGATGTGCGTTAATATAGATCATATGTGCAAATACATATATATCTTATATTGAATAGCCTAAGGACAGAGCATACAGTAAGTACATATGACAGTATATATAAGATATGAAAATATGAACAAAGAAGCAATACCACATGCTTAAATGCTGTATTAATATAAAGTAAACAAGTACAAATTCTGGAGGAATACGAATGATTTAGCAACTGGTACCTTACACCACCCCTCTCAAAGACTAATGGTACAGAACAAGATGGCAATGGAGGCTTGCATGAAGTTCTATCCTTTCTATCTAGCTAAGTCTCACTTTTATCTAGAATGCAATGATAACTGGAAACCACATGAACAACATCATGAAGAGGCCTTCACAATGAAATGTGAAATTATCCCAAGAAGAGCCATTTTTTAACACAACACCAGGCCATGTGTTACTTGTGCTACTGTGAGCATGGCCTAAATATGCTACAATGGCCTACAGCGCCTCCAGACTTGACTCCCATTGAGCACATCTAGGACCATATTGATTGGCAACTGCAAAGGAGCTACTAGCAGCAGATATTGATGATTTGCAAGCCTAAGGCTAGGTTCCCATTGCGTTAATGGGATAGCGCTAACGGACAGCGTTGCACGGCGAAATTAACGCCGTGCACCGCGTCCGTTAGCGCTCCCATTGCCGGCAATGTTAGAGCGCATTGCTAGCGCGTGTCATTTTCGGCACGCGCTAGCAATGTGCCGGTGTTTTGTAGCGCGCCTCGGACGCTGCTTGCAGCGTCTGCGGTGCGCCAGAGGTCCGTTCCCCGCTCTCGCAGATCGGGGATCTGCGAGAGCGGGGACGTTAACGCGACCCCTGAACGCGGCCCCGAAAAAGACATTGCGTTAGCGCAATCCGCTAGCGCTCGCGCTAAACGGATTGCACTAATGCAATCTGAACCTAGCCTAAGAGCATTCGGTGTGGCAGAACAATCCTCAGACAACCATTAAAAACCTCAGTGATAGCATGCAAAGGCATGTTAGTGCATGGATTTCTGCATGGGGTGCTCATACTTGATTCTTAATAAAGTGAGATATTTTGAAAATTATGTTTCCATTTTTTCAACATATACAGCTCTGGCAAAAATTAAGAGACCACTGCAAAATGTTCAGTTTGTCTGATATTTCTTTTTATTTTGAAGTAAATATCGAATTTCCAAACAATAAATTTTGTATTTTTTTTCTGACAAAGAAAAATTGTTAAATTAAAAAAAAACAACAACCCAGTGCTTTCAGACCTCAAATAATGCAAAGAAAACAAGTTCATAATCATTTACAAACAACAATACTAATGTTTTAACACAGGAAGAGTTCAGAAATCATTATTTTGTGGAATAACCATGATTTTTAATCACAGCTTTCATGCATCTTGGCATGCTTTCCACCAGTCTTCCACACTGCTCCTGGCACAAAAATGTAAGCAGTTCTTCTTTGTTTGATGGCTTGTGACTTTCCATCATCCTCTTGATTGCATTCCAGAGGTTTTCAATGGGGTTCAGGTCTGGAGATTGGGCTGCCCATGGCAGGGTTTTGATGTGGTGGTCTCTTAATTTTTGCCAGAGCTGTATATCCATCCTGTAATTTTAATATTTCCACAACTATTCCTTCTTGATGCTGCAATTTCAATGTTGAGGAATGTATATACTGTATATATACACAGTACTGGTCAAAAATTTGGACACACCTGTTTGCATTTGTTTTCCTTATTCTAATTGCAATGGGCACAATTATCAGCTTCATCAGGTAGTCTCTCGGAATGGCTCATTAAGGAATTCTCAGAGGTGCTGCTGAGTGCTTGTTTGCTGCTTTGCCTGTGGCCCAACTCATGTCAAACCATCTCAAATGTGTTGATGTTGGGTGATTGTAGAGGCCAAGTCATCTAATAATACACTCAATCCCTCTCCTCCTTGGTCACTTTGCCCTTACAATATTGGACTGCAAAGGCCCCATGTACTGTTCTTGCACAGGAACCCTCTTCTGTCTATTTTCGACTTTGCTGAAATGATGCCACATTATGGTTTTCTCAGTATTCTAAAAATATGAAGTGAACAAGACATGACCATTGCTCTCAGCAGTTAGACATCTATATTTCATAAAACATAAAAGGGAAAATATATCTACTCTCCTTGACCTTACATGTGACAAAATATTCCCTGGAGTTTCTGTAAAGCCATCTACACAATGCCATGCAAGGACATTTCACAAGGCAGGAAAGCAGTATAAAGGAGGTTGTATAAAGAGACACAGCTAAAAGGGCTTTTCAATCACAAGAATATTTACACCTAAATGTAATCTGTACTTAGAATTTATCAATGCATACAGTATTAGGTCCAAGTGACAAAACTGGGCTTAAATCAGAGAAAATAACTTTACAGTAAGGAAAAATATCAGAAGCCTGGGATAAAGTTATTTTCTCTGATGAAGCCTCCTTTATACAGCTTGGGACATCTGGAACAATGACTATCATTATTTTATATTATTATTATTTATTTTTAGAGCACAATTGATTTCATGGTATTGTAGATGAGAAAGGATTACATACAAAACACAAACCAAAATTACAATGAACAAACTAATAGTGACAGTCAAGTACAGAGGAGAGGATCTTACTCTTGCGACCTTACATTTTACAGGCTAATCAAGAATAGAATGATTGTTTGGAGAAGAAAAAGTGATCACTACCATGAGCTTTGCATCATGCCAACAGTAAAGTAGCCCGAGACCATTCATGCACGGGGTTGTTTTTCATCCAAGGCAGAGGGTCTTACTCACAATTTTGCCTAAGAACAATATGATGAATTAAGATGTTATCTAAACATCCTCCAAAAGCAACTTCTTCCAACGATCCAGGCCCAATTTGGTGATGGACAATGATTTTTCCATCACGATGGAGGGGAAAAGGGAGGAAAAGGGGGACAACATGCACCATAGGGTCTCATCCAAGGGAGTAATAAGGTATTGGATGTATTGTGGAACTGCTCACCTATTTCGATTGTGTAAACCCAAAACAGAAGGGTGATGATCATCTGAGCTACCTATGTAGATATCAAGTGATCGGGGAACAGTAATAAAAAGATCCACCAATTTATTTTCTTAGATATCAAGTGACCGGGGAACAGTAATAAAAAGATCAAGCGATTTATTTTCTACTTGTTTCGAAGTTGAACTAACTTCTTCCACAGACCAAAACACAAAAATTATGATAAACTCCAAGCACCGATTAGTCAAAAATTGGTTACCATCAGTCAGGATCTGGCTCAGAAGCTTATATCCAGCTGCCAGGGCGAATTGCAGAAGTCTTGAAAAACAAGGATCAAAACTGTGAATATTGAATCTTTCCATAAACTTGATGGAATTGTCAATGAAAGTTTAAAATCTTATGAAATGCTGATAATTGTACCTCAATAATCATAGAAACATGTGATTAAAAAATCTGAAAACAATGAAGAAGCAAAATATGGTTGCCATTCACTTCCATTATGCTCGTTACTGGAGTCCGAGTTTGAGTGTCCGACGTGCTTGATTCGAGGACCGAGCACTCGAGCATTTCACTGCTCAATCAACACTATTATTATTATTATTTATTGTTATAGCGCCATTTATTCCATGGCGCTTTACATGTGAGGAGGGGTATACATAATAAAAACAAGTACAATAATCTTAAACAATACAAGTCATAACTGGTACAGGAGGAGAGAGGACCCTGCCCACGAAGGCTCACAATCTACAAGGGATGGGTGAGAATACAGTAGGTGAGGATAGAGCTGGTCATGCAGCGGTTTGGTTGATCGGTGGTTACTGCAGGTTGTAGGCTTGTCAGAAGAGGTGGGTCTTCAGGCTCTTTTTGAAGGTTTAGATGGTAGGCGAGAGTCTGATGTGTTGTGGTAGAGGGTTCCAGAGTAGGGGTGATAGGCGAGAGAAATCTTGTATACGATTGTGGGAAGAGGAGATAAGAGGGGAGTAGAGAAGGAGATCTTGTGAGGTAAGAACCCGGGAGACGAGGTCACAGATGTATGGAGGAGACAGGTTGTGGATGGCTTTGTACGTCATGGTTAGGGTTTTGTAGTGGAGTCTCTGGGCAATGGGGGAGCCAGTGAAGGGATTGACAGAGGGGAGAGGCCGGGGAATAGTGGGGGGACAGGTGGATTAGTCGGGCAGCAGAGTTTAGAATAGATTGGAGGGGTGCGAGAGTGTTAGAGGGGAGGCCACAGAGCAGGAGGTTGCAGTAGTCAAGGCGAGAGATGATGAGGGCATGGACTAGGGTTTTTGCAGATTCTTGGTTGAGGAATGTACGGATTTGTGAAATATTTTTGAGTTGAAGTCAACAGGAAGTGGAAAGGGCATGGATATGTGGTTTGAAGAAGAGACCAGCGTCAAGGATTACCCCGAGGCAGCGAGCTTGTGGGACTGGGGAGAGTGGGCAGCCATGTACTGTAATGGATAGGTTCATTGGGGGGGGTCGCGTGAGATGGGGAAAGATGATGAATTCTGTTTTGTCCATGTTAAGTTTCAGAAATCTAGCGGAGAAGGATGAAATAATGGACAGACATTGAGGGATTCTGGTTAGTAGGGAGGTGATATCTGCTCCAGAGATGTAGATCTGTGTGTCATCAGCATAGAGGTGATACTGAAAGCCATGAGATTCTATGAGCTGTCCCAGGCCAAAGGTGTAAATGGAGAAGAGCAGGGGCCCAAGGACTGAACCTTGTGGGACTCCGACAGATAGGGGGCGAGGTGAGGAGGTGGTGTGTGAGTGGGAGACGCAGAATGTCCGGTCTGTTAGGTATGATGAGATCCAGGATAGGGTCAAGTCTGTGATGCCAAGGGATGAGAGGGTCTGTAATAATAGGGAATGGTCCACTGTGTCAAAGGCAGCCGACGGGTCGAGGAGGAGGAGGACAGAGTAGTATCGCTTGCTCTTGGCGGTTAAGAGGTCATTGGTGACCTTAGTTAGGGCAGTTTCAGTGGAATGGTGTGACCAGAAGCCAGATTGTAAGCGGTCAAAGAGGGAGGAAGAAGAGAGATGGGAGGACAGTTCAAGGTAGACGTGTTGTTCCAGTAGTTTGGAGGCATAAGGGAGAAGTGATATAGGGCGATAGCTAGATACAGAGGATGGGTCAAGAGAGGGCTTTTTGAGGATAGGTGTGATGGAGGCATGTTTAAAGCTTGAGGGGAAAACACCAGTTGTTAGTGATAGGTTGAAGAGATGGGTTAGGGTTGGGATGAAGACTGTGGTGAGGTTTGGGATGAAGTGGGATGGGAGCAGGTCAAGTGCACAGGTGGTGAGATGCGATTTTGAGAGTAGAGTGGAGAGTTGATCTTCTGTAATGGTGGAGAAGTTGGTTTTGAAGGTGGAGGGCTGGGACGTCGGGAGGAAGGGCTCTGGGGGTTGTTGACCAAAACTGTCTCTGATGTTATCAATCTTCTGCTTGAAAAATGAGGCAAAGTCTTCAGCTGAGATAAGTGGGGAGGGAGGAGGTGCTGGGGGACGGAGGAGAGAATTGAAGGTGTTGAATAACTGTTTAGGGTTGTGAGACAGGGAGGATATGAGAGATGAGAAGTAGGTTTATGCAAAATTTATTACAGTATCCGAAAACTTTATACACATTTTATCTGGTGTTCTCTTACGTCCACAGTTATGTCAAGCAAACTAAATACAATGATGCAACTGTACAAGTATAAAACATATTGTGATGTCATAATGCAGAGAAACAGTGCTATCTCTTCACAGGGATAATATGGAGAGCAGCATCACAGCACAGTGGAAATTAAAAAAGTGATATCACAGCACAATAATATTTGTTGCAGTGATGTCATAACACAAAGTCAATATACTCCGTGATGTCACAGTTCATATTTAATAAACATGGTGACGTCACAGGAAAAAACAATTTAAAAGGAGACTAATCATAGTCAAGCTACGTTCAAGGAAGGGTTTATAAAACTTGGCCAATTTTCAACCAGGAAAAAGACAGTTTTCCATCTAAATTGTCATCCGTATGCCATCTGTACAGCACTCATTTTTATACATGAGAAATGAATAAAATCTACAAGACCAAATGCAGTTTCCTATATTAAAAGCAGCAATTTATTTGTTAAAATCGATTGCTATATGGTTCATCTGTATAGCATCCAAATTTTGCATGCCCCTAAACTTGAATAGGCGAGTCTCATACAAAATATGTCAGAGATAACAGTATGCTAACAATTTTCTAATGCAGACGTTTGGTCCATGTAGAAAAAAAACCCAGACATCTGAACAACCCAACTGAATGACATTGGTTTCAAAGTGATATCTTAGCACCATACAAGAGTAATAAACATTGTCATAAAAATCATAGATAGGGTTTATGGCACATAATAATCTCACAGAATTGGAATAGTGCACATAGCGATGTCATAGAACAGGGATAATGAACCAGAACAGAAATAATAAATACAGTGACTCGATGGCTACTGGCTAAGGATCGCAGTGATGTCACGGTACAGAGTGACCATTGCGTCTCCATGATCTGGGATTCAGATACCCCCAATTGTTACACCCTGGCCAGTGGTACATTGTACTGGGTAAAATTCACACAATGTACATACAGCTGGTTGAAAAGATCTGTCACCTTGAAATTAAGTGGATTTTGCTTGAAACCTGCTCTCATTGCCAAAATAATGATGTATACATTTGTTTGCCACAGTCATTTATTCCACATCTTGTTATAACATTTGTCAGATCCTTTAACCACAAATGACAAAACGTGTAATGTGACTTCTTTGACCTTTTTATCTACAAATCCTTTTTATTACATTTCCCCCGTGACTAGCTTTTCATACAGTGATTCCTATTCCCACTCATGTCTGATTCCTCAGCTCCTCTCTGTCCTCCCATCCTTCTCTCGCTGCCGCCTTTACTGTAAAGTGTTTCACATTTTCTGTCAATGTGACGCCTGGGATTATGACCTTCTGCCCTGACACATCTATCTTCCATTGAGAACAAAAATCTTATCCTGATTCTCATTTTTTCATCAGTTTTTTGCCTATATTTGGGTAAAAAACAAAAAGTACAGAGGATCAATGTAATCTTTGATTATTCATTACCAAGGTTAGGATCTCTACTGGTTGCAGAAAGAAATATATTCTATATGTTTAAATTGAAAAACTTTTTTCCTAGGACTTTAATATTGACAACCTGTCCTTAGGGTAGATGGGAATCCAACTCATGGCATCCCCACAGATCAGCTTGGAGGTGTTACGGTGCACTGCTCACTAAATTGAATAGTGGTCTTCAATGGTACGTCAAGCTCTCTCCCATGCAAGGCTATACGATAATCTTCCATTTATGATCACTACGGCATTTATGGCGCTGTACCACTTTCACTACATTGAGACTCCTGTAATAACCTGGTCATCAAGGGGCTAGGAGATGAACTTCCACCAATCTGATATTAATAACTTAACCTAAGGATGGCGCATTAATATTAAAGGGGTGATCCGAAGTCCAAAAGCAATGTTCATCCTACATCCCTATCTAATGACATAAACTAAGCTAATTTCTAATATGCTTGATATAAAAATTCCCTATCCCTCCCTAACTACTCTATTTAACTGCTTTTCTATTTTTGCTTCCCCTTCCTTTTTGATGATGCTTCGTTTGAGAATCCTGATGCATGGTGGGATACTCAAATGAAGCATCATCAGGATGCAGAGGCTTTGGTTACTGCCGCAGCCTCTGTCCCCTCCCTGAATCGAAGCATCATCAGTGATACTCTTTTCAGGGGCTCGGCTAGTCCCTGTGTGATGAGCACTGTGCTCATGACTGCGTGCTCTTTGTTGACGGCTCAGATGAGCATTAACAACTAGCAGAAGAGAGCATTGCCAGAATTATCAGCGTGCAGAGACGAAAGACGTCACGTGCTGGGGCAGCGCTGGTTTCTGCACACCGGGTATTTTGATAATGCGCTAGCCATGCAGGGACTATCCCAGCCTCTTAATCGAGCATCACTGATGATGCTCATTGGCCGGGACAACAGCCTCTGCACCTGATGAAACTTTGTTTGAGCATCCCAACATGCACTGGAATTCTCAAACGAAATGTCATAAGAAAAGAAGTGGAAAAAAGAAAAGCAGTAAGATAATGTAGGTAGGGAATTTTTAATTCAAGTATACTAGAAAATAGTTTAGATTATGGCACTCCATAGATAAGGATTTAGGTAGGGGAAACTACTTTGGACTACCCCTTTAGAGATCTGCAAAATCAATTTACTTATTACCTCTTTTCTGTTGAGCATAATTCAAAATATTTTTTAAACTGTAATAAAATGTATACTAGGCCAATGGACATTTAGGGACCATCTAGGTAACAGAAGAAATCAGTCAACCACATGCATATCCCAAAATAGAACCTTTTGGAATATATTTATAGTTATTGCCTCGAACGTAGAAATCTTAGCTAGCCAAGAAACCTTTGAAGCCTCCACACATGTCATTTTCTATTACGCACCCCAAGTGTGCAGTCAACAGAGGCTGTAGGCTATGTGGAGGCCTCTGGAAACGTACAAGAAATTACATTTCAGGCAATTTTCTGCATCTCTGATGTACTGCCGAGGCGACAGTTTAGTTTACTAACAGCTACATTATTCACCTGTTTTTTAATTCCCTGACAAAACAGATATTTTTATTTGCAGGGAGGGCTGGAATGTGTAAATTCACCCTTCAGCAACCATGCAAAAATAATCCTGCCGGGCATGCAAAGGTCAGTATGTACCAGGAACATAGATTATTTAAGTTCAATATTCACAATACTTCTGTTGTGCACGTTCTGTCCCTCTTTAGATTTTATTACCATTTTTATTGACTTGGGCCACCTCTCCTTGCATAATTCAATCTACACAAATCCTTCAGCTTGTCAAAAATGACAAATGGGATGGATTGGTGCTCCTGTAAAATAGGAGCCATGTGCAAAGCTTCAGCCTGACCCCCTGAGCAGCTTTGATTCTGACAATGCTTTACACTTCAGATATTTTACAGCTCAATGTGGGATAAATAAAGGGGCTGCCAATGACATTTCTACTGCTTAAATAATCATATGCTATGTACATTGTTCACTGTGTATAGATAGAGGGTTGAAAAAAGACGCATGTCCATTAACAGGACGCTATCAGAGATGACTGACTCTTTTCTTTTAAAATTCAAATTTGTCAGAATTTTTTCTGTCTAGAAGTCCGATGCGATCAAGGCCGGCTGTTTACACAGGGTGAGCTTCAACTCTTGGAATGCCATCTTTGCTTCAGAAGACAACGTCTTTATTTTTCTGTCAATATGGTCATGTGAGGGCTTGTCTTTTGGGGAGCAAGTTGTACTTTTGAATGACACCATTGGTGTTAACAAAAAATTAATAAATTGCGCCATTTTTCAATACCCGTAGCATCTCCATTTTCTGTGATCTGGTGTTGGGTGATGGCTTATTTTTGCGTGCCGAGCTGATGTTTTTATTGATACCATTTTGGTGCAGATACGATCTTTTGATCGCCCGTTATTACATTTTAATGCAATGCTGCGGTGACCAAAATAACGTAATTCTGGAGTTTTGACTTTTTTTCTCTTTACGCCCTTCAGCCCAACCACAAGGCAGCGCTCATAGCAATCTAGCTATGACAACCATAGAGGTCTGCTGGAGATCTCTGGTTGTCATGCCAACACATCAGTGACCCGCGATCATGTGACGTGGTCACTGATGGGTGAGATAAAGGACGGGCTTCCAGTAATTGCGAGTTAAAAGCTGCTGTCAGAGATTGACAGCCGCATTAAACTAGTTAACAGCCGCGGGTGGCTTGCGATTCCATCTGCATCTGTTGCGGGCACATGTCAGCTGTATAGATCAGCTGACATGTGCCCGGAAAGGTGCGGGCTCCGGCGCTGAGGGGAGTCGGGGGGAGTCCGACGTGGGCTTACTATTATGCCCAATGTTGGAAAGGGGTTAAGAATGTCGGTCATGGGTGTGGCAATCATAGCAAAATTCAGGATAAATCAGCGATAGTATCCCACAATTACCAGAAATGCCCTAACCAGTTTCTTTGAGATCACTTGAGGACAATTTTGGATCGCCTTTACTTTGTTTGCATGCGGCTTTTTTTTACTTTTTTGGGTTTATGGTAAACCCCGCCTACTTCATAGCATCCAGTAGTGTCTGGACCTTCTGCAAATGACTTCCCCAATCTGGGCTGAAGATCACAATTTAGTCCAGGTAAACCATGGCGTACTTCTTGTGAGGGGCTAGGATCTGGTCCATGGCCCTTTGGAAGGTGGCTGGGGCTCCCTGCAGCCCAAAAGGCATTCTGGTATATTGGAAGCAACCGTCAGGTTTCGAGAAGGCCGTCTTCTCCTTGGCACTTTGGGACAGGAGAATTTGCCAGCACCCTTTCGTCACATCAAGGGTGGTTATGTATCTGGCTGACCCTAGCCTCTCAATGAGTTAATCGACCCAGGGCATCAGATAAAACTGGAACACCTCATTCAGCTTCCTATAATTGTTACAAAAGTGCTATTCTCCATCAGGCTTTGGCACAAGGACAATGGGGCTGCACTAGCTGCTCTTTGACTCCTCAATGATGCAAATGCTCAACATTCTCCTCACCTCCTTCTAAATCGCCTTGCGGTGTTCTTCAGGGATTCAATACAGCTTTGGGTTTATCCGCACATGCGGTTCCATCAGGATTTAGTGCTCGACAACCTGAGTACATCCAGGCAACTCTGAAAACAGGTTTTGGTTCCACTGACGCAGTTCCCTGCACTGTTGTTTCTGAGCTGGTGACTGTCTCTGCCACTGTGATATTCTCAACCTTAGCTTTGGGATTGGCTCCCAGGCACGTAGCTTCCACCGATTCCCTGTCTCACCACAGCTTAAGCAGGTTGACATGGCACCCCTGGTACAGTTTCCTTCCCCCCTAGTTGGTGGACCTTGTAATTGACGTCGCCAAGCTTTTTAACCACCTCTTTTGGCCCCTGCTACTTGGCCAGAAATGTACTTTTGACAGTGGGAAACAACACTAACACCCGATCTCTAGAGCTAAACTGTCTCAGCCTCGTCGACCAATTGTAGATTCTTACCTGGCCTCTTGTACTTAAAGGAGGCTTTCTCTTACAATCGGCATCACCTTCACAACCCTGTCCTGCGTCTGGTCCACATGCCCAATGATGCTCCGATGGGGTGTAAACTCTGCTTCCCTGGCCTCTTTTGCACTAACCAGATGTCCCTGAGGGTGCCAGCCATATATCAGCTCAAACGGTGAAAATCCCCTATAGGCCTCTAGAACTTACATAATAGAAAACAGACGGTATGGGAGTAGGCAATCCCAGTCTTGGCCATCCTTCTCCATGTCCTTCTTGAGCATGGACTTCAGGGTTTTGTTGACCCTCTCCATCAGGGTTTCCATCTGCGGATGGTACACCGAGTTTCTGAGTTTTGTAATCTGGAGAACCTTACACAACTCCATAATCACTATGGACATAAAAGGAGATCCTTGGTCCATCAGGATCTCCTTTGTCAGGCCCGTTAGGGAAACAATATGGACTACCTCTCGGGCTATACTGCTGGCGGAGGAGTTTCTCAGTGGTACTGCCTCCGGTTACCATGTTGCATAGTCCATTACCACCAGGATATATTGATGTCCTCTGGCGAATTTAACCAGCGGTCTGACAAGATGCATAGCAATCCAGTCAAATGGGACCCTCTATTATTGGTAATGGCACTAGGGGACTAAGGAAAGTAGAGACTGGAGCAGTTAGCGATCAGGTGGGAAAGGACAGGCAATAGTTAACAATCTCTTAGTGACATCCAGGCCAGTAGAACCTCTGAAGGACCCGCTCTTGGGTTTTGTCTACTCCCAGATGAACACCAAAGACATGAGATTGGGCCAGGTCTAACACCCTATGCCTGTAGGCCCCTGGTACAGTTGCTATATTACCTCCCCCCTCAGTTTAGTGACCCAATATAGTAAATCCTCCTTTACCTCGAAATATGGAAACCTGATGTCGGCACCCTGTTATTGAGCAAACCCATTTATCACCATAACATTGTCAAAAGCTCCTCTTAAAGTAAGGTTTTTCATTTGAACAGTCACAAAATTCCTCCCAGAAAATATCAACTCAGGAATGTTGGCCTCATGGGTCTCAGTATCATCCTTAACACTATCAAGAACACATAGGGAAAACTCATCCACCTCAGATTGCGATGGGAACCCTTGATGGTTGAACTGGCTCTTATCTGAGTAATTTGGCTTCCCAGTCTTTTGCTATAAGTCCCAGGACACGCTAAAATCTTGCCCTATTATAACTGGGTGCCGCAGGTGGTCTTTAACTACTAAGACCTCATGGAACTCAGTGCTATAGTTCATTTCTATAGTCACTCTGGCAACAGGGTAGTCCTTGGTGTCACCGTGAATACAGCGGATGCCCACGAGCTTCCCAGGGAACAACTGGCGGGGGAGTGTGGCCCTTAACAGGGTCACCAGAGTCCAAGAGTCCAGACACCAAATTTATTGTCATGGGAAATGTCTGTGGCCCCTCACCAGACTGATAGTCCTTGCTGCAGGTCGTATAGGCGTAATACGAACAGCACCTCCCTATGCTACAGTCCATCTGTTTCCATGGACATAGGACAATGGAAGGCTATGGACCCATTACCATGACGGTTCCAACAAATTAAGTCTTTACCAGTGCCCTTTGGCAATCCCTCAGCAACCCCTTGGGACCTAAATCTCCCCCCAGTTGTGGCTCTATTACCCTTCTTTTGAGAGTCAGGTTCCTTCTGGGTACCCCAGGATGGGGATGCAACAATGCCCAGTTACCTTAAGGACTTCAAGACCACCTGGTAACTTTCCACTTTCCACTAGGACAACCAGGTCATTCACATTCTGGGAGTCTCCCTGGGCAACCCAAGTCTGTACCGGCCTAGGAAGGGAGTGGATAAATATTTCCATAACAACATGGTCGACCATCTGGGTTAGGGTGGAGGACTCCGGCTGCAACTACTTCTGTACAAGATGTCGCAATTTGAACATTTGGGAGTGAGGGGTTTGTCACTGCAATTGCTCAGTGGTGGACCCTTTGTCCTCCGACAGACATAAGTCCCTCCTAAAGCTTTTTGTGTCTCCCTCTGTTGAGTCTCCATCTCTTCCGCCACCTGTCTCTGTGAATGGTCAGACTGAGTATGAAGTGGAGTGGATTGTGGATTCTTGAATGGTCCGTTCACTTCAGTACTTGAGTCATTGGAATGGTTACGGCCCTGAGGAGCGATCGTGGGTCCCAGCACGATCTGTCTATGCGGATGGATTGGTTTGGGCATTTCATTTGCATTATCCTGGGAAACCTGGAGGTCCAGTGGCCCCCCTTGAGAGGAGGGTACTGTCATGATCCATTTTCCAGCTGTGCTAGCTGCTGCTGCTGCTGTTGGACTTGTGGCTGCTGCTGTTGATGCTACTGTTGCTGGACTTGGACCAGGTGTTTGATCAGCTCCTCCATGCTGTTTGACGTTGATTTCTGTCTTAGGCCATCTTCACCAAAAACATGCAGTTTGTCCACAGCCATCACAAGTACATCTGGGGGAAGTTGCCAGCACTTCTAGCACTAACTGTGGTGAATCAGCTCACACAGCTGCTTACAGAGGTAGTCACAGGAACTCTTTCCATTTAAGTTTCAACTGGTTTATTGAAAAATTTATTGCACAAACCAGTGCAAGATTGGATAAACAAACACAGCTCTTCTGGCATAATGGGAAATCAAAATAACATACAGTGCAGTCTGTGTGGCTGTGGGAATCTGCCCGCGCAAGTAAAAAAAAACAAGGTTCAGCTCTCTTTAACACAAGAAGCTCAATTCTGGAGCTCTCATCTCCTGAGACACTGAACACTGAATGAGTCAGAAAGTTGTCTATTTACCTTCTGGACCACACCCTGGGGTGGAGATATGGTGAACAGCCTCCCACCCACTCTTCAGCTGTCCTAAAAAATCCAGCCTTTAACATGGCCAATTAACCCCGCTCAGGACTTAGTATGCTGGAGCATTTTTCAAGGTTAATATAACTGAGGCTATGATCCTGAGTGACATATATCTCCCCTCCTGTATTTTACCTGTGACCTTCTCACAGTAGGTACATATACAGAAAGCAAAATGTGGCAGCAAGCTGCATTATAGGTGTGTATGGTTGTCAAATTGGACTAATAAAATGAGTGTGCATAATTATGCATGAACAGGTAAATGGTAAACATTTTTATTAAACGTTAGTTGAACATTTTTTTTAAATTTTACAACAAAATTCAACCGCCCTCTCTGAAATGACATAATAATAATTGCTGGGTAGGTACACATTCAGAAAGCCAGCACCTGCAAAAGGGTGCTATATTAGTGTGACATTTACAGATGAAAATTTTAATTAGTAAAACAAATATTCAAAAAAAATTGTTTGCAACATGTGCACTTTGTGAGGTCAACAATTGCAGTTAACTGTCTGGCTTTTGAGAATTTTCTTTTGTATTTACAAAAAATATATATATTTCCCCCTTCACAAAAAGGTTTCCTCAAGAAATTCAAAAACCCAGTGCAGGCACTTGTGACAACCAAGCACATAATTTCTGATTGAATCTGATTTAAAGGGAACCTATCACCCCGTTTTTTAAAAATTAGATAAAAATAGTGTGAAATAGGGGCAGAGCTGGGCTTTACATTACTGCCTTTTTGGTGCCTTTACACCCCGTTAGGCTGCCGAAATACCTTTGTGAAGTGGCCGTTTTGTCCTGTCACTCAAGTTGGTCAGGTCGGATGGGCGTGGTCACAGCGCTGTTTCTCCCCCAGATCAGGCTCATCATTACGTTGGTGGCGTAGTGGTGTGCGCATGTCCAAAGAGAAGATCCACTGCCCAGGAGATTCAAAACAGCGCGGTCTTCGCTATTCGCCGTTTACCGGTGGGCGCGGCCATCTTTCCTGTGGCCGCGCGTGCGCAGATGGAGCGCTCTGCTGCCCGGGGCTTCAGGAAAATGGCCGCCGCGATCTCCATCTGCGCACGCGCGGAATCCCGCGGGTGGAATCGCAATCCACTTGCGGCTGTTAACCCGTTAAATGCCGCTGTCAAACTCTGACAGCGGCATTTATCACGCGCTTCCGGCAAGCGTACCGGAGATCCTGCCCATCGGAGTCCGTTGATCGCTGATGAGTTGGCATGACAACCAGAGGTCTCCAGTAGACCTCTATGGTTGTCTTTGCCGGATTGCTATGTGCGCCGCCTGATGGTTGGCGCTCATAGCAAGTGAGCATTTCGGCTACATACAGGCGATCTGATCATTGCCTGTATGTAGCAGAGGCGATCGGGTTATGGCAACTTCTAGTCTCCCATGGAGACATATTGAAGCATTCCAAAAGTTAACAAAAAGGTTTTTAAAAATATTAATAATAAATAAAAGTTCAAATCACCCCCATTTTGCCCCATTCAAAATAAAGCAATAAAAAAAATCAAACATACACATATTTGGTATTGCCGCGTTCAGAATCACCCGATCTATCAATATAAAAAAAGAATTAACCTGCTCTCTAAACAGTGTAACGAGAAAAAAAGTCAAAACGCCAGAATTACGTTTTTTTGTGTGGCCGCAACATTGCATTAAAATGCAATAATGGGAGATCAAAAGATTGTATCTGCACCAAAATGGTATCTTTAAAAATGTCAGCTCGGCATGCAAAAAATAAGCCCTCACCCAACCCTGAGATCACAAAAAATGGAGACACTATGAGTATCGGAAAATGGCGCAATTTGTTTTTAACAAATTTTTGAATTTATTTTCACCACTTAGATAAAAAGAACCTAGACATGTTTGTTGTCTTTGAACTTGTAATGACCTGGAGAATCATAATGGCACGTCAGTTTTAGCATTTAGTGAACCTAGTAAAAAAGCAAAACAAAAAAACAATTGTGGAATTGCACTTTTTTTGCAATTTCACCGCACATGGAATTTTTTTCCTATTTTACAGTACATGATATGGTAAAACCAATGGTGTTGTTCAAAAGTAAAACTCGTCTCGCAAAAAACAAGCCCTCACATGGCCATTTTGACCGAAAAATAAAAAAGTTATTGCTCTGAGAACAAGGGGGGCAAAAAATTTAAATGCAAAGCCAAAAATACCTCGGGTCGTTAAGGGGTTAGAGTTTTGGACAACCTCTTTAGCTCTTGCATAAATCAAACTTCCTTTCAGAGATCAACCCTGCTCTTATGAAGCAAGTGTCCATTTTATCTCATGAGAAAAGACCCCTTTTAGGTGAATAAACTCTTGCTGATTGTTGCACTGGCATGTCGCAAAGGCAAATAGAAAGAGTAAAAGTAGGAGCCCTACAAGTCTTTATTATACATTTTTGTTTCAATCAGCCGTTTGGTTGGGGTGCCGAGTGTAGGACACCCACTGATCTGATATTGATGACTTATTAAAAGGATAGGTCAGCAATATCATAGCTGTGGGTGACCCCTTTAATTGCCAATTTTCAAGAAATACAGAAGACTAATGACCATTATGAGAAAGGTCAGATTAAAAGTTCCACTTCAGTAAAAGCTGAAAAGAAAGACCTGACCCCGTCAGCATCAAGAGCACATTTACCACTTTCATACATAAGAGGATGTGGCATTACATTTGCTTCATCATCAGATGTCTCCGTTTTCGGCTTATGTCCAGTACAAGAAGGATTTGCTATCACTCTGACTTTAGGCTGCATGAATGACAAAGGGCAGCCATCTCTCTAGACATGATTTCCATAGGGTAAATAGAAAGCCGGGATAGTGATTTAGGAAGTGAAGAATGAACAGTCCAATAAAATGAGTCAATGAAGGCCGCACTGTATCATTTGCATAATCCATTCTCTGCCATGTGTTTTGTGAAAGTAGAAAACCTCGCACCACAAACTGTTGATAAATCAGCTGGGCTTTAACATTAAAGGAAAATTAGGATTGATTTGGGATAAAATTGCCATAGAATGTCCAATACGAATCATTTCCGGCTTTTAACTAACCATTGTTTTCACAAGACTTGCTTATAGGAGAATAAATAGTAAATGAATACATTAATGTCCAATGGACTGTGCATTGCAAACTACTGTCATTAAAGTAATTACTGGATCCAGGGAGATTACATTTATAAGAAGCACTAAAAGGAATTGTAGGAACAAGGTGAAAATATATAGGCAGTGTCTGCAATGTCACCAAGTAGATTACATTGTTCTCTTTCAGTAATAGAAGTATGTGTTACGGCACCGTACCTGCTAATCGCACTGATTTTCACACCAAGATATACCGTAATTTGCTGCTGTCTTTCTACATGCTTTATCAGTTAATAACCCGGGGCGCTTTAACGGAAAATAAAAATATCTTCAAAGCTCATCAGTCAATGGCGCTCAGAAGATTATAACTCAAGGAAGATGAGTGTTACTACATGAGGGGTCAATTATTACAGTGTGCGGAAGACAGAATTCGATACATGTATAAAATATGGCGATATTCACTTATTTGACTTTAAAGTATATGTAAGATTTTGGTTAGCTTAAAGGGAATTTGTCAGCAGGATCAACCCTGCTAAATTGTCTTTATGGGCAGGTAGGTCTTAGAAAACTGAATACAATGAAAATAAAAGTGTGAGACATGTAATGACTGACAGTCTGCTCTCCTGGTCTCACAATGGTAACTCCAGCTTTCATTTAAAATAATCTCTGGAGGCAGATTCTCAGGGAGATCTACAGTGGGGCAAAAAAGTATTTAGTCAGTCAGCAATAGTGAAAGTTCCACCACTTAAAAAGATGAGAGGCGTCTGTAATTTACATCATAGGTAGACCTCAACTATGGGAGACAAACTGAGAAAAAAAAGTCCAGAAAATCACATTGTCTGCTTTTTTATCATTTTATTTGCATATTCTGGTGGAAAATAAGTATTTGGTCAGAAACAAACAATCAAGATTTCTGGCTCTCACAGACCTGTAACTTCTTCTTTAAGAGTCTCCTCTTTCCTCCACTCATTACCTGTAGTAATGGCACCTGTTTAAACTTGTTATCAGTATAAAAAGACACCTGTGCACACCCTCAAACAGTCTGACTCCAAACTCCACTATGGTGAAGACCAAAGAGCTGTCAAAGGACACCAGAAACAAAATTGTAGCCCTGCACCAGGCTGGGAAGACTGAATCTGCAATAGCCAACCAGCTTGGAGTGAAGAAATCAACAGTGGGAGCAATAATTAGAAAATGGAAGACATTCAAGACCACTGATAATCTCCCTCGATCTGGGGCTCCACGCAAAAACCCCCCCGTGGGGTCAGAATGATCACAAGAACGGTGAGCAAAAATCCCAGAACCACGCGGGGGGACCTAGTGAATGAACTGCAGAGAGCTGGGACCAATGTAACAAGGCCTACCATAAGTAACACACTACGCCACCATGGACTCAGATCCTGCAGTGCCAGACGTGTCCCACTGCTTAAGCCAGTACATGTCCGGGCCCGTCTGAAGTTTGCTAGAGAGCATTTGGATGATCCAGAGGAGTTTTGGGAGAATGTCCTATGGTCTGATGAAACCAAACTGGAACTGTTTGGTAGAAACACAACTTGTCGTGTTTGGAGGAAAAAGAATACTGAGTTGCATCCATCAAACACCATACCTACTGTAAAGCATGGTGGTGGAAACATCATGCTTTGGGGTTGTTTCTCTGCAAAGGGGCCAGGACGACTGATCCGGGTACATGAAAGAATGAATGGGGCCATGTATCGTGAGATTTTGAGTGCAAACCTCCTTCCATCAGCAAGGGCATTGAAGATGAAACGTGGCTGGGTCTTTCAACATGACAATGATCCAAAGCACACCGCCAGGGCAACGAAGGAGTGGCTTCGTAAGAAGCATTTCAAGGTCCTGGAGTGGCCTAGCCAGTCTCCAGATCTCAACCCTATAGAAAACCTTTGGAGGGAGTTGAAAGTCCGTGTTGCCAAGCGAAAAGCCAAAAACATCACTGCTCTAGACGAGATCTGCATGGAGGAATGGGCCAACATACCAACAACAGTGTGTGGCAACCTTGTGAAGACTTACAGAAAACATTTGACCTCTGTCATTGCCAACAAAGGATATATTACAAAGTATTGAGATGAAATTTTGTTTTTGACCAAATACTTATTTTCCACCAGAATATGCAAATAAAATGATAAAAAAAACAGACAATGTGATTTTCTGGATTTTTTTTTCTCAGTTTGTCTCCCATAGTTGAGGTCTACCTATGATGTAAATTACAGACGCCTCTCATCTTTTTAAGTGGTGGAACTTGCACTATTGCTGACTGACTAAATACTTTTTTGCCCCACTGTATGTCTGGCTCATAGATCTTAGCAGCTAATTTATATATTAAAAAAAAACATGGATCTCTCTGAGATAAGAAAGAATCGCAGATATCAAGGTATCATTTTATTGTTGTTTGTTCACGATCATCGTTGGGAAAGGCCAGGTGATGCAAACTTCTCGGCTTTATGAAAATCCAGCCTCCTCTAATCTTGTGCCAAAAAACAGCAGCAATGGGTTCCAGGGCCGGATTTAAGAGTTGGGTGGCCTGGGGCCCATTTTGGTGGGAGGCCCATTTTTCAAGGTGTTGCAATATGTAATGCAAAAACACAAAATGAAACGAATGCAAGTTTATTTACAGAAATCATTTACACAGAGTAATTCAGGTAAAATCATTCATTTTTTACAATCCAGGCACTTTCCTTGATTTGCTGCTGCAAAATCACTAATGATGTCACTAAAGTCCAATTCACGCAGTATATCTGACTCGATGCTCATGATAGCCAAATTTACAAGTCGTTCCTGCTTCATGGATGTCCTTAGTCGGTTTTCAACTACCGTATATACTCGAGTATAAGCCGAGATTTTCAGCCCACTTTTTTGGGCTGAAATTGCCCCTCTCGGCTTATACTCGAGTCATACCGGGGGTCGGCAGGGGAGGGGCAGCGGGGGCTGTCTAAAAATACTCACCTAGTCCAGGCGCGGTCCCTGCTTCCCCGGCGCCGGCAGCAGCTTCAGCTTCTTCCTGTACTCAGCGGTCACATGGTCCCGCTCATTACAGCAAATGAATATTCGGCTCCACCTCCCATAGGGGTGGAGCCGCCTATTCATTACTGTAATCAGCGGGACCATGTGACCGCTGAGTACAGGATGAAGCACTGCGGCGTCGGGGAAGCAGGATCTACAGAGCGGCAGGACCAGGTGAGTATACGGGGAGGGGAGCGCAGCGCTGCGCGATAGTCACCTGCTCCTCGTTCCGGGCGCCGATCTGTCTCCAGCAGTGACGCTGAGGTCAGAGGGCGCGGTGACGTGCTCAGTGCGCGCCCTCTGCTGAACGTCAGTGCTGGAGACAGATCGGCGCCTGGAACTAGGAGAGGTGACTATTGAAAGTGCCGGGGGCCTGAGCGACGGAGAGGTGAGTATGTGATTTTTTTTTTTTTATCGCAGCAAATGGGGCAAGTGTCTGTATGGAGCATCTATGGGGCCATAACATTCCTGGAGCACTATATGGGGCCATAACATTCCTGCAGCACTATATGGGGGCCATAACGTTCCTGGAGCACTATATGGGGCCATAACATTCCTGCGGCACTATATGGGGCCATAACATTCCTGCAGCACTATATGGGGCCATAACATTCCTGCAGCACAATATGGGGCCATAACGTTCCTGCAGCACTATATGGGGCCATAACATTCCTGGAGCACTATATGGGGCCATAACATTCCTGCAGCACTATATGGGGGCCATAACGTTCCTGCAGCACTATATGGGGCCATAACATTCCTGCAGCACTATATGGGGCCATAACGTTCCTGCCGCACTATATGGGGCCATAACGTTCCTGCAGCACTATATGGGGCCATAGCGTTCCTGCGGCACTATATGGGGCCATAACATTCCTGCGGCACTATATGGGGCCATAACATTCCTGCAGCACTATATGGGGGCCATAACATTCCTGCAGCTCTATATGGGGCCATAACATTCCTGCGGCACTATATGGGGCCATAACATTCCTGCAGCACTATATGGGGGCCATAACATTCCTGCAGCACTATATGGGGGCCATAACATTCCTGCAGCACTATATGGGGGCCATAACATTCCTGCAGCACTATATGGGGCCATAACATTCCTGCAGCACTATATGGGGCCATAACATTCCTGCAGCACTATATGGGGCCATAACATTCCTGCAGCACTATATGGGGCCATAACATTCCTGCAGCACTATATGGGGCCATAACATTCCTGCAGCACTATATGGGGCCATAACGTTCCTGCAGCACTATATGGGGCCATAACGTTCCTGCAGCACTATATGGGGCCATAACGTTCCTGCAGCACTATATGGGGCCACAACATTCCTGCAGCACTATATGGGGCCATAACATTCCTGCAGCACTATATGGGTCCATAACATTCCTGCAGCACTATATGGGGCCATAACATTCCTGCAGCACTATATGGGGCCATAACGTTTCTGCAGCACTATATAGGGGCATAATGTTTGTGCAGCACTATATGGGGCAAGTGTCTGTATGGGGCCATGATTAACGTTTGTAGGGCACTACGGCCTATGGGGCAAGTGTCTGTATGGAGCATCTTATAGGGCCATAACGTTTCTGCAGCACTATAAGGGGCAAATATCTTTATAGAGCATCTTATGGGGCCATAATCAGCATTTGTGCAGCATTATATTGGGCAAATGTGTCTATGGAGCATCTTATGGGGCATTTATTAACCTTTATGCAGGATTATATGGGGCATATTTTAATATGGAACATCTTATGGGGCCATAATGAACAGTATGGAGCATTATATGGGGCTCCTGATTCAATATGGATATTCAAAGACATTTAACCTAGTGATGTCTCAATTAATTTTACTTTTATTGGTATCTATTATTACTTTTGACATTTACCGGTAGCTGCTGCATTTTGCCCCCTAGGCTTATACTCGAGTCAATAAGTTTTCCCAGTTTTTTGTGGCAAAATTAGGGGGATCGGCTTATACTCGGGTCGGCTTATACTCGAGTATATACGGTAATTTGAGTTTTGAGAAGGAACGCTCACCACTGCAGTTTGTTACCATCAAAATTAGATATATCCTTAGAGCTATCTCAATATTTGGGAAAGTGTCCTGCACACCCTTTTCCATGATAAGCTTGTACATGAAAAGTTCAGTGCTGATATCTTTTGGCTCCTCGTCTGTGAATAAATTGGCAAATGTTACAAACTGACAGAGTTATCTGAATAAGACCTGACAAGTTGCTCTGCTGTGGCCTTAAGCTCGTCTGAAGACAGTTCTTTCAGATGGCTAGAAAAGCTAAATTTGCTTGATATATCTTTATATGCTTGAAAAGACGTTGGTCAAGAGAAGCGATAAACTGATCAATGATAGGCAAGAAAGTTTCTGTTCTGTATTTTTCAGAAGGGCTGAGTTGTACTTCTTCCGTATGGCCATAATCCAATGGATTGAGACAGGTTTCGGCACCTGTGTTGAGTTTTCGTCTGAACATACTCAGATGAACCAGACAGCTCTTCGCCTTGCTTTTCATAAATTTTGAAGGAGTCACGCTTTGATGCGACATAGTTTTTTAAGCTGGTCAGTGACGCCACAGCACTGTTAAGATCGAGTTTTGCGTTTTGTAGATTTTTACTAGTAGCATTTGTTCTTTGCAGGATATCACTCCAGAAGCTGGTGTTAATACCAATTTCAAGCTGATTCATTTGTCGTAACAGTCCTTCTGCTTCACACCGTACACAGCTTTTTTCTTCAAAGTCATCAGCAATCTGTTTAAGTACATCTTTAATCTGTTTAATCTGCTGATAGTCATGCTTAAGAGCCTTAGTGTCATCAACTCTGCAGGACCAACGCGTTGTTGTGACACGTTTGAGAGTCAATGCTGTTGCTGAGTTAATATTTTTCAAAGCCTCAGTCAGGAGCTGATGCTGATGCGTTGAAACTGAAGAAGAACAGCTTTTCAAGGAAGTCAAAAAAATGTACAGCACTCAAGCAGCTTTCTACAGTATTTTTAGCAACCAGATTTAAAGAGTGTGCTGTACAAGGAATCCAGGATGCAAGATTGTTCTTCTCTCTCACTTTGGCTTGCAGGCCGTTGTATTTGCCACTCATTGCAGCTGCATTGTCATAACTTTGACCTCGGCAATTTCCCAGGTCTAGGTCATGTCTCTTCAAAAATTCCAACAAGGCATTGAACATGTCTTGAGCGCCATGGCCTTTGTTTGCCATGAATGTTACAAAGACGTGTATTTTACATGTTTTGAGATATTTATCCCTATATTGGTGGGAGGCCCCTGCTTGGTGGGTGGCCCAGGGCCCGGGCCCCTTGGGCCCCCCCTAAATACAGGCCTGATGGGTTCTTCTATGCCGCTGTCTAGCATTCTGGAAATGAAAATGGTGGAAACCCATAAAGCAGGAGAAGTCTATAAGAAGACAGCAAAGTATTTTCAAGTTGCTCTTTCCTCAGTACGAAATGTAATTAAGAAATGGCAGATAACAGGAACAGTGGAGGCCAAGATAAGGTCTGGAAGACCAAGCAAAATTTCAGTGAATGCTGCTTGTAGGATTGCTAGAGAGGCAAATCAAAATCCCTGCTTGAGTGCAAAAGACCTTCAGAAAGATTTAGCAGACGAGAGTTGTGGTACATTGTTCTACTGTTCAGAGACACCTGCACAAATATGGCCTTCATGGAAAAGTCATCAGAAGAAAACCTCTCCTGCGTTCTCACCATAAAATTCAGAGACAGAAGTATGCAAATGAAAATCTAAAAAAGCAGATGTATTTTGGAAACAAGTCCTTTAGACCTATCAGGTTAAAGTAAATTTTTTTGGCAACAATGATTTAAAGGTTTTTGTGGAGAAAAAATGGCACAAGATTTCAGGAACATAACATCTTGCCAACCACCAATGCCATCAATTTCCATCCATAATAATTTGGGGTTGTGTTACAGCCAATGACACTGGAAACATTTCATGGGAAGAGGGAAGGAAGGATTCAATGAAATTTCAACAAATTCTTGATGCAAACATAAAAAACATCTGTAAAAAAGCTGAAGTTGAAAAGAGAATGGCTTCTACAAATGTATAATGATTCTAAAAACACATCAAAGTTCACAATAGACTACCTCAAAAGGAGCAAGCTGAAGGTTTTACAATGGCCCTCACAGTCCCCGATCTGAACCTCATTGAAAATCTGTGGCTAGACCTCAAAATAGTAGTGCATGCAAGACACCCCTGGTATCTCACAAAACTGGAAGAATTTTCTGAGGCAGAATGAATGAAAATCCCCCAAACAAGAATTGAAAGACTCTTGGCTGCCTACAAAAAACATTTATGAGCTGTGATACTTTCAAACGGCTACTGGCTACAAACCATGAATGGTGCCCAAACGTTTGCATTGGCCCATTTTCCTTTTTGAAATTTGTAAAGTGTAAAATATGAAAAAAAATATTTTTTCTGTCTAAAAAAACAGATTTAGGGTACGTTCACACAGGACTTTTTTGCTGCGTATTTTTGCTGCGTTTTTTTTATGCTAATTTTCAGCTGCTTTTTACAGTACTAGCAAAGCCTATGAGATTTCAGAAGTCTCATGCACACACATTGGGTTTTTGTTTGATCAGTATTTTCTGCTTTGCTGCGTTTTTTGGACATAGAGCATGTCACTTCTTTCAGCGTTTTTGCTGCGTTTTTGCAGCGTTTTTTCACCCATTGACTTGAATAAGTGATGGAAAAAACGCTGCAAAAACGCATGTAGCATTATTTGCTGCGTTTTTTGTGCAGAAAAATCATGGCCAGCAGGAAGTGATCTCACAGCCAAGAGCTTAGTGGTGTGGTTAGTGAGGTGTGAAGAGCCATTGTGAGCCATTGTGAGGTGTGAAGAGCCATTGTGAGGTGTCCTGATTGTGATCTATTGTGAGGGAGTTTCTGGTAGTGAGGTGTTAGCCATGTCTTGGTATAGGAGGATGAGCATTAATGTTTCCCAACTAATCATGGAGGTAATATTTTTTTAAATTTGTGATATATCTATGTATCCGATTGTTTGCAATGGTACACTTTGCGATGCTCATGTGCTGTTATGTACATGTTCATGTGTTCTGCATGTGTATGTCTGTATCTTCCTTGTCATGAATGTTGGCTTCATTTCATCTTGCATTTGGTAATTACTTTTTCATTTACCGTATATACTCGAGTATAAGCCGAGATTTTCAGCCCAAATTTTTGGGCTGAAAGTGCCCCCTCGGCTTATACTCGAGTCATGATCGGTGGTGGGGTCGGCGGGTGAGCACTGTCATATACTTACCTAGTCCCGGCGATCCTGGCGCTCCCCCTGCCTGTCACACTGTCTCCGGGTGCTGCAGCCTCTTCCCCTGAGCGGTCACGTGGGACCGCTCATTAGAGAAATGAATAGGCTGCTCCACCCCCCATAGGGGCGGAGCCGCATAATTCATTTCTCTAATCAGCGGTGCCGGTGACCGCTGACAGAGGAAGAGGCTGCGGCACCGAAGACCAGCTGTCCGGGGGAAGGAGCGGGACGCCGGGAGCAGGTAAGTATCGCATATTCACCTATCCTGGTTCCACACGCCGGGCGTCGCGCCATCTTCCCTGCGTCTCTCTCTCCGCTCTGACTGTTCAGGCAGAGGGCGCGATGACGCATATAGTGTGCGCGCCGCCCTCTGCCTGATCAGTCAGTGCAGGGAGACGCCGGGAAGATGGCGCCGAGGAGCTGCAAGACAGGTGAGTATGTGTTTTATTTTTTTTTATTGCAGCAGCAGCTATGGGGCAATAATGGACGGTGCAGAGCACTATATGGCACAGCTATGGGGCAGAGCACTATATGGCACAGCTATGGGGCAGAGCACTATATGGCACAGCTATGGGGCAGAGCACTATATGGCACAGCTATGGGGCAGAGCACTATATGGCACAGCTATGGGGCAGAGCACTATATGGCACAGCTATGGGGCAGAGCACTATATGGCACAGCTATGGGGCAGAGCACTATATGGCACAGCTATGGGGCAGAGCACTATATGGCACAGCTATGGGGCAGAGCACTATATGGCACAGCTATGGGGCAGAGCACTATATGGCACAGCTATGGGGCAGAGCACTATATGGCACAGCTATGGGGCAGAGCACTATATGGCACAGCTATGGGGCAGAGCACTATATGGCACAGCTATGGGGCAGAGCACTATATGGCACAGCTATGGGGCAGAGCACTATATGGCACAGCTATGGGGCAGAGCACTATATGGCACAGCTATGGGGCAGAGCACTATATGGCACAGCTATGGGGCAGAGCACTATATGGCACAGCTATGGGGCAGAGCACTATATGGCACAGCTATGGGGCAGAGCACTATATGGCACAGCTATGGGGCAGAGCACTATATGACACAGCTATGGGGCAGAGCACTATATGGCACAGCTATGGGGCAGAGCACTATATGGCACAGCTATGGGGCAGAGCACTATATGGCACAGCTATGGGGCAGAGCACTATATGGCACAGCTATGGGGCAGAGCACTATATGGCACAGCTATGGGGCAGAGCACTATATGGCACAGCTATGGGGCAGAGCACTATATGGCACAGCTATGGGGCAGAGCACTATATGGCACAGCTATGGGGCAGAGCACTATATGGCACAGCTATGGGGCAGAGCACTATATGGCACAGCTATGGGGCAGAGCACTATATGGCACAGCTATGGGGCAGAGCACTATATGGCACAGCTATGGGGCAGAGCACTATATGGCACAGCTATGGGGCAGAGCACTATATGGCACAGCTATGGGGCAGAGCACTATATGGCACAGCTATGGGGCAGAGCACTATATGGCACAGCTATGGGGCAGAGCACTATATGGCACAGCTATGGGGCAGAGCACTATATGGCACAGCTATGGGGCAGAGCACTATATGGCACAGCTATGGGGCAGAGCACTATATGGCACAGCTATGGGGCAGAGCACTATATGGCACAGCTATGGGGCAGAGCACTATATGGCACAGCTATGGGGCAGAGCACTATATGGCACAGCTATGGGGCAGAGCACTATATGGCACAGCTATGGGGCAGAGCACTATATGGCACAGCTATGGGGCAGAGCACTATATGGCACAGCTATGGGGCAGAGCACTATATGGCACAGCTATGGGGCAGAGCACTATATGGCACAGCTATGGGGCAGAGCACTATATGGCACAGCAATGGGGCAGAGCACTATATGGCACAGCTATGGGGCAACGGTGCAGAGCATTGTATATATGGCACAGCTTTATGTGGAGCATCTATGGGGCCATAATGAACGGTGCAGAGCATTATATGTGGCACAGCTTTATGTGGAGCATCTATGGGGCCATAATGAACGGTATGGAGTATCTATTTTTAATTTTGAAATTCACCGGTACCTGCTGCATTTTTCCCCCTAGGCTTATACTCGAGTCAATAAGTTTTCCCAGTTTTTTGTGGCAAAATTAGGGGGGTCGGCTTATACTCGGGTCGGCTTATACTCGAGTATATACGGTATTTTTCCAAGGTGGAAGCAATGCCTGTAATTTGGGATGTAGCTTGCCCAAACTACAGTGATCGTCAAAAAAAGGCCGATGCATGGCATGTAATTCGCTGTAAATTGTTCCCCCGCTGGGATGAAGGCGATGCTAAGCTCCACTGGGGTCACTCAACTTTATTATCATGCACAGATAGACAAAAAAACGCACCAAAACCGCACAAAAAACGCATCTGTAAGCAGCTGAAAATTGGCATAAAATACGCAGCAAAAATACGCAGCAAAAATACGCAGCAAAAAAGTCCTGTGTGAACTTACCCAAAAAACGCACCAAATAAGCACCAAAAAAACGCACCTAAATTAGCATAAAAATACGCAGCAAAAATACGCAGCAAAAAAGTCCTGTGTGAACTTACCCTAAATGTGACATCCTTAGCTTGAGGCCTTTTAGGGATCATTTAATCTTCAACTTGAATAACTGAACACAAAAAGAAAGACACTGCATAAATGCGTGCACACCTGCGATATACAAATGTGAAATCCAACTTTATTATATAGAAACAAAGGACATACAAATTGTAAAACCATTTAAAACTTGATCCATAACAGACAGGATCAGAAGCAAACACACCATTCCCCTCATGTGATGTTATACCAGAAAAAGACAAAAAGTATAATACTGGTGCAATCACAAATATATGTACATATAAGAAAAGATTAAATGCAAAGCACAGTATAACCTTTTGCCTGAGGTAAAAAACCTGGTACCATACATGTGCGTAAAGTAACCACATGGGATGACAATAAAAGGGCGTCCCCAAAATTGTCACCACACAACCACGCCAGACCCAGTGCTAGGGGGTAATGACTGGACAGATCCCTATAATGAAAGATCAATGTGCAGCAGCACAAAATGTGAGAAGGTGTCCAGCAAAATACTGTATATAACCGCTGTGACAACACAGCCTGTTAGGAAACCCCACTACAAGTATGGCAGAGCCGTATACAAAATATGCTCACATGAGAACCCAAAAATTACGTGAGAACGGCCGCCATAGAGAAAACACCATGCTGGCTGGTAGGTGGGAGGAGAGGGTGTGGGAGAATCCCACGCGTATCGCTGCAGCTGGGCAGCTTCGTCAGGGAGGGTGGATCTCCGATGCAAGACTACCGCTCTATATAGCGGTGATAATTGTCCAATGAGTAAGCGGTGAGTCACAATCCAGACGGCGGACCGGAAGTACCTGTGGAGGCAGGAGGCGCAGGCGCAGAAGCCAAGTCGGCCAAGTAAAAGACGCAAGCGCAGAAGCCAGGTCGGCTCGGTGGTAAGTGCGCATGTACAGATGGACAGAGACAGGCAGGCGCGTTGTGCGGCCGCACAAGGGGTGATAATAGGGAGAAGGAAGTACGAGCAGAAATCGCCAATACATAGAGAGACGTACGCTAGTGGAGATAAGCGCACGGGCTGTATATGTGAAAACACATATAAATGAAAGCCGGGATGCACAAGGAAAAAGCAAATATGGAACAATTGTTGCCACTGCGTAGAGAAAGACATATACGCTAGTGGAGATGAGAACACCAACAGGAAATGTGTGAACATATATGTCTAGAGGTAGGGGTACCACTGCAAAGCTGCACATTGTATATGTAAATAAATAATACAAAAATATAAACAAACAGTAAATAATGATGAAAACTAATAATAATAATAATAGTAATGAATATAAATAAGTATAACTAAGCACAAATGGTAATGGTAAACATAAAAATAGTAATACAGAAAGAAACACAAGTATCTGAAAAATGAAATAAACAGAATGAAAATAACAATAAATGAAAGAAAATAAAAAATAAAAAATATTAAATAAACAAAAAAACAACAAAAAAATAATATCAATAAAAAATAAAAAATAAATAAATAATAAATAATGATAAGTGAAAAATAAATGAAAAATAAATACAGTTTCCAATGGATATAGAAATAAAATCACCCGGGATATGCACGGGTACAAAGCCGCATGAGTAGTCTCATTGTTAGAGCATGTCCAAGTCAAAACGGTACTTCATGGCAGCCTCGAGGGTTGAAAAGATAAAGAAGCAACTCCAAACGTATTTAATACAGAGGAAGCCAAGAAGAAAGTCCAAAAGCTTCATATGAGATGTTCAAAGTTCAGGATCGTAGGCGTCATGGATATGAGGTAAGTCATTTACTAAAAGGATATTAGCCTAAGAAACCGGTATAAAGAAGCTCTTCATTTAAACCAAAAGGTGAAGTTGACCTAAGGCGAAAAATCCAACGGGCTTCATGTTGCAACAACCATTTATGCTGATTGCCACCTCTTTCGTTATAAAGAATCCTCTGTAGACCAAAAAACCGCGTGTTAGTAGACTTGCTTCCATGCACTCTAAGGTAGTGGGCCGCAATAGGAGTTAAAACCTTACCCTTCTTCAGATTAGATTGAGCCAGATGGATTGTTGATAGATGTTTTTGTGCACGTCTTCTCAATTCCTGCGAGGTCTGACCAATGTATACCTTGTGACATGGACAGATAATAGCATAGATAACAAAGCTTGTCTTGCAGTTAATATAGTGGTGAAGTCTATGGTCAGAGTTATCTGAGGGATTATGAAAGAGATCTCTTGTGGGCGGCATATACGGGCAGATAGTGCAGTCGCCGCAGGGAAAGGAGCCCTTGAGACGGATACCTCGGTTTATACTGGTGACCGGTCGTGTAAAATGACTTTTAGTGAGTATATCACGCAAATTGGGCGCTCTTTTTGCAGTCATCAGGGGTCTGGAGCTAACACAAGTAGAGGTTTGGGAATCTGAAGTCAGAATATCCCAATTTTTTGTAAGAATGTACCTCACCTGGTTCCAATTGGTGCTGTATTCCGTAATGAATCTGACTGCAGAGTCCTGTGCTCTAGGACATGACGTCAATAAGGATGCTTGGCTCGATATTTGGACTCGCTGAAAGGCTTTGGAGATCACTCTCCGAGGATATCTCCGTTGTTGGAACCTTGTCGTGAGGTCTCTGGATTGTTGCTTGAAGCTTTCATCAGTGGTGCAGTTACGGCGGACACGAAGAAACTGCCCTGTAGGAATTCCCATCCGAGTATGCTGAGGGTGGAAACTTTGAAATTGAAGCAAGCTGTTGGTTGCTGTGGGTTTGCGAAATAAATCCGTCACCAGCCTGTTTCCCTCCGTCAGGACACGAAGATCCAAGAACACTGCTGAATCCGGGGAACAAGAATGAGTTAGAAAAATATTTAATGGATTATCATTCAGCTCCCTAAGAAATTGTAAGCAGGCAGCTTCAGTACCGACCCATATAAAGAAGACATCGTCTATGAAATGATGCCAATGCTTGACATGGTCACGAAATCCCTGTGAACAATAGACAAAAGTTTCCTCCCACCATCCAAGAAAAATATTTGCGTAGGCCGGCGCACAACGTGCGCCCATGGCTACGCCAGATATTTGTTTGTAAAACGTCCTATCAAATAAAAAATAATTATGATGCAGGACGAAACTCAAAAGATCTAAAATAAAAGAATCATGGAGGCGGTTTGTCCCACCAAGACGATCAAGAAAAAAAGACAGTGCCTTGATGCCATGCACATGGCTTATATTGGAGTAAAGCGATTCAACATCGCATGTTATAAGTAACTCCTGACCTGTAAGAGTGATGTCACGACAGATACGGATGAAATCGGACGTATCCTTAATGAAGGATGGTAAGGATGATGCTATTGGCTGTATAAAGAAGTCAATATAGGTGCACACCCGTTCACAAATGCTGCCTATGCTAGACACAATAGGCCTGCCTGGTGGTTTGCAGGCGTTCTTGTGCACCTTTGGTAAAAGGTAAAAGGTAGGGATGACAGGCGTTTCTACCAACATGAATTTCTTTTCATTCGTAGAGATCGTACCCATAGCTGCAGCCTGATTGATTACCTTATGAAGTGTGAGAATACTTCTGTGGGATCAGAAGGTAATTTAACATAAAAATTGGAATTATTGAGTTGTCTGTTTGCCTCTTCAAGGTAAAGGTGGGTGGGCCAAAGCACCACATTCCCACCTTTATCCGCTTCCCTGATGATAAACAAGTTGTTATTTTTTAGAATACCTTGAATAACTGTTCACAATAACATTAATTTTGACCAGGGGTGTCCAAACATTTACATGCTACTGAATGTGTGAGAGAGGGATTTGGTTATATACTTTATGTGAGAGAGGAAGACCTAACTATATATGCTAATTGTGGGAGATGGGACCTGACTATATATGGTATATGTTGGGAAGTTAGACCTGGCTATATATGCTATATGTAAGGGAAAGGGAATGTGGAAATATACCGAATATACTCGAGTATAAGCCGACCCGAGTATAAGCCGACCCCCCTAATTTTGCCACAAAAAAACTGGGAAAACTTATTGACTCGAGTATAAGCCTAGGGTGGAAAATGCAGCAGGTACCGGTGAATTTCAAAATTAAAAATAGATGCTCCATACCGTTCATTATGGCCCCATAGATGCTCCACATAAAGCTGTGCCACATATAATGCTCTGCACCGTTCATTATGGCCCCATAGATGCTCCACATAAAGCTGTGCCATATATACAATGCTCTGCACCATTGCCCCATAGATACTCCACATAAAGCTGTGCCATATATACAATGCTCTGCACCGTTGCCCCATAGCTGTGCCATATATATAATGCTCTGCACCGTTGCCCCATAGCTGTGCCATATAGTGCTCTGCACCATTGCCCCATAGCTGTGCCATATAGTGCTCTGCACCGTTGCCCCATAGCTGTGCCATATAGTGCTCTGCACCGTTGCCCCATAGCTGTGCCATATAGTGCTCTGCACCATTGCCCCATAGCTGTGCCATACAGTGCTCTGCACCGTTGCCCCATAGCTGTGCCATACAGTGCTCTGCACCATTGCCCCATAGCTGTGCCATATAGTGCTCTGCACCGTTGCCCCATAGCTGTGCCATATAGTGCTCTGCACGGTCCATTATTGCCCCATAGCTGTTGCTGCTGCTGCAATAAAAAAAAAAAAAAAACACATACTCACCTGTCTTGCTTGCAGCTCCTCGGCGCCATCTTCCCGGCGTCTCTCCGCACTGACTGATCAGGCAGAGGGCGCCGCGCACACTATATGCGTCATCGCACCCTCTGCCTGAACAGTCAGAGCGGAGAGACGCCGGGAAGATGGCGCGGCGCCCGACGTGTGGAACGCGGCCAGGTGAATATTACATACTTACCTGCTCCCGGCGTCCCGCTCCTTCCCCGGACAGCTGGTCTTCGGTGCCGCAGCCTCTTTCTCTATCAGCGGTCACCGGCACCACTTCATTAGAGAAATGAATAGGCGGCTCCGCCCCTATGGGAGGTGGAGCCGCCTATTCATTTCTCTAATGAGCGGTCCCACGTGACCGCTGAACAGGGGAAGAGCTGAGGCACCCGGAGACCGTGGGACAGGCAGGGGGAGCGCCAGGAACGCCGGGACTAGGTGAGTATATGACAGTCCTCACCCGCCGACCCCACCACCGATCATGACTCGAGTATAAGCCGAGAGGGGCACTTTCAGCCCAAAAATTTGGGCTGAAATTCTCGGCTTATACTCGAGTATATACGGTATGCTATATGTGGGAAAGGGGGACTTTGCAATAAATTTTACAATGGAGAAAATAAGTATTTGATACACTGCCAATTTTGCAAGTTTTCCCACCTACAAAGAATGGAGAGATCTGTCATTTTTATTGTAGATACACTTCAATTGTGAGAGACAGAATCTTAGCAAAATCCAGAAAATCACATTGTATGATTTTTACATAATTAATTTTTATTTTATTGCATGAAATAAGTATATGATACAATAGATAAAAAAAAAACTTTATATTTGGTACAGAAACCTTTGTTTGCCATTACAGAGGTCAGAAATTTTCTGTAGTTCTTGACCAAGTTTGTACACACTGCAGCATGGATTTTGGCCCCCTCTTCCATACAGATCTTCTCCAGATGTTTCAAGAATTGCGGCTGACACTGGGCAACATTGACTTTCTTCTCCCTCCAAAGATTTTCTATTGGTTTTAGGAGGAAAGAAACTTCTGAGTATTAAGGCATTCACCAAATACTCAACACTATGGCGTAATCTAAATATGAAAGTTAAATGTTTTTTCTGATTGGGAGCAAAAAGGGATATGGTTGATAGAACAATTATTTGCAAACTCTGTCCTTAAATTTTTCAACAGTTCCATGAAGAATGTAGACAGAAAGGCCCTTTTTGGAATGAGGTCATCTCCTTGATAGAAAGCGTATATGGAATGAAATTGTTAACAGATCCCCGTATATTGGGATTATTTGAAATTGGACTTGCATCTATTCATTGGTATCGCTCACATCTTATTTTAAGAACGAAAACTATGAGAAAACTACAACTAAAGATAAATAATATAATCTGATTGGAAAGAGGAGTTTATGATAAATGTAATTCGATTCACATCTGGTTGGATACTCCAGGGCTGCCCACAAATCTTCTAATGAGAGATAGAATATTTACAATGTTAGCCCTTAATTGTTAGTCTTTTCTCATTCTTCTCTCTTCTAAGAATTTTATACGTCTCATTCTTCTCTCTTCTAAGAATTTTATACTCTGTTATTATAGAACTGCTCTGAAAATTAAAATGGTCCACTCTAGAATGTTGGGATTAGGGTTTAGGGTGGATTAGGGAATTGAAGTTGAGATACTTTGTTTATGTACTATGGAATTATTATGTCATTTATGTTACTTGGAAGATGGAGAATCTGTATTTGAAGTTTTTCAATAAAAATGATTTGATAAAAAAAACAAAACTGAAACAGTGCAAACAGCAGTTAACCATAACCGTAAATATGCAATAGAGTTCAGAATACAAACATCAATAAGGGATTATACTTGTGTCCTTCTTACAAGGGTGGTACACCCGCTCCTGAGGAGCTACTGCGTTAGCTCTTCCTGCAGCAATGGCCCTAGTGGGGGTCATCGTTTATTTCCGCTAGGCCGCAAGTCCTTTTTACAAAGCCTATCAAGGAACATTGAGCTTCCTATGTACCAACTGGCCCCCACCCCATAGGTTGTCCTAACCCAGACTGACCCCTGTATCATACATTATTGCAGGAAGTGATAGCCTTGCTCATTCCCGTCATCCTTCTGTAATCGGAGTCGTCCTCTTCCGTGCAGAGTCTCCTCGGGGTCTTTGGTGCTCGACTGACGACTTTTGTCTGCTGGACCTTGGGAAAAGAGTGCTGGTTTCTGTATCTTGACTGCTGTCATCAGGGTACGATATCTTAACTGGTACAGGTCTGGGATTCTGGCCTTGACCAGCGTAGTTTGGATCCTTGGGTCTTGAACGGCGTATTTGGGCTCCGCATCTGATTGTGTGACATCTGGATTCGATCCACAAATGGCCAGCACCCCATTGGTTACTGCTGCGGCCTGTCACTCTAAATGCAGCATCGTCTTCTGTGCACGTATGCAACTTACGCTTTCTTGGCACCAAAGCCCCCTATGGGTTAGCAAGCAAGATTTTTATATTCGGGAACTCCGATAACCAAGGTACCTGACCAGATCCAACAGCTGAAATTGTTCCCCTGCAATTCTTCTGGTTCTGATTGATTCCGCATGTTCCTGTCTAGCCAGTAGATAGCAGTCTTCCCGCACTAATGACACATTAAGCAGGGGCTCTTCAGAGGTACATCGTCACCATGGCCATCATGTCCCAACAAGGCAGCAACGTTAGCAAGGAGGTGGCGGAGTCATGCTTAGGACCGTAATTATGAAGAAAGAGCAAGTACGCCACTTGAAAGTGCGAAAATTACCTCAGTAAAGAATTTAGAGTTTCCTACGGACTTCTATGGTACAAAAAGAAGAAATATGCCATCCATTGCAAAATCATCTTCATGTATGACAAGTACACTCTCTCATGTTGCAAAGAAAACCTCTGTCATTGACTGCTATGAGCATAAAAGGAGAGAAACGCATGGTGAAGCCACCATCCTTCCCTGACCTCAACCCTATTGACAAACCTTTTGAAGTATCCTCAAGCAAAAGATCTATGAAGGTGGTAGGCAGCTCACATCGATACAGCAGCTCTGGGAGGCTATTCTGACATCCTGCAAAGAAATTCAAGCAGCAACTATACAAAAAAATGTGAAGGTGACATCAAAGACGGGCTCCTATGTTAACGTGAATCTTGTCCTGTAAAGATGTTTTTAATTGATAAAGCTTTTGATTTCAGTAAATTTGACCTCTAAATACTGCAAATTTGTTAGTTCTTTACAACCTATAAAATGTTTGGAAACTCTGTTGTACATAATAATTTGGAACATTGCATTTTGAGTTTTTTAGTTATAAAATGTGATTACTCCTCTAATGGGTGATGATTTGAACATTATACTGACTCAATTTAGGAAAATCAGAGAAAAATTGCATTTTGCTTAATAATTAGGAACGCAGTATATACTCACTTTCCCTGGTGCTTTGGGTCTCTGTAGCTCGGCCTGGCCTAGTGCAGTTCTCTGTACAACCTGGCCTCTGTGCTACACAGAGACCTGCATCAGTCTAGGTGAAATGTGCAAATAAATTGGACTGGAATTTAATTATACTCATATTTAACAAAAACCTGTATTTGCCAAAATGCTGACCTGAGCCTTCTCTATACACACACAATTTAACTATGATGTTCAGTTACATCATAATGAGTGGTTAAATGATGAAGATATGTCCTTTTGCCACAGCTGTATAATATTTTATCACTATCGGCAAATTTATTAAACTGTGTAAAAGAAAAAAATGGCTTTGTTGCCCAGAGCGACCAATCACAGCTCAGCTTTCATTTTAATAGGGCAGTTTAAAGGGAACCTGTCAGCAGGATTGTGCTCAGTAACCTACAGACAGTTTCAGGTCGGTGCCGTTATATTGATTACAATTAGTGATGAGCAAGTATACTCGTTGCTCGGGTTTTCCTGAGCACGCATGAATGGTCTCCGAGTATTTGTAACTGCTCGGAGATTTAGTTTTCGTTGCCTCAGTTGAATGATTTACAGCTGATAGCAGCTTGAATACATGTGGGGATTCCCTAGCAACCAGGCAACCCCCACATGCAGGGCCGGCTCCAGGTTTCTGAAGGCCCCGGGCGAAAGAGTCTCAGTGGGCCCTCCCCCTTTAACACATACGACGATTCATAATGCACAGATACAGGAGAGAAATATAGCACAGCCACGTAGCATATAACACAGCCCACGTAGTATATAGCACAGCCCACGTGGTATATAGCACAGCCACGTAGTGTATAATAGCCCACATAGTATATAGCACAGCCACGTAGTGTATAACAGCCCACATAGCATATAACACAACCCAAATAGTATATAGCACAGCCACGTAGTATATAGCACAGCCCACGCAGTGTATAACAGCCCACATAGCATATAACACAGCCCACATAGTGTATAGCACAGCCACATAGTGTATAGCACAGCCACATAGTATATAGCACAGCCACGTAGTATATAGCACAGCCCACGTAGTATATAGCACAGCCCACGTAGTGTATAACAGCCCACATAGCATATAACACAGCCCACGTAGTGTATAGCACAGCCACGTAGTGTATAGCACAGCCACGTAGTATATAGCACAGCCACGTAGTATATAGCACAGCCACATAGTGTATAGCATAGCCACGTAGTGTATAGCACAGCCACGTAGTATATAGCACAGCCCACGTAGTATATAGCACAGCCCACAGAGTATATATCACAGCCCACGGAGTATATAGCACAACCCACGTAGTGTATAGCACAGCCACGCAGTGTATAGCACAGCCCACATAGTATATAGCACAGCCCACGGAGTATATAGCACAGCCCACGGAGTTATAGCAAGCCCACGGAGTATATAGCACCGCCCACGTAGTATATAGCACAGCCCACATAGTATATAGCACAGCCCACGTAGTATATAGCACAGCCCATGCAGTATATAGCACAGCCCATGTAGTATATAGCACAGCCACGTAGTGTATAGCACAGCCACATAGTGTATAGCACAGCCACGTAGTGTATAGCACAGCCTACGTAGTATATAGCACAGCCCACGGAGTATATAGCACAGACACCCCACCGCTCACTGATCACTCCCTCAGATCGCAACCCCATGGCTCTTATAGCTATTATTATTATTATTATTATTTATTATTATAGCGCCATTTTTTCCATGGCGCTTTACATGTGAGGAGGGGTGTACATAATAAAAACAAGTACAATAATCTTGACAATACAAGTCACAACTGGAACAGGAGGAGAGAGAGCTATGTCACTTTATCCCACAGTGCCTGATTTGCGCACAGACTGTGATTACCACTACCAGATGTTCCGAGGGGTATGTTCATCTTGAGTCTTCTATCTCTATGATGCGTTACCACATGTTTTATAAATCTGAGACATTACATGCATGTTTACAGGACTGTTCTCCCCCCAAAAATCCGCTTACCAGACATTCTATCTGAGAGAGGGTAGGTCTTCCTTTTTCCTTCCCCACTTGAATGCAATAGGTATTATATTTTCACTCCAACGGTCACTATATAATAGCCTCCTTGGCACCACTAGTGCATGGTTATTAGCACGATTCTTCGAAACACTGCTTTTCACAAGAGACTGGTGTATTCAGTATGATACCATTTCCTAAGCAGTTATATCTCTTGTTACTTATATTAGACCATTAATTGTATTTACTGTATATACTTTATTTACTTTGTTATTATCTATTATTTTGTTTAGTACATTGAAGAAGGTCTATGACCGAAACGTCTGTATGTACTCTCTTTATTAAACCACATTAGCATCTGATCACGTGTGTGCCAAGTTACTTTACAATATGAACTCGTAATGACCTGGAGAATAATAATTGCAGCTTAGTTTTAGCATTTAGTGAACCTAGCAAAAAAGCCAAACAAAAAACAAGTGTGGGATTGCACTTTTTTTGCAATTTCACCGCACTTGGAATTTTTTTCCTGTTTTCTAGTACACAACATGCTAAAACCAATGATGTCGTTCAAAAGTACAACTCGTCTCGCAAAAAATAAGCCCTCACATGGCCAAATTGATGGAAAAATAAAAAAGTTATGGATCTGGGAAGGAGGGGAGTGAAAAACGAAAACGGAAAAAAGGAAAATCCCAAGGTCATGAAGGGGTTAAGCCATGCAGATGAATATGTAAACAGAGCATCACATGAAAAACCTCCACAGCCCCGCCCACTGCCCCGCCCAGGAGCACGAGAATCTCATTAACGCAAAACTGAAAATGAAGTTTACACAACAACCACAAAACAGATTTCATCAACCAAGGCTTCATTGTAATTAATACAACGGCGCCGACCTGACTGTGTGTAGGTTACTGTGCACAATTCTGCTGACAGGAGTCTAAAAAATGTATTTGATCAACCTTGGTCCTTGCACTGGCACAGTATTATTCAGTGATTTGTAATATACAAATATTTGCCATCTTGAGTCCAGAGCATTATAATTGAATAAAGTTCTGCATTATTTCTCAAAAAAGCCAAACAAATCATTTCAGTGCTATTCACTGTACCATATGGAACGTGCTAGCTGGCGTAAGCAATACATATTTCCCATATCATTTGGGAAATGCTAAGCCATGTGCCTACTTTATGCCACAAACGTAAAATATGTGTAAATGAAAAAGGCAATTTCTAAATATAAATACCGGATGAATGCTGAATAAATCTATCTGGGTATAGAGCAGACATACAGCGTGGTGGATCACCGGGGAGCTACGCTCACTTTGTAGATTTGTTAGTGGAGGTTTCTGGCCCCTTGGGTCTATTTTCCATAACTATTGTGAGGTGGTTTTCGATCACGGATGATTACGTTGTCTACATTCAGTGCCAGCAGTCCTACCATAGCTTTCCTGGCCGTCTCTTCTCTCACCCCCTTGTGATTTGAGTGCCAGAAAGCAGCAGGAGGCATGAATTACTTGAAATTTATTCACCTCATTTCACGCATTTTACAGAAAATCACGTGGAAGACAAATATAATTTAAAAAGCAGCAGCATGAGTGATCATCCTTCATTTAGCACGGCTTTCTCACATCATCTATTGTGGGAGACCTCCTTCCTATAAATGAGACCGCTCCCAGGTAAGCTTAAAGGGAACCTAACAGCATTAGCCATAGACAGCATGTATCAGACGTTGGCTGTATGATCTCAGCCAGTGATGAGAAAACCAGACTATAATGTCCTCTGGGGACTGGGCTGCACAGGATTCTAGTCCCCAGTAGCTTCTCCCCGCCCACTGCCTTGCATTGACAGGTGTCTCCCCGCGTGTAGATTTTAAGGTATGTTTTTCCTGATACAGCACAGCATGTCAGAGTCAAATATACCTGCCTGGGATCATACAGATAGTGCCTGATGCACGCCCGTGGATCGGGCTGCATATATTAGCCTTAAAGGAACCTCTCAGGAAATTCATGCTGCCAAAACTGTGCACATCAGGAATTGCAGCCTGGCTGCACAAGGAAATTAGTCCAGATCTCCCCCAGCCAGGTCTTCCCAACAGCAATGCAAGGGATTGACAGGTCTCTCTCTACGCTCCTTATCAGCACTGGGAAGAGACAACGCTAGTCTCATTTCTAGCTATGGCCTCCAGCTGGATCTTCAAAGTGTATTTTCTCTGAGTGTTTCAGAAAATAATATAACTGGTCGGCTAAGATAAGGTTCCCAAAAACCCCTGTGTGAATAAAGCAGTACTGAGCATGTGCGACCAGCCGACCACCAATTCTATAGACAATAAAGGGAGGAGTGGCCGCACATGATCATTACAGAGGACTTTGGAATTTAACTTTTTGTGATTGGTGAGAGTCATATATTTATCACCTATTCTTTGTGTGACGACTGATTGTTAGCATCCTCATTAATACAGTCATTTTGCTATATAATTTTAAGCAGTGCCACATCTGCTAGGGTTTTTGTATAGCCTAGCTCAATATCAGTCCAATAATTCCCTGTTTATTTGTCAGAACTGACCGTATATAAATTTAAATATTTTTATAGGATTTTCCAAAACATTACACAAAAAAGAAAAGATTGCCATGAAGCACAACTGATTTCTCCATGACAATTATTTACCATCTTCATGGTGCCATTATGATGGCGACAGTGATCTGACTGACAAACTGTTTTTGGAAGTCAGATTAAGATTAGATCTGATAGAGCATGTTATGTTATCTATTGATATCTCTCTTTATATGCATATATAGAAATATACATTGCTAATCAGGGCTGGTTTTAGGCAAAGTGGGGCCGTACGCAAAAGTTTAAAGTATAATACACTCCCTATAGTACTCCATATATTAAAATACACTCCTCAGTCTTCCTTATAGTATTATACACTTCCCATAGTCCTCCATATAGTGTAATACACTCCTCATAGTCCTCCATATATTAAAGGACACTCCTCAGTCCTCCATATTGTATAATACACACCTTCTAGTCCTCCATATATTAAAATGCACTGCTCAGTCCTCCATATAGTATAATACACTCCTCATAGTGCTCCATATAGCATTATACACTCCCCATAGTCCTCCATATAGTATAATACACTCCTCAGTCCTTCATATAGTATAGTACACTCCTCAGTCCTCCATATAGTATAATACATGCCTCACAGTCCTCCATATATTAAAATATACTGGTCAGTCCTCCATATAGTATAATACACACCTTATAGTCCTCCATATATTAAAATGCACTGCTCAGTCCTCCATATAGTATAATACACTCCTCATAGTGCTCCATATAGTATATTGCACCGCCATAGTCATCTATGTAGCACAATTCACTTCTCATAGTATAATGCACCCCATAGTTCTTCATATGGTATAATGTATTGTCCATAGTCCCCGATACAGTATAATGCAGCCACACAATAGAGCATAATGCAGCCACCCCACAGAGTATAATGCAGCCAGCCCACAGAGTATAATGCAGCCCCCTCAAGAGTATAATGCAGCCCCACCATACAATATAATGTAACCGCCCATAGAATATAATGGAGCCCCCCTCATAGAGTTTAATGCAGCCCCTCCATAGAATATATGGTAGCCCCATCAGAGTATAATGCAGCCCCCCATAGAATATAATGCAGCCCCTCCATAGAATATAATGCAGCCCCCTTATATAGTATAATGTTGCCCTCCATAGAATACAATGTAGCCCTCCTCATATAGTATAATTCAGCCCCCCATAGAATATAATGTAGCCCACTCATAGAGTATAATGAAGCCCCCCATACAATATAATCTAGTCCCCAATAGAATATAATGCAGCCCCCCATAGAATACAATGTAGCCCCCTCATATAGTATAATTTAGCCCCCTCATAGAGTATGATGCAATCCTCCCTCATAGAATATAATACAGCCCCCCATAGAATATAATGTAACCCCCATAGAATATAATTACAGCCCACCTCCCCATAAAATATAATGTAGCCCCATCAAAGAGTATGATGCAGTCCTCCCTCATAGAATGTAATACAGCCCCCCATAGAATATAATGCAGCCTCCCATAGAATACAGCCCCCAGAATGACCCCACAGTCCAGTACTCACTCACTGATATATTAAAAAAACACACACACAATCCTCACCTCTCCTCTTGCCCCGCACTGCTCCAGGCTCGGCTCCGGTCTCAGCGGCGGCACACAGTGGGTGTGCGATGAAGTGACGTCATCACGCACCTGCAGTGTCAGAGGCAGAGGAGAATGATGGGAGAGGGAGCGCCAGCTGACGCTCTCTCCTCCATCATTGTTTTGAACTGTCTGGGGTACCCTGGGGGAGCAGGGGCCCTAGGCAGCTGCCTGGTCTGGTTGTATGCATTGATTAAGATCTGACACGATCGAAACGCGTCGCATATTTCTTGTACCTAAGCATTCGCATGTATGCAAGGAGTTATGGAATTGAAGGAATTTTAAGGAACGAATAAAGAAACATTGTTTTATGGAGCCGGAACGCTTTTCTTTTGTTGCTGTATCTTCTCTCGTCATGGTCCTGGACGAAGTTCCGAGCACCTGCATCTGATCGGTGAGCTGGCTGAGGTTTATACAACCATAAACCTTTTTTTTTTTTCTGCTTAGCTGCCTGGTCTGCCTGCCGCTAACATCGGCTCTGTTGCTAATCAAAACCAGTTAGTGATACATATTTTTAGCCATTTTTAGCTACTGATTAAAGACTTGGTATCTATTTTGTGTATATGATTGCATTGACTGACATTTGGCCTTAGATGCTGCTAACAGGATTCACAGATATACTTCACAGCCTGAGATGATTGATTTTTACGCTCAAGTTTTGTGGGCATGCAATGTGATCTGTGCAGAGGTCACTGTCCAGGTTGAGAAATTAAGCTGTCCCCATTACCCATTGTAAATGGTGGATTCTGTGTTAGCGAAATACAGATAATGGCTTACTTTATAAGGGTAGGTGCACACAACCATTTTCTCTCCACCTGAGAAAAAAGGTCCAATTATGCTGATCAGACTCTGATCAGTGTTTGATCAGAGTGGCATCAGCTTTTCTCAGAGGTGGAGAAAAAAAAAATTTCTTCATCCTCTGCTTTCTGTCAGTCTATGAAAATCATGCCACACTCTGATGTCATCCGAGTGCAGTATGATGTTTTTCACGGACCCATAGACTTGCATTTCACATTTTGATTCAAGATTCGGCTCAAAATTGTAGATCTCTGAATTTTTCTTTCAACCACTCAGTCCGAGGAAAAAAATCGGACATGTGCACATGCCCATAGAATATCATAGCACTCATCCAATATAATCGATCGTGTGCATGAGCCCTCATTCTGATGATAATGAGATGAAAAGTGACCTCTATACAACTAAAAGTGTTAGCATACAATGAGGTCCAATAGTTATAGTGAAAACTGTAGGATTTCAGGATTTTCCCTGATATATAGTAATATAGAAAATTAAAAAAACAAAATCTTAAAAAAAAGGTTTAACCCCTTAATGTCCAATGACGGACATAGTCAGGGGTCGGCATGACAACCAGAGGTCTCCTGAAGACCTCTATGGTTGTCACTGCCGGATTGCTATGAGCGCCGCTATGAGCGCCGCTATGAGCGCCGCCTAGTGGTCGGTGCTCATAGTAAGTGTGTAATTCTACATACAGGTGATCTGATTATCGCCTGTATGTAGCAGAGCCGATCGAGTTATGGCAGCTTTTAGCCTCCCATGGAGGCTATTGAAACATACCAAAAGTATAAAAAAAATGTTTTTAAAAATATATAAAAAAAAATAAAACTTCAAATCACCCCCCTTTAGCCCCATTTAAAATAAAACAATTAAAAAAACCAAACATATTTGATATCGCCGCATTCAGAATAGCCCGATCTATCAATAAAAAAAAGTATTAACCTGATCGCTAAAGGGCTTAGCGAGAAAAAAAATAAAAATGCCAGAATTACGTTTTTTGATCACCGCGACATTGCATTAAAATGCAATAACGGGTGATCAAAACTTTGTATCTGCAGCCATATGGTATCATTAAAAACGTCAGCTCGGCACGCAAAAAATAAGCCCTCACCCAAGCCCTCACCCAGATCATGAAAAATGGAGGCGCTACGGGTTACAGAAAATGGGACATATTTTCTTTTTTTTAGCAAAGTTTGGAAGTTTTTTCACCACTTAGATAAAAAAGAACCTAGACATGTTTGGTGTCTATGAACTCCTAATGACCTGGAGAATCATAATGGCTGGTCCGTTTTAGCATTTAGTAAACCTAATAAAAAAGCCAAACAAAAAACAAGTGTTGGATTGCACTTTTTTTGCAATTACACCGCGCTTGGAAGTTTTTCCCATTTTTGAATACATGCCATGGTAAAAACAATGGTGTTGTTCAAAAGTTCAACTTGTCCTGCAAAATATAAGCTCTAACATGGCCGTTGTGACCAAAAAATAAAAAAGTGATGGCCATGGGAAGAAGGGGAGCAAAAACCGAAAACGCAAAAACGAAAATACCCCTGGTCCTTAAGGGGTTAAAGGGTTCTCTAGTCTTTTTGTAAACGTCTGCAGTTACTCTACGAGACTGCAGACTTCTCAATCTTCACATTGCACACACTGGCAGGATTCTCCAGTGCTGGTGGCGAGACTGTGCTGTCACATGACCGCATATCTGCAATTTGCGTACTTCCGACCACATTCCGACTAGAGTGCTTGGCATCGCTTAATTCACTTGTATTTGTCTAGGCCATATATGTCTAGTCAGTTTTAGGAATTATGGCTTTGTACTCCCACCTGTGAATGGATCGGATCCTGTGTTATGCTACTCCGGTTGCAAGCACTGCCATTGTACTCACGCTGGAGGTGGAGCTACCATGCGTGTAGGGAAAAAGTCCAAATCTTATGGAGTCTTGTGTTCTGGAGTAGTTGGATGTATGTGCAGCGCCCCAGGGTCCTGGCCATCGCAGTGGTATTGCTTTCCTCTCGGGGAGAGTGATGCTACGTTTGGAGGCAAAGAAGGATAACTGCATCCAGGTATCACAAACATGCAACATATTTCACACTCCAGGCCACCAGGGGGAGCTCCTGCTCCTATTTATTAGGTCACTCCCCATATATATATAACTGGTAGTCTGTAGGGAAAGTTAGAACGTTCCAGACCAAAGTCTGAGGAGGACAGAGGGTCCACGGAGCTGTGCATGCCCTCAGAGCTGCAGCTCCCAGAAAGAGACACTGAAAGGCAGAACTGTATTGCAGCGAGCGTGAAGGAAGTTGAAGCAAAAGAGAGGATACCAGAAGGGGACCAGCTCCACTCAAGCTGTCTCCTTCTGAGGCGCAACATCCCGGTAGCCGGAATACCGAGGGAGTAAGGACCTCTACACCTTATTTCAGAGACCGGCGGGACAGCTGATTGCAGGTTACCTGTCTGCACTTACACCCAGGAGGCACGGTGACACGTACAGAGCTGGGTTATCCAAGAGTCCCTATAAACAGGCTCAAGTCACCAGTCATACGGGTATTGTCCTATCCTATATGGGGGACAGAGAGAGCGAAACATCGCATCTGTGAGACCCTTATGTGAAGCCATAGGCAGTAAGGGACTACACCACCGCAGCGCAAAGGAAGGCTACTGATTTCCACCTGGACAAGGGGACTCTGGACTTGCCTCCAAACCGGCTGGACTCTGCCTGCCCTGTAATCTGATGCCCTGGACTGTGGATGCTGAAGTCTTCAGTAAAGGTAAAGAAACTGCAACCTTGTGTCCTCGTTCTTCACTGCGCCATTCATCATTCACCATCTATACATCGGGAAGCCCTGGGGATACACTTCACCTGTGGGAAGGTATACTGTTATGATCCTTAGTGGTTGAGGATCACAAATTACTCCAGCTAAGTAACAAACATAGGACAAGCTCTAGGGAGGTGGCAAACTGGACTGACCGCAAATCTGAACCTATCCAAACACACTAGAAGTAGCCGGTGAGCGTGCCTAAAAATCCTAGACGTCTCGAGCCAGCCTGAGGAACTAACTACCCCTAGAGAGAAAGAAAGACCTCTCTTGCCTCCAGAGAAATAATCCCCAAAGATATAGAAGCCCCCAACAAATAATAACGGTGAAGTAAGAGGAAGGCACATACACAGGGGTGAAAGCAGATTCAGCAAATGAGGCCCACTAATACTAGATAGCAGAAAATAGAAAAGGGAATCTATGCGGTCAGTAAAAAACCCTTACAAAATATCCACTCTGAGATTTCAAGAACCCCCACACCAACTAACGGTGTGGGGGGAGAAACTCAGTCTCCTAGAGCAACCAGCAAGCGAGGAAATCACATTTTAGCGAGCTGGACTAAAAACATAATGAATGCGGATAATCAAAAAATGATCAAACAAAAACTTAGCTTGTCTTGTAGAGACTGGGAGCAAGGTAGACACAAGGAATCTGAAGAGCACTGAATACATTGACAGCAGGCAAGGAACTGAGTATCCAGGTGAGCTAAATAGGAAACCAACCAAGGATAACGAACCAGCTGATGCTGCAACCTGCAAAAAGACAACACTACACAGTACCGCTTGTGACCACTAGAGGGAGCCCCAAAATAGAGTTCACAACAGTACCCCCCCCTTGAGGAGGGGTCACCGAACCCTCATCAAGACCCCCAGGGCGATCAGGATGAGCCGCGTGGAAGGCACGAACCAAATCGGCCACATGAACATCAGAGGCGACAACCCAGGAATTATCCTCCTGACCATAGCCCTTCCACTTAACCAAATACTGAAGCCTCCGTCTAGAGATATGAGAATCCAAAATCTTCTCCACCACGTACTCCAATTCGCCCTTGACCAGCACCGGAGCAGGAGGCTCAACAGAAGGAACTGTCATTAATCTCCAATGGCTAGGGATAGCACAGGACAAGCAAAGTATAACAAATATCGGACGAGCTCTAGGGTGATGGAACCTGGGCTGACCGTTGCCCTACGCCTGACAAACGCAACTAGAGATAGCCAGGGAGCGTTCCTACGTTGGTTCTAGACGCCACGCACCAGCCTAAGAGCTAACTAGTACTGCAGAGAAAACAAGACCTCACTTGCCTCCAGAGGAATTAACCCCAAAGGTATAGTTGCCCCCCACATGTATTGACGGTGAAATGAGAGGAAGGCACACACATAGAGATGATGTATATAGCTTTAGCAAATAGAGGCCCGCTGAAAACTAGAAAGCAGAATGACACAAAAGGGGACTGAGCGGTCAGCAAAAAACCCTAATCAAAAAAAACATCCTGAGATTACAAGAACCCATGTGCCAACTCATGGCACATGGGGAGAACCTCAGTCCACTAGAGCAACCAGCTAGCATAGAGACATTCTAAGCAAGCTGGACCAAAAACCAAACAACTGAAAATCAGCACTTAGCTTATCCTGAAAGATCTGGGAGCAGGTAGGCAGGAACCAAACAAACAGAGCACATCTGAACACATTGATAGCCGGCAAGGGAAATGACAGAAAGGCCAGGTAAAATAGGAAACACCCAGCCTCTGATGGACAGGTGGAAACCAAAGGCCGCAACCCACCAAAGTCACCCAGTACCAGCAGTAACCACCAGAGGGAGCCCACCAACAGAATCCACAACAGTACCCCCCCTTGAGGAGGGGTCACCGAACCCTCACGAGAACCCCCAGGGCGATCAGGGTGAGCTCTATGGAAGGCGCGGACCAAATCAGTCGCGTGAACATCGGAGGCGACCACCCAGGAATTATCCTCCTGACCATAACCCTTCCACTTAACCAAATACTGGAGTTTGCGTCTGGAAACACGAGAATCCAAGATCTTTTCAACAACATACTCCAATTCTCCCTCCACCAGCACCGGAGCAGGAGGCTCGACCGAAGGAACAACGGGCACCTCATACCTCCGCAACAACGACCGATGGAACACATTATGAATAGCAAACGATGCTGGGAGATCCAAACGAAAAGATACAGGGTTAAGAATCTCCGAGATCCTATAAGGACCGATGAACCGAGGCTTGAACTTAGGAGAAGAGACCTTCATAGGGACAAAACGAGAAGACAACCACACCAAGTCCCCAACAAGAAGTCGGGGACCCACGCGGCAACGGCGATTAGCAAACTGCTGAGTCTTCTCCTGAGATAACTTCAAATTGTCCACCACCTGATTCCAAATCTGATGTAGCCTGTCCACCACCACGTCCACTCCAGGACAATCCGAAGATTCCCCCTGACCAGAGGAAAAACGAGGATGAAACCCCGAATTACAAAAAAAAGGAGAAACCAACGTGGCAGAACTAGCCCGATTATTAAGAGCAAATTCGGCCAGTGGCAAAAAAGCAACCCAGTCATCCTGATCAGCAGAAACAAAACACCTCAAATAAGTTTCCAAGGTCTGATTAGTTCGCTCCGTCTGGCCATTCGTCTGAGGATGGAATGCAGACGAGAAAGACAAATCAATGCCCATCTTGGCACAAAACGTCCGCCAAAATCTAGACACAAACTGGGATCCCCTGTCAGAAACGATATTCTCCAGAATCCCATGCAAACGAACCACGTTCTGAAAAAACAAAGGAACCAACTCAGAGGAGGAGGGTAACTTAGGCAAGGGCACCAAATGAACCATCTTAGAAAAGCGGTCACACACAACCCAGATAACGGACATTTTCTGTGAAACCGGGAGATCAGAAATAAAATCCATGGAAATGTGCGTCCAAGGCCTCTTCGGAATGGGCAAAGATAACAACAACCCACTAGCCCGTGAACAGCAAGGCTTAGCTCGAGCACACACTTCACAAGACTGCACAAAGGTACGCACATCCCTAGACAAGGAAGGCCACCAAAAAGACCTGGCCACCAAATCTCTTGTACCAAATATTCCAGGATGACCAGCCAACACAGAAGAATGGACCTCGGAGATGACTCTACTGGTCCAATCATCCGGAACAAACAGTCTTTCTGGTGGACATCGATCCGGTTTATCCACCTGAAACTCCTGCAATGCGCGTCGCAAGTCTGGGGATACGGCGGACAATATTACCCCATCCCTAAGGATACCAGCAGGCCCAGTGTCTCCAGGAGAATCAGGCACAAAACTCCTGGAAAGAGCATCTGCCTTCACATTCTTTGAACCTGGCAGGTATGAAACCACGAAATTGAAACGAGAAAAAAATAATGACCAACGAGCCTGTCTAGGATTCAAACGCCTGGCAGACTCAAGGTAAATGAGATTCTTGTGATCAGTCAAGACCACCACGCGATGTTTAGCACCCTCAAGCCAATGACGCCACTCCTCAAATGCCCACTTCATGGCCAAAAGCTCCCGATTACCCACATCATAATTGCGCTCGGCGGGCGAGAATTTTCTAGAGAAGAAAGCACATGGCTTCGTCACCGAGCCATTAGAACTTCTCTGTGACAAAACCGCCCCCGCTCCAATCTCGGAAGCATCAACCTCCACCTGAAAAGGAAGTGAAACATCTGGTTGACACAACACAGGAGCAGAAGAAAACCGGCGCTTAAGTTCCCGAAAGGCCTCCACGGCCGCAGGAGACCAATCAGCAACATCAGCACCCTTTTTAGTCAAATCAGTCAAAGGTTTAACAATACTGGAAAAATTAGCAATGAACCGACGATAAAAATTAGCAAACCCCAAGAACTTCTGAAGGCTCTTAACAGATGTAGGTTGTGTCCAGTCACAAATAGCCTGAACCTTAACGGGATCCATCTCAATAGTAGAAGGAGAAAAAATGTACCCCAAAAAAGAAATCTTCTGGACTCCGAAGAGACACTTTGAGCCCTTCACAAACAGAGAATTGGCCCGCAAAACCTGAAACACCTTCCTGACCTGTAGAACATGAGACTCCCAGTCATCAGAAAACACCAAAATATCATCCAAATACACAATCATAAACTTATCCAGATATTCACGGAAAATATTGTGCATAAAGGACTGAAAGACTGACGGAGCATTGGAGAGTCCAAAAGGCATTACCAAATACTCAAAATGGCCCTCAGGCGTATTAAATGCGGTTTTCCACTCATCACCCTGTTTTATCCGCACCAGATTATACGCACCACGAAGATCTATTTTAGTGAACCACCTAGCCCCCTTAATGCGAGCAAACAAATCAGTAAATAATGGCAATGGATACTGGTATTTGACTGTAATCTTATTCAGAAGACGATAATCTATACAAGGCCTAAGGGAACCATCTTTTTTTGCCACGAAAAAAAACCCTGCTCCCAGAGGGGACGAAGATGGACGAATATGTCCCTTTTCCAAGGACTCCTTAATATAATTCCGCATAGCAGTATGCTCTGGCAGTGACAGATTAAATAAACGACCCTTAGGGAACTTACTGCCAGGAATCAATTCTATAGCACAGTCACACTCTCTATGAGGAGGGAGCGAATTGAGCTTAGGCTCCTCAAAAACATCCTTATAATCTGACAAAAACGCAGGGATCTCCGAAGGAGTCGATGAAGCGATAGAAATCGGAGGTGCATCATCATGAACCCCCTGACATCCCCAGCTTAGCACAGACATTGTTTTCCAGTCCAGGACAGGATTATGAGTTTGTAACCATGGCAGACCAAGCACTAGTACATCATGTAAATTATACAGTACAAGGAAGCGAATCACCTCCTGATGAACGGGAGTCATGCGCATGGTCACTTGTGTCCAATACTGCGGTTTATTCATAGCCAATGGTGTAGAATCAATTCCCTTCAGAGGAATAGGAACTTCCAGAGGCTCTAGACTAAAACCGCAGCGTTTAGCAAATGACCAATCCATAAGACTCAGGGCAGCGCCTGAATCCACATAGGCATCGACGGAAATGGAAGACAGTGAAAAAATCAGAGTCACAGACAAAATGAACTTAGACTGCAGAGTATCAATGGCAAAAGATTTATCAACCCTTTTTGTGCGTTTAGAGCATGCTGATATAACATGAGCTGAATCACCACAATAAAAACACAAACCATTTTTCCGCCTATAATTTTGCCGTTCACTTCTGGACTGAATTCTATCACATTGCATAGTCTCAGGTGCCTGTTCAGAAGACACCGCCAACTGGTGCACGGGTTTGCGCTCCCGTAAACGCCGATCAATCTGAATGGCCATAGCCATAGACTCATTCAGACCTGTAGGCGCAGGGAACCCCACCATAACATCCTTAATGGCCTCAGAAAGACCATTTCTGAAGTTTGCAGCCAGGGCGCACTCATTCCACTGAGTAAGCACCGACCATTTCCGAAATTTCTGACAATATATTTCCGCTTCATCATGCCCCTGAGAGAGGGCTAATAAAGCCTTTTCAGCCTGAATCTCTAGGTTAGGTTCCTCATAGAGCAATCCCAATGCCAGAAAAAACGCATCCACACTGAGCAACGCAGGATCCCCTGGTGCCAATGCAAATGCCCAATTCTGAGGGTCGCCCCGTAGGAACGATATAACAATCTTGACCTGTTGAGCAGGGTCTCCAGAGGAGCGATATTTCAAAGAGAGAAACAATTTACAATTGTTCCTGAAATTCAGGAAGGTAGATCTATCTCCAGAAAAAAACTCTGGAATAGGAATTCTAGGTTCAGACATGGGAGTGTGAACAACGAAATCCTGTATGTTTTGAACCTTTGCCGCGAGATTACTCAAGCTGGAAGCCAAACTCTGGACATCCATAATAAACAGCTAAGATCAGAGCCATTCAAGGGTTAAGAGGAGGTAAGAAGCAGCTAGACAGCAATTAAGGGCTAGGCAGCAAAACTCTGAAGGAAAAAAAAAAAAATTTTCCTTGAACACTTCTTTTCCTCCTGCTTCAGCCCAAACAATTAACACTTTGTAGGCCGGCTATACTGTCATGAATCCCCAATGGCTAGGGATAGCACAGGACAAGCAAAGTATAACAAATATCGGACGAGCTCTAGGGTGATGGAACCTGGGCTGACCGCTGCCCTACGCCTGACAAACGCAACTAGAGATAGCCAGGGAGCGTTCCTACGTTGGTTCTAGACGCCACGCACCAGCCTAAGAGCTAACTAGTACTGCAGAGAAAACAAGACCTCACTTGCCTCCAGAGGAATTAACCCCAAAGGTATAGTTGCCCCCCACATGTATTGACGGTGAAATGAGAGGGAGGCACACACATAGAGATGATGTATATAGCTTTAGCAAATAGAGGCCCGCTGAAAACTAGAAAGCAGAATGACACAAAAGGGGACTGAGCGGTCAGCAAAAAACCCTAATCAAAAAAACCATCCTGAGATTACAAGAACCCATGTGCCAACTCATGGCACATGGGGAGAACCTCAGTCCACTAGAGCAACCAGCTAGCATAGAGACATTCTAAGCAAGCTGGACCAAAAACCAAACAACTGAAAATCAGCACTTAGCTTATCCTGAAAGATCTGGGAGCAGGTAGGCAGGAACCAAACAGAGCACATCTGAACACATTGATAGCCGGCAAGGGAAATGACAGAAAGGCCAGGTAAAATAGGAAACACCCAGCCTCTGATGGACAGGTGGAAACCAAAGGCCGCAACCCACCAAAGTCACCCAGTACCAGCAGTAACCACCAGAGGGAGCCCACCAACAGAATCCACAACAAGGAACCACAGGTACCACATACCTCCGCAACAAAGACCTATGGAACACATTCTGAATGGCAAACGATGCTGGGAGATCCAAACGAAAAGACACCGGGTTAAGGATTTCCAAGATCTTATAAGGACTGATGAAGCGAGGCTTGAATTTAGGAGAGGAGACCTTCATAGGAACATTCCGAGAAGACAGCCACACCAAATCCCCAACACGAAGTCGGGGACCCACACCGCGGCGGCGGTTGGCAAAGCGCTGAGCCTTCTCCTGTGACAACCTCAAATTGTCCACCACATGGTTCCAAATCTGCTGCAACCTATCCACCACAGAATCCACCCCAGGACAGTCAGAAGGCTCAACCTGACCCGAGGAAAAACGAGGATGGAAACCAGCATTGCAGAAAAAAGGCGAAACCAAAGTAGCAGAACTAGCCCGATTATTAAGGGCAAACTCGGCCAAAGGCAAAAAAGTCACCCAATCATCCTGATCAGCAGAAACAAAACATCTCAAATAAGTTTCCAACGTCTGATTAGTTCGCTCGGTTTGGCCATTAGTCTGAGGATGGAAGGCCGACGAAAAAGACAAATCAATGCCCATCTTAGCACAAAAAGTCCGCCAAAACCTGGACACAAACTGGGATCCTCTATCAGACACAATATTTTCAGGAATGCCGTGCAAGCGAACCACATTCTGAAAAAATAGAGGAACCAAATCGGAGGAAGAAGGCAACTTAGGCAAGGGCACCAAATGGACCATCTTGGAAAAACGATCACACACCACCCAGATGACAGACATTTTCTGAGATACTGTAAGATCCAAAATAAAATCCATGGAAATGTGCGTCCAAGGCCTTTTCGGAACAGGCAAAGGCAAAAGCAAACCGCTGGCACGAGAACAGCAAGGCTTAGCCTGAGCACAAATCCCACAAGACTGCACAAAGGAACGCACATCCCGCAACAAGGAAGGCCACCAGAAGGACCTAGCCACCAAATCTCTGGTACCAAAAATCCCAGGATGACCCGCCAACACCGAAGAATGAACCTCGGAAATAACTCTGCTGGTCCATCTATCCGGGACAAACAGTCTCTCTGGTGGACAATGGTCAGGTCTATCCGCCTGAAATTTCTGCAGCACTCGTCGCAAATCTGGGGAAATGGCAGACAAAATAACTCCCTCTCTGAGAATACCAGCCGGCTCAGAAACTCCCGGAGAGTCAGGCACAAAACTCCTAGAAAGTGCATCAGCTTTCACATTCTTCGAACCAGGCAGGTATGAGACCACGAAGTTGAAACGGGAGAAAAACAACGACCAACGAGCCTGTCTAGGATTCAGGCGCTTGGCAGATTCAAGGTAAATCAGATTTTTGTGATCCGTCAAGACCACCACACGATGTTTAGCTCCTTCGAGCCAATGTCGCCACTCCTCAAATGCCCACTTCATAGCCAACAACTCCCGATTACCAACAACATAATTCCGCTCGGCAGGCGAAAACTTTCTTGAAAAGAAAGCACATGGCTTCATCACAGAGCCATCAGAGCTTCTCTGCGACAAAACAGCCCCTGCTCCAATCTCAGAAGCATCAACCTCGACCTGGAAGGGGAGAGAGACATCTGGCTGACATAAGACTGGAGCTGAAGAAAACCGGTGCTTCAGCTCCCGAAAGGCCTCCACGGCCGCAGGAGACCAATTAGTCACATCAGAACCCTTCTTGGTCAAATCCGTCAAAGGTTTAACCACGCTAGAAAAATTAGCGATGAAACGACGGTAAAAATTAGCAAAACCCAAGAACTTCTGAAGACTCTTAACAGACGTGGGCTGAGTCCAGTCATGAATAGCCTGGACCTTGACTGGGTCCATCTCCACAGTAGAAGGAGAAAAAATAAAACCCAAAAAGGAGACCTTCTGTACTCCGAAGAGGCATTTTGAGCCCTTCACAAATAAAGCATTAGCACGCAGGACCTGAAACACCATCCTGACCTGCTTCACATGGGACTCCCAATCATCAGAAAAGACCAAAATGTCATCCAGATAAACAATCATAAATGTATCCAGATATTCTCGGAAGATGTCATGCATGAAGGACTGAAACACAGAAGGAGCATTAGAGAGTCCAAAAGGCATCACTAAGTACTCAAAATGGCCTTCGGGCGTATTAAATGCTGTTTTCCATTCATCTCCCTGCTTAATGCGCACAAGGTTATACGCACCACGGAGATCTATCTTGGTGAACCAACTGGCACCCTTAATCCGAGCAAACAAATCAGACAATAGTGGCAAAGGTTACTGAAATTTGACTGTAATTTGTAATGACACAGACATAGCTTTCCAATCTAAAACTGGATTATGAGCTTGCAGCCATGGCAGACCCAAAACGACAACATCATGCAAATTATGCAGAACAAGAAAGCGAATCACCTCCTGATGTACGGGAGTCATGCACATGGTCATTTGCGTCCAATACTGAGGCTTATTCTCAGCCAATGGCGTAGCATCAATTCCCCTCAGAGGAATAGGAAATTCCAAAGGCTCCAGGACAAAACCACAGCGCCTGGCAAACGACAAATCCATCAGATTCAGGGCAGCACCCGAATCCACAAAAGCCATAACCGGGTAGGACGACAAAGAACAAATCAAAGTAACAGACAAAATAAATTTAGGCTGTATAGTACCAATGGTGACAGGTTTAGCGATTTTTTTAAAGCGTTTAGAGCATGCTGAGATAACATGAGTAGAATCACCACAGTAAAAGCACAACCCATTTTGACGTCTATGACTTTGTCGCTCAATTCTGGTCAGAGTTCGGTCACATTGCATAGACTCAGGTCTCTGTCCAGAAAATACCGCCAAAAGATGAGCAGATTTGCGCTCCCACAAACGCCGATCAACCTGAATGGCTAAAGCCATAGAATCACTCAGATTTGTAGGGGTGGGAAACCCCACCATAACATTCTTAACGGCCTCAGAAAGACCTTCTCTGAAATTTGCAGCCAGGGCACACTCATTCCATTGAGTAAGCACCGACCATTTCCGAAATTTTTGACAATACACCTCTGCTTCATCCTGACCTTGAGAGATAGCCAGCAACGCTTTTTCTGCCTGATTCTCAAGATTAGGCTCCTCATAAAACAGTCCAAGAGCCAGAAAAAATGCATCTACATTAAGCAATGCAGGATCTCCTGGCGCCAGAGAGAAAGCCCAATCTTGAGGGTCGCCACGCAACAAGGAGATAACAATTTTAACTTGCTGAGTGGAATCACCAGAGGAACGAGGTCTCAGAGATAGAAATAACTTACAATTATTCTTAAAATTTAGAAACCTAGATCTATCTCCAGAAAACAACTCAGGAATGGGTATCTTAGGTTCTGACATAGGGCTATGAATAACAAAATCCTGAATACTTTGCACCCGTGCAGTAAGATGATCCACTCTAGAAGTCAGAGTCTGAACATTCATGTCTGCAGCAGAGCTCAAAACCACCCAGAGTTCAAGGGGATGAGAGAAGCTAAACAGACTGCAGCAAAGGAAAAGCGGGAGGAAAAAAAAAAATGTACTCAGGTCTTCTTTTTATCCCACTTCTGTGATGCATTAAACACTTTTGGGCCTGCTATACTGTTATGATCCTTAGTGGTTGAGGATCACAAATTACTCCAGCTAAGTAACAAACATAGGACAAGCTCTAGGGAGGTGGCAAACTGGACTGACCGCAAATCTGAACCTATCCAAACACACTAGAAGTAGTCGGTGAACGTGCCTAAAAATCCTAGACGTCTCGAGCCAGCCTGAGGAACTAACTACCCCTAGAGAGAAAGAAAGACCTCTCTTGCCTCCAGAGAAATAATCCCCAAAGATATAGAAGCCCCCAACAAATAATAACGGTGAGGTAAGAGGAAGGCACATACACAGGGGTGAAAGCAGATTCAGCAAATGAGGCCCACTAATACTAGATAGCAGAAAATAGAAAAGGGAATCTATGCGGTCAGTAAAAAACCCTTACAAAATATCCACTCTGAGATTTCAAGAACCCCCACACCAACTAACGGTGTGGGGGGAGAAACTCAGTCTCCTAGAGCAACCAGCAAGCGAGGAAATCACATTTTAGCGAGCTGGACTAAAAACATAATGAACGCTGATAATCAAAAAATGATCAAACAAAAACTTAGCTTGTCTTGGAGAGACTGGGAGCAAGGTAGACACAAGGAATCTGAAGAGCACTGAATACATTGATAGCAGGCAAGGAACTGAGTATCCAGGTGAGCTAAATAGGAAACCAACCAAGGATAACGAACCAGCTGATGCTGCAACCTGCAGAAAGACAACACTACACAGTACCGCTTGTGACCACTAGAGGGAGCCCAAAAATACAGTTCACAACAGTATACCATCTAGCTGCCATAACATCACCCCAGCGGACCCCTTAAATCAGCGTCGGTCACCCTGACCGAATACCACAAGTGGTGTCACGAACATTCCCCTTAAAGACCTTTCCCTTTTACACGAACGTCCCAGGGCCACGGACCGGGTCAGCCACCGTGACATCCCCCTGTGAACCGAAGGACCCGGTACCGAGTACCCCACTGCCCTTGGGGGGCGATCCATATAGAGATGTGGGACACCATTTTTCCAATGGATTTCACTGCCCGGGATACTGGGAACATTGGACATTGTATTCCCTGGTTGCCAGGCAACGCAGGACCCTTTTGTGTCTGGTGCTAGGCTGTGGTGGGATTGTGTTCATTCTGCTGTCCTTGTTAGCAGGGAGTGGTTGTCTGGGGATGATTGGGAGGTAGTCAACACCTGATCAGTTCTTTCAGCTTCAGGCAGGCTATTTAACCCTGTTCTCAGGTCTTTGCTGTTTATTGCAGTTCCTATGTGTGTGGTGGTGAGTATTGCTTGCAGTATTGGTTGCTCTCTTTCAGGGTTAGTTTTAGGGTTTATTTCCCTTTCTCTTCATGCTACAATCCCAGGGGTTCTCGAGGAGGAATCTAACTATTCTCGACTAGGCTCCGACCATGTCACCAGACTGCCCGGCGACTGTGGCCTGGGAAGGTCTCTGGTAAAGTCCCCCTACCAATCACTGGGATCTGGGTGAAGAGTATCCTGGCCCTTTAAGGCTCACCTAGCTGGGGTAGCTTGCGCCAAGTGAATCTGTGGCTGCACCCTTGCTTGTTTGGTGCCAGTCTTGCTGGGTCTCTCTGCGAATAAACAACAGTCGGACTGTGGCCAGAAGTCTGCAAACTACATACTTGCAGTCACGTCACCCACCCGTTCTCCGACACTGGAGAACCATGACAGCATGTGGTGCACACAATGTTAGGATTCAGAAGTCTGCAGTCATATAGATTAACTGCAGACTTTTAGTAAAACCCCAGTGTCCCAGAGTCAATATACTGCATATTTATATTGACCTCGTTCTACTAATGCCTTAGCTACTGTAAAGGTCTTCCATTCAGATAACGTTAATTTTATGGTATATGTGTCACATTCTAGAGCATTTTCAGGATTTAAAGCTTCACAGTCTTTAGCTCGTGAAAAAAGATATTTTGTTATCTAATTATGTATAAAGCTAGATCCAGAATTCCAGTTTCACTAAAGATCGCGTCAATGTGGGCAGAAAAACACCAAACATCAAGTTTCCTAAGAGAAAAACAGCAAAATACCATATCCAGAAAATGATAAATTTTGAAAGGACATGAGCAATCCCTAAAGACACCACACAACAATGTATGTTATGCATTTCATGTTGCCTTACAGACATTAAAGGGAACCTGTCACCAGAAAAACGCTATTAACCTGCAGATATGGGGACAGTATGCAGGTTAATAGCGTTATTAATCTCCCTGGCACCTGCACTCAGCTGAACGCTGTGGGGAGAAAATGAAATGTATTTCCCCTACAGCATTCCGTCTTCAGCCACAGGGGCGGCGCCAGCTCTGTATTCTCACTAACACTGGCTCTGCACTGGGGTCGGCTGTTACAGACGCTGCTCTGCATACTCAGAGTGGTGTCTGAACCAGCACTGGTGCCAGCCCCGTGACTGAAATAGGAACGCTGCTGGGGAAATTAAGTTCATTTTCTCCCCACAGCGTTCAGCTCAGGACAGGTGTTGGGCAGGTTAGTAATGCTATTAACCTGCAGATTAACCCCACACCCAGAGGTTAATAGGGTTTTTCTTGGTGGCAGGTTCCCTTTAACCTCTGCTGAACACTGAAGGTCCCACCATAAGGACAACCCACAATCATGAGACTATCAGTCTTGAGTGCCCCAATTTGGATGTAACAGTGATCGCCATGTACACTGCCCCTCCATCCAAAGTCTTTGGGACTGACAGAGGGATCCATGTATAGTGCTGTACTCTCAAGGTCAATTGTCAGTAAGTCTTAACAAGCTCCAATCTACTTCCAAGGGCAGAAGACATTTTATTTTAATGAAGCTGTATATAAAAATCAAGAAAATATTTAACAGAACCTGACAGCTGATACATGTGTAATGACCAGGCCGAACGTTCCTTGCTATTCACCCCCACACGGTGTCCGCAGCCGAAGGAATTATGACACACATCAGTCTCGGGGATAACAGTTGCTTTTACTTCAGCAGGAATGGGAATTATAACTTGGAACAAATAAAGAACAGTCTCTCATGGGCAGTCCATGGCAATTACAGTTCAGACTTAGATACTGAGATGTGATTGGGGTCTGGAGCTTTAAGAGCACTCGACAGTGTCTTTTGGTAGCTTACAGAAGGAGGTAGACTCAGCAATGAGAGGTTACAGACCTGTATTTGGGGTTAACTCCACAGTGTGTCATGGCACGTGCACAAATACTTATGGGTGAATGTAAAAACTGAGGTGAATCCAGTCAGAAAGACTTTAGAATGATGTCACTTACAGGTGAATGTAAAAACTGTGGTGAATCCAGTCAGAACGACTTTAGAATGATGTCACTTACAGGTGAATGTAAAAACTGTGGTGAATCCAGTCAGAACGACTTTAGAATGATGTCACTTACAGGTGAATGTAAAAACTGTGGTGAATCCAGTCAGAACGACTTTAGAATGATGTCTGTAGAGGTTTTAGAGGGAACCCAGGCTCTTGGGCCTGCAGGAGATATTGTAGTGAAAACAGACTCCACGTATGTTCTGCTCTCCCTTAGGGCATCCCTCAGACTAAAGAACATTCTAGACTTGCCTGGAAAACAGCTCCTCCTATTGACCATGTGACTAATAGGACACCGGATTCACATCTCAGATCCTTACAAAACAATAATTATGAGTCATTGTACACTTCCACCATTAGATGACGCCAGAACACAGCAAATGAGAAATGCATTGCATATGAAATGGAGGTGACTAGAAATGGAGAATTACAGCTCACAAATGCAGGGAATAATGTAGAGGGGCAGTTAGAGAGTGCGCTGTAGTGTACAGAAGCTACTCACAATGCAGCATTACTTAAAGGGAAGGACACACTCTCGACTGGGTCACTACATATGCTGAGTGTGACCAACTGGTGGCAGCATGTATCAGACACTGGCTATATGATCGCAGCCATGTATGTTTGACTCTGCCTATATGCACGTATATGGAGAGATCTGTCAATCCATGGCAGCAGGCGGGGAGAAGCAATGGGGGACCCGCCTGTTAGAGTAGTCTACAATGCAGCTCGGTCCCCCATGGCTTTTAAAGTACTCTTTTCAATGAAACGCCACAGTGTTTCAGGATCCAACACTCTTGGCTGAGATCATAGAGCCAGTCTCTGATACATGCTGACCGTGGATTTTTTTATACCTGATTTTAGTAATGTGATATATATTTTGGAAAAATAGGCTGTAATTTATCCAAGAAATTGTATTTATTTAATGCTACTGAATCCCATGGTATTTTCCCTTACTATGTACATCCAAAGTATGACTGGCAGGCACATGAACATTTACTTTTCATGTCCCATAACCCTATAAATCCCAAGACTTCATGCACCACATAAACCTTCTCTCAGGTGTTTCTCTCTATAGCATGCAGTGATTTGTGGTCAGATGGTATCTAAATTTTCCTTGTACCCTGTTTCTGCATGCATGGTCATTGGTCACTATTTATCATGAAGAAATAAAGTCAACAACAATTTTTAAAAGCATTCTTGCTCACTTTTTACTATATTTGTTTGTCCCCTTAAGAGATTTGAAGCTGTGATTGTCTGATCTCTTGTGCTATACACAGCATGGCATCAGCACCGCTATGTATGGTACAGAGAAAATTACGATCTCCTGTGAACGTCAGCTAAACTTGTAATGACAAGCATATGGATCAGCATAGCAGATCCTCAGCTTTCATGGAAACCCATCGGCACCCTGTGTCACGACACAGGTGCACCAGTGGGCGGGTGGATTGACGTACCCTTCCCCCGCTGATTGTTAAATGCTGCTGTCAGAAATTGACAGTGGTTTTATCATGTTAACAGCTGCAGGTGGAGCTCAGCTCCACCTGTGGCTGTTAGAGGCAGATGCTGGCTGAATACTACAGCTATCATCTGCCGGAAAAGATTTGGGCTCTCACAGATTACCACAATATGTCCCCCCTTTATGGGGACTTTATGGAGGCTTTGTTTTAATCTGCATGCCCTAATCTGCCTAACAATGATGTCACCCCGTGGTGCCATTGTGTGATAATTAGAAGCAACTCCTTTTTGCAATATACAGGTGTGTGAAAAAGTGTCTGCCCCCTTCCTGACTCCTTATTCTTTTGCATATTTGTCACACTTAAAGGGAACCTGTCACCCCGTTTTTTCAGTATGAGATAAAAATACCATTAAATAGGGCCTGAGCTGTGCTGGACAATAGTGTATTTTGTGTACCCTGATTCCCCACATATGCTGCCGAAATACCTTACCAAAGTCGCCGTTTTTCACCTGTCAATCAAGGTGGTCTAGTCAAATGGGCGTGGTGAAATCGCTTCTTCTCCCCCAGATCTTGCTTATCTTTCCGTTGGTGGCGTAGTGGTTTGCGCATGCCCAACAGCGGAATGCACTGCGCAGGTGAATAAAAAGAGCGCGATCTGCGCTATTCTCCGCTTTTTCGTTGACGGCGGCCATCTTCCTGAGGCCGCGCGTGTGCAGATGGAGTGCTCTGCTGCCCGGGGCTTCAGGAAAATGGCCACGGGGTGCCACGTGTGCGCTGATGGGGATCGCGGCGGCCATTTTCCTGAAGCCAAGATGCGAACTAGGCTTCAGGAAAATGGCCGTCGCGATCTCAGCATAAATTAACTGTGGTTTATCACATCTTTGGGAAGATAAGTTCAAATTCACTAGCTACACCCAGGCCTGATTAGTGCCACACTTGTTCTCAATCAATAAATTCCTTAAATGGGATCTGTCTGACAAAGTGATGTAGACCAAAAGATCCTGAAAAGCCAGACATCATGCCGTGATCCAAAGAAATTCTGGAACAAATAAGAAACAAAGTAATTGAGATCGATCAGTCTGGTAAAGGTTATAAAGCCATTTCTCAAGCTTTGGGACTCCAACGAACCACAGTGATAGCCATCATCCACAAATGGTGATTACATGGAACAGTGGTGAACTGTGGGAGTGGCTGGTGGACCAAAATTACCCCAAATGCACAACGATGACTCATCCAAGAGGTCACAAAAGACCCCACAACAACATTCAAAGAACTGCAGGCCTAACTTGCCTCTGTTAAGGTCAGTATTAATGACTCCACCATAAGATAGAGACTGGACAGCAATGGCCTGTATGGAAGATTTTTAAGATGAACTCCACTGCTGAGCAAAAAGAACATAAAGGCTAGTCTCAGTTTTACCCCAAAAAACATCTTGATGATCTCCAAGACATTTGGAAGAATACTCTGTGGACTGATGAGACAAAAGCTGAACTTTTTGGAAGGTGTGTGTCTTATTACATCTGGCAAACAAGTACAGTGACACAGCATTTCAGAAACAGAACATCATACTAGCAGTAAAATATGGTGGTGGTAGTGTGATGGCCTGGGGCTTTTTTACTGCTTCTGGACCTGGAAGACCTGCTATGGTAAATAGAACCATGAATCCTGCTACCAAAATATCCTGAAGGAGAATATCCGGTCATCTGTTTGTGTCCTGAAGCTGAAGTGCACTTTGGTTGTGCAGCAGGACAATGGTCCAAAACACCCCACATGTCCACCACCGAATAGCTTAAGAAAAACAAAATTAAGACTTTGGAGTGGCCTAGTCAAAGTCCTGACCTTAATCCAATTGAGAGGCTGTGGCATGAACTTAAAAAGGCGGTTCATGCTCGGAAATTCACCAATGTGGATGAATTACAACAATTTTGCAAGGATGAGTGAGACAAAATTCCTCCAGAACGTTGTAAAATGCTTAAAGGTAACCTGTCACCTGAATTTGGCGGGATAGGTTTGCGGTCATATGGGCGGGGTTTTCGGGTGTTTGATTCACCCTTTACTTACCCGCTGGCTGCATGCTGGCCGCAATATTGGAGTGAAGTTCATGCTGTGTCCTCCGTAGTACACGCCTGCGCAAGGCAATCTTGCCTTGCGCACACGCAGTATGCTTTGCCCAACTGCAGGCAAAGCCGAAAAGCATTAGTGCGCATGCGCCGGCGCACTATGTCCCGGAAGTATTTTGCTGTGTGACCGCAAACCTGTCCCGCCAAATTCAGGTGACAGGTTCCCTTTAATTGCAGTTGTTGCTGTTTCGGGTGGACTAACCAGTTATTAGGTTTAGCGGGCAATCAGTTGTTCACACATGACTTTGTATGTTTAGATTTCTGTTTCCCGTAATAATAAAGACTTTCATTTAAAAACTGCATTTTATGTTTACTTGTGTTATCTTCATCTAATATTCAAATACAGCTCTGGCAAAAATTAAGAGACCACTGCAAAATGTTCAGTTTGTCTGATTTTTCTCTTTATAGGTATATTTTTGAGTAAAATGTAAATTGTTCTTTTATTCTATAAACTTCTGACAACATGTCTCCGAATTTCCAAGCAATACATTTTGTATTTATTTTCTGAAAAAGAAAAATTGTCAAAATTAAAAAAAAAACCAGTGCTTTCAGACCTCAAATAATGCAAAGAAAACAAGTTCATAATCATTTAGAAACAACAATACTAATGTTTTAACTCAGGAAGAGTTCAGAAATCAATATTTTGTGGAATAACCATGATTTTTAATCACAGCTTTCATGCGTTTTGGCATGCTTTCCACCAGTCTTTCACGCTGCTTCTGGCGCAAAAATGTAAGCAGCTCTTCTTTGTTTGATGGCTTGTAACTATCCATCATCCTCTGGATTACATTCCAGAGATTTTCAATAGGGTTCAGGTCTGGAGATTGGGCTGCCTATGACAGGGTTTTGATGTGGTGGTCTCTTAATTTTTGCCAGAGCTGTATATTTGGTGATCTGAGACGTTCAAGTGAGACAAACATGCAAAAGAATAGGAAATCAGGAAGGGGCGAACATTTTTTCACAGAACTGTATAAAATGCTAGCTGACTAGGGGCAAATCTTTTCAAACCTTCACCTGCAATGCCCTCATTTATTTGTTATATTAAATAAAATTTAAGTTTGTTGACCCGTTAGAGAGGGTTATAATAATAATAATAATTTTATTTATATAGCGCCAACATATTCCGCAGCGCTTTACAAATTATAGAGGGGACTTTACACCTTCTGTTTACACTTATAATCATATTGATTTATTCTGGTTTTCCAATGTGCCAGTAAAAAAACACGTGATGGTGTCTCCGCGGTGTGGGATGTTTTGGTCTCCCCGAGGTCATTCATCTGTACCTTTACAGCCTTTTTACTAGGCACTGCTCCTAATAGCCAGTTTCCTACTCCACACTGATGAGGGGCAAACACCCCGAAACAGCTGTCTGTGGATGGATACCATGCTTGGCATAGGTGGTTTTCCTGTATTGGATGTTTTCCTTTATTGGAGGCTGCCCTTCCCGTGGTTGTTCCTTCCCGGGGAAAGGCCTGGCTATTCATTGCTTGCGTTGAGAAACACGTGATGGTGTCTCCGCAGCTATCCTACATGCATTTGCATATTTCCCATAAGGGATGGGGGCAGTGTTCTGGATCCCTGCGTTGAGAAACACGTGATGGTGTCTCCACGGTGTGGGATGTTTTGGTCTCCCCGAGGTCATTCATCTGTACCTTTACAGTAAAAAATATTGTCTGTCTGTAATTTTTTGATAAGCTGTCCAGAAAAAGAAAAAGCCATGTTGGCAACCCTGCTAGTCATGCGAAATACATAGTCCTCATCTTGTCTTTCAGGGTAAAACATACAGAGCTGCAATAATGCAGCCAGTGTCTGGTTCATGCAAACCATGGTTCAGGCAGTATGAATCTCCTGTTTGTTAGGTTCCCTTTAAATGAATTTGAGAAGAATTTATCACAGTTTTTTTGTAGACCATAAACTTAGACTTAAAGGAGGGATCTAACAGATGAAAGATCAGCGGGCAGCCTCTGGCTCTGGGACATTGGGCACCACCTCATCCCACCCCGTTTAAGAACTGATTTATTAATATAGAATATACTGAATGTTCTACATTAACATAACCCTAGAGAACACCTAAGTGAAGGTAACTTCTTATGACAGAGATTAATCCCCAGCAAGCAGTCAGCCCAGCACCTTGCTAGGTATCCGCCATTCAGAGATTCTTTGGAAGATCATGTCCAATTTATATCGAGAGACGCTCTATAGCTGTCCTTTCCTTTCCTGAAAGCCGCACGGTGTTTCATTTTTCACTGACAGTTCATTATATCAGGGGGACACATTTACGAAATGCTGGATATTCATATTTGCATGGATATCTCTTCAGTACAGCCAGGCGTGTCCTCCCCCACAATATCATCACAGAGGAAGACGCAGCTCCTAATCCCCCAACAGAGAGCGGCACCATTATGTGATACGGAATAGATTAAGTTCTGAAAAGCTTATATGTGTCGCAAAAGCAATGCTTCAAGTTTATTACAATGAATAGAATGAACTGTAACACTGGAATTTTCAAGGAGACGCAAAATAAATAAACCAAAGAGCCGATTCCGATTCCTCATGTGCCATTTTATTAAGTGATTTTTTTTTTGTTTTGCTGCGTTTGTTCGAAATGGGGGTTGATGATTTTTTTTTTGTCTTTTTTTGTGGCTTTTAAGATTAAAAAGTCACAATCTTTTAACAGTTTTCGACTATGTAAAAACAAAAACAAAAACTAGAAAAGACAAATGTCAGTCCATTGTGATACTGGATTTCAGTGATGTTAACATTTTATGAAATATTGAAAAATCACAGACGATAAATTAGGCTGAGAGATCTGGATAACCAATACCATTGCCATAGTCACAAAAAACACACAAAACCAATTTAAGTTACGGTAACTTAAAGGGAACCTGTCACCCCCAAAATCGATGGTGAGGTAAGCTCACCGGCATCAGGGGCTTATCTACAGCATTCTGTAATGTTGTAGATAAGCCGCCGATGTATCCTGAAAGAGAAGAAAAAGAGGTTATAATATACTCACCTGGGCGGTCCCGCTGCTGGTCCGCGGTCAAATGGGCATCTCAGCTCTGCTCCGGCGCCTCCTATCTTCATTCCATGACGTCCTCTTCTGGTCTCCGCACTGCGGCTTCGGCGCAGGCGTACTTTGTCTGCCCTGTTGAGGGCAGAGCAAAGTACTGCAGTGCACAGGTGCCGGAGCCGCGGCGCGGAGACCAGAAGAGGACGTCATCTGATGAAGATAGGAGGCGCCGGACCGGACCTGAGACACCCATCGGAGCGGGACCGCCCCTGGGTGAGGATAATCTAACGTCTTTTTCTTCTCTTTCAGGTAACATCGGCGGCTTATCTACAGCATTACAGAATGCTGTAGATAAGCCCCTGATGACGGTGAGCTTACCTCACCATCGATTTTGGGGGTGACAGGTTCGCTTTAAAAAAGCTGCAAAATAAATAATATATAATGAATAAAGTGCAAACATAAAAGTCATTATAAGCATAATTGTTATGTCAGAAAAAAAGGTATCAAAGCAATGATGAATTGGGACCCTAATATCAAAATACCAAATAGTACTTTATATCAAATAATTCCCATGTTAGTTTGTAAACTTCTGCTTTGAAATCAATAGAAACCTCAGGCTCCAGAACGATTGGTTCCAATATCTCCTGATCAGACCTCAACCAACCAATCCTCGACTTTTAGCACATCATTTAAAAATTCTCTGGATCAGTGGGTTCCAAGACTTCAATAATTTGACAAGGCGATAATAAAGGATACAGGGCTGGGCTAAAGAATAGAAAAAAAAAAACTTTTACTCCGGTCTCTCAACATTTAAAGGGAGTCTGACACCCCTGAAATGCAAATTAAACTAATTAAACAGTTATATAGGGGTCTAGCTCCTCTAAAAATCATATAAGCAGTATGTATTTCACTGCTGTAATTACCTTTAATACTTGATTTATGCCATATGCAAATTAGGGGCTTTCGGTGCACCCTCGGCGTGACCAAGAACTTTATGCTCCTTCAATTTACATAGTGAACATTTTACCTGATTGACAGTACTCACTTGGCCAGAACAAGCGCTGCCAAAACACTAACCACGGCACTGTGTGAATACATTGACTATGCAGAAGTGAACAGCACGCACACAGTGTAGGGATAGGTCGCCCTTTCAACATTGCCTCCTGACAGCGGCTTCTGCTACCTACACCCAGAAGTGAAGCAAGCAACTTCAGGTAGGAGAAGATCAGGTACATGCTCCTTCTGGCTTCAGTGTATTACAGAGAAGGTCTTCTTACACACTCCTAGGAATAGTGAGTGACAGCCGCTGTCGGGGAGGCAATAGTGAAGGGAGTGGACCACCCTCGCACTGTGTGAGTGCTGCTCACTCCTGCATAGTCAGTACATTTTTACAGTGCCGTGGTTAGGGTTCAGGCAGTGCTTGTTCTGGCCAAGTGAGTACGGTCAATAAAAGGCAGTAAACTGCTCAGTATGCAGATTAAAGTGACCCTGTCAGTAGGTTTCTGCTATGTGACCGGAGAGCAGCATAATGTAGCTTATTGCAGTTTCAGTAAAATCAGTGTTTTATCAGCAGGAGAATATCACTAGAACAGAAGACTAGTTGTCTCATGCCATGTAGTCCTCCTGCTTTATGTAACCCCGCCCCCACAATTGATTAACAGCTTCTGCTTATGCACAGTGTACACGGAAAGATGTCAATCGGTGATGTGAGTGGGGTTATATGGAGCTCAGCATTCAGAGAACTGCGAGAACTGCTAGATCTACAGCAGAGAAAACAGTGATTTTATCAAAATGACAGCAAGCAGGCCTTTAGGTTACATGTTGCTGGAATCAGGCTCTCTATCTCTACATTATGCTGCTTTAAGATTACACAGCAAAAATCTGGTGACAGATTTGCTATAAGGAGGTCATAACACTGCACCAAGCTCTTGGCAATGCCAATAGTACACCAAAGTAATTATACTAAGAGTAGTTAGTACATTCCTGCTTTTTTTTTATTCTTAGGAGTCCAGTGGGCGGTCCTATGTTGGAACTACCCACTGGACTCTTAAACGCTGAGCAGAAATACATTAACTGCACTAATTGATTTCCAACAAAACCATATATCAATCTGTTTAGCTCCTTCTGCTCCATAACGTGCCGTCAGATACCAGGTTCAATGAGACAGATTCCTATTAGGAACCACTGCTACTTTGTCGTGGACAGTGCATTGATTGCAGTCTGACTTTCTCTCTCTTTCAAATGATAAGGAAAAGGAGGCCGTCATCGAGTTTTCCCCAGGGCCCTTACAACCTCGACTCAGCTCTAGAAGGATGATAGCTAAAACCTAATGCAATGGAATTGAACATACGTGACTGGACACATACAAACCGGCGAGAGTCATTCCATAACATGTTTTATGGAGCAGATTTGTTTATTGGAATGATCAATACTTTTCTATACTACAGTATATTACTTTAATAGCATTTCCCTCCGTATTTTCAAGTAACAAGAATTAAGGAAGTTATCATACAGCCATCTTCACCAGAAACCGACACAAATCTAGATTTCCAAAGCCATCAATAAAGTAATGAACAGTGGCACATTAAATGAAGAGGTAGCAGAAAAATTATAGTGGGACTCTGAAGTCATAAAGTGTCCATTTCTAACTTCATACTGGTGTTAACAGCTCAATTACCGTATATAATTTACACCATTAATAGGCTAGTAACGCTTCAGTATGGATGTTTCGTCATGGGTCCCTGATTTGTCATGGTCCGGGGTCCCTCAGGCAGAATATTTTAACTTATATATGGGCAAAGCAGCATAAATTAATTGAATACAGTGGCTAATTGATGATATTTTAGGGAATTTCCCATTAAAATATGTTTTTTTCTGCCATAAAAAGTCAAGTCTACATAGAACTTTGCTTTATTTTGCTGGAAGAGATGCAATCACCTGGTCCAAGAGGCTTGATGCTGTGGAGTAGACTCCAGGGATATCCGGTCAGTAGGAATAAATAACTGGCATTCCCAGATCAGGTGCAACCAAGCTCTCTATTCCCTTTTACAACTAGACAAGTATTGCTAAACATCACAAATCTCTATGTGGAGGCCAATTCCAACTATTTGCTAAAATAGTTTTATAAATGGACCAGGTAACCACAGAGTAACATGATAGTAATTTTACTAAATGTATGCGTAGCATAGTTGGGGGTAATGGAACACATACATTTGCGGAAGACGAACTCCTATCTAGGATCTTTCAATGCTTAAAGATATCCTTAAGATTCTTGATATGATTGGAGAAGGTATATGATGCCCCATTGGGTCCAAAACTGAAACTCTAGTAAATGCAACCGAGTGCTTTGGGTTTCACATTCCATACTATTATTGCCTTACATGGTACTTCACCAAAATGTCTTCACTTTTTATTGCTCTATGTACCATAGTATGGAGATGCCAATAACCATAAAATACAGTAAGATTTATTGAAGTTTATTATAATGTGTGAATTGATTTTTGGGACCAAAATGATCTTTCGAACACGCCCAATGCCTGACAACGTCACTGGTCAGGGCACAGTCTTGGCTCAATACAAATGTATGGAGCGAGGCCATGGCCATTGGCCGGGGGTATGTATAAGTCAACATACCCTCCGTTCCTGGGTTTGAAACCGGCAAATCCAGGCAGCGCACAGTGTGTGCACTGGGGGATTCATAAGTCTGCAGTCACACAGAGTAATCGGTTTTGATCGGACAACCTCTTTAATATATTCACCAATTGCTGCCTTTCCCAAGATCTAGTACCATTCTGCTCTTCTTCTCAGTGACATCACCACTCTTCAGAGTCTCTGGGTCACATTGCTATCTCTGTTAATGGCTTTTACAATGTAAGTCTATAGAGCGTCAGAACAAGGCTCAATTAGATTTACACTGTAAAAGAGACTTCCGGCTCACGCACACAGCATAGAGTGACCCAGAGAGTCCGCAGAGCGGTGACATCACTGAAAAGATGAGCAGAATGGATCTGGATCCTGGTGAAGGTGATGACTGATGAGTATATTGACACATACACTCTAAGCTACATACACAGATTAATTAAAATCAAATCTTCATGGGAGGACTTTTTTAAGTCTATTACGTCCTTGGCAGTACTGGCTGCATTGACCACCATTAGGCTAGTAAGTTGTTTGTCTTAATAGGCCCATACGCCATAGATAGCTGTTGACCAAATGCTTGTTCGACTGATGGACATCTTTCTTGGCTCCTTTATACCTATGAACATTAGACTTCCCAATCGTTCATAGGATTTCAATGGGAAGATATGAGAAAGTGGCTGCAGACAGCTCTGTCAGGGTCTTATTTCCCGGAGAACAAAACAATTGGACATTAAAATTGTACTTTGCCGATCCATCTGTCTCTTAACATCAACCGTTCATTGGATAATTTTTAGACCTCCCTATACCTTTGATGGTGGCAGGTTCGGAGGACTTTAATGTGTATATGATGACTGCTTAGTTCTGATGCTGCTTTTGTACAATTTGTCTCAAGCAATATGCTTATGTTATTGGTAAAAATCCACAGAACTGCGGTAAAACACGGCCTAAAGTCTATAAATTGTAACTAGTAAATATTTTTCAAATGTCTGAATAAATCTGTAGGGGTTTCTTAAACAGTGATCCATATATTTTTGAGCCACTGCGTAGCAACAAAAATGTAACTACCTTGATTTTGACACTCTTATGTAGAAAGTATAAGCTGGTCCATATCTATGTGGATTTTTTTTTATATTTTAAGGTATAATGGGATTGAAGTGTCTATGGGCAGCCATTCGATCATATGGTTCTGAGATGGTTAATAGTCTGACTATGTAATTTAGTGGAAGAGGTGTCTAAAAACTTCATTGGTTTGTACAATTCTACATTCCATAACAAATTAATAAAGCTTATCTGGGACAGTAGGAGGAGATGGAGAAATTAATTAGGGAGAAGGAGACAGGTGGCAAGCAGTGATTTTACTGCAAAACACAAAGGAAACTGTTTTCAAAGCAAAGAATTGGAGATGAAAAAGAGTTATCTATATTTTGCCGAGAACCGTTCTCAGCTCCTGGGATAAATAGTTCATGGAACATTCATCTATTTCTTTCATCCGTCCTTCAGACGGTGCTACCTTTGGGTACATAATCACATTTCACGCCATGCAAACGGAGCATAAAGCTCAAGAGACAGATGTACATGCCCAAAATATCTGGAGCTGTGGTTTAGAAATTGCTTGACTGGGATTTAAAACCTTTCCAAATTTTAGTCTAAGCCTCACACAACAGTTTACAGAATGCTCGTCTAGAATGATGGGTATATATAATGGGATTATAATCAATTTGCCTTTTTGTAAAAATGTATGCGGAATACTTAGGTAGAACGTTTGGCACCGATCTTCTGACTCCACAAGAACCTCCTGCAAATCGGAGCTAATGCTGTAATTCTCCATGGATTGCACAGCTTGATAAATGACTTTGCAATTACTTGGCACAAGAGATATTGACAGGTGGAGTCAACTTGCAGAGAAAAGCAGCAAAGTGACAGCACATTCCACATTAGCTTATTTCAGAAAATGAGGAACATATGTGAGATGCAGTCTCTCCTTCCACACTTATGAGCTGGTACCTACAACGTGTCCGTGCACTTGTAATTACATCGGAAACATATAAAATCCAAGAAAGCATTCCTTTAAAACTCAACTCAGATTTTCCAGAAACCTCAGATATGATTAATCCTCATTAGGCTGTCAACATCGGGAAGACAAAAATATTTCCTAAATAAATAGACTAAATTCTAAGCCCCACATGGCGAGCTGAACGGGAGATTAGAGGAATTCTTTCACCTTACTTCACTATTAGATGTAACACAATTCCTCTAGCTTTGACTACTATTGCACAGGATTGTACACGACCGCATACAGCTTCCAACACTTGCAATTGCTTTGGAAAAAAAGGAAATATTTCGATATGTTGCGGCTTCATTTTTCAAGTTATTTCTAGTCTCAAATTTTACAAAATTGATTTGCAATGAAAAAATAATTAATTAGAAAATTCACTTAACAACCAAGATAAAATGATAATGACCAAAAAATACATTTTCACAAATTATTATGTATGGACTATAGGATATCTAAAATGATGCACGTTTGTGATGTGGAAGGAAGGTAGCGGATATGGATAAAATAATTAGGTAAGTTTGCTAAGTTAATGCCCAGCTTATAAGAACATGGTAGAAGAGGCTAGGGACCAGTCTTACCTGTGGGATGCACAGGAGCACATCTTTAGGAGCACAGCATCCGGGGATGACTGGACGGTGTTACAGCGCAGGGTACAGAAACACTTCAAGCAACTCTCTCTGCTGGTAGTGAAGCTTTACTGAATCCTCAGATACAGGAGCAAAGCCACTCCTTCCATCTACACACAGATGAGTCACAGGAGAAGATGTGAGCAAGGCAGTTTTCTTTAACCCCTCCGCAGTCTGATATATAGGAATGTAGCAGGAATGTTCAATGTCACCACAATATAAAGAAGTCATGAGGGACAAAGATGATGGGAAGAGTTACAAGGTGACCCTGTGATCACTGGCACTAATTCTCATAAATCTAAATGGATTTTAAGAAAAATTTGATCTGATGGGTTATTCATCATAGTCCAACCCGCTGATGATCCCACACTGAAAACGGGTTCGATTAACTGATAAACTGCTCAGAATAACAATAAATCCATTCACTTTTCATTTCTATGAAGTATAGCATAACCTTCAGCCCATATTACTGATCAGTAGTGTTGAGCATTCCGATACCGCAAGTATCGGGTATCGGCCGATACTTGCGGTATCGGAATTCCGATACCGGGATTCCGATACTTGCCGCGTATCGGATACCGGAATCGGAAGTTCCCAGATTCAAAATGCACAAATTCAGCCAATGAGAATGATTTCAAGTGTGGGCACATCCTGTTCAGCATGGAGGGCATGAAACTACTGGCAAGGCTGTGATTGGCTGCTGAAATGATGTCATGATGCAGTTTAAAAGTCGCTGGCGCCATTTTGCGATCACTCTGCTGTGAATTCAGTTAGTGACAGGACGCTGTTTGCTGACTGAGGGCCAGTTTAGAGATAGCGATTTGCTTCTTTGTGCTTTCCAAAGGCTAATTTAGCAACCGCTGTGTTCACCTACTATTCACCTTGCTTTTGCCTTGTAGCGCTGTTTTCACAGCGATCTGCAAGGTCTGTGTGTGTGTGTGTGTGAGTGCAGCCCACTCTCTAGTCTGAGTGCAGCCACATAGGCCATCCATAGCTGGTTGTATTCAGTTCAGGGAGGGTGGTTCATTGCCTCATACTGTTCTTTTTTTTTTTTTTTCCAAGTAGTGTAGTCTGCTGCTAATTTTTTCAAAAAAATCCTATTAGTGTCTTTCCACCCGTCTCCAGCTAATTTGTGGAAAAACACTACATAGGATAACGTAGAGGAGGGTTTTTGGGCCTTGCAGCGCAGTTTACGGCTGTCTGCACGGTCTCCGTGTGACTGCAGCTCGCCCTGTAGTCTGTGAGCAGCCATAGCCTGGTTGTCTCCAGCTCAGGGTTGTTCACTGCGTCATACCGCAAAATCAATTTTCATTTTGTTTTAAGTAGTGCAGGCTGCTGCACATTTTTTCAAAAAATTCCTATTAGTGTCTTTCCACCCGTCTCCAGCTAACTTGTGGAAAAACACTACATAGGATAATGTAGAGGAGGGTTTTTGGGCCTTGCAGCGCCGTTTACGGCTGTCTGCACGGTCTCCGTGTGACTGCAGCTCTATCTGTTGTCAGTTCAGCCCCCCAAAAATAAATAAATAATAAAGTTCACCAAACACACCAGTGACACCACTTTACATTTGTGTAGGCCACATTAGCTCATATTAAAGTCTAGTCCACACTTTAGAAAATTAGTGTTTCTTATACCTGTTAGGAGGAGTTGTTCAGGAATAAGCACACAAATCCGTTAGTACTTTTCTGCTTATCTTTATCAGTCAACCAACATGAAGAAGGCAGTGAGTAAGGCACGTGGGCGTGGGCGTGGAGCAGGGAGGGGACGTGGGGATTCTGTGCCTGCTGCGGGCACCGGTGACTCATCAGCACCCACTTTCACAAGGGAACAGTCATTCATGCGCAGCTTTGTCGCAGAGCGCCGTACACCGCTGCTGCGTGAAGAACAAATTGAAGCCGTTGTCGGATGGATGGCAGCTAATGCATCAACTTCAATTAGTGCCACATCCTCTCAGACACAGAGCACTGGAGAGCAGCCATCTGTCTCTTCACCACCTGCCAAATTGCCCAGGCAGACAGAGAGCCCAGGACAGGAGCCGTCTCTACTTCTGTTCTCTGAATCTCTTGGCTTGGAAACAGGGGGCCAGCCAAGCAGCATTGGAGAAATGGAAGAAGAGGCAGGGTGCAGTGATGCCCAACAGCTTTTTCTCTCTTCCTCTGAAGAGGCGGGTGGGCCAGTGGCTCCGTTCACCACATCGCAGGCCGCATCAGCTGATGATGACACTCAGGTGCCACTTACTGGTGCGTGCTCTGCTGCTGAGACTACCCAGGAGGAGCAGTTGGGGGCAGAGGGTAGTGTAGATGATGAGGTCCTTGACCCATCTTGGCGTGAGGGACAGGAAGGTGGTGGGAGCAGCTCTGAGGAAGAGATTCCCCGTACGGCCCAAAGAGGGAGAGGGAGGGGGAAGACTGCGGATCCTGCAGCCTCCGCTTTGGCACCCGTTAGGAGCATGTCTCTTCCAAAAGCCAAAAAGGGCGCTCCCAAGACTTGCAGTGCCTGGTCCTTTTTTGACACAGTTGCAGATGACATTTGCTATGTCAGATGCAAGGTGTGTCATCAAAAAGTCAAAAGAGGGAAAAATGTCAGCAACCTCAATACCTCCAACATGTGGAAACATGTGCGCACCAGGCACGTGGCAGAGTTAGAAAAACACACTGAAGAGCTAGGCCAACCAACAGCGGCAGCTACCACCTCTTCAGCTCGTGTTGCCTCTTCCTCCAGCTCACACGCAGCTGGTTCGGCTTCCTCCCAGGATCGCCGTGGAAGAACCTCTGGCCCTGTTGTCCAGAGACCCGCTGTAATTCCACCCGCAGCACCACTTTCCCAGTCATCCACACACTCCCAGCCCAGTCTACAGCCATCGGTAGTACAGGCATGGGAGAAAAGGCGGCCTTTCTCGTCAAACCACCCACGAGCACAGGCTCTGACTGCAGGCATTGCCAAACTTCTGTCACTGGAAATGCTGTCATTCAGGCTGGTGGAGACTGACAGCTTCCGTGACTTGATGTCATTGGCAGTCCCACAGTACAATGTGCCCAGCCGCTTTTACTTCAGCAGGCAAGCCGTCCCTGCCCTGCACAAGCATGTGGAGGGACACATAAAACACGCGCTACTGAACGCCGTCAGTAGCAAGGTCCACCTTACCACCGATGCGTGGACCAGTCAACATGGACAGGGGCGATACCTTTCCCTCACTGCCCATTGGGTTAATGTCGTTGAGCCGGGTACAGACCGTGCGAGTGGCGCAGGACGTGTCCTGCCCACTCCAAGGATTGCAGGAATCCATTCTGTACGCATTGACTCCTCCTCTTACACCAGTTCCTCAGAATCATTGCTGCAGGAGCCGTCACAGTCCACCTCCACATGGACCCGTGATGAACGTGTACCTGTTACGACCGACAAGAGCACAGCCGTGGCCAAACGTCAACAGGCCGTCTTGAAATTAATTTATTTGGGGAATCGAAGCCACACAGCGCAGGAGCTTTGGAATGCCATCAAGCAGGAGAGCGATGTGTGGTTTGTGCCAGCGAATCTCCAGCCAGGCATGGTAGTGTGTGATAATGGCCGAAATCTGGTGGCAGCTCTGGGCCTCGGCAACCACACTCACATCCCATGTCTGGCACATGTGCTCAATTTGGTCGTGCAGAGCTTTTTGAGGGACTATCCGGATCTTGATGCACTGCTGCACAAGGTCCGCCTAGAGTGTGCTCACTTGCGGCGTTCCAGCACGGCAAAAGCGCGCATTGCGGCTCTGCAGCGCCGACACCGCCTGCCGGAAAAACATCGCATCATATGTGACCTACCTACCAGGTGGAATTCCACGTTACATATGTTGGAGCGGTTGTGTGAGCAGCAGCAAGCTGTAATGGGTACCAGCTGCTTCAGGCGCAAAGAAGTCACACTCAGCGCCGTACAGACTTCACAACCACAGAGTGGGCCACTATGAATGACGTCTGCCAGGTTTTGCGTCCCTTTGATTATTCCACGCGGATGGCGAGTGCAGATGATGCACTAGTCAGCATGACTGTCCCCCTTATCTGCCTGCTTGAAAAATCACTGCAAGCGCTAAGGGATGATGTTGTGGAAGAGGTGGAGGATGAGGATTCACCATTTCCATCATCTTCTGGACAGTCAGCGCCACGTGGTTCCTCACAAACGCGTAGGCAGGGGACAGTTTGTGAGGAGGATGAGGAGGAGTCAATGGAGATGGAAGACATCCGTCCAGAGGAGGGGGTTACACAATTGTCCAGTACTCAGTGTGTACAGCGAGGGTGGGGTGATGACGAGCGGGCAGAGATCACGCCTCCAGCAGGGGACAGCGTTTCTTGGGCAGTTGGCAGTCTGCAGCACATGGTGGATTACATGCTGCAGTGCCTGAAAAACGACCGCCGCATCGCCCACATTCTCAACATGTCTGATTATTGGGTGTTCACCCTCCTCGATCCTCGCTACCGGGACAACGTAGAAAGCCTCATCACACCGTTGAACCGGGAGCGAAAAATGCGGGAGTACCAAGACATACTGGTGAATTCCATCATCTTCTCCATTCCAACTGAGAGAAGTGCTGCTAGTGCATTCCAAAGCAGCTCAGTGCGTCCAGGCAGTGGTGGAGGCTCTGCACAAAGAGGGAGCAGAAGCAGTGCCTCTGCCCAAGGCAAGACCAGTATGGCCCAACTGTGGCACAGTTTTCTGTGCCCGCCACAAAAGTCTACACCATCACAGACGGCTCCAGTCAGCAGGAGGCAACGGTTACGTCAGATGGTGACAGACTACATGTCTTGCCCTCTTGCTGTACTCCCAGACGGCTCTTCCCCTTTCAAGTTTTGGGTCTCAAAGCTGGATACATGGCCAGAGCTAAGCCAGTATGCATTGGAGGTGCTGTCTTGCCCTGCGGCCAGTGTATTATCGGAACGTGTCTTTAGTGCTGCAGGTGGTGTACTAACTGACCGTCGCATGCGACTATCCTCCGATAACGTTGACCGGCTTACTTTCCTGAAAATGAACAAGGCCTGGATCTCGCAGGAATTTGCCACTCCACTTCCTGATTAAATAATTAGGTCACTGTCTACGTTATCCAGGTCTCCTGTTGTGTTCATCTTTCTACCACCTGAACTTAAATTCCTGTGCTCCAACACCGCCAGTTGAGGCTCAGAAGTGTCGTCTGCACAGTCAAAACATACGACCCAGTGTTATTGGGGTTCAGTAACGTCAGCTGATCCCCAGCTGTGTAGCCGGCAATGTGTCCTGCGACCGCCACGCTGACACAACAACTGAAATGTAAGGGAATCTGTCCCCCCCCCCCCAAGGCGTTTGTTACTGAAAGAGCCACCTTGTGCAGCAGTAATGCTGCACAAGGAAAAGGTAGCTATTTTTGTTTAGCTCCTTGCACACGCAGAACTTAACACTTATAAAATGTGTCCACTGATACCGTAAAACCGTCCCGGAGGTGGGACTTTCCTTCGTAATATGACGCAGCACAGCCGTCATTCCTACCCCCTTGGCGCCGTGCCCCGGCTCCTCAGCGTTGTTTGATTCCGTCCCGGAGCCTGCGCTGTTATGTTATCCCGTGGCCAGGCACACTTAGCGCTGCCCGTCTTCTGACATCATTTGGTGTCAGGATGGCTGCGCCTGTGCGGCCGCGCTGGCCGAGAGCCCGCCTTACAGTGTCTTCTGATTTAATCCCACTGGGGGCCTGAGATCCATGGATATGCGCAGTGCATATCTGAACCTCCACCTCTCACTCATCTCCCTACGGCTTCTTCAGACTGTTCGGTGTCAGCTGGTCCCTAATAGCATGCCACGGCCGTGACACCGCACAGTCTTAAGAAGCCGTAGGGAGGGGAGTGAGAGGCGAGGATATACACTGCGCATGGCCATGGAGCCCAGGCCCGCGTTGGGATTACATTAGACGACACTGCGAGGCGGGCTCTCGGCCAGCGCGTCCGCACAGGTGCAGACAGCCTGACACCAAATGATGTCAGAAGATGGGCAGCGCTAAGTGTGCCTGGCCAAGGGATAACATAACAGCGCAGGCTCCGGGACGGAATCAAACAACGCTGAGGAGCCGGGGCACGGCGCCGGGGGGGTAAGAATGACAGCTGTGCTGCGTCATATTACGAAGGAAAGTCCCACCTCCGTGACGGTCTCATGGTTTCAGGGGACACATTTTATAAGTGTTTAGTTCTGTGTTTGCAAGGAGCATAATGAAAAGAGCTACCTTTTCCTTTTGCATCTTTTGTGCTGCACAAGCTGGCTCTTTCAGCTACAAACGCCTTGGGGGGGGGGGGTTAAAGGTTCCCTTTCGACTTTCTCCAATCAGGCTTCGGCCTACATTGTGTTCATTTGCTTTTCCACCTGTCCCTGGGCTCCAACACCGCTAGTTGCCGTCCAGAAGTGCTGTCCGCACAGTCCCAACAGTCGCTCCTCTGTTATTGGGGTTCAGTAATGTCAGCTGTTCCCCTGCTGTGTGTGTGGCAATCCCTCCTACCTCCTCCCACCTCCTCCACCTCCTCCTCCTCCACCTGTCCCTGGGCTCCAACACCGCCAGTTGCCGTCCAGAAGTGCTGTCCGCACAGTCCCAACAGTCGCTCCTCTGTTATTGGGGTTCAGTAACGTCAGCTGTTTCCCTGCTGTGTGTGTGGCAATCCCTCCTACCTCCTCCTACCTCCTCCACCTCCTCCTCCTCCACCTGTCCCTGGGCTCCAACACCGCCAGTTGCCGTCCAGAAGTGCTGTCCGCACAGTCCCAACAGTCGCTCCTCTGTTATTGGGGTTCAGTAACGTCAGCTGTTCCCCTGCTGTGTGTGTGGCAATCCCTCCTACCTCCTCCCACCTCCTCCACCTCCTCCTCCTCCACCTGTCCCTGGGCTCCAACACCGCCAGTTGCCGTCCAGAAGTGCTGTCCGCACAGTCCCAACAGTCGCTCCTCTGTTATTGGGGTTCAGTAACGTCAGCTGTTCCCCTGCTGTGTGTGTGGCAATCCCTCCTACCTCCTCCTACCTCCTCCACCTCCTCCTCTTCCACCTGTCCCTGGGCTCCAACACCGCCAGTTGCCGTCCAGAAGTGCTGTCCGCACAGTCCCAACAGTCGCTCCTCTGTTATTGGGGTTCAGTAACGTCAGCTGTTCCCCTGCTGTGTGTGTGGCAATCCCTCCTACCTCCTCCCACCTCCTCCACCTCCTCCTCCTCCACCTGTCCCTGGGCTCCAACACAGCCAGTTGCCGTCCAGAAGTGCTGTCCGCACAGTCCCAACAGTCGCTCCTCTGTTATTGGGGTTCAGTAACGTCAGCTGTTCCCCTGCTGTGTGTGTGGCAATCCCTCCTACCTCCTCCCACCTCCTCCACCTCCTCCTCCTCCACCTGTCCCTGGGCTCCAACATCGCCAGTTGCCGTCCAGAAGTGCTGTCCGCACAGTCCCAACAGTCGCTCCTCTGTTATTGGGGTTCAGTAACGTCAGCTGTTCCCCTGCTGTGTGTGTGGCAATCCCTCCTACCTCCTCCCACCTCCTCCACCTCCTCCTCCTCCACCTGTCCCTGGGCTCCAACACCGCCAGTTGCCATCCAGAAGTGCTGTCCGCACAGTCCCAACAGTCGCTCCTCTGTTATTGGGGTTCAGTAACGTCAGCTGTTCCCCTGCTGTGTGTGTGGCAATCCCTCCTACCTCCTCCCACCTCCTCCACCTCCTCCTCCTCCACCTGTCCCTGGGCTCCAACACCGCCAGTTGCCGTCCAGAAGTGCTGTCCGCACAGTCCCAACAGTCGCTCCTCTGTTATTGGGGTTCAGTAACGTCAGCTGTTCCCCTGCTGTGTGTGTGGCAATCCCTCCTACCTCCTCCCACCTCCTCCACCTCCTCCTCCTCCACCTGTCCCTGGGCTCCAACACCGCCAGTTGCCGTCCAGAAGTGCTGTCCGCACAGTCCCAACAGTCGCTCCTCTGTTATTGGGGTTCAGTAACGTCAGCTGTTCCCCTGCTGTGTGTGTGGCAATCCCTCCTACCTCTTCCTACCTCCTCCACCTCCTCCTCCACCTGTCCCTGGGCTCCAACACCGCCAGTTGCCGTCCAGAAGTGCTGTCCGCACAGTCCCAACAGTCGCTCCTCTGTTATTGGGGTTCAGTAACGTCAGCTGTTCCCCTGCTGTGTGTGTGGCAATCCCTCCTACCTCCTCCTACCTCCTCCACCTCCTCCTCCTCCACCTGTCCCTGGGCTCCAACACCGCCAGTTGCCGTCCAGAAGTGCTGTCCGCACAGTCCCAACAGTCGCTCCTCTGTTATTGGGGTTCAGTAACGTCAGCTGTTCTCCTGCTGTGTGTGTGGCAATCCCTCCTACCTCCTCCTCCTCCACCTGTCCCTGGGCTCCAACACCACCAGTTGCCGTCCAGAAGTGCTGTCCGCACAGTCCCAACAGTCGCTCCTCTGTTATTGGGGTTCAGTAACGTCAGCTGTTCCCCTGCTGGGTGTGTGGCAATCCCTCCTACCTCCTCCCACCTCCTCCACCTCCTCCTCCTCCACCTGTCCCTGGGCTCCAACACCGCCAGTTGCTGTCCAGAAGTGCTGTCCGCACAGTCCCAACAGTCGCTCCTCTGTTATTGGGGTTCAGTAACGTCAGCTGTTCCCCTGCTGTGTGTGTGGCAATCCCTCCTACCTCCTCCCACCTCCTCCACCTCCTCCTCCTCCACCTGTCCCTGGGCTCCAACACCGCTAGTTGTTGTCCAGAAGTGCTGTCCGCACAGAGCCAAACACCTCGCCAATGTGTTAGTGGGGTTCAGCACCGCCAGCTGTTCCCCTGCTGTGTATACGGCAACGTGTACTGCGACCGCCACGCAGGCACAACAAGTTAAATTTAAGGGAACCTGCCCCCCCCCAGGCGTTTGTTACTGAAGGAGCCACCTTGTGCAGCAGTAATGATGCAAAGGGGAAAAGTGCCTCTTTTCGTGGTGCTCCTTGCACATGCTGAACCTAACACTTATGAAATGTGTCCCCTCCTACCGTGATACCGTCCGGTTGGTGTAACTGTCCTTTGTGATGTGACGCAGCACAGCCGTCATTCTTACCCCCTTGGCGCCGTGCGCAGCCTCCTCAGCGTTGTTTGAATCAGTCCCGGAGCCTGCGCTGTTAGGTTAGCCCTTGGCCATGCACACATTTTGCGCTGCCCGTCTTCTGACATCATTTGGTGTCAGGCTGGCTGCGCCTGTGCGGCCGCGCTGGCCGAGAGCCCGCCTCGTACTGTCTTCTGATTTAATCCCACTGGGGGCCTGAGATCCATGGACATGCGCAGTGCATATCTGAACCTACACCTCTCACTCATCTCCCTACGGCTTCTTCAGACTGTGCGGTGTCAGCTGGTCCCTAATAGCATGCCACGGCCGTGACACAGCACAGTCTTAAGAAGCCGTAGGGAGGGGAGTGAGAGGCGAGGATATGCACTGCGCATGGCCACGGATCCCAGGCCCCCAGTGGGATTAAATCAGAAGACAGTACGAGGCGGGCTCTCGGCCAGCGCGGCCGCACAGGCGCAGCCAGCCTGACACCAAATGATGTCAGAAGACGGGCAGCGCAAAATGTGTGCATGGCCAAGGGCTAACCTAACAGCGCAGGCTCCGGGACTGATTCAAACAACGCTGAGGAGGCGGCGCACGGCGCCAAGGGGGTAAGAATGACGGCTGTGCTGCGTCACATCACAAAGGACAGTTACACCAACCGGACGCTATCACGGTAGGAGGGGACACTTTTCATAAGTGTTAGGTTCAGCATGTGCAAGGACCATAATTAAAAGAGCTAAGTTTACCTTTTCCAGCATTAGTGCTGTACACGATGGCTCTTTCAGCTACAAACGCTTGGGGGGGGGGGGGGGGTTAAAGTTTCCCTTTCAACTTGCTCCAGTGCAGGCTTCGGCCTACACTCTAATCCCTCTCCTCCTCCTGCTGACCCTGGGCTCTAACACCGCCAGTTGGGGCCCAGATGTGCTGGCTGCACAGAGCCAAACACCAGGCAATGTGTCAGTGGGGTTCAGCACCGCCAGCTGTTCCCCTGCTGTGTAGCCGGCAACGTGTCCTGCAACAGCCACGCAGACACAAGAACTGAAATTGAAGGAAACCTGTCCCCCCTCCTCTAGGCGTTTTTACGTTTTACAGCCGCCTTGTACGGCAGTAATGCTGCATGTGTGCAAGGTGGCTCATAAACGTATTCTCCTTGCCCATGTTGAACTGAACACGTCTAAAATGAGTCCTCTGCGACCATTAAAACGTCCCTCAGGTGTGATTTTCCTTTGTATTGACACGCAAAAAGCTCCTTGGTAGCGCTGCCCGTCTTCTGGCATCATTGTTTGGCTGCCTGCGCCTCTGCGGCCGCCTTGCCCCACACAACGCCCCTCGGTGTCTTATTTATTGGGACTGCGAGGGTGTGATTGATGGGCATGAGCAGTGCATCAGTTCGCCTGTCCCTCATCTCCTTCCGCCTTCTTCAGACTGTGCGGCTTCATGGCCGTGGCATGCGATAAGGGATCAGCTGACGCCGCACAGTCTGAGGCGGGTGTAAGGACCCGAGTGTGAGAGGCGAACATATGTGCTGCGCCAGGCCATGAATCCCAGCCCCGCAGTGTTTTAACAATGTTAAGACACTGCGGGGCTGGGATTCATGGTCATCGCGAACCGCACCGGCCGACATTAAATGATGTCAGAAGATGGGCAGCGCTAACAGCGCTAGACCAGGGGATAACACGACAGCGCAGACTCCTCTACAGCAAATAACAACGCTCAGGAGGCTGCGCCCAGCACCAAGGTGGGATTCTTGACATCTGTGCTGCGTCTCTTTACGAAGGGAACTCGCGCCTCCAACACAGTTTGACTGTATAAAGGGCTAAATGTTATACGTGTTTCATTCAGCGTGTGCAAGGAGAGACATTAAAAGAGCAACCTTTGACTTGTGCAGCACTACTGCTGCATAAGCTGTGGCTCTTCTACTTTGTAACCCCTGAGGGGGGGTTAAAGGTTACCTTTGAAATTGGTTCAATTAGGCTTCGGCCTACACTCTGCTCCCCCTGCAGAGCCCGCGCTCCAACAACGCCAGTTGGGGCCCGGTACTGCTAGCTGCACAGAGAAAAACACCAGCCAATGTGTCAGTGGGGTTCAGCACCGCCAGCTGTTCCCCTGCTGTGCAGCCGGCAACGTGTCCTGCAACTGCCACGCAGACACAACAGACCCAAAGCTGCCACCAGTGCAGGCTTCGGCCTACACTCTGCTCCATCTCCTCCTCCTGCTGACCCTGGGCTCTAACACCGCCAGTTGGGGCCCGGTACTGCTAGCTGCACAGAGAAAAACACCAGCCAATGTGTCAGTGGGGTTCAGCACCGCCAGCTGTTCCCCTGCTGTGTAGCCGGCATCGTGTCCTGCAAAAGCCACGCAGACACAAGAACTGAAATTGAAGGGAACCTGTCCCCCCTCCCCCAGGCGTTTGTACGTTTTACAGCCACCTTGTACAGCGGTAATGCTGCATGTGTGCAAGGTGGCTCATAAACGTATTCTCCTCGCACATGTGGAACTGAAAACACGTCTAAAATGTGTCCTCTGTGTGACCATTTAACCGTCCCGGAGGTGTGACTTTCCTTTGTAATGACACGCTGCAACCCCCTTGGTAGCGCTGCCCGTCTTCTGGCATCATTGTTTGGCTGCCTACGCCTCTGCGGCCGCCTTGCCCCACACAACGCCCCTCGGTGTCTTATTTATTGGGACTGCGAGGGTGTGATTGATGGGCATGAGCAGTGCATCAGTTCGCCTGTCCCTCATCTCCTTCCACCTTCTTCAGACTGTGCGGCTTCATGGCCGTGGCATGCGATAAGGGATCAGCTGACGCCGCACAGTCTGAAGCGGGTGTAAGGACCCGAGTGTGAGAGGCGAACATATGTGCTGCACCAGGCCATGAATCCCAGCCCCGCAGTGTTTTAACAATGTTAAGACACTGCGGAGCTGGGATTCATGGTCATCGCGAACCGCACCGGCCGACATTAAATGATGTCAGAAGATGGGCAGCGCTAACAGCGCTAGGCCAGGGGATAACACGACAGCGCAGACTCCTGTACAGCAAATAACAACGCTCAGGAGGCTGCGCCCAGCACCAAGGTGGGATTCTTGACATCTGTGCTGCGTCTCTTTACGAAGGGAACTCGCGCCTCCAACACAGTTTGACTGTATAAAGGGCTAAATGTTATACGTGTTTCATTCAGCGTGTGCAAGGAGAGACATTAAAAGAGCAACCTTTGACTTGTGCAGCACTACTGCTGCATAAGCTGTGACTCTTCTACTTTGTATCCCCTGAGGGGGGGTTAAAGGTTACCTTTGAAATTGGTTCAATTAGGCTTCGGCCTACACTCTGCTCCCCCTGCAGAGCCCGGGCTCCAACACCGCCAGTTGGGGCCCGGTACTGCTAGCTGCACAGAGAAAAACACCAGCCAATGTGTCAGTGGGGTTCAGCACCGCCAGCTGTTCCCCTGCTGTGCAGCCGGCAACGTGTCCTGCAACTGCCACGCAGACACAACAGACCCAAAGCTGCCGCCAGTGCAGGCTTCGGCCTACACTCTGCTCCATCTCCTCCTCCTGCTGACCCTGGGCTCTAACACCGCCAGTTGGGGCCCGGTACTGCTAGCTGCACAGAGAAAAACACCAGCCAATGTGTCAGTGGGGTTCAGCACCGCCAGCTGTTCCCCTGCTGTGTAGCCGGCATCGTGTCCTGCAAAAGCCACGCAGACACAAGAACTGAAATTGAAGGGAACCTGTCCCCCCTCCCCCAGGCGTTTGTACGTTTTACAGCCACCTTGTACAGCGGTAATGCTGCATGTGTGCAAGGTGGCTCATAAACGTATTCTCCTCGCACATGTGGAACTGAAAACACGTCTAAAATGTGTCCTCTGTGTGACCATTTAACCGTCCCGGAGGTGTGACTTTCCTTTGTAATGACACGCTGCAACCCCCTTGGTAGCGCTGCCCGTCTTCTGGCATCATTGTTTGGCTGCCTACGCCTCTGCGGCCGCCTTGCCCCACACAACGCCCCTCGGTGTCTTATTTATTGGGACTGCGAGGGTGTGATTGATGGGCATGAGCAGTGCATCAGTTCGCCTGTCCCTCATCTCCTTCCGCCTTCTTCAGACTGTGCGGCTTCATGGCCGTGGCATGCGATAAGGGATCAGCTGACGCCGCACAGTCTGAAGCGGGTGTAAGGACCCGAGTGTGAGAGGCGAACATATGTGCTGCACCAGGCCATGAATCCCAGCCCCGCAGTGTTTTAACAATGTTAAGACACTGCGGAGCTGGGATTCATGGTCATCGCGAACCGCACCGGCCGACATTAAATGATGTCAGAAGATGGGCAGCGCTAACAGCGCTAGGCCAGGGGATAACACGACAGCGCAGACTCCTGTACAGCAAATAACAACGCTCAGGAGGCTGCGCCCAGCACCAAGGTGGGATTCTTGACATCTGTGCTGCGTCTCTTTACGAAGGGAACTCGCGCCTCCAACACAGTTTGACTGTATAAAGGGCTAAATGTTATACGTGTTTCATTCAGCGTGTGCAAGGAGAGACATTAAAAGAGCAACCTTTGACTTGTGCAGCACTACTGCTGCATAAGCTGTGACTCTTCTACTTTGTATCCCCTGAGGGGGGGTTAAAGGTTACCTTTGAAATTGGTTCAATTAGGCTTCGGCCTACACTCTGCTCCCCCTGCAGAGCCCGGGCTCCAACACCGCCAGTTGGGGCCCGGTACTGCTAGCTGCACAGAGAAAAACACCAGCCAATGTGTCAGTGGGGTTCAGCACCGCCAGCTGTTCCCCTGCTGTGCAGCCGGCAACGTGTCCTGCAACTGCCACGCAGACACAACAGACCCAAAGCTGCCGCCAGTGCAGGCTTCGGCCTACACTCTGCTCCATCTCCTCCTCCTGCTGACCCTGGGCTCTAACACCGCCAGTTGGGGCCCGGTACTGCTAGCTGCACAGAGAAAAACACCAGCCAATGTGTCAGTGGGGTTCAGCACCGCCAGCTGTTCCCCTGCTGTGTAGCCGGCATCGTGTCCTGCAAAAGCCACGCAGACACAAGAACTGAAATTGAAGGGAACCTGTCCCCCCTCCCCCAGGCGTTTGTACGTTTTACAGCCACCTTGTACAGCGGTAATGCTGCATGTGTGCAAGGTGGCTCATAAACGTATTCTCCTCGCACATGTGGAACTGAAAACACGTCTAAAATGTGTCCTCTGTGTGACCATTTAACCGTCCCGGAGGTGTGACTTTCCTTTGTAATGACACGCTGCAACCCCCTTGGTAGCGCTGCCCGTCTTCTGGCATCATTGTTTGGCTGCCTGCGCCTCTGCGGCCGCCTTGCCCCACACAACGCCCCTCGGTGTCTTATTTATTGGGACTGCGAGGGTGTGATTGATGGGCATGAGCAGTGCATCAGTTCGCCTGTCCCTCATCTCCTTCCGCCTTCTTCAGACTGTGCGGCTTCATGGCCGTGGCATGCGATAAGGGATCAGCTGACGCCGCACAGTCTGAAGCGGGTGTAAGGACCCGAGTGTGAGAGGCGAACATATGTGCTGCGCCAGGCCATGAATCCCAGCCCCGCAGTGTTTTAACAATGTTAAGACACTGCGGGGCTGGGATTCATGGTCATCGCGAACCGCACCGGCCGACATTAAATGATGTCAGAAGATGGGCAGCGCTAACAGCGCTAGGCCAGGGGATAACACGACAGCGCAGACTCCTCTACAGCAAATAACAACGCTCAGGAGGCTGCGCCCAGCACCAAGGTGGGATTCTTGACATCTGTGCTGCGTCTCTTTACGAAGGGAACTCGCGCCTCCAACACAGTTTGACTGTATAAAGGGCTAAATGTTATACGTGTTTCATTCAGCATGTGCAAGGAGAGACATTAAAAGAGCAACCTTTGACTTGTGCAGCACTACTGCTGCATAAGCTGTGGCTCTTCTACTTTGTAACCCCTGAGGGGGGGTTAAAGGTTACCTTTGAAATTGGTTCAATTAGGCTTCGGCCTACACTCTGCTCCCCCTGCAGAGCCCGGGCTCCAACACCGCCAGTTGGGGCCCGGTACTGCTAGCTGCACAGAGAAAAACACCAGCCAATGTGTCAGTGGGGTTCAGCACCGCCAGCTGTTCCCCTGCTGTGGAGCCGGCAACGTGTCCTGCAACAGCCACGCAGGCACAACAGACCCAAAGCTGCCGCCAGTGCAGGCTTCGGCCTACACTCTGCTCCCTCTCCTCCTCCTGCTGACCCTTTGCTCCAACACTGCTAGTTGGGGCTCTAGGAAGACAAGCTTGAATAGGTCCCCATCCTGGTTCCAGCACCGTCAGCTGGTTCCGGGCAGAGCCTTTGGCTTAGGTGCCTCCTTCTGGGTATCCAAGTTCCACCAACGTTAGGTGGTCCTTGGTAGTGCTTTCAGCACGGGTACCTCCTGCTTAGTAACCGGGTTCCAGTAACGTCAGCTGGTCCTCGGTAGTTCCATTGGCTCTTGGACCTTCGGCTACCCATCCGGGTTCCAGTACCGTCAGCTGGTTCTCGGCAGTGTCTTTTGCTCTTGTACCTTCTGCTCCCCATCCTGGTTCCAGTACCGTCAGCTGGTTCCGGGCAGAGCCTTTGGCTTAGGGGCCTCCCTCTGGGTATCCGAGTTCCACCAACGTCAGGTGGTCCTTGGTAGTGCTTTCAGGCACGGGTACCTCCTGCTTAGTAACCGGGTTCCAGTAACGTCAGCTGGTCCTCGGTAGTTCCATTGGCTCTTGGACCTTCGGCTACCCATCCGGGTTCCAGCACCGTCAGCTGGTTCTCGGCAGTGTCTTTTGCTCTTGTACCTTCTGCTCCCCATCCTGGTTCCAGTACCGTCAGCTGGTTCCGGGCAGAGCCTTTGGCTTAGGTGCCTCCCTCTGGGTATCCGAGTTCCACCAACGTCAGGTGGTCCTTGGTAGTGCTTTCAGGCACGGGTACCTCCTGCTTAGTAACCGGGTTCCAGTAACGTCAGCTGGTCCTCGGTAGTTCCATTGGCTCTTGGACCTTCGGGTAGCCATCCGAGTTCCAGTTCCATCAGCTGGTTCTCGGCATTTTCTCAGCCTTCTTGTACCTTCTGCTACATTTCCAAGTTCAAGAGACTAAACACGATGACCCAGAAGACCACCCCTAAGATGACGACGACACCAGAGACGACAACCACTGTGATGACGACGACCCTGGAGACGATGACCCTGAAGACCACCCCGATGACGACGACCCCGGAGACGACAACCACCGTGATGACGACGACCCTGGAGACGATGACCCTGAAGACCACCCCGATGACGACGACCCCGGAGACGACGACCCTGGAGACGACGACGACCTGGAAGACCGAGAAGCAGAAGAACAAGAGGCTGCAGAACAAAGAGCAGAAGAACATTAAGCATAAGACTAAATATCAGAGCAAAAGATATTATCTAAATTATAAGCAGAAGAAGACTAAGCAGTGTATGGGGGTGAGTCCGTTCCTCCTCGTGGTGCCCCTGGATAAAGCCTAATGCTGCAGGCCAAACTGAACGCGGACAAATGTAACTCTTTTGTGACAGGCAGAACGGAAGGTGTAATCTTCAAACTTTTATAGATAACAACTACGGGAATGCCTGTCACAAATAAGAATATGATGAAGAAGTAGAATATGATGAAGATAATAGTAAAATAAAAAGAATATGAACAATGTAACCAAAAAAAAAATAGGTAGAAGATGAAGAAGAAGATGAATAAGGTGAAGAAGTTGATGTCAAAGAAGCTGATGATGAGGATAATGAAGAAGAAAGTGTGGGAGAAGTAAAAAAGAAGGTGAAGGGCGTGGAAGTAGTGAAACATCAATATCTGACAAAATAAAAAAAAAATTAACATAGTCAAAATCTTTCTAACGCCGAACGTCATAAAAAACAAAACAAAATCCTGCTATTCTATTAGATTGGGCTAAACCTCTGTGCCTTTAATGTCTCCGCCACGTCCCCCAATACATCCTACATTATTCTTAGTTGTTTTCCTTCATGTAGAATGAACCTACAAGTTAAGAAAGGGTTTATTTTAATTCCGATATTTTCGTCCCATTGACTTGCATTGGGATCGGGTATCGGTATCGGATTAGATCCGATATTTTGACGGTATCGGCCGATACTTTCCGATACCGATACTTTCCGATATCGGAAGGTATCGCTCAACACTACTGATCAGATATTGATATATTGGGAGACGGTGTAAATGCTTTACTTATCTTCTATATACACGAGTCCCACACACCACGATCCTCAGTACAACACTTGGGGCGACAGTCCACATTCTTGGCAGAAACACAACAAATAGAAGACATCCAAATAAGTGGAGATTCCTATCCAATGTTAGTACTTTTTTTATCTTGTCATAAAATATGTCAACGGTTTGGCCCCCACTGGCACAAGACAAGTGCTTCCCACAACAGTCATAGGGAGAAAGGTCATAGGGAGTACAGTGCGCACAATTTACTAAGAGGATCACATAAAATAAATGAACATGCATCAACTGAAATCTACATCAGTAATTAGCTGGTGGAAGATACTAACTAAAATCTACACTAATTTGCAGTGAAAGCTATAGAAAATATATCAGGTCACAGGGGCACACTCCTCTTTAAAGAGAACCTATCAGGTGGTACATTCTTCTCCCCGCTCACTGACAGTGATTGGCAAGCTAGTGCCTACGTGTGATTATAGGCAGGGCTGTGGAGTCAGTAAGCCACAGTTGCGACTCCGACTCCGGCTCCGACTCCGACTCCGGCTCAGACTCCGACTCCTTCATAAATGGACAATTCGTAACAATAAATTTACTGTTGTAAAATATTAAAATCGTGCTTTTTCAGTTTCTCACCATCATATAAGTAATCAGACCACTTAGAGCAAAAACTATATTTATTAGAATACAATTAGAATATAGCAAATAACTTTTATAAACTTTTCTTAACTCTTGTAAGTAAATATGCAATAAACACTGTTATGCAGTTAATAAGAAGAAATCTATAAATTTGTCCTCAGAAAAAGTATTGCCTCTGTCAGATCCTCTGTCATGGATGCCTTCAAATCTGATCTAATTATTTTGAGAGCAGAGAACAACCTCTAACTTGTGTTGGTGGCAAAGCAGTAACCACTCGGGCAACATCTCTGACAATGTCAGGATACAGAGGAATCGCTTGTTGCACTGTTATTTTTGATGAACGGTCAAATTTCTCAATTTCTTTTAGTGCACATGAAAAATTCAGGTGAAATGTACTGGCTGTCAGTACTCTGAACATTTTTTTACCTTTTGTGCTTTACTGCCCTTTTCCAACATGGCATCTTTGGTCTCATGTGCACTTGTCTTCCTGCTATAAAACTCCACCCCAGCCTTCAGTCTGTGCTAGATTATTCTGCTTTGCATCCAGCTCCTGATTACTCCCTGGCCTTGCACCTGCACCTGTGAACCTGTGTTGGAGATCCTGCCACTCTGCTCTGAGTTCCTGCTGCATACACCAGTGTTCAGTAATCCTCCTTCATCTGCTGCTCGTGTCACTTCCATCTGCATTTGCTGGACATGTAAGCTGTTGCTGCTCTGCAAAACCTGAGACTATTAACCAGGCCTCCCTGGTTGAGCTAAGATATGATTTGAACTGCCTAATAGCATAGCTATCTGTGTCTGGACTAAGTCAAGGATCTATTCGTGTCAAGTTTCCTCAAGAACAACTGTGCTTCATAGACTTTCTGTTTGTTTGCATCTACCTCTGAAGTTTCCTATTGACTGTTTAAGCTGCATTTATTATTTGCACCAAGTGTTGTGGACATGAGTTTCTCACTGCACCTATTTGAATCACCGTGTGATAATATAGATTTTACCACTTATAACACTGTGTCCTGTTGTCTTGTTCCACGCAAAGAGTCTCCTGAATTATCCCCTATAATTATTACAGGATAATCTAGCCATAAAAAAAAGAGACTGCTGGAACAATGACTGCAGAGAGCAGATTAGAGCAGGTGTTTTCCATAATTAGATCACTGCAGAAAGATGTGGAAGGTCTGCAAAAGAAGTTTGGAAGCTTTGAACACAATCAACAAGTGTTTGGACAAACTTTGCAGGACTTAAGCAATCGCATGGCAGCCCAGGAAAACAAACTTGCTGGCATAGAGTCCCAGTGTGGACGGGCTTTTTAGGACATAAGCACGCAAATAGCTGCACAAGTGACTTTATCCTCTGGGCAACCGCCACCAGCTAGCCCACCTAAGTTGCCCCCATTCCGATTTAATGGTGATCGCGACAAATTTTGTGGCTTTGTGAATCAATGTATGTTATATTTTGATGTGCATGCTGACCGTTTTCCTACTGATAGATCCAAAGTATTGTGTGTAATAATGCTACTGACCTCACGAGCTCTCGCCTGGGCGAATCCGATGATTGAGTCTCGTGACCCACGGTTAAATGACTTGGATGATTTCTTGGCCGCTATGGCATTAATGTTTGATGACCCTAATCGCCGTGCAACCGCTGAATCTGCTTTGTTGTCTTTAAGCCAGGCTAATCATTCTGTTATTGAGTATGCCACTGAATTCAGGAGATTGGCGGTAGATACCAATTGGGACAGTTATGCACAATTGCCTATTTTTAAAAGGGGTCTGTCTAGTATTATAAAAGATGAACTAGCTCGCTCGGAGTCACCACAAGAACTAGAGACATTTATACAGCATTGTGTGCGCATAGACATTCGCCTTACTGAGCGTAGGCAGGAGAAATTTGCTGCATATAACCGTATTTCTAACTTTTCCCTTCCTTCCAAAGAGCCTGCAGGTAAAACATCTCGGGAAGTGGAGGAGGTGCCCATGCAAATTGATTCCATTCAGAGACGTGATATCAATGAGCGCCGGGAGCATCGCCTTCGTGAATGTCTATGTTTCTACTGCGGCCAGTCTGACCACTTCTTGATCAATTGTCCTAAGTGTCCTAGACGGCCTAACAAGGTGCTAGCAGCAATAGGGGAGTATGACAACTGTGATGATGAATCTGACATCTCTGAATGTAGCCTGCCTTTAAACGCTGTATTCCATTCATTTTCTATGACTTCACCCCCCAAGGAGCTGAAGGAAAAGAACTCTCACTGTTCTCTCCCTATTAAGATCCTGTACTCAGGACAGTGGATTTCCAGTTCAGCTATGATTGACTCTGGTGCAGGTGGCAATTTCATGGATATCGCATTTGCCAAGGAACATGGTATTAAAATTCAGCAAAGAGCCTTTCCAATTACCATGGAAACAGTGGATGGGTCACCTTTAATCTCTGGGCCTGTGGATCAGGAGACCGTACCCCTTGAAATTTTGTTGGAGCCTAATCATCAGGAGCAACTTTCTTTCTTGCTAATTTCTTCCCCTCATTTTCCTGTGATTTTAGGCATTCCTTGGCTACGTTCTCAGAACCCAATTATCAACTGGGAGACAAAGGAGATTATCTTTCCAACAAGGAGCAACTCAGCAGTAACAGAAGCTGTCCCTGAGTCCACGGCTACGGAACCACATGTACAGGTATTTTCTTTACCTCCAGCATATAAAGAGTTCTCTGACCTCTGTGACAAGAAGAATGCAGATCAGCTTCCTCCACACAGGCATTATGATTGTTCCATTGAGTTGCTTCCTGGGGCAGATATTCCTTTTGGTCACGTATACCCTTTGGCGGCACCTGAGCTTCAAGCCTTAAAGGAGTATATTGATGAAAATCTGGCCAAAGGCTTCATACGTCCTTCTTCCTCACCAGCAGGGGCACCCATTTTTTTTGTAAAGAAGGATGGGTCCCTGAGACCCTGTGTTGACTATCGGGAACTCAATAAGGTAACCGTACGAAACCGTTACCCTTTGCCTCTGATTCCCGAATTACTGGAAAGAGTCCGCCATGCTAAGGTGTTCTCTAAGCTGGATCTTCGTGGGGCTTATAATTTGGGGCGTATTCGTCCAGGGGATGAGTGGAAGACAGCATTCAGATGCCGCTATGGACACTTTGAATCTCTTGTGATGCCCTTCGGGCTTTGTAACGCCCCTGCAGCATTTCAACACCTTGTTAATGACATCTTCAGAGATTTGTTGGACCAGTTTGTGGTGATCTATTTGGACGATATACTAATCTTTTCTGACTCTCTGCAGGAACATGAAGAACATGTCAAAACTGTTTTAAGACGTCTGAAAGAGAACCAACTGTATATCAAGCCGGAGAAATGCGAGTTCCATCGTTCTGAGATACAGTTCTTGGGTTACATCATCTCTCCCCAGGGGCTGAACATGGAATCTGGTAAGATTTAGGCTATCCTTGACTGGCCGGTACCCAAGAACGTGAAGGAGGTCCAACATTTTATTGGTTTTGCAAATTTCTACAGACGCTTGATTCAAAATTTTTCTGATATTGTTCGTCCCATTACTTCCTTGACAAAGAAGGAAAAGCCCTTTAAGTGGTCATCACAGGCTCAAGAAGCTTTTGATCGGCTGAAGATCTGTTTCACATCAGCACCGATGTTTTACACCCAGATCCAACACATCCTTTCATTGTGGAGGTGGACGCTTCTGATAATGCTTTGGGGGCTATTCTCTCCCAAAGAACTGGAGAGAAGGGTCTGCTACATCCTTGTGCTTTCTTTTCCCGTAGACTAACCTCAGCAGAGAAGAATTACGATGTGGGAGACAAGGAATTGCTGGCTATTATTGCGGCTTTCAAAGAATGGAGGCATCATCTGCAAGGAGCTGCACAACAGATCATAGTGCTAACTGACCATCGCAATCTAGAGTTCCTTAGATCCGCTAGATGTCTTTCTCCTCGTCAGGCTCATTGGAACTTATTTTTAAATCAATTTAACTTTGTTATCTCGTACCGTCCAGGTTCTCGTAATGGGAAGGCTGATGCTTTATCCCGAATCCATGCTGCGGATTCCGTACCTGGAGCCCCGTCCAAGACTATTCTATCTGATGCCAATTTCATCGGAGTTATCCACGATCAGGACTTGTGGAAGAAGTGTAGGGAGGCCTATGAAGGTGATGTATTTCTGGCCAACCCACCTGTGGATATTAATCTTGTCTTTAAGGGTGGCATGTGGTTCAGAGATCGACGTATCTACGTCCCGGAGGTTGTCCGTCTGCAGATCCTCAAGTTGGTACATGACTCCAAGTTGGCTGGTCACAGGGGGGGTGCAGAAGACACAAGAGTTCCTGAGCCGATTCTTCTGGTGGTCACCTTGCCTGAAGGATACCAAGGACTATGTTCTCTCTTGCGAGGTATGTGCCCATTGCAAGACTCCTCATGTGGCACCTACGGGTCTTCTACAACCATTACCTGTTCCATCCCTCCCTTGGGGGTCTATATCAATGGACTTTATTGTGGAGCTGCCTACATCGGGGGGCATGAATACAATCATGGTGGTAGTTGATCGCCTGACTAAAGCTGCTCATTTTGTTCCGTGCACCGGCCTCCCCTCAGCTAAAGATACAGTGAACTTGGTTATACAGAATGTCTTTCGGTTGCATGGGGTGCCGGATGAGATCATCTCTGACCGTGGAGTACAGTTCACTTCAAGATTCTGGAAGGGGTTTTGCTCTGCACTCAATATTAATGTCTTTCTCTCTTCTGCTTACCATCCCCAGACAAATGGTCAGACTGAGCGTACCAACCAGATGCTGGAACAATATCTAAAATGCTATGTCAGCCATCTCCAGGATGATTGGTTGGAGTTGTTGCCGTTAGCCGAATTTTCATATAATAATTCTCAGAGCGCCTCCACTAAATTTACACCTTTCTTTGCCAATCTGGGTTATCATCCGTGTATTTTACCTAGGTCTCCAATTAATTCTCTGGTTCCAGCAGTGGAGGAAAGGCTGACTGCGATGAGACAAAATCTGGAGGTTCTGAAGGAATCCCTGACCACGGCTCAAGAACGTTATAAGAGATCGTCTGATAGATTCCGTAAACCTGCATCCATGTTCAAGGTAGGAGATTCCGTGTGGTTAGCAACTAAGAATCTGAAGTTAAACGTTCCTTCACAAAAGCTTGGACAGAAATTCATTGGCCCTTTCAAGATCAACGGTATTGTGACCTCTGTGGCCTGCCGGCTGAAGCTACCTAGGACAATGAAGGTACACCCAGTTTTTCATGTATCTTTACTAAAGCCTGTATCTCCTAATACCTTCCAGGGACGTGTTGTGCCACCTCCGCAGCCTGTGTTGATTGATGGGCAAGAACAATTTGTGGTGGAGGAAATTATTGATTCCAGGATTCGCAGGAATCGGCTCCAATATCTGATAAGATGGCAGGGATATCAACCTGAGGAAGACTCTTGGGAACCTATGGAAAACATCAATGCCCAACAGAAGATTTCTCGTTTTCATCAGAGATTCCCTGAGAAACCAGGTCCTGGATCGTCCTGAGGCCGCTTCTAAGGAGGGAGTAATGTCAGGACTCTGAACATTTTTTACCTTTTGTGCTTTACTGCCCTTTTCCAACATGGCGTCTTTGGTCTCATGTGCACTTGTCTTCCTGCTATAAAACTCCACCCCAGCCTTCAGTCTGTGCTAGATTATTCTGCTTTGCATCCAGCTCCTGATTACTCCCTGGCCTTGCACCTACTGTTATGATCCTTAGTGGTTGAGGATCACAAAATACTCCAGCTAAGTAACAAAACATAGGACAAGCTCTAGAGAGGTGGCAAACTGGACTGACCGCAAATCTGAACCTATCCAACACACTAAAGGTAGCCGGTGAACGTGTCTAAAATCCTAGATGTCTCGAGCCAGCCTGATGAACTAACTACCCCTAGAGAGAAAGAAAGACCTCACTTGCCTCCAGAGAAATAATCCCCAAAGATATAGAAGCCCCCAACAAATAATAACGGTGAGGTAAGAGGAAGGCACATACACAGGGGTGAAAGCAGATTCAGCAAATGAGGCCCACTAATACTAGATAGCAGAAAATAGAAAAGGGGTCTGTGCGGTCAGTAAAAAACCCTTACAAAATATCCACACTGAGATTTCAAGAACCCCCGCACCAACTAACGGTGTGGGGGGAGAAACTCAGTCCCCTAGAGCAACCAGCAAGTGAGGAAATCACATTTTAGCAAGCTGGACAAGAAACATGATGAATGCTGATAATCAAAAAATAAACAAACAAAAACTTAGCTTGTCTTGGAGAGACTGGGAGCAAGGTAGTCACAAGGAATCTGAAGAGCACTGAATACATTGGGAGCAGGCAAGGAACTGAGTATCCAGGTGAGCTAAATAGGAAACCAACCAAGGATAACGAACCAGCTGATGCTGCCAACCTGCAGAAAGACAACACTACACAGTACCGCTTGTGACCACTAGAGGGAGCCCAAAAATAGAGTTCACAACAACCTACACCTGCTCCTGTGAACCTGTGTTGGAGATCCTGCCACTCTGCTCTGAGTTCCTGCTGCATACACCAGTGTTCAGTAATCCTCCTTCATCTGCTGCTCGTGTTACTTCCATCTGCATTTGCTGGACATGTAAGCTGTTGCTGCTCTGCAAAACCTGAGACTATTAACCAGGCCTCCCTGGTTGAGCTGATATGATTTGAACTGCCTAATAGCATAGCTATCTGGGTCTGGACTAAGTCAAGGATCTATTCGTGTCAAGTTTCCTCAAGAATAACTGTGCTTCATAGACTTTCTGTTTGTTTGCATCTACCTCTGAAGTTTCCTATTGACTGCTAAGCTGCGTTTATTATTTGCACCAAGTGTTGTGGACTTGAGTTTCTCACTGCACCTGTTTGAATCACCGTGTGATAATATAGACTTTACCACTTATAACACTGTGGTGTCCTGTTGTCTTGTTCCACGCAAAGAATCTCCTGAATTATCCCCTATATTTATTACACTGGCTGTGTTCTTTGATGGGGATGACTCTTCTTCTATGCAGGAACGCTTTGCACGGTCCTTGTGATCCAAAAATTTTTGGAAATTAAATTCTTCATCAGTTGATGAGGGTGAAGATGTGGCAGGACAACTAAATTCTTCTTGTTCCTCCTGACTGTTCTGCAACCCTTTCATCCTTACTGCTATTTCAAACAGAGCTTCTTTTCCTTTAGTTAGCTGTTGATCATCTAGAAGAATCCGATGCATTGGGTCTACATAAACAGCTGCCAAAAGAATGTTATTTTGAAATAGTAGCTCCTCTCTCCGTTTCATTGATGTAGCAATGCCACTTCCAATTAACCCTCCTCTTTGGGACAGGCGACACATCAGGTTCTTCCACTCCTTTAAGAAAATACCTGGAGTTAAGTCCTCTGCTTGTAATTTTTTAGTCACTGTAAATAGATGCTTTAGCAATTTTTCCAGCTCAGTCACCAGATTCCACTGACTTTCATTTAGCGTCAGTTGAGGGTTAGCCATGTCTACAAGAAAGGTTTTCAGTTCAACCAAGCGCTGAATGATTAAGTAAGTACTGCCCCATCGTGTGGCTTGATCAATAATTGCCCCTTTTCCAGCATGTCTCTTCAAAATTGAGTCAACTTTAGGGGTTCTGGCAACAGTAGCCAACTTTCTCACCTTGCCAATCAGTGCAGCAGCATGTCCTTCTGGCAGACTGTCTCTTATAGCCAGCTGTAGCGTATGCACAACACAGCGCATGTGATGAATGAAAGAACGTATTGACAGTTTCAACAAGATCATCTAAACCATCATGTTGCTGTTCATCTGAAGCAACTTCAGTTTGCTCCTCAGTTACAATACTGTGTTCCTCTATTTCAAACATTTCTGTGTCTGTGGACCCAGAATGTTCTTCTAGCTGCTGGTCACCATCATTATTCTCATTCATTAGCTTAATAGTACTTATATTTGAAGCATTGTCAGTTACGACAGAAAGAACTTGCTCTTTTTTAAGTTCATAGTCTTGCAGAACCTTTTCCACCAAGACCTGGAGAAACTCACTGGTGTGATGAGCTTTGGTGTCTTTTACTGCCAATATCTTGGTAACTATTTCATTTTTGTCACAAACAAATCAGACATTGATGGCAAAATAGTTCACTCTGTGACGTTTGCTGGCATCCATTTTAAGAAACAAAGCGTCCCTTGAGAGTTTTTTTTAAGAAACAAAGCGTCCCTTGAGAGTTTTTTTAAGTTCTTCCTTTTGTTTAAAAGCTTCTTCGATTACTAATTTTCTAATACTCTCTCTCTCCAGAGAAACACCAAGCTTTCGGGCCATTTCCCCATTCAGACACATAAAAGCTGGTCGTGAAAATAATGAAATAGGCACACTATCCTTTACAACAAGCTTTATGATGTTTTTTAAATGTATCTACTGTCATTGTCACAGTAACTTTGTCACTGACAAAATATCTTGCAACTGATGGCTGCAACGTTCTCTGCTCTTTTGTTTGGCTGGAAGAGCTGGGTACTGGTTCATTGGTTTGGATGCAGTCTTTCTCATCCACTGCTTTCAGTACTTCTGGATGAAAGCGCTGTAAATGTCTCTTTAGATTAGAAGCTCTGGTAGGAGCATTTTTATCTTTGCCTGAATATGCACTGATCTTGGCTTCACAGCATTTGATTTCATCTGGATCATTTGTCTTACACTGACAGAAATAATGTTTTCTATCTTGAGTGATGGTGAAATGTTCAAATACAGCTGATTTAATGTGACGCTTCTTTGACACTCTCAAGTTTTTAATTCTGCATTCACAATCCAAATGACAATTGTTTTTCCTAAAAACAATTGTACAAAATTATTGCCAGGTCGTACAACTGATATAGTGGTCAGTAATACTGTTATTCCTCATGTACTCACAGTTAACTGATGCAAAGTTTGTTGAAAGGATAATACTTCTTACAGTCTTCCTCTTCTGAGTAGCAGCTGTGAGATGCTTGGAAGACGCACACCTAGTAAACATCTAGTCTAGAGGAGGAGCTTTACTACTAAGAATTTGCAACACATTTTCACTTTCAGTTTCATACATTGTAAGTAGGGGGGTTGGGGCAGCATGAGGTTAACCAAGTATAAGATTAGATAAGGGCAGTGGAGAACAGTGACACACAAGAAGTAAGAAATGTCTCTATCTCCAGCAGAACTGCTTATCACTGTTGTTCATAGTTTGATAGAACATATATATTTGAGTAACATTTATAAAATTCATATGAAAGTTCAATTCTGAAATATTAATACATTTTTTTAAAGCTGGAGTCGGAGTCGGTACATTTCTACTGACTCCAACTCCGACTCCGACTCCACGACTCCGACTCCACAGCCCTGATTATAGGCAGAGGCTTTCCAGTCACTGTCAGTGGGGAGGGAGTTGCCGACGGGGAACCACCTGTGTGACTAGTCACCAGCACGGCTCGGTCCCAGGCCGCTATTAAAAATATAAATAAAAAATCCCCTGAAATAAATCAATAAAAATTGCACTGTTAAAAACAGGCTAAAATTCTCCAAGATACAATAATATACAAAGAAGAAAAAGGAGTACAGAACTACTCATGTATAAAAAGTATAACAATTGTTTATTAATTACCAATATTCATAAAATCACCACATACATAATTATAAAAAGATTTTTCCAAGGACAAAAAATATATAGTGAAGGACACAAAATAGAAAATGGTTAGACACCATTGCACATATCACAGGACCGGGAAATCAGAGATCATAGTATATATTACATATTACAACGCTGTCTAACCACCATGAGTATAATTAGAGTGAAAGAAGCATAATGCCAATATGGCTATATCCCTATACACATAACTAAGGTGTAGACAGTGCAAATCCTTATGTCAGAATAAAATCTCACCCAATTTTGTCCAGGTAATAGGTCAGACCACGCAGACTGCAGCGTTGTAATATGTAATATATACTATGATCTCTGATTTCCCAGTCCTGTGATATATGCAATTGTGTCGGACCTTTTTCTGTTTTGTGTCCTTCACTATATATTTTTTGTCCTTGGAAAAATCTTTTTATAATTATGTGTGGTGATTTTATGAATATTGGTAATTAATAAATAATTGATATACTTTTTATACATCGCTATTAAAAATATGCCTTTCTTCGAACGTTGTAGATTCAGAGACAAACATACTTAGCTATAATTGAACAGCCAGTAGCTTATACATGTTGCCCATGATTTGGACAACATGCATCACCAATAAGGTTCCCTTTAAGGAAAGTAGTAATGGTGGCAAAAAAGTGCCATGGCTGCTTCCAAAACCACATGCGGAAGAATTATGATGAAGTAGTGTAGAGCCAGCAACGGATGTTAGACATGGAGTAGATGCCTATCTGAGCATGTGCAACAGAAACTTGCAGCAGCAGAATGGTGTAGAAGACATACAACGGACAGTCAGATGGTATGGCCGATTTCATAATTGCCATCAGTCATAGTCACCTATGACTGATGGCAGTTATGAAATCGGCCATACCATCTGACTGTCCGTTGTCTGTCTTCTACACCATTCTGCTGCTGCAAGTTTCTGTTGCTCATGCACATGCACATGAAAGTGGGCACTGATCCATGCCTGATTTATTTTCACTTCTTTCCACTGGTCCAATCTGCTTAGCCAGAAATCCATAGGATCAGTGCTAAGGGATGGGTATCTACTGGAGAAAGGACACAGTGCGGGTATGACTAAACCTGGCTGTTCAGGTGATTGCTGATGTGCATCATTTTGTTGCAATGGCAGATAAACCATTTGGTCCATCATGTCATATGTTTTATAATTGGTGCTTCTGCCTTGGTTATATGCACATTTTTTTATTTTGTAAAAGAAAATTGTATTTATGGAATTAAAAGAATTTCGGTTTGATAATTTTAGACAATTTAACTCTTTCTGCCAATTTTTCCTTTCTGACCTGACCTGCATAGAGGCCGGAAAAGCGGGAAAGTGTTGATTCTGCAGTAGCAGGTGGTAGTTACCTGGTCACACACACACCAATTTCCCCACTTCAAAAATTATTAACAGTTTTGGAAAAAAATAAAATTTTGGTAAAACAGATTACAGTCATGGAAAATAACTAATACACATGAGAAGATTTTTCAGGTGCTGTATAACCTCCTCTACCAACAACATGTGCTGATTATAGGGGAAAGCTGATTTGGCCCCGTTGGGTGCCAGGAACCTCCTCTTCTGATGTCCTCGACTCCAGGTTTGTCCAACACAGAATGATCATCATTATCATCATCTTCATCCATGATCTAGATTACAGATTACAGGTGCTTTCGTGTGTGAAATGGCCAGCACACCTTGCCCCATCCCACTGTTTGCCCTGGCGAAAAGTGCTACTACCACAGACAATGTCTCTACCACCTCGGCTCACAGACCCTACAACACAAATTGATATTAGACCCCTTCACACGTCAGTGTCTCCGGTACATGTGGTGATGGTTTTCACATGTACTGGGAGAACTTACACAGGTAGACCCATTCAAATCTATTAGTCTGCACACAGGTCAGTGTGCTTCCAGGGACCGTGTGTTAGTGTGCAAAACACATAGACATGTCTTTTTTTTTTTTGCATCTGTGAAAAAGCAGTATAGTTAGTGCTGTTCCCAGGTGCCGGGTGCTGAATCCAACTCTTATCATTGTTTCCTCGTCTTCCTGAGATCAGTGAGGCCAGGCAACTCCGATGACACCTGTAGTTAACACCTGCCGTCTGTGTATCGCACGTATTAAATAAATATATATATTTTTTTGAATGGTGAGGGGTCCCTCTTAATTTTACTAACCAACTGAGGGAAAGCCAACAGCTGGGGCTGTTTTTAGTATTCTGAGAAAGGGCCAACAGCCATAAAGGTTCCCAGCCTATTAAAAAAGCTCACATGATGATGTAGGGTTCCCCCTGCTGCGGGCTGATGTTAATAGGTGAATGTTAGTTGGCACTAATCCTGGTGATGTCAGTAAGGTTAAAGCACTTCACAGGCTGGCTCACACAAAACTTAAAGGGAAACTGTCAGCAGTTTTGGCCGATATAAGATACGGCCACTCCCTTTCAGAGCTTATCTTCAGCATTCTATAATGCTGTAGATAAGCCCCTGGTCCGACCTGAAAGATAAGAAAAATAAGTTTTATTATACTCACCCGGGGGAAGGTCTGGTGCGGTCCGGTCTGATGGGTGTTTCAGGTCCGGGTCCGGCGCCTCCCATTTTCTTGCGATGCCACCCTACTGTTGCTTCACCACTCCTCGGCATCACGCTCATGCGCAGGTGTACTTATCTGTGCTTTTGAGGGCAGAGTAAAGTATTGCAGTGCGGAGGCACTGGGAAAGGGCAGTGAGGCCCAGCACCTGCACACTGCAGTACTTCACTCTGCCCTCAAAAGCACAGATAAGTACACCTGTGCAGCAGGGGGGTAATGTTGGGACATTGGGATTCTTCCACTGCACGGGATAGATCACAAGCCTTATCTGCCTCTGCAGTCTCCCATTCAGCTTCAGCCACTGCTGAGCATAGACGTCGGTCCCAGAGTCTTGCTCAGGCTCGTGCTGTTTGTTTGGTTACTGCTGGCTCTCCAGCCAAGTCTATGGTAACCAGCGATAGGCAGCAGCAACCGGACACTCTGGAGTCTAAGTCCAGAAATCACCTTACTGAGCATGTCCGTGATGTGGAGTCTTCCTATTGGCGGTCAGATGTCTCCAGCTCTGGTGATGTGGCAGCTCCGGATTGGCCCAAGTGTGATGTCTCGCCCAACTGGGCGTAAGTGTTTGGGGCAGAGCCGTATGTATAAAATGCCCCCAGCGGCGCATGTGGGCACACTAGTATCATGTTATGTACGGCTATGTGAGTGGAGTCTCTACCACTCTGTCTGCAAGAGTTGTATGTGTGTCTAGCTTGGGACTCTACAAGTCCCAAGCTAGACACACAGCTAGCATCAGTGGGGGCAATTAGCCGTTGGCTTAGAATCTGGTTCCTACATGTGTGCGGTTAGCACAGTAGAGTTCCAGAGCAAGCACAACCCTAGTCAGGGTATTAGGCTCAGAGCATCTGTTCCGTTTCTGTGTGCGAGTGACAGAGCTCAGCTGCAGAGCATCTCTTTCGTTTCTGTGTGTGAGTGCACAGCTCAGTGGCAGAGCAGCTCTTTCATTTCTGTGTGTGAGTGACACAGCTCAGTTGCAGAGCAGCTTTTTTGTTTCTGTGTGGGAGTGACACAGCTCAGTTGCTGAGAATCTCTTGTTTCTGTGTGCGAGTGATACAGCTCAGTAGCAGAGCATCTCTTTAGTTTCTGTACTGTTCTTCTCTGTGGAGTAACAGAGCTTGGAACTCAACCTCCTGTTCGCACTGAGTGGCGGCAAATCTGTGTGTACAAGTAATCGCTCGCCGTGTGTTCCGTCACGGCTCACTAGCAGCAGTTCAACATCTCTGCACAGTGGACCCTGGGTTGCGGTTAGGCTGGTTTCACACTTGCGTTTTTGTCTGCAGCGTTTTTTGCACAAAAAACGCATGCGTTTTTTCCCCTATATTTAACATTGAAAACGCATGCGTTTTTTTGCACATGCGTTTGGTCGCGTTTTCAAACGCATGCGTTTTTTGTCTGCATGCGTTCATTTTCAAAAATGCTACCTGCAGTATTTTCTTGCGCGTTTTTTTGCCGCGAAAAAACGCATGCGTTTTTTCGCGGCAAAAAAATGCATTGCTGTCTATGTAAACGCATGCGTTTTTAAGCACATGCGTTTGTTTGCGCTAAAAACGCATGCGTTTTTATAGAAAAAAACCAGAAAACACACTGAAAAGCCACCCACCACCATCAAGGTGATAAAGGGATCTAAACCCTAACCCTAACTCTACCCCTAACCTCACCCCTAACCGTTTAATGAACATTTTCTGACAGTCATATTGCCACGTATTTAAGTGCCACGTATCACGTATTTCAGTGCCACGTGCCACGTATTTAAGTGCCACGTGGCACATATTTAAGTGCCACGTGCCACGTATTTAAGTGCCACGTGCCACGTATTTCAGTGCCACGTATGCCACGTGCCACGTATTTCAGTGCCACGTATGCCACGTGCCACGTATTTCAGTGCCACGTATGCCACGTGCCACGTATTTCAGTGCCACGCATGCCACGTGCCACGTATTTAAGTGCCACGTGCCACATATTTAAGTGCCACGTGCCACGTATTAAAGTGCCACGTGCCACGTATTTAAGTGCCACGTGGCACATATTTAAGTGCCACATGCCACGTATTTAAGTGCCACGTGCCACGTATTTGAGTGCCACGTATTTAAGTACCACGTATTTCAGTTGCACGTATTTCAGTGCCACGTATTTCAGTCACGTTTAGGGTTAGGGTTAGGGGTAGGGGTAGGGTTAGGGTTTTCTTGTTTTTTCTTGTGTTTTCTTGTGTTTTCTTGTGTTTTTCTATAAAAACGCATGCGTCTAAAAAACGCATGCGTTTTACCGCGTTTACATGCGTTTTTCACACATGCGTTTTTTTTTTTAAACGCATGCAGACAAAAACGCAAGTGTGAAACCAGCCTTACACTTCACTATTTATTTTAGTGCAATCCACCAACCCTAACAGAGGGTAATTGTCAGGGAGTGATTTGTACAATCAAAGAACTTTTCTCTGTGTGTGTTTTTATTCATTTTGACTATGGGGTTACTAATGGGGGTGTCAGATAGACACATCTCCATGAGGCTCTGTGCACACGATGTGGATTTTGCTGCGGATCCGCAGCGGGTCCGCAGCAGTTTCCCATGAGTTTACAGTACAATGTGAACCTATGGGAAACCGAAAACGTTGTGCCCATGCTGCAGAAAAAAACGCGCGGAAACGTTTACATTCAGCAGCATGTCAATTCTTTGTGCGGAATCCGCAGCGGTTTTACACCTGCTCCATAATAGAAAACCACAGGTGTAAAACCGCAGTGGAATCTGCACAAAAACCGCGGTAAATCCGCGATAAATCCACAGGAAAAACGCAGTGTTTTTGCCCTGCGGATTTATCAAATCTGCTGTGGAAAAATCCGCAGTGGACCATTCTACGTGTGCACATACCCTTACTAACCTCTGGGCTTGTTGTCAGTAGACATAAAACAGCTGACAATATCCATAGCACGTTTTCAGCCTATTAAAGGGAACCTGTCACCCCCCCAGGCGTTTGAAACTAAAAGAGCCACCTTGTGCAGCAGTAATGCTGCATTCTGACAAGGTGGCTCTTTTAGCTATTGGTGCTGTAACTGCAGAAATAATCCGTTTTGTAATTTGTCCCAAATACCTTTCTTCAGTCCTGGAGGCAGGCCTTTCCCCCCTAACTGCAGACACCACACAGCCGTCACTCAAATCTTCTTGGCGCCGAGTGCCGCCTCCTCACCGCTGTTTTGAAATGAGCTGGCGCCTGTGCTCTTTTCTCCTGCCTTGGGCAGGCGCAGTGAGCGCTGCCCGTCCTCTGTCCTCATATGCAGTCTAGCTGACTGCGCCTGTGCGGCCGCCCTGCCTGTGAATCCCCACCCCGCAGTGAGAATAAATCAGAAGACACTGCGTAAAAGGCTGACTGTTCATGTCTTTCAAAATATCAACTGGAGAATGTTCTTCATGGTGTTATTGGTTAGGGGACTTTGGGACAGAATGGAAACAGGTTTAATTGATAGATTGGAAATTGTGCTATGTACAACTTTAACTGTTATGGTGACAGAGAAGGTGGATTGAGCAGAATGCTGACTCCAACTGATGGCGTCACTTTCAGAGGCTACACAATCCTTCAATGATTGAGATGAAAGATGGGACATATACTTCATTAGCTTTCTCCCTGCTAATGTGTTTGCTAGAGGCAAAGAAGGCCAAATGTGACTTACATTTAGTGCTACTACTGAACAGTTGCTGCAGCACTATTGGATGTAGTACAGCTGCTAGTGGTAACCACATTCTTATCAGTGATATTAGTTTTTTTCTACTGCCCTGCAGCAATTTTATTTAAAATACTCCCACTCTTGCTTAACTCAAAATGAAGAGATTGCAGTATAAGCACATGCATGGAAAGTACCTTGCGGCAACAGAAAGCAGTATTGTTGTGCACCTAAATGTGACTAGTCAAATAGTTGCAAAATCATAACTTTTTATTGTTGTATTTATTTATTTTTAAATAATGACATTCAACCAAAGAAAAATATAATTTAATGAAAACTAAAATGTTAGGTTGCGAAGTTACTACACATAATCTCTAGTGATGATCGAATAGTGAAATATTCGGGTTCAGGAAAACCATTCCGAATAATTTCTAATATTCGAGTATTCGTACTGAATAACAAATACAATGCAAGTCAATGGGAAAACCGAATATTTTTCTGCTGGACCCAACAAACAGATATGGGGGCCTGAGAAAAAAGCTGAAATGGATGGGAAAGAGCTAAACTAAATGGGAACAGGATGGAGAAGATCCCTGCATGCATTTCTGACTCACATATGGTTTCTGGGAATAATGTTGTTAGAATATTGCGCCGCTTTTACGGATTTATAAGACCTACCAAACTGTAATTGTTTTTTACAGGGAAAAATGCTAAGAAACATTTTTTCCTATAATTGTATATAGCGACAAATAAAAATAAAAACAAAAAAAAATATACCTCTCATTTAGCATATGTTCACATTTAGTGCTTTGGCGTTAGTTTTTCCTTTTACATTTGTGAGGGTCCTCACTTATACATTTGGGAGCAGGGGCGTAACTACCGCGGTCGCAGCGGTCGCCATTGCGACCGGGCCCCGCAGGTCAGGGGCCCCGGGCCGGCAGGTCTGAGCAGGGCCAGGCTGGCCATCGGGCACTTCTGGCAAATGCCAGAAGAGCCGATGCCAGTAGTGGGCCGCTGCACTGTTCCTCCCCCGGAACCCCCCCCAGTGCCGCCGCCGCCGCCGCCGCATTTAACTATACCGGCGTCTATGACACCGGTATAGTTCAATGCAATGATGGGAGGAGAGAGCGTCACCTGACGCTTCCTCTCCCATCATTCCCCGCTCTGCCTCTGACAGTACACTGCGGGTGCGCGATGACGTCATATCATCGCGCACCTGCAGTGTCCTGGGCAGACTTCAGCCGCCAGGAGCAGCGCGGGCAAAAGGAAAGGTGAGGAGAGTTTTTTTTTTTTTTTTCTTTTTAACCGGACTGTGGGGCCATTATCGGGGGGGGGATGAGATGAGATGTGGGCTGTGCTCTATATATCCCTGTGCGGGCTCTGCTGTATATACCCCTGTGGGGACTCTGCTGTATATATCCCTGTGCGGGCTCTGCTGTATATATCCCTGTGCGGGCTCTGCTGTATATACCACTGTGCGGGCTCTGCTGTATATACCACTGTGCGGGCTCTGCTGTATATACCACTGTGCGGGCTCTGCTGTATATAACACTGTGCGGGCTGTGCTCTATATACCACTGTGCGGGCTCTGCTGTATATAACACTGTGCGGGCTGTGCTGTATATACCACTGTGCGGGCTCTGCTGTATATACCACTGTGCGGGCTGTGCTGTATATACCACTGTGCGGGCTGTGCTCTATATACCACTGTGCGGTCTGTGCTGGATATACCACTGTGCGGGCTCTGCTGGATATACCACTGTGCGGGCTGTGCTCTATATATCCCTGTGCGGGCTCTGCTGTATATACCACTGTGAGGGCTGTGCTCTATATACCCCCTGTGCTGGCTGTGCTGTATATACCCCTGTGCGGGCGGTGCTGTATATACCCCTGTGCGGGCTGTGCTGTATATACCCCTGTGCGGGCTGTGCTGTATATACCCCTGTGCGGGCTGTGCTGGATATACCACTGTGAGGGCTGTGCTGGATATACCACTGTGCGGTCTGTGCTGGATATACCACTGTGCGGTCTGTGCTGGATATACCACTGTGCGGGCTGTGCTGGATATACCACTGTGCGGGCTGTGCTGGATATACCACTGTGTGGGCTGTGCTGGCACCCAACACCATGTTGCAGTGCAGGAGATTCCTGCAACAGTCCGAGGCGTATCTAGGGGAAGCGGGGCGGGGGAAGGTGGGGGGGTTGTGGGGGCGGGGGAAGGTGGGGGGGGTAGGGGGGGTAGGGGGTGGGGTAGGGGGGGGGTAGGGGGGGGCCCCATTTGGAAGTTCGCACCGGGGCCCATAACTTTGTAGTTACGCCACTGTTTGGGAGGTCCATCTCTCATTCAAAATTGTTAGCTAGATAGTGAAATACATATTCCCCAGCACTTTACATTGTCAGCTAAGACATGCCCATTTTAATTTTGGGCTTGGCCCGCCACCACCACCACGTCTACCACCTTGTCATTATGCAGTCCTCGCTTCACATTTTCAGATGGCCAGCAGGTGCCGTGAAACCTGAGTTTGGGAAGGGCCTTCAGGTGGCCCTGTATCATACATTTGGGAGAACTCTCACTCCTATATTTAGAAGGTCCCTCCCTCAGTCCAAATTGTTAGCTAGATAGTGGAATACATATGCCCCATCACTTTACAATGCCAGCTAAAACATGCCCACTTGAATTTTGGGCTTGGCCCCCCCCACCACCACATCCACAGCCATGTAATTATGTGGCCCTCGCTTCACAATTTCAGAGTGCCAGCAGGTGCAGTGAAACCTGAGTTTGGGAAGGGCCTTCAGGTGGCCCTGAATCATAAATTTGGGAGAACTCTCACTCCTATATTTGGGAGGTCCCTCCCTCATTCCAAATTGATAGCCAGATAGTGGAATACATATTCCCCAGCACGTTACAATGCCAGCTAAAAAATGCCCATTTTCATTTTGGGCTTGGCCTGCCATCGCTCTAGCGAGTGGATAAAACATGATGTGGCCATATCTTTAGTGCAGACATAAACTGATATACAGATACATAGCGATTATGTGGTTTCACACATCGTTCTGGACGCTGCTCATGCAGGAGCTGAGTGCTTTCCTTTCTGAGCTGCATACTTCTGAAAAGTCTTATGAGCAATCAGTGAGTCTCAAGACTTAGATCACTATGGATCTGTAAGAACTAAAAGTAGTATAAGTTATAAAAATATTTTTTAATGTTACACTATAAGATTTAGAGAACATATACTCCACTATTTCTGGTAGATGTTCTTGTGCCATCAGTTGGGTACCTTCCCGCTGTCTGATGTTGATAGCGACTAGGGGTTCAATCTCCCCTTCACCTCTTCCGTGTTTCTTTTGCCTTGATTCATTTGATACATGTTCTATAAAAAGGAATTCTGTGTGATGTGTGTTGTCTTTAGTCATTTATGGTCTAGCCTTTTAGATCCAGTCCTGTGATCTTTGTTGCATGCATTTGTATACCATTCGTGAAGAATTGTCCTCTGCATTTCTTGCCCATTTGTTTCATTTTGTAGCCTCTATAGCATTGTTTCTCAACTCCAGTCCTCAAGACCCACCAACAGGTCATGTTTTCAGGATATCTTTAATATTGCACAGGTGATCATTTCATCACCTGCTCAAGCATTAATTCCATCACCTATGCAATACTAAGGAAATCCTGAAAACATGAACTGCTGGTGGGTCTTGAGGACTGGAGTTGAGAAACACTGCTCTATAGGTTGCTGGTATTCTCAGGCCTTTACTGCGTTAAAGTTGCCTCCTGGATTATCGCTCCTAATTCAATCCATTTCTTTTGAACATCATCAATTTCCACGTGTAGAAACTCCAAGTTTAACAACATTTTGTCCATAGAAAACATGTTACAAAGCTGTTCAAACCATCTGCAATATGTGATGTTAGTCAGTAACAAATTTAGCTTAAAATGATTTTCAGAAGCTGAATGTCTTGTATTGCATTCTTATCCAGAGAAGTGTATAGAACAGGGCTTGTGTAAATGACACCAACAGTGAAAATAAATATCGATCAATACTGGCCATCCATTAACTAATATTAAATATCTTTATTTTATTTTATCTTTATTATACCTGCATAAATCCTATTCCAAAACACATAAAAAATTGAGGCTATAATAACTTTATGAATTAGAGGTAATATTCTGACTCTATAACAAGGCTGCGAGTGTGGGGCTCTTGAGACAAGGTTTCAAAGGATTTCTGTATGAACCAGTACTCACATGAAGAACTTCATCAGTTAGCTTAACTCGACGGTAGGAAGCAGGTATGAACATTCCAGAAGGTTTATTTTTAAGTTGAATTCTTGAAGTTATGCACAATTACAGTAGGCAAAAAAGACAATTCTGAACCAGAGATGCAAAGACATGAGCCTCTTAGGCTACTTTCATACATCAGTTTTTTGCCGTCAGGCTCAATCTGACGGATTTTTTAAAACACGGATCTGTTGCAAATTATAAAAAAATGATGTGACAGATCCGTTTTTTCGCCAGATCTGACTTGCTGATCCGGAGAGAGAGAGAGACCCCAGATTGGAAAACACCTGCCTAGTTTAAAAAAACTGAATCCGTCACCGGATTCAGTCATTTGACGGATCCGGCGCCATAGGGTTCCATTATAGCAAATGATGGACAGCGACAGATCCATCGCTATCCGTTTTTTCTACGGACAAAAAAAATGTTAGTATGTCCGTTTCCTTCGGCCACCGGAAAACGAATTTTTGACAGATCTGGCAAAAAACTGATGAAACGTGAGTCCATCTGTCGCAATCCGTCGCTACCACAAGTCGATGATAAAAAAACAGATCCGGCGGCAACTTTTGCCAGATCCGTTTTTTCAAAATTCACCCTGTTGCCTGATGGCAAAAAACTGATGCGTGATAGCCTTACGATGGCTGACATACACTATCTGGGAAGAAGAAGAAAGGGGTTGCTGACATCAAGGATGAGGAGACAGACAGGGAGCAAGGACCATCAATTTAATAAATAAGGTATTAACGCTGCATGAACCGATCACCAGCTAGCAGTTAGAGAGTGCTATTAAGTGCATGGAGGGTGTGTAAACAGATGATAGAAGGGACCAGATTTGGAGGAAAATTTTTGAAGGGCAAAACAGGAATAGTCAGATAATTGAAGAGAGGCGATAGGCCAGTCTAAAGAAATTCCTTTTTAGGGCATGCTTAAAATGGTAGGTATTGGGAATAAATCAAATTGTGTAGGATAGTGCAATCCAGAGAATTTGAACCAAGAGTTAGAGGTTCCAAATAATGCGCATGCTAGTCTTGTCATTAGCAGTACAGAAGGCACAGATATGGTGTGTAACATTGCTACTCACTTGCGAGCGATATGAGAAATCACAGGAACCACTGTTATTTTAAAGTCTGTCTGGTTTATTTCAGTCCCCATAGACCACATCACAGGAAGAGTTAAATACAACCCTTGTCTTGCACAAAGTAAAACATAAAGCAAAAAGTCCATACAACAGTGCTGGTTTGCCTGCTTGGGTTAGAGTCCAGCTTTTTAATCCTTTAGCACAGCAACACAATCCAGGAGGTCTATAATCCCCATACACAAAACCATAGGTGAGAAACAGGTGGAGATATGGTGAGCAGCCATCCCGCTCTAACTCTTTAGCTGCTCACAATAAGACCTGGCCCTATCATGGCCAATTAACCCCTCTTAGTACTATGTGTACTAGAGCATTATTCCAGGTTTATATCACAAAGGACATGCACCTCTATGATACATATCTCCCATCCACTATATGTCCGGCAGCCACCTTACATAACTCCCCCACTGTTTAAAGCAGTGGGGCTTGGCACCTTCTACCAGTAGACATAGGAATCTCGAGAGAGCATCGGCATTACCATGTAACTTCCCAACTCTATGTTTCACTTGGAAGCGGAAATCCTGCAGGGCTGGAAACAGCGGGTAACACAAACATTTTTCACATTTCTCTCCCTCATCCATCGGTCTAACACTAATTTAAATTTCCACTCTAAGAGATAGTATCTTAATGTGTCTACTGCCCACTTATGGCCAAGCATTCATTTTCTACAATGGAGTAATTTTTCTCACATGCCGACAGTTTCCTACTCAGGTAACAACCACAAGACGGATTTCACCAACCAATGTATCATTTTAATCAGTATAACAGCACCAAACTGACAGTGCCTGTAGTTTACCTAGAAAAATATTGCGGACAGGTTTGCTTTAAAGGAGGTCGGACAGGGGTGTGAACATCATGGCAAAGTTTGAGATAAACCTCCTCTAGTACCCCACGATTCTCAGAAAGAGCCTAACTTGTTTTTTGAGAGGGGTTTCGGCCAGTTCTCGCTTGCATCCACTTGGATCTGAGGTTTGATTTTGATTATACTTACTACATCACTAATGTATTCAGCCTTCTCTTTCCCCATGTCATATTTTGTTCAATTTATAGAAAACCTTACCTTCCTGAGAACATCGAACACTGCCTGCACCTTTCCCAAATGACTTCCCCAATTTGAGCTGAAGATTACATTATTGTCCAGGTATGCTGAGGCGTAGTTCATATGGAGTGCCAGGATCTGGTACATTTCCCACTGGAATGTGACCGGAGCTTCCTGCAGTTCAAAAGACATCTGGACATATTGGAAGCACCTGTTGGGTATAGAGAAAGCCGTCTTCTTTTTGGCTTCTTGTGACATGGGGATTTGCCAATATCCCTTTGTTAGATCCAAGGTGGTTATGTACCTTGCCTGCAGAAGTCTCTTGATCAGCTCATCTACACGCGGGATCGGACATGCTTCGAACTTGGAGATTTCATTCAGCTTCTGGTAATCTTTGCAGAATCTCAATTCTCCATCGGGATTTGGAGCAAGGACAATCAAGCTACACCACCCGGTCTTAGACTCCTCAATGATTCTGAGATTCAGCATACACTTCACTTTCTTGGAGATCAGTTCTCAGTGGGCCTCTGGAATTCAGTAGGGCTTCAAATTCACCTGCACATTGAGTTCTGTCAGAACCTTTTGTTCTATAACATCTGTACACCCATATCTAATGGTTGTCAGCCTTAGGGGATACTATTTCCTCATCTCCTACCATTACACAAAAGGGCAACCTGTCAGACTCTGAGTGTGGTAAGACTTCTTTAAGAGCAACCCATCTCTTATCCGAGCAGTTGAGGTCTCTCCCCCTCCACCACAAAACCCAAAACAACACAAAGTCCTATAATAATTGGGTGCAATAAATCCTTGACCAAGCTGACCTTATGGGACTCAGTACCTTAGAACGTCTCAATGACCACTCTGGCCACTGGATAGTCTGTAGCATCCTTGGGGATGCAGCAGATGCCAACAATCTCCAAGGGATCAGTTGGAGAGGAAGTGTGGTACTCATGAGGGTCACTAAACTCCCTGAGTTTAGTAGTTCAGTCATTTGCAGACCATTCACTAGGTGGACAGTCTACACTACAGGACGGATATGTGAAGTATGAACACTTGCGTCCCATATTACAGTCTATTTGCTCAGTGGTCAAAGGACAATGGGCGGCTATATGACCTGAGCTGTGACATTTCCAGCAAATCACATGCCCCGATGAGACCTTCGGCGCAACCTCCACTGCCTCCTTGCACTTTGAACGTCCCACTCCTTTTGAGCATCCGCTCCCTGATAAAACTCCCAATATGGAGTGGGTTGCCTCCCCAAAGACCCATCAACTCCTTTATACCTTTTAACCAGTCTGACCAGGCCATTGGCATTCCGTGCATCTCCTTGGGCAACCCAAGTCTGCATCGGCCTCAGAAGTGCATGAACCCATCCATAAAAAACTTACTCTACCATCTGCGCTGAGGTAGAGCACTCTGGCTGCAACCATTTTGGATGAGGAGCAGTAGATCAAACATTTGAGAGTGAGGTAACCCAAGGGACCTCTAAGTAACTAAAGGTCTCTCTCACATTAGCTAATTTCAATGTTCATAAGTCCAACATCAGGAAAACACTGAAGAACAACAGTGTGCAAGGCAGTAATGGAAAGAGACACCACTGTGTTAGGGTTTGCGGAACGCACCGAATATGTTTATTGACGTGATTGGTGCGTTCGCAACCCGGGATCCACCGTGCAGGAAATATCCTGCCGCTAAGTAAATGGCGGCACTATATGGCAGTATTAACCAGCTCTGTTAGCTTCACAGAGCAGCCGAGAAAGCAAAGCTCTGTGCCCTGTTAACTGTCACAGAGACACAGGCTAACTACCCAGAAGAGAGCAGTCAGTGGTCATGCATGCACACAACACTCCTCGCCAGAGGTGCCAGCATTCTAGGGGCTTATTTCAGCCGGGTCCCTGAATACATTCACGCATAGGACCACAGTGGCGCAAAGCATGTAACTTTAGAAGATACTAGCGCATGGCCGTGCGGCCATGCGAGCTGTCATGGTTCCCAATGGCAAGGGAACGTAAAAAACACATAAGTAACGAACGAGCTCTCGGGTGATGGAAACTCGAGTTGACCGTGAGCTAAATCTACCACACAACTAACAGTAGCCAGGGAGCATACCTACGGCTTCCTATATGCCACGCGCCAGCCGGAGGACTAACTACGCCTGGTAGAGGAAAAAACAGACCTGGCTTACCTCTAGGGAAATACCCCAAAAGATGATAGCAGCCCCCCACATGTAATAACGGTGAATTAAGAGGAAAAGACATACACAGTATGAAAGTAGATTTAGCAAAGAGAGGTCCACTTACTTGATAGCAGAAGGATACAAAAGAGGACTTCACGGTCAACTGAAAACCCTTTCAAAAACCATCCTGAAATTACTTTAAGACTCCTGTGTCAACTCATGACACAGGAGTGGCAATTTCAGCCCGCAAGAGCTTCCAGCTACAGAGACTTACAAAAACTGCAAACTGGACAAAAGGTACAAAACAAAAGGACAAAGTCCACTTAGTGATCAGCAGACTAGTAGCAGGAACATGCAACCGAAGGCTCTGGTTACAATGATGACCGGCAAGGAAATGACTGGAGAGCAAAGCTAAATAGGAAACTCCCAAACACTGATGGAAGCAGGTGAACAGAAGAAGCAAAGTGCAAACAAGTCACCAGTACCACCAGCAACCACCAGGGGAGCCCAAAAAGCGGATACACAACAGTACCCTCCCCTTAAGGAGGGGGCACCGAACCCTCACAAGAACCGCCAGGGCGATCTGGATAAGCCCTATGAAAGGCACGAACCAAATCCGAGGCATGAACATCAGAGGCAGTTACCCAAGAATTATCTTCCTGACCATAGCCTTTCCATTTAACCAGATATTGAAGTCTCCGTCTGGAAATACGGGAGTCCAAGATCTTCTCCAAGACGTACTCCAATTCACCCTCCACCAGCACAGGAGCAGGAGGTTCAGTAGAAGGAACCACCGGTACCTCATATCTCCGCAACAACGACCGATGGAACACATTATGGATAGCGAAAGATGCCGGGAGGACCAAACGAAAGGAAACAGGGTTAAGAATCTCCAAAATCCTATAAGGACCGATGAACCGAGGCTTAAATTTGGGAGAAGAAACCCTCATAGGGACAAAACGGGAAGACAACCACACCAAGTCCCCAACGCGAAGGTGGGGACCAACACGACGACGACGGTTAGCAAACTGCTGAGTCCTCTCCTGGGACAATTCCAAATTATCCACCACTTGTCCCCAAATCTGATGCAACCGATCCAACACCGCATCCACTCCAGGACAATCCGAAGATTCAACCTGACCAGATGAAAAACGCGGATGAAACCCTGAATTGCAAAAGAAAGGAGAAACCAAAGTGGCAGAACTAGCCCGATTATTAAGAGCAAACTCTGCCAACGGCAGAAAGGCAACCCAATCATCCTGATCCGCAGACACAAAACACCTCAAATAAGTCTCCAAAGTTTGATTAGTTCGCTCCGTCTGGCCATTGGTCTGAGGATGGAATGCAGACGAAAAGGACAAATCAATGCCCAACCTGGCACAGACTGCCCGCCAAAATCTAGACACGAACTGGGTACCCCTGTCAGAAACGATGTTTTCCGGAATACCATGCAAGCGAACCACATTTTGAAAAAACAGAGGGACCAACTCAGATGAGGAAGGCAACTTAGGCAATGGCACCAAATGAACCATTTTAGAAAAACGGTCACACACCACCCAGATGACAGACATCTTCTGAGAAACAGGGAGATCCGAGATAAAGTCCATAGAGATGTGCGTCCAAGGCCTCTTTGGAATAGGCAAGGGCAACAACAACCCACTAGCCCTAGAACAACAAGGCTTGGCCCGAGCACACACATCACAAGACTGCACAAAAACACGCACATCTCGAGACAGGGAAGGCCACCAGAAGGATCTAGCCACCAAATCTCTGGTGCCAAAAATTCCCGGATGACCTGCCAGAGTAGAAGAATGAACTTCCGAGATGACTCTAGTGGTCCACTCGTCAGGAACAAACAGTCTACCAGACGGACAACGATCAGGTCTATCCGCCTGAAATTCTTGCAAAGCACGTCGCAAATCTGGAGAGACAGCAGACAAAACCACTCCATCCTTAAGGACACCAGCAGGTTCAGAATTCCCAGGAGAGTCAGGCTCAAAACTCCTAGAAAGAGCATCTGCTTTCACATTCCTAGAACCCGGTAAGTACGAGACCACAAAATTAAACCGGGAAAAGAACAACGACCAACGTGCCTGTCTAGGATTCAGGCGCCTGGCAGACTCCAAATAAATTAAATTCTTGTGATCAGTCAAAACTACCACCTGATGTCTGGCACCCTCAAGCCAATGACGCCACTCCTCAAATGCCCACTTCATGGCCAAAAGCTCCCGATTACCAACATCATAGTTTCGCTCGGCGGCCGAAAATTTTCGCGAAAAGAACGCACAAGGTCTCATCACTGAGCAGTCGGAACTTTTCTGCGACAAAACCGCCCCCGCTCCGATCTCGGAAGCATCGACCTCAACCTGAAAGGGAAGAGAAACATCAGGCTGGCGCAACACAGGGGCAGACAAAAAGCGGCGCTTAAGCTCCCGAAAGGCCTCCACGGCAGCAGGGGACCAATTGGCAACATCAGCACCCTTTTTAGTCAAATCCGTCAGAGGTTTAGCAACGCCAGAAAAACCAGCTATAAATCGACGATAAAAATTAGCAAAGCCCAAGAATTTCTGGAGACTCTTCAGAGAAGTAGGCTGCGTCCAGTCGTAAATAGCCCGAACCTTGACAGGGTCCATCTCAATAGAAGAAGGGGAAAAAATATACCCCAAAAATGAAATTTTTTGAACCCCAAAAACACACTTTGAACCATTTACACACAAAGAATTCTCCCGCAAAACCTGAAAAACCCTCCTGACCTGCTGAACATGAGACTCCCAGTCATCAGAAAAAATCAAAATATCATCCAAGTACACAATCACAAATTTATCCAAATATTCCCGGAAAATATCATGCATTAAGGACTGAAAGACAGAAGGTGCATTAGAAAGGCCGAAAGGCATTACCAAATACTCAAAATGGCCCTCAGGCGTATTAAATGCGGTCTTCCACTCATCCCCCTGCTTAATTCGCACCAAATTATACGCCCCACGAAGATCAATCTTAGAGAACCACTTAGCCCCCCTTATGCGAGCAAACAAATCAGTCAGCAAAGGCAACGGATACTGATATTTGACTGTAATTTTATTCAGGAGACGATAATCAATACAAGGCCTCAGAGAGCCATCCTTTTTAGAGACAAAGAAAAAACCGGCTCCTAAAGGTGATGAAGAAGGACGAATATGTCCCTTTTCCAGGGACTCCTTAATATACTCGCGCATAGCAGCATGTTCAGGTACAAATAGGTTAAACAAACGACCCTTTGGAAATTTACTGCCAGGAATCAGATCTATGGCGCAATCACAATCCCTGTGAGGAGGGAGTGAACCAATCTTAGGCTCTTCAAAAATATCATGATAATCAGACAAAAATGCCGGAATCTCAGATGGAATAGATGACGAAATGGACACCATAGGAGTGTCCCCATGAGCCCCCCGACATCCCCAGCTTAACACAGACATAGCCTTCCAGTCAAGGACTGGGTTATGAGACTGTAACCATGGTAATCCAAGCACCAAAACATCATGTAAATTGTACAACACAAGGAAGCGAATCACCTCCTGATGGTCTGGAGTCATACGCATAGTCACTTGCGTCCAGAACTGTGGTTTATTACAAGCCAAAGGTGTAGAATCAATACCCTTCAGAGGTATAGGGACTTCCAGAGGCTCTAAATCAAACCCACAGCGCCTGGCAAAGGACCAGTCCATAAGACTCAGAGCGGCGCCCGAGTCCACATAGGCATCCACGGTAATAACTGATAATGAACAAATCAAGGTTACAGACAAAATAAATTTGGACTGTAAAGTGCCAATTGAAATGGACTTGTCAACCTTCCTAGTACGCTTAGAGCATGCCGATATAACATGAGCAGAATCACCACAATAGAAGCATAACCCATTTTTACGCCTATAATTCTGCCGCTCGCTTCTGGACATAACTCTGTCACATTGCATTTTCTCTGGCGTCTCTTCAGAAGATACCGCCAAATGGTGCACGGGTTTGCGCTCCCGCAAACGCCGATCAATCTGAATTGCCATTGTCATGGACTCATTCAGACCTGTAGGCGCAGGGAACCCGACCATAACATCTTTAACGGCATCAGAAAGGCCCTCTCTGAAATTTGCCGCTAAGGCGCACTCATTCCACTGAGTAAGCACAGACCACCTACGAAATTTTTGGCAGTATAACTCCGCTTCATCTTGCCCTTGAGATAGGGCTATCAAAGCTTTTTCAGCTTGAATCTCCAAATTAGGTTCCTCATAAAGCAACCCTAAAGCCAGGAAAAACGCATCCACATTGAGCAACGCAGGATCCCCTGGTGCCAATGAAAATGCCCAATTTTGAGGGTCACCTCGCAGCAAAGAGATTACAATCTTAACCTGCTGGACAGGATCTCCTGAGGAGTGAGGTCTGAGAGAAAGGAATAATTTACAATTATATTTGAAATTCAAAAACCGAGATCTATCTCCGGAAAACACCTCTGGTGTAGGGATTTTAGGTTCAGAAATAGGAGCATGTATAACAAAATCTTGTAAATTTTGAACCTTCGTAGCAAGATTATTTAAACCTGCAGCCAAACTCTGGACATCCATGTCAAACAGCTAAGGTCAGAGCCATTCAAGGGTTAAGAGGAGGTAAGAAGCAGCTAGACAGCAATTAAGGGCTAGGCAGCAAAACTCTGAGGGAAAGAAAAAAAAAAAATTTCCCTTCAACACTTCTTTTTCTCCTGCTTCAGCCCAAACAATTAACACTTTGTAGGCCGGTCATACTGTCATGGTTCCCAATGGCAAGGGAACGTAAAAAACACATAAGTAACGAACGAGCTCTCGGGTGATGGAAACTCGAGTTGACCGTGAGCTAAATCTACCACTGTTATGACCCCAATGGCGAGGGTCTCAGAGGAACAAGTAAGTCTGCGACGTACAAAAATCCAGCTCATAGGGCAGTGGTAACTGGGTTGACCATATAACTACTCCTAACGCCAACACTAGAAGTAGCCGGGGAACATGCCTACGTTGGTCGCTAGATGTCTCGCGCCAGCCGGAGGACTAACTACCCCTAGAAGAGGAAAACAAAGACCTCTCTTGCCTCCAGAGAATAGACCCCAAAAGTCGGATACAAGCCCCCCACAAATAATAACGGTGAGGTAAGAGGAAATGACAAACACAGAGATGAACTAGGTTTAGCAAAGAGAGGCCCACTTACTAATAGCAGAATGTAGTAAGATAACTTATATGGTCAACAAAAACCCTAACAAAATTCCACACTGGAGATACAAGAACCCCCGAACCGTCTAACGGCCTGGGGGGAGAACTCCAGCCTCCCTAGAGCTTCCAGCAAGGTTAGGATACAGATTATGTACAAGCTGGACAAAAATGCAAACAAAAACAAATAGCAAAAAGCAAGAAAGCAGACTTAGCTTAATTTAGCAGGAACCAGGATCAGTAGACAAGAGCACAACAGATTAGCTCTGATTACAACGTTGCCAGGCATTGAACTGAAGGTCCAGGGAGCTTATATAGCAACACCCCTGACCTAACGACCCAGGTGAGCATACAAGGGATGAATGACATACCCAGAGTCAAATCACTAGTAACCACTAGAGGGAGCCAAAAGATAAATTCACAACAGTACCCCCCCCTTAGTGAGGGGTCACCGAACCCTCACCAAGACCACCAGGGCGATCAGGATGAGCGGCGTGAAAGGCACGAACTAAATCGGCCGCATGCACATCAGAGGCGACCACCCAGGAATTATCCCCCTGACCATAGCCCTTCCACTTGACCAGGTACTGAAGCCTCCGCCTGGAGAGACGAGAATCTAAGATCTTCTCCACCACGTACTCCAACTCGCCCCCAACCAACACCGGAGCAGGAGGCTCAGCAGAAGGAACCACAGGCACAACGTACCGCCGCAACAAGGACCTATGAAATACGTTGTGAATGGCAAACAACACCGGAAGATCCAGGCGAAAGGATACAGGATTAATGATTTCCAATATCTTGTAAGGACCAATGAAGCGAGGCTTAAATTTGGGAGAGGAGACCTTCATAGGAACAAATCGAGAAGACAGCCATACCAAATCCCCAACGCGAAGTCGGGGACCCACACCGCGGCGGCGGTTGGCAAAACGCTGAGCCTTCTCCTGTGACAACTTCAAGTTGTCCACCACATGACTCCAGATCCGCTGCAACCTATCCACCACGGAATCCAGCCCAGGACAGTCAGAAGGCTCCACATGTCCCGAGGAAAAACGAGGATGGAAACCAGAGTTGCAGAAAAATGGCGAAACCAAGGTGGCGGAACTAGCCCGATTATTAAGGGCAAATTCAGCCAACGGCAAGAAGGTCACCCAATCATCCTGATCAGAAGAGACAAAACACCTCAAATAAGCCTCCAGAGTCTGATTAGTTCGCTCCGTTTGTCCGTTAGTCTGGGGATGGAAAGCGGACGAAAACGACAAATCAATGCCCATCCTACCACAAAAGGATCGCCAGAACCTGGAAACAAACTGGGATCCTCTGTCCGACACAATATTCTCAGGAATGCCGTGCAAACGAACCACGTTCTGGAAGAACACAGGAACCAGATCAGAAGAGGAAGGCAGCTTAGGCAAAGGAACCAGATGGACCATCTTGGAGAAACGATCACATATCACCCAGATGACAGACATGCCCTGAGACACCGGAAGATCCGAAATGAAATCCATAGAGATGTGTGTCCAAGGTCTCTTCGGGACAGGCAAGGGCAAGAGCAACCCGCTGGCACGAGAGCAACAAGGCTTAGCTCGGGCACAAGTACCACAGGACTGCACAAATGACCGCACATCCCTTGACAAGGAAGGCCACCAAAAGGACCTGGCCACCAGATCTCTGGTGCCAAAAATTCCCGGGTGCCCTGCCAACACCGAGGAATGAACCTCGGAAATGACTCTGCTGGTCCATCTAGCAGGCACAAACAATCTGTCAGGTGGACAAGAGTCAGGCCTACCAGCCTGAAATCTCTGCAACACACGTCGCAGATCTGGAGAAATAGCAGACACGATAACTCCTTCCTTAAGAATACCCACAGGTTCAGCGACTCCAGGAGAATCAGGCACAAAGCTCCTAGACAGAGCATCGGCCTTCACATTCTTAGAACCTGGTAAATACGAGACCACAAAGTCAAAATGGGAGAAAAACAATGACCAGCGGGCCTGTCTAGGATTCAGGCGTTTAGCAGACTCGAGATACATCAGATTTTTGTGATCAGTCAAGACCACCACACGATGCTTAGCACCCTCGAGCCAATGACGCCACTCCTCAAATGCCCACTTCATGGCCAACAACTCCCGATTGCCCACATCATAATTTCGCTCTGCCGGCGAAAACTTCCTAGAGAAAAAGGCACAAGGCCTCATAGTAGAGCAACCAGGGCCTCTCTGCGACAAAACGGCCCCTGCCCCAATCTCCGAAGCATCCACCTCAACCTGAAAGGGAAGTGAGACGTCAGGCTGGCACAAAACAGGCGCCGAAGTAAATCGGCGTTTCAACTCCTGGAAAGCCTCCACGGCAGCAGGAGCCCAGTTAGCTACATCAGAGCCTTTCTTGGTCATATCCGTCAGCGGTTTAACAACGCTAGAGAAATTTGCGATAAAACGACGGTAGAAGTTAGCAAAACCCAAGAACTTCTGAAGACTCTTAACTGACGAGGGTTGAGTCCAATCATGAATAGCTCGGACCTTGACTGGATCCATCTCCACAGCAGAAGGGGAAAAAATGAACCCCAAAAAGGGAACCTTCTGTACACCAAAGAGACACTTTGAGCCTTTTACAAACAAAGAATTTTCACGCAGAATCTCAAAAACCATCCTGACCTGCTCCACATGCGAGTCCTAATCATCAGAAAAAACCAGAATATCATCCAGATAAACAATCAAAAATTTATCCAGATACTTCCGGAAAATGTCATGCATGAAGGACTGAAAAACTGAAGGGGCATTAGAGAGCCCAAATGGCATCACCAAGTACTCAAAATGACCTTCGGGCGTATTGAATGCGGTTTTCCATTCATCGCCCTGCCTAATGCGCACAAGGTTGTACGCACCACGAAGGTCTATCTTGGTGAACCACTTGGCACCTTTAATCCGGGCAAACAAATCTGACAACAGCGGCAAAGGATACTGAAATTTGACAGTGATCTTATTTAAAAGCCGATAGTCAATACAAGGCCTCAAAGATCCGTCCTTTTTGGCCACAAAAAAGAATCCCGCACCAAGAGGGGAAGAAGAAGGACGGATATGCCCCTTCTCAAGAGACTCCTTGATATATGAACGCATCGCGGTATGTTCAGGTACCGACAGATTAAACAGTCTCCCCTTAGGAAACTTACTGCCAGGAATCAAATCTATTGCAAAGTCACATTCCCTATGAGGAGGCAGTGCACTGGACTTAGGCTCGCTGAAAACATCCTGATAATCAGACAAATACGCCGGAACTTCCGAAGGCGTAGAAGAAGCAATAGACAAGGGCAGGGAATCTCCATGAATTCCATGGCAGCTCCAACTTGACACTGACATAGCCTTCCAGTCCAAGACTGGATTATGGGTCTGTAACCATGGCAAACCCAAAACAACCAAATCATGCATTTTATGCAGAACAAGAAAACGTATTACCTCCCGATGTTCGGGAGTCATGCACATGGTAACCTGTGTCCAAAACTGCGGTTTATTTTTTGCCAATGGCGTAGAATCAATACCCCTAAGAGGGATAGGATTTTCCAATGGCTCAAGAACAAATCCGCAGCGCTTGGCAAATGACAGATCCATAAGGCTCAGGGCAGCACCTGAGTCCACAAACGCCATGACAGGATACGATGACAGTGAGCAAATCAAAGTTACAGATAGAATAAACTTAGGTTGCAAATTACCAATGGCGACCGGACTAACAACCTTAGTAAGACGTTTAGAGCATGCTGAGATAACATGTGTAGAATCACCACAGTAGTAACACAAGCCATTCTGGCGTCTATGAATTTTCCGCTCATTTCTAGTCAGGATTCTATCACATTGCATTAAATCAGGTGCCTGTTCAGACAACACCATGAGGGAATTTGCGGTCTTGCACTCCCGCAACCGCCGGTCGATTTGAATAGCCAGGGCCATAGAATCATTCAGACCTGTGGGAATGGGAAAACCCACCATCACATTCTTAATGGCTTCAGAAAGGCCATTTCTAAAATTTGCAGCCAATGCACACTCGTTCCACTGGGTCAGCACGGACCATTTCCAAAATTTTTGGCAATACACTTCAGCCTCGTCCTGGCCCTGAGACATCGCCAGCAAGGCTTTTTCTGCCTGAATCTCAAGATTGGGTTCCTCATAAAGCAAACCAAGCGCCAGAAAAAACGCATCAATGTCAGCCAATGCCGGATCTCCTGGCGCCAGCGAGAAAGCCCAATCCTGAGGGTCGCCCCGTAAAAAAGAAATAACAATTTTTACTTGCTGAGCGGAGTCTCCAGATGAACAGGGTTTCAGGGACAAAAACAATTTACAATTATTCCTGAAATTTCTAAATTTAAATCGGTCTCCGGAAAACGGTTCAGGAATCGGTATCTTAGGTTCTGACACAGGATTTCTGATAACATACTCTTGTATGCCCTGCACACGAGCAGCAAGCTGATCCACACTTGTAATCAAGGTCTGGACATTCATGTCTGCAGCAAACACAAGCCACTCAGAGGTAAAGGGGAAAAGAAAAAAAAATGAGAGAGAGAAAAAAAAAACAAAAAAACTCAGAACTTTCTTTCTTATAATCCCGCTTCTGCAATGCATTTAACATTTAATACTGGCCTGGCAAACTGTTATGACCCCAATGGCGAGGGTCTCAGAGGAACAAGTAAGTCTGCGACGTACAAAAATCCAGCTCATAGGGCAGTGGTAACTGGGTTGACCATATAACTACTCCTAACGCCAACACTAGAAGTAGCCGGGGAACATGCCTACGTTGGTCGCTAGATGTCTCGCGCCAGCCGGAGGACTAACTACCCCTAGAAGAGGAAAACAAAGACCTCTCTTGCCTCCAGAGAATAGACCCCAAAAGTCGGATACAAGCCCCCCACAAATAATAACGGTGAGGTAAGAGGAAATGACAAACACAGAGATGAACTAGGTTTAGCAAAGAGAGGCCCACTTACTAATAGCAGAATGTAGTAAGATAACTTATATGGTCAACAAAAACCCTAACAAAATTCCACACTGGAGATACAAGAACCCCCGAACCGTCTAACGGCCTGGGGGGAGAACTCCAGCCTCCCTAGAGCTTCCAGCAAGGTTAGGATACAGATTATGTACAAGCTGGACAAAAATGCAAACAAAAACAAATAGCAAAAAGCAAGAAAGCAGACTTAGCTTAATTTAGCAGGAACCAGGATCAGTAGACAAGAGCACAACAGATTAGCTCTGATTACAACGTTGCCAGGCATTGAACTGAAGGTCCAGGGAGCTTATATAGCAACACCCCTGACCTAACGACCCAGGTGAGCATACAAGGGATGAATGACATACCCAGAGTCAAATCACTAGTAACCACTAGAGGGAGCCAAAAGATAAATTCACAACAACCACACAACTAACAGTAGCCAGGGAGCATACCTACGGCTTCCTATATGCCACGCGCCAGCCGGAGGACTAACTACGCCTGGTAGAGGAAAAAACAGACCTGGCTTACCTCTAGGGAAATACCCCAAAAGATGATAGCAGCCCCCCACATGTAATAACGGTGAATTAAGAGGAAAAGACATACACAGTATGAAAGTAGATTTAGCAAAGAGAGGTCCACTTACTAGATAGCAGAAGGATACAAAAGAGGACTTCACGGTCAACTGAAAACCCTTTCAAAAACCATCCTGAAATTACTTTAAGACTCCTGTGTCAACTCATGACACAGGAGTGGCAATTTCAGCCCGCAAGAGCTTCCAGCTACAGAGACTTACAAAAACTGCAAACTGGACAAAAGGTACAAAACAAAAGGACAAAGTCCACTTAGTGATCAGCAGACTAGTAGCAGGAACATGCAACCGAAGGCTCTGGTTACAATGATGACCGGCAAGGAAATGACTGGAGAGCAAAGCTAAATAGGAAACTCCCAAACACTGATGGAAGCAGGTGAACAGAAGAAGCAAAGTGCAAACAAGTCACCAGTACCACCAGCAACCACCAGGGGAGCCCAAAAAGCGGATACACAACAGCGAGCCTTAAATAGCTGCATACCTACATACAGGACCTTAAAGAAGAGGACCAATGAGAGATTGCTACAGAATCTGCGTACCTACAGGACCTTCCTAGAAAGACCAATAGACTTGGCTGCAGTACCTGAACATGTGACCCTTGATCTCCACTGAGAGATCTTACCCTGGGCATGCTTAGTGTGTGCAAAGCAGGACTTAGTCCCAGAAAAGCCTGTTCGCCGTAGATCAGTGCAGGGTACAATAGCAGAGCCTGGAGAGGCAGCAAAAACCCTTTGCACTGAACCAGACCCAGTGAGACGCTGGGACCGATGTCTCCGCTGAGCAGGCTCCACTGCAGCCGAAGGAGAATGGGAGACCGCAGCAGAGATGGATCGAGATTCCCCCTGTGCAGCAGAGGAAACTCGACTCCTAACATTACCCCCCCTCCTAGGGCCCCGCCCTCCTTGAGCCTCGCTACGCTCAAAAGCTGCAATGAGCAGTGGAGCCCGAATGTGCTCCACAGGCTCCCAGGTTCTATCCTCTGGACCGTGACCCTTCCAATCCACCAGATAAAATTTTTTGCCACGTACCACCTTGCACCCCACGATAGCATTCACCTCAAACTCATCCGTGGATGAACCCGATGTCCCGGCAGATGACTCAGAAAACCGGGACAAATGAACGGGCTTTAAGAGGGAAACGTGAAAGGTATCGGTGATACCAAGGCGTGGAGGAATAGCCAAACGGTAGACCACAGGGTTCACCTGTTCCAGAACCTTGAACGGGCCAATGTAGCGAGGCGCAAACTTAGTGGACTCAACTCGCAGCCTGATGTTACGGGCAGAGAGCCACACTAAGTAGCCAGGAGCAAAGGTCGGAGCGGGGCGCCGGTGTGTATCAGCCGAGACCCTCATTCACACCTTGGAGGCCCAGATGGCATCTTGTGTGCGGTCCCAGATGTCACATGCCTCCACTGCTCAATCTGCCACCCTAGAATCGGTGGATGACACAGGCATGGGCACAGGGACACGCGGATGCTGGCCGTAATTAAGGAGAAAAGGAGTCTGACCAGTGGAATCAGCAACGGCGTTGTTCAAGGCAAATTCCTCCCAAGGTAGCAAAGATGCCCAGTCATCCTGCCTAGCAGAGACAAAATGTCGTAAGTATGTCACCAGAGTTTGATTGGTTCTCTCTACCAACCCATTCGTCTCGGGATGATATGCAGAGGAGAGATTCAGCTCTATGCTGAGTAAACGGCAGAGCTCTCTCCAAAACCGAGACGCAAACTGGGGACCCCGGTCGCTGACAACTTTATCAGGCATTCCATGTAAGCGGAAAACATGTTTAATGAACAACGCCGCCAAGGCCCGTGCAGAAGGTAACTGTGGTAGCGGCACCAAATGCACCATTTTCGAGAAATGATCGGTGATGACCCAAATGATGGTACAGCCGCGAGACTTGGGCAAACCCACCACAAAGTCCATCCCGACCATTTCCCAGGGCCTGTCTGCCACCGGCATGGGGTAAAGTAACCCAGCAGGCCGTTGCCATGAAGACCGATTCTGGGCGCAGGAGACACACGCCCGAATATAGTCCCCGACGTCACGGGCCATATGCGGCCACCAGTACGTCCTCGCCAAAAGCTCAGATGTCCTCTTGGTTCCAAAATGTCCACCCACTCTGGACGAGTGAGCCCAAGAGAGAACCTCCGGTCGCAAATTCGCTGGTACAAAAGTCTTGCCCGGGGGCACGGACTCTAGCAAAACTGGGGCCACAGTTCTCAGGCTCTCAGAGGGGACAATAAGCCGAGGCTCCTCATCCTCCTCCTCAGATGACACTATGGAGCGGGAGAGAGCGTCGGCACGAATGTTCTTCTCCCCAGAGAGAAAATGGAGAGTAAAATGGAACTGGGAGAAGAACAGGGACCATCTGGCCTGGCGAGAATTCAGCCGCTGGGCCGTCTGTATGTAAACCAAGTTTTTGTGGTCGGTGAATACTTGGAAGGGAAAGCGAGCTCCCTCCAAGAGGTGTCTCCACTCTGAAAAAGCTAACTTCATTGCTAGCAACTCCCTGTCCCCGATGGAATAATTCCTCTCCGCTGGTGTGAAAGTCTTGGAGAAGAAGAAGCAAGGATGCTTCCGACCTTGAGCATCCTTTTGGAAAAGGACTGCTCCAGCACCAACGGATGAGGCATCCACCTCCATTATAAATGGCTTATCTACATCGGGGCGATGTAGAATAGGAGAGCTAGCGAAGTGTGACTTAATCAAAAGGAATGCCTTGGAGACATCCTCCGACCACCACTTGGGATTTGCTCCCTTCTTGGTGAGGGCAACCAAGGGAGCTACCAAAGTTGAAAAGTGTGGAATGAACTGGCGATAGTATTTGATGAACCCCATAAAGCGCTGCACCGCTTTAAGAGAATGGGGTTCCTGCCAGTCCATCACAGCCTGTAGTTTGGCAGGATCCATAGCCAAACCCTGGGCAGAGATGATATAACCAAGGAATGGCAAGGACTCATGCTCAAACACACACTTCTCCAATTTAGCGTAGAGGGAGTTTGCCCGTAAGAGGTCAAAGACTTTGCGAACATCTCTCCGGTGGGAGTCAATATCTGGAGAGTAGATGAGAATATCATCCAGATAGACTACGACCGAGGTGGTGAGCATCTCCCGGAAGATGTCGTTCACAAAGTCTTGGAAAACGGCTGGGGCATTACAGAGCCCGAAGGGCATCACCAGATATTCATAGTGCCCATCCCTGGTGTTAAAAGCCGTCTTCCACTCGTCCCCCTCATGGATGCGAATCAGGTTATAAGCACCCCGCAAATCTAATTTAGTAAATACCCTTGCTCCCCGTAGCCTATCAAAGAGCTCAGATATCAGGGGTAGTGGGTACTTGTTTTTAACGGTGATGGCGTTAAGACCCCTGTAATCAATGCATGGACATAATTCTCCACTCTTCTTCTGCACGAAGAAGAACCCAGCCCCTGCAAGTGACACTGACTTCCTAATAAAACCTCTTGCCAGATTCTCTTGGATATACAGAGACATTGCCTCCGTCTCCGGGAGAGATAACGGATATACTCGACCACAGGGAGGCTCAGCACCAGGCAAGAGATCGATAGGACAGTCATAGGGGCGGTGAGGCGGAAGGGTCTCCGCAGCCCTTTTGGAGAACACGTCCGCATAAGGCCAATAGTGCTTCGGGAGAGAGGAAAGATTTGTGGGTACCTCAGTTGTAGCAACCTGAACGCACTCCCTCTGACATCTACCCTCACAGGATTTACTCCATCCCAAAATTTTCCCAGAGGACCACTCTATATGAGGAGAATGAAAACGAAGCCAGGGTATCCCCAACAGGACCTCATCAACTCCCTCAGGAAGGACCAAAAGAGAAATAATCTTCTGATGTGATGGAGATACAGAAAGAGTGAAAGGGATGGTTTGGTGTGTAATCTGTGAAGGTAGTGTCGACCCATTTACCACTTGAATGGTTACTGGCTTGGTGAGCATCACCAGGGGTATTGCGTCTCGCTGAGCGAAAGCGGATGACATAAAATTACCCTCCGCCCCAGAGTCCACGCAAAGCTCTACCATAAGAGTGGATGGGCCTATGGTAATTGTCCCCTTGAAGGACAATTTTGAGGTAAACGTCGCTGTGTCTAATGTACCTCCTCCAACTGCCACTAGACGCTGACGTTTCCTCGACCGCTGCGGACACTTGGAGGCAAGATGTCCGGACTGCCGGCAAACATGACAGACCTTAAGGGCACGAGCGGCCTGGGACTTAGACCTCGACGCGACCCCTCTATGGCCTCATGTGACTCGGGCGCCTGGACCGGAGATTCCAAAAGTCTGGCGAAGCTGGGAGCCAGCCGAAACCTTTGCTTACACTGGGCTCGCTCCAACCCTCGCTCGTGAAAACGAAGGTCTATGCGAGTTGATATAGATATGAGCTCCTCCAGTGTAGCGGGAATCTCCCTAGTGGCCAAAGCGTCCTTCACATGGTCAGCCAGCCCCCTCCAAAATACTGGGATGAGGGTTTTATCTGACCACTCCAACTCAGACGCTAAGGTCCGGAAGAGAATGGCAAATTGGCTGACCATGGTCGAACCCTGAGTCAATGCCAGCAGTTGGAGCGCCATATCATGGGTGACTTGAGGTCCTACGAAGACCTGCTTCAGAGTGCCCAGAAACCGAGGAACACTCTGCACCACATGATCGTTGCGCTCCCACAGCGGCGTAGCCCACTCCAAAGCTCTGTCCGACAGGAGAGAAATTACAAATCCCACCTTTGCCCGCTCTGTGGGAAAACGTGCAGCCAGGAGCTCGAGATGTATACCGCACTGGCTCACGAATCCCCTACAGGACTTACTATCCCCAGAGAATTTTTCAGGCAATGGAAGGTGGGATAAGGTCGGAACAGAGGTGGCAGTGGGTAAAGCTGCTGCAGCCATGCTAGCAGCCGGAACAGCAATTGCGGTAACATCCACTGCCGAGGTTGCACGCTCGAGAGACGCCAACCGACCCTCCAGCAGCTGGATGTACCCCTGCAATTGCTGTTCGTCTGCCATTACTTAGCCAGATCCTGGCGCTAGTATAATGTTAGGGTTTGTGGAACGCACCGAATATATTTATTGACGTGATTGGTGCGTTCGCAACCCGGGATCCACCGTGCAGGAAATATCCTGCCGCTAAGTAAATGGCGGCACTATATGGCAGTATTAACCAGCTCTGTTAGCTTCACAGAGCGGCCGAGAAAGCAAACCTCTGTGCCCTGTTAACTGTCACAGAGACACAGGCTAACTACCCAGAAGAGAACAGTCAGTGGTCATGCATGCACACAACACTCCTCACCGGAGGTGCCAGCATTCTAGGGGCTTATTTCAGCCGGGTCCCTGAATACTTTCATACACCATCTCCTTGCCGGAGGTGCCAACATTCTAGGGGCTTATTTCAGCCGGGTCCCTGAATACATTCACGCATATGACCACAGTGGTGCAAAGCATGTAACTTTAGAAGATACTAGCGCATGGCCATGCGAGCCTTAAATAGCTGCAGCACATACAGAACCTTAAAGAAGAGGACCAATGAGAGATTGCTACAGAATCTGCGTACCTACAGGACCTTCCTAGAAAGACCAATAGACTTGGCTGCAGTACCTGAACATGTGACCCTTGATCTCCACTGAGAGATCTTACTCTGGGCATGCTCAGTGTGTGCAAAGCAGGACTTAGTCCCAGAAAAGCCTGTTCGCCGTAGATCAGTGCAGGGTACAATAGCAGAGCCTGGAGAGGCAGCAAAAACCCTTTGCACTGAACCAGACCCAGTGAGATGCTGGGACCGACGTCTCTGCTGAGCAGGCTCCACTGCGGCCGAAGGAGAATGGGAGACCGCAGCAGAGACGGATCGAGATTCCCCCTGTGCAGCAGAGGAAACTCGACTCCTAACACACTGGTCTCCAAAAAGAGCATTGCTGCCTGACTGCAGTTTGCTAAAGATCACATGGATAAGGTAAAAAGCTATTGGAACAATGTTATGTAGGACCAAACTAAAGAAATATTGCATTATAGCAAAAAAAAACTTCATGGTTTGGGCCTGTTTTGATGCATCTGGGCCAGGACGGCTTGTCATTGATGGAACAGTGAATTCTGAATTGTATCCTTAGGGTATGTTTCCACGGTCAGGAAACGCTGCTTGTTTGACGCTGCGCAGAGCTGCAGCGTCAAACAAGCAGCGTCCAGATGTTCCAGCATAGTGGAGGGGATTTTATGAAATCCCGTCTCCACTATGCGTGGAAACCCGCACGCGGCGGCCCTGCGACTCCGGACATGCTGCGCGTCTTTTCAGATCGCAGCATGTCCGTACACCTTGCGGGGACGCAGCGTCCCCGCAAGGCATATCACAGGGCGCTATGGGAGAGAGCGATCATCCCGGATGTGAAGAGTTAACACATCTGGCATGATCGCGTCCCAGAAAGGGGGCGGGGCTTAGCGCCGAGCGGCTTCGCCGCTGCGGCGATACCGCCGGCCATCCTGAACGTGGAGACATAGCCTTAAATTCTAAAGGAAAATGTCAGAACATGAGATGAATGTCAAGAGAACGTGGATCATACAGCAAGACAATAACTTAAAGCACACAAGGTGTCCTACTAATGCACTGTAAGGCTACGTGCCCACAATCAGGAATAGCAGCGTTTTAGAAGCAGCCTTTTGATAGGCGTTGGGATTCTCCCTCTGTGCGGGATAGATCCCAAGCATTATCTGCTACTGTGGTCTCCCATTCAGGGCCGGCCACTGCGATTGCTGCTCAGCACAAACATTGGTCCCAGCATCTTGCTCAGGCTCGTGGTATACATTTGGTTACTGCTGGCTCTTCAGCCAAGTCTATGGTAACCAGTGATATGCAGGTGCAGCCTTGCGCTCTGGAGTATGTCCGTGATGTAGCGCCTTCTTATTGGTGGTCAGAAGCTAGCTGTTCTGGTGATGTGGCAGTTCCAGATTGGCCTGCGGGCGATGTCTCAGCCTACTAAGCATGAGTGTTTGGGGTTGAGCCTAATGATTAAAAAGCTCTCAGCGGAGCACACGGGCGCGCTAGTGTCATTTATATTTGGGTGTGTGTGGGTGGTTACTCTACTACTCTGTCTGCACATTTGTGTGGGTCTGTCTATGCTCAAAGACTGTACACGTTGGCAGGTAAGTAGCACATTTATGCAGTGTTGTATCCATGGCTTAACGCCTGAGTCTCTAGTCAGCTACATTCTTAGGGTGGGTGCCGGACGGGCACAAGTTCAGTAGCTTCAGGACTGGGGTAACTAGCCGCTTGGCTTAGCATCTGTTTCGTTCTTGTGTGCAGTTGGCACGGTTCAATTACAGAGCAAGCTCAACCCATATCCTTCATCCCTGTGAAGGCGACAGGGTATTGTACCTAGCATCATAAGAGTTCCTTCTCTTGGCACAGCATCTGCTTCATTTGTATGTGCAGTTAGTGATAGTGATCTAACCTGCTGAGATCAGCTCGTGCGTGCAGCTCTATATGCATGGTGATCGCGCCGTGAGTCTGGAGCGGTATATAGATATCACCACTGCAACTACACAATTATACGGGCAGCGGTTTAGAGGCAGAATTTACTATAATGTGTGCCTCACTTGTGGACAGTCTTTTTGCAGGCGCTGGCGTATGAGAGGGACCGCGCCTGTATGTGTGAGCGGCATGTGATTGCTATCGCTGGTAGGGAATATTCACTGCCAATTCAATATAGGCAATGTTCATTTTACCTGGCGTTGTATGCTAACTTATCATCAGCCTGATTTCCCCCTGGGATAATATTTATTAATCCCGAATTTAGAGTGGTTTTGTTTATTATGGCTCAGATGTAAGATCGCCATTAATCCTATGTGGTCATATACACTACTCAAAAAAATTAAGGGAACACTTAAACAACAGAATATAACTCCAAGTAAATCAAACTTCTGTGAAATCAAACTGTCCACTTAGGATGCAACACTGTTTGACTATCAATTTCACATGCTGTTGTGCAAATGGAATAGACAACAGATGGAAATTATTGGCAATTATCAAGACACCCTCAATAAAGGAGTGGTTCTGCAGGTGAGGACCACAGACTACATCTCAGTACCAATGCTTTCTGGCTGATGTTTTGGTCACTTTTGAATGTTGGTTGTGCTTTCACACTCGTGGTAGCATGAGACAGACTCTACAACCCACACAAGTGGCTCAGGTAGTGCAGCTCATTCAGAATAGCACATCATTGCAAGCTGTGGCAAGAAGGTTTGCTGTGACTGTCAGCGTAGTGTCCAGAGGCTGGAGGCACTACCAGGAGACAGGCCAGTACACCAGGAGACGTGGATCGGGCCATAGGAGGGCAACAACCCTGCAGCAGGACCGCTAACTCAGCCTTTGTGCAAGGAGGAACAAGAGGAGCACTGCCAGAGCCCAGCAAAATGACCTCCAGCAGGCCACAAATGTGCATGTGTCTGCACAAACGGTTAGAAACCGACTCCATGAGGATTGTCTGAGTGCGCGACGTCCACAGATGGGGGTTGTGCTCACAGCCCAACACCGTGCAAGATGCTTGGCATTTGCCGCAGAACACCAGGATTGGCAAATTCACCACTGGCGCCCTGTGCTCTTCACAGATGAAAGCAGGTTTACACTGAGCACATGTGACAGACGTCACAGAGTCTGAAGACGCCATGGAGCGCGATCTGCTGCCTGCAACATCCTTCAGCATGACCGGTTTGGCAGTGGGTCAGTAATGGTGTGGGGTGGCATTTCTTTGGAGGGCCGCACAGCCCTCCATGTGCTCACCAGAGGTAGCCTGACTGCCATTAGGTACCGAGATGAGATCCTCAGACCCCTTGTGAGACCGTATGCTGGTGCGGTTGGCCCTGGGTTCCTCCTAATGCAGGACAATGCCAGACCTCATGTGGCTGGAGTGTGTCAGCAGTTCCTGCAAGATGAAGGCATTGAAGCTATAGACTGGCCCACCCATTCCCCAGACCTGAATCCGATTGAACACATCTGGGACATCATGTCTCGCACCATCCACCAATGTCACATTGCACCACAGACTGTCCAGGAGTTGGTGGATGCTTTAGTCCAGGTCTGCGAGGAGATCCCTCAGGAGTAGTGTTGAGCATTCCGATACCGCAAGTATCGGGTATCGGCCGACATTTGCGGTATCGGAATTCCGATACCGAGATCCGATACTTTTGTGATATCGGGAATCGGTATCGGGATCGATATTAATGTGTAAAATAAAGAATAAAAATAAAAAATATTGATATACTCACCTCTCCGACGCAGCCTGGACCTTACCGATGTAACCGGCAGCTTCCGTTCCTAAGAAAGAGCGCTTGAAAGACCTTAGATGACGTCGCGGCTTGTGATTGGTCGCGTGAGCGGTCACGTGACCGCCACGCGACCAATCACAAGCCGCGACGTCACGCTTGAAAGACCTTAGATGACGTCGCTGCTTGTGATTGGTCGTGTGGCGGTCACGTGACCGCTCACGCGACCAATCACAAGCCGCGACGTCATCTAAGGTCTTTCAAGCGCTCATTCTTAGGAACGGAAGCTGCCGGTTACATCGGTAAGGTCCAGGCTGCGTCGGAGAGGTGAGTATATCAATATTTTTTATTTTTATTCTTTATTTTACACATTAATATGGATCCCAGGGCCTGAAGGACAGTTTCCTCTCCTTCAGACCCTGGGAACCATACAGGATACCTTCCGATACTTGGTGTCCCATTGACTTGTATTGGTATCGGGTATCGGTATCGGCGATATCCGATACTTTTCGGGTATCGGCTGATACTATCCGATACCGATACTTTCAAGTATCGGACGGTATCGCTCAGCACTACTCAGGAGACCATCCGCCTCCACATCAGGAGCATGCCCAGACATTTTAGGGAGGTCACACAGGCACCTGGAGGCCACACACACACACAACAGAACATCATTTCCTTGTCTTGAGGCATTTCCACTGAAGTTGAACCAGCCTGTAATTTGATTTTCCACTTTGATTTTCAATATGATTCCAAATCCACACCTCCATGGGGCATTAATTTTGATTTACATTGATCATTTTTATGTTTTATTGTTCTCAACACATTCCACTATGTAATGAATAAAGATTTACAGCTGAAATATTTAATTTAGCGATATCTAGGATGTGGTATTTTAGTGTTCCCTTTATTTTTTGAGCAGTGTATTTGTAAACCACAGGACAGGAGTTATCTATGCAAGAATATATATTTACAGGCATTTTATATGCTCCCTCTGCCTCTATTATCCTGACATAATTACAGGGGATATATTTGACTAGCAATTTATGAGGACAATGGTCAAAATTAGTGTTGAGCGATACCTTCCGATACTTGAAAGTATCGGTATCGGATAGTATCAGCCGATACCCGAAAAATATCGGATATCGCCGATACCGATACCCGATACCAATACAAGTCAATGGGACACAAGTATCGGAAGCTATCCTGGATAGTTCCCAGGGTCTGAAGGAGAGGGAACTCTCCTTCAGGCCCTGGGATCCATATTCATGTAAAAAATAAAGAATTAAAATAAAAAATATGGATATACTCACCCCTCCGGCGGCCCCTGGACCTTACCGATTGTAACCGGCAGCCTCCGTTCCTAAGAATGAGGAGTTTAGGACCTGCGATGACGTCGCGGCTTGTGATTGGTCGCGTGAGCGGTCACATGAGCGGCACGCGACCAATCACAAGCTAACGCTCGGCACGCTCATTGCTATCTAGTTAACGCTGCTGGGTAATGTGTGGGGACGGAGCCTTGTGTGGTAATGTGGGGGGGTGGGATTATGTGTGGTAATGTGGTGGGGGGATTATGTGTGGTAATGTGGTGGGGGGCGGGATTATGTGTGGTGATGTGGTGGGGGGGCGGAATTGTGTGGTAATGTGGTGGGGGGTCGGGATTATGTGTGGTAATGTGGTGGGGGGTCGGGATTATGTGTGGTAATGTGGTGGGGGGTCGGGATTATGTGTGGTAATGTGGTGGGGGGATTATGTGTGGTGATATGTTGGGGGGGCGGGATTATGTGTGGTGATGTGGGGGGCGGGATTATGTGTGGCGATGTGGTGGAGGGGCGGGATTATGTGTGGCGATGTGGTGGGGGGCGGGATTATGTGTGGTGGTGGGGGGCGGGATTATGTGTGGTAATGGGGTGGGGGGGCGGGATTATGTGTGGTGATGTGTTGAGGTGGCGGGATTAGATGTGGTAATGTGCTGGGGGCAGGATTATGTGTGGTGATGTGGTGGGGGTCGGGATTATGTGTGGTGATGTGGTGCGGATTGTGTGTGGTAATGTGGTGGGGGGCGGAGCTACTGTGCAGGGGGCGGGATTAGCGAGTAATCATGATGTTTCTTATATATATAGATGTTGAAGGGTTCACAAACTTTCAAGCACCACTGTGTCTGTTTGTTTACTAAACCACAATAATATAAATAGAACTAGATAATGTAATGAATAATTGGATATGACTAGCATACGATATAATTGCTGTTTCATTGCTGTGTTCACACTGGCAGATAATCAGACCATTTCCCTACTACTGTATGTTGATAAACTTGTTGGTATCCGTACTCACAGACAGCAGATGTTACCCATTTTAAAAGAGATCTATTTTTTCTCCTATATTGATCCTGACATAATGGTTGCTGGTAATTTGTGTTTGCTGATGCTCTGGCCACTGTATTGAGCCATCTGCATATTATCACGAGTGGTTTGAAGGGAAGATGCTCAGTAAATCACACTATAGAAATGGCACCAGTACGTGTCCGTCATGCCTCAGTGGTGGGCAGAAGGGATGGATGACATTACTGACAGAGAACACGATCTGCTGTAAATGTTTGCAGCACTGAGCATTCTATAACTATGATAATTCAGTAGTTACCTGGCTAAATTATGCTGTTTGTACATGGCTTCTACTGCCTGCATTTAATACTTACAATTCATCCATGCTATGCTCCTGAGGATGCTGGACTTTATTACAGTATTTGATATTGTTTTGATACTTTAGAGTATGTCTAAGCTTTTATCTGGATAAGACAATACATTGTCCTATGTGTGTATCAGTGGCGAACATATTGGTGCAACCTGTGCTTTGTGTTTCAACCACCCCTTTAAAGTAAACCTGCCAGCAGTGCTGACTGTGCAAAATTGAGAACACAGATAGAAAGGAGGAACAGAAGATATCATTACATGAGGTGAAGAGAGCAACAACAACATCCACTGTAGTGTGGCACCCCATGAGTTCGGGTACAACAGTGGTACTGCGTTCCTCTTGCCTGGAAGTGAGGAGGATCCCTTTGACAGGTAACCTGTACATGCAACATGTTCTGACTCCAGGCCAGAAGGGGGAGCTCTAAACCTGGTTTCAGCGGAACTTCCCTAGATATACATTCTGGTCAGGAGGAGGAGTTAGTTAGATTGTGTGAGACAGTGATGGAGGAAGGAGCACAAGAGAAGTCAGGAGCTAGAGGATAGCTGTGATTGGGCTCCCTCTAAGCTAGAGAGTGGAAACCGGGCACCGGGAGCCCGAGGCTGTGTGGAAATACATGTCCCACGGCAGAACCGGAGGTGTCATGATTCTCAATGGCGAGAGAACATAGCCCAGCATATATAAGAACTAGCTCTCGGAAGATGGAATCTAAACTGACCATGAACTAAACCTGCCGCACAATTAACAGTGGCCGGGTAGCGTGCCTACGTTTTATCCCTAGACGCCCAGCGCCAGCCGGAGGACTAACTAATCCTAGCAGAGGAAAATACAGTCCTGGCTCACCTCTAGAGAAATTTCCCCAAAAGGCAGACAGAGGCCCCCACATATATTGGCGGTGATTTTAGATGAAATGACAAACGTAGTATGAAAATAGGTTTAGCAAAATCGAGGTCCGCTTACTAGATAGCAGGAAGACAGAAAGGGCACTTTCATGGTCAGCTGAAAACCCTATCAAAACACCATCCAGAAATTACTTTAAGACTCTAGTATTAACTCATAACACCAGAGTGGCAATTTCAGATCACAAGAGCTTTCCAGACACAGTAACGAAACAGCAGCTGTGAACTGGAACAAAATGCAAAAACAAACAAGGACGAAAGTCCAACTTAGCTGGGAGTTGTCTAGTAGCAGGAACATGCAAAGAAAGGCTTCTGATTACATTGTTGACCGGCATGAAACTGACAGAGGAGCAAGGTTATATAGAGACTCCCACATCCTGATGGGAACAGGTGAACAGAGAGGATGATGCACACAAGTTCAATTCCACCAGTGGCCACCGGGGGAGCCCAGAATCCAATTTCACAACAGTACCCCCCCCCTCAAGGAGGGGGCACCGAACCCTCACCAGAACCACCAGGGCGATCAGGATGAGCCCTATGAAAGGCACGGACAAGATCGGAGGCATGAACATCAGAGGCAGTCACCCAAGAATTATCCTCCTGACCGTATCCCTTCCATTTGACCAGATACTGGAGTTTCCGTCTGGAAACACGGGAGTCTAAGATCTTTTCCACAACGTACTCCAACTCACCCTCAACCAACACCGGAGCAGGAGGCTCAACGGAAGGCACAACCGGTACCTCATACCTGCGCAATAATGACCGATGAAAAACATTATGAATAGAAAAAGATGCAGGGAGGTCCAAACGGAAGGACACAGGGTTAAGAATCTCCAATATCTTGTACGGGCCGATGAACCGAGGCTTAAACTTAGGAGAAGAAACCCTCATAGGGACAAAACGAGAAGACAACCACACCAAGTCCCCAACACAAAGCCGAGGACCAACACGACGACGGCGGTTGGCAAAAAGCTGAGTCTTCTCCTGGGACAACTTCAAATTGTCCACTACCTGCCCCCAAATCTGATGCAACCTCTCCACCACAGCATCCACTCCAGGACAATCCGAAGATTCCACCTGACCGGAGGAAAATCGAGGATGAAACCCCGAATTACAGAAAAACGGGGACACCAAGGTGGCAGAGCTGGCCCGATTATTGAGGGCGAACTCCGCCAATGGCAAAAAAACAACCCAATCATCCTGATCCGCAGACACAAAACACCTCAAATATGTCTCCAAGGTCTGATTAGTCCGCTCGGTCTGGCCATTAGTCTGAGGATGGAAAGCAGACGAAAAAGACAAATCTATGCCCATCCTAGCACAGAATGCCCGCCAAAATCTAGACACGAATTGGGTCCCTCTGTCAGAAACGATATTCTCCGGAATACCATGCAAACGAACAACATTTTGAAAAAACAGAGGAACCAACTCGGAAGAAGAAGGCAACTTAGGCAAGGGAACCAAATGGACCATCTTAGAGAAACGGTCACACACCACCCAGATGACAGACATCTTCTGAGAAACAGGCAGATCCGAAATAAAATCCATCGAGATGTGCATCCAAGGCCTCTTCGGAATAGGCAAGGGCAACAACAATCCACTAGCCCGAGAACAACAAGGCTTGGCCCGAGCACAAACGTCACAAGACTGCACAAAGCCTCGCACATCTCGTGACAGGGAAGGCCACCAGAAGGACCTTGCCACCAAATCCCTGGTACCAAAGATTCCAGGATGACCTGCCAACGCAGAAGAATGAACCTCAGAGATGACTCTACTGGTCCAATCATCAGGAACAAACAGTCTACCAGGTGGGCAACGATCCGGTCTATCCGCCTGAAACTCCTGCAAGGCCCGCCGCAGGTCTGGAGAAACGGCAGACAATATCACTCCATCCTTAAGGATACCTGTGGGCTCAGAATTACCAGGGGAGTCAGGCTCAAAACTCCTAGAAAGGGCATCCGCCTTAACATTCTTAGAACCCGGTAGGTATGACACCACAAAATTAAACCGAGAGAAAAACAACGACCAGCGCGCCTGTCTAGGATTCAGGCGCCTGGCAGACTCAAGGTAAATTAAATTTTTGTGGTCAGTCAATACCACCACCTGATGTCTGGCCCCCTCAAGCCAGTGACGCCACTCCTCAAAAGCCCACTTCATGGCCAAAAGCTCCCGATTCCCAATATCATAATTCCGCTCGGCGGGCGAAAATTTACGGGAAAAAAAAGCACAAGGTCTCATCACGGGGCAGTCGGAACTTCTCTGCGACAACACCGCCCCAGCTCCGATTTCAGAAGCGTCGACCTCAACCTGAAAAGGAAGAGCAACATCAGGCTGACGCAACACAGGGGCGGAAGAAAAGCGGCGCTTAAGCTCCCGAAAGGCCTCCACAGCATCAGGGGACCAATCAGCAACATCAGCACCCTTCTTAGTCAAATCACTCAATGGTTTAACAACATCAGAAAAACCAGCAATAAATCGACGATAAAAGTTAGCAAAGCCCAAAAATTTCTGAAGACTCTTAAGAGAAGAGGGTTGCGTCCAATCACAAATAGCCTGAACCTTGACAGGATCCATCTCGATGGAAGAGGGGGAAAAAATGTATCCCAAGAAGGAAATCTTTTGAACCCCAAAAACGCACTTAGAACCCTTCACACACAAGGAATTAGACCGCAAAACCTGAAAAACCCTCCTGACCTGCTGGACATGAGAGTCCCAGTCATCCGAAAAAATCAGAATATCATCCAGATACACAATCATAAATTTATCCAAATAATCGCGGAAAATGTCATGCATAAAGGACTGGAAGACTGAAGGGGCATTTGAAAGACCAAAAGGCATCACCAAATACTCAAAGTGGCCCTCGGGCGTATTAAATGCGGTTTTCCACTCATCCCCCTGCTTGATTCGCACCAAATTATACGCCCCACGGAGATCAATCTTAGAGAACCACTTGGCCCCCTTTATACGAGCAAACAAATCAGTCAGCAGTGGTAACGGATATTGATATTTAACCGTGATTTTATTCAAAAGCCGATAATCAATACACGGCCTCAAAGAGCCATCTTTCTTAGACACAAAGAAAAAACCGGCTCCTAAGGGAGATGACGAAGGACGAATATGTCCCTTTTCCAAGGACTCCTTTATATATTCTCGCATAGCAGCGTGTTCAGCATATATTCAGGCACAGACAGATTAAATAAACGACCCTTAGGGTATTTACTACCCGGGATCAAATCTATGGCACAATCGCACTCCCGGTGCGGAGGTAGTGAACCAAGCTTGGGTTCTTCAAAAACGTCACGATAGTCAGACAAGAATTCAGGAATCTCAGAGGGAATAGATGATGAAATGGAAACCAAAGGTACGTCCCCATGAGTCCCTTTACATCCCCAGCTTAACACAGACATAGCTTTCCAGTCAAGGACTGGGTTATGAGATTGCAGCCATGGCAATCCTAGCACCAAAACATCATGTAGATTATACAGCACCAGAAAGCGAATAATCTCCTGGTGATCCGGATCAATACGCATAGTTACTTGTGTCCAGTATTGTGGTTTATTACTAGCCAATGGGGTGGAGTCAATCCCCTTCAGAGGTATAGGAGCTTCCAAAGGCTCCAAATCATACCCACAGCGTTTGGCAAAGGACCAATCCATAAGACTCAAAGCGGCGCCAGAGTCGACATAGGCGTCCGCGGTAATAGATGATAAAGAACAAATCAGGGTCACAGATAGAATAAACTTAGACTGTAAAGTGCTAATTGAAACAGACTTGTCAAGCTTCTTAGTACGCTTAGAGCATGCTGATATAACATGAGTTGAATCACCACAATAGAAGCACAACCCATTTTTTCGTCTAAAATTCTGCCGCTCGCTTCTGGACAGAATTCTATCACATTGCATATTTTCTGGCGTCTTCTCAGTAGACACCGCCAAATGGTGCACAGGTTTGCTTTCCCGCAGACGCCTATCGATCTGAATAGCCATTGTCATGGACTCATTCAGACCCGCAGGCACAGGGAACCCCACCATAACATCCTTAATGGCATCAGAGAGACCTTCTCTGAAAATCGCCGCCAGGGCGCACTCATTCCACTGAGTAAGCACAGACCATTTACGGAATTTTTGGCAGTATATTTCAGCTTCATCTTGCCCCTGAGATAGGGACATCAAAGCTTTTTCCGCCTGAAGCTCTAAATGAGGTTCCTCATAAAGCAACCCCAAGGCCAGAAAAAACGCATCCACATTGAGCAACGCAGGATCCCCTGGTGTCAATGCAAAAGCCCAATCTTGAGGGTCGCCCCGGAGCAAGGAAATTACAATCCTGACCTGCTGTGCAGGATCTCCGGCAGAGCGAGACTTCAGGGACAAAAACAATTTGCAATTATTTTTAAAATTTTGAAAGCAAGATCTATTCCCTGAAAAAAATTCAGGCAAAGGAATTCTAGGTTCAGACATAGGTGCATGAACAACAAAATCTTGCAAATTTTGTACCTTCGTGGCGAGATTATTCAAACCTGTAGCTACACTCTGAAGATCCATTTCAAACAGGTGAACACAGAGCCATTCAAGGATTAGAAGGAGAGAAAGAGAGGAAGGCTGCAGTATAGGCAGACTAGCAAGTGATTCAATTATGAGCACACTCAGAACTAGAGAAAAAAAAATAAAAAATTTTCAGCAGACTTCTTTTTTCTCTCCTTTCTCAGCCAATAATTTAACCCTTTTTGGCCGGTCAAACTGTCATGATTCTCAATGGCGAGAGAACATAGCCCAGCATATATAAGAACTAGCTCTCGGAAGATGGAATCTAAACTGACCATGAACTAAACCTGCCGCACAATTAACAGTGGCCGGGTAGCGTGCCTACGTTTTATCCCTAGACGCCCAGCGCCAGCCGGAGGACTAACTAATCCTAGCAGAGGAAAATACAGTCCTGGCTCACCTCTAGAGAAATTTCCCCAAAAGGCAGACAGAGGCCCCCACATATATTGGCGGTGATTTTAGATGAAATGACAAACGTAGTATGAAAATAGGTTTAGCAAAATCGAGGTCCGCTTACTAGATAGCAGGAAGACAGAAAGGGCACTTTCATGGTCAGCTGAAAACCCTATCAAAACACCATCCAGAAATTACTTTAAGACTCTAGTATTAACTCATAACACCAGAGTGGCAATTTCAGATCACAAGAGCTTTCCAGACACAGTAACGAAACAGCAGCTGTGAACTGGAACAAAATGCAAAAACAAACAAGGACGAAAGTCCAACTTAGCTGGGAGTTGTCTAGTAGCAGGAACATGCAAAGAAAGGCTTCTGATTACATTGTTGACCGGCATGAAACTGACAGAGGAGCAAGGTTATATAGAGACTCCCACATCCTGATGGGAACAGATGAACAGAGAGGATGATGCACACAAGTTCAATTCCACCAGTGGCCACCGGGGGAGCCCAGAATCCAATTTCACAACACGGAGGGTAAGGAATTGAAAGTGACTTGCCAACACTACACCTGAGGTACAGCAACATCCAGAGCCCGGAGTCATCATGGATAGAGACCCCAATGAAACGGCTCACATTGCCTACCCTGCAGGTACTGTCCCAGGACAGGGAGTAAGAGAGGACCTTGTAAGGAAGCCACAGGCAGCAAGGGACTAATATTCAGCGCATAGTGGAAGGCTCCCAATCTGACCTGACAAAGGGGATTCAATTCGTTTCCAAGCTGCCTGGACTCCACTGTCACCTGTTCCTGGTACCCTGGACTGAGACTGTCTACCACCAGTAAACCAGGTAGGGAGACTGCAACCCAGTGGCCTCTGTTTATTTCCAGCACCATACCATCCTTGCCAAACACACCAGGAGCAATGGGGACCCACTTTCACCTGTGAGAAGCGATAACATCTTTGCTGCAGTACCATCACCCCCAGAGGACCCCTTTAAGCAGCGTCGGTCACCCCTGACCGAGTACCACAGGTGGCGTCACGAACATTTCCTATTTTACAAACTTTATTCAAACCCCTTTAAAGACCGTCCCTTTTACTTGGACGCCCAGGGCCACGGACCGGATTGCTGCCACCGTGACCACACCATTAACGACGATTGGACCCGGTACCGAGTATCCCTAGGCCCTGGCGGGCGTTCCAGTAGCAAAAAGTATCTTCCTTATTAAAACATCACAAAGTACAGGGAGACAGCAACATTTCAACCTTACAAAATGGATAGTTCTTTATCAAACCATGGCTATCTGTTTTGTAAGGTCGAAGTGTTGCTGTCTCCTTGTACTATGTGATGTATTAATAAAGAAGAAGATACCTTTTGCTACCGTGGATGCTGTTGTTGCTCTCTTCACATTTGGACCTCATGGAGGATTAGGTCATACTATTTTTTTACATATTTTCAACCACTACCTACATATCAATTATTTTTGTTGAGATGCTGCCCTAAATTTGCTATTTTTCTAAATAGGTACACGAGACATGTTCCATTCCTTAGGACATAGTAGGAAGGTACTCGTCACAAAATATGCAAAGTGATGTTTCGGTCTGTATCCAATACCTTCCTAAGACAAGCCCCAAAGGCAGTGCTGCAATGTCAGAGTCCTAGCGGTTCTAGGTCCTATTGTTCATAGCAGATACAGGTGCAACAAACTAAAAACTACAAGCCTGAGTATCTGCTACAAACCATAAGACATAGAACTACTAGTTTTCTAACATTGCAGGACTGCCTTTTGGGTTTGTCTACAGAACAGGGAAAAAAACTGATGCAACCTTGGCAGCCGCATAAGGGCCCAAGAGGTGGGGGGCCCATTACCACTTTTAAAGCAGGTGGAATTGTGCATTATAATAAGCTATTGGATTGCAAAGGGCCCATATATACTGTAGTTCTCGCAAAGGGGCTCTGTTTGGTGTGTGTTCAATACTGGTGCGGAAAGTCTGGGATACAGACCGAAATGTAATTTTGTGAATTGTGTCTAACCATATACATCTGTAATTACTTTTGGAGCATTAAGGACCTTCTTACAGGGATAGATAGCAGAACTGATTTGTCTAAATGTAATGTACGTTGTGAGTAAGTGACAGTTCTAATTGCACTTGTAACCAAGCACCTACGACTCCTGCAAGTGTACTGGAGAAGGGTTCCTAGTGCTGGAGTGCATCCTGGTCCCTGTACTGAGAGCTGCCCAACGCCTCCCCTTCTACGCTTTCCACTGTAGTGGGCTCCTCGTTAGACACTACTGCAAACAATCAAGCAGAATAAGGGCAGTGCTTGGTACAGAGACCAGAGTGCACTTCAGAGTTAGCATCCACCACGAGAACACTTGTCTTGTAAAGCTCCTTTGAGCTTTGACATTGGCTGATATCTGTCATATTCTAAGACTAACACAACCCGTTGTTAACCATAACCATGCCATGTGAATGGGTTACACTACTGAATGATGTATACAAAAATGCTCTTTCATCGTGCAAAAAATTCTGGTTCAGTTTTGGATAACTGAGTAATATAAATGGAGATCGATCCTTCATAAAACAATTTTACTGAAAAAAAGGAGGACTGGAAATTCAAGTCCGAGACAGGGTTGATCTTGGTATAAGACAATAGTTCAGCATCAGTTTAAGCAATGGAATGAGAACTTTTTTTGTAGATGGCACAAGTACATATTTGTAATTAGCTAAAAAACATTTGATTCATTAATGCAATTATTACTTTTGTAGTATCAATGGAAATGTTTGTGCAATATTTTATGGATTCATGTATTCAAAATGATTAGTATAATTTACGGGATTTGATCGTTGAAGATATCTACACTTTTATCTATCTGTGTATGTTTGATGTTACGATATATCAATCACTATTCAACTATTTCATTCACAATTCTCGTCCTGTCTGACATCGTTTGCTATATGTGAATTATGGTCACAATGTTCATCGTCTCGAGTGAACGAACCCCATGATAGTCACACTACCGATTACTTGCTACTCAGAGGTATGTGTTTATGCAGATCTCCCATTCTCTGTTTTTTACAGTCAAAACAGCTGACAGCTTCCCTTTATAGTGAAACTTCAGACATTTGTGGATCGACTTAGGTTAATTCCTTCCTGAATGAAGCTGACTGAACAGATCTGTAACTAATTGTGTTAATGTTTCCTGATGAGGCAAAATAACTGATTACTATTAGGAACAAATCAGCGCTCATGGAGAATCAGCAGCAACATCTTCATTTCTAAGAATGAGGTCAGCGTGAATCGTGAGGGTGCAGAATGCATTCGGAAGAAGAGACAAACTTACACACTAACTATACTGGATGCAGTATTATAATATGAGAGGTGAAGGCAAGTCCTGATGGGTAGGAAGAAAGCACGACACTGGCACATTAATAATACTAGATTTGGCAATGCTGATATTCACATAAGCTGTAATTCACTAGAGATGAGCAAATCTTTCGAAACTTGAATTTTTTCAAAAAGTTTGATTCACAGAAAATTGATTTGTGGTGAATCAAAAGTACAGCGAACCTTCCGATTACTCTGCAAAGACGTGTTCTGAGAGGTATGTATACAACTCTTTAACGAAAATACAGCCTTAGTAATGTCCAAGTGACATCGACTTGTATGGTTGCTATGAGTATGCAGATGGCAACCGTTCTTCAATTAGTGCTGTCACACACTATCAGTACAGTTTCTTCAGTGTTTTATTGCTTTCACTGCCTATTTCCATGGCTAAACTGTAAGCAATGACGTCTCATCTATATATATATATATAGTTACAAATATTGAATCTGTCAAATTATGTTCTTTCTGATCGTGAGATCTTGGTTTTGGAGAAGGGTTTGTCCTTCTGCCCAACTAGCGGATTGGATAAATTCACATTCATCAAAGATGTTTACCTTTTTTGCAGGCAGTTAACTTTTAAAATACTTTTTCATCGACCATCTGCTATTGATGACCTTCCCCCTTCTGACAGAGCGACATTGAGAGATCTATTGGATCTACTTGAAGAAGGTGAGGATGGTCAACTAAGACGGAAATTTACAGGGAGACTACCCTCCCAAGCTACTCCTCCGTTTACGCTCTGCCCAGCAGTACAGTGTTTTTTTGACGCCGTATGTAGAGAGATTCACCAGCTAAAACTTGATCCCAACAGGGGTAGAAACCTAAGTAAGGAAGAACACTCCATTATAACTAGACTTGGATCTAATAGGGAGTTTGTTATCCGTGAAGCGGATAAAGGGGGAAATCTGGTTATTTGGCCGGTTGATCTGTATACACAAGAGGCTATTCGTCAATTACATAACAAAGATTGCTACCAGATTCTCCCCTCTGACCCTACAGGTATTTTTCAAGTGAAATTGAATCAACTCTTGGATACCGCATTCTCATATAACATCATCACTAAGCGTGAGAGGGAATTTCTGAAAAATCGCCATCCGAGGACTCCGACTTTTTATATGCTCCCAAAGGTGCACAAGTCATTACAGGTTCCTCCAGGTAGGCCCATTGTGTCGGGGATAGAGGGGCTGCTGGAGCGACCTTGTATATATGTTGATTTCTTTCTCCAGCCACTTGTGTTAACCTTACAGTCTTATGTGAGAGATTCTACCTTTCTCATTTCCCAGCTTCAGGACTTTGAGGTTCCCCCCGGAACTTGGTTGGTGACCCTCGATGTAGAATCTCTCTACACCTGTATAAGCCATGAATTGGGCATACGAGCTGTATCATTCTTTTTGGACCAAAACACTACTGGTGATAGAGGGCACGACTCTTTCCTGTTGGACTTACTATTATTCATATTGGAGAAAAATTTCTTCATTTTTGATCGTGTCTTTTACAGGCAAGTGAGGGGCACTGCCATGGGGGCCAGATGTGCCCCCGCATACGCCAACCTTTTCCTAGGGTGGTGGGAGGTCACCAGGGTGTACTGTCTGGAGGGTTATTTGAAACATGTTATCAAATGGCAACGTTATATCGATGATGTTGTATTTCTCTGGACAGGCACCCTGGAAGATTGTCAAGGCTTCATTGGGATTCTTAATGACAACCCATGGAACATTCGATTGACTTCGCAATATTCACAGACGGAGATTGAGTTTCTGGACTTGAAACTCTATATTAGTGGAAACAAGATTGTGACATCGTTGTATAGGAAACCTACGGCTTCAAATAGCCTACTACACTTCACCAGTTTCCACCCCTACCACCTGCAGAAAGGAATCCCAAAAGGCCAATTTTATAGGGTGAGAAGAAATTGTAGTCAGCAGGAGGACTTTTTGGAACATTCTCGGGAACTCACTTCGCGATTCCGGGAAAGAGGCTACCCACAAAAGGTAATTTCACGGGCCTTTGGGGTAGCTAGAGATAGTAGCAGGGAGTGCCTCTTACAGCCCAGGACAAAAGCTCCTGAAAAGCCACTTGGCATTATCACAGCGTACAACAATCAGTGGCATGATGTAAGACAGATTTTGTCCAAGTATTGGGGTATTTTACGAAGCGAATCAAGGCTTCATCCCCATATCGCCACACAGCCAAGTTTGGTAGCTAGAAGGGCCAGGAATTTAAAGGATCGCCTGAGCCATAGCCATTTTCAGCACCCCACCAAGAGACTAAACAGGGGAGTCACATTGAATGGCACTTTCCCGTGTGGGAATTGCAATATTTGTCCGTTTACTTTAGGTGATGTATCCGTTTTGTCTTCTCTATCCCTACAGATTTCCACCAAGGCCTACTTTAACTGTAAATCCCGCAATTTGATATATGCTTTGATATGCCCCTGCCTCAAAATCTATGTCGGACAAACTACGCAGGAATTAAAGAAACGTACCCAACAGCATTTTTCGAATATCATCACGGCTGCAAAAGATAGAGCAAAGGGCAAGACCATCTCATCTGTTGCCTCACACTATCTGGCGGTTCACAACTCTCAGTGGAAAGGCACCAAGATAATGGGACTGGAAGGAGTTCAATCGAGCATTAGAGGTGGGGATATCACCTCGGAGCTTCTGAGACGGGAGTCCAGATGGATTTTCGAACTGAACTGTTTAACGCCTCATGGCCTAAACGAAGATCTCTTATTTACCGGGTTTTATAGATAAATGTTCTTTTGTACTGCCTATTTGTACTAATATTATATACTCTAGAACTATATATTTTTGTATGTAACCCACTCTGGGTCTGAAGCCTAAGGGGTTTATAAAAAATTTTGCTTGAAGGCCTCGGGTGCCCTTTTTCCCATATTGACAGCATATTCCTCTATTATACTGAATTTTGAAATCTGCTATACTCAATAAGCTTAAAGGGAACCTGTCACCACGTTTTTGGAAGATGGGATAAAAATAGCGTTAAATAGGGGCAGAGGTGGGCGTTACATTAGTGTGTGTGTTATGCGTTTATTACCCACCTAAGTTGCCGAAATAACTTTGCAAAGTCTCCGTTTTCGCCTGTCAATCAGGCTGGTCAGGTCGCATGGGCGTGGTGTCTTCCCCCAGATTTGGCGTAGTTTTCCGTTGGTGGCGTAGTGGTGTGCGCATGCCCAAAGTCCGGAATCCTCTTCCAGGGGATTTAAAATAGCGCGGTGTTCGTTATTGCATTGGTGATCGGTGGGCGCGGCCATCTTCCTTTGGCCGCGCGTGCGCAGAAGCGGCGCTCTGCTGGCCGCGGCTTCAGGAAAATGGCCGCCGCGATATCCATCTGCGCACGCGCGGCATCCCGCGGCCATTTTCCTGAAGCCGCGGCCAGCAGAGCGCCGCTTCTGCGCACGCGCGGCCAAAGGAAGATGGCCGCGCCCACCGATCACCAATGCAATAACGAACACCGCGCTATTTTAAATCCCCTGGAAGAGGATTCCGGACTTTGGGCATGCGCACACCACTACGCCACCAACGGAAAACTACGCCAAATCTGGGTGAAGACACCACGCCCATGTGACCTGACCAGCCTGATTGACAGGCGAAAACGGAGACTTTGCAAAGTTATTTCGGCAACTTAGGTGGGTAATAAACGCATAACACACACACTAATGTAATGCCCACCTCTGCCCCTATTTAACGCTATTTTTATCCCATCTTCCAAAAACGTGGTGACAGGTTCCCTTTAAGAACATTGTGTTGCTATACGTTTGGACAGATTTGTGCTAATTTGGTATTACTCTTTAGTAAACAGAGCGCATTTTGTTATGTGCTATAAAATGTAACTTCGTTTATGATTTTTTGACTCACTTTTTGGTATATCTCTAAATTTCTTGTGTAGGGGTCACTGATGGGATCTGCCTGGTAGGGTTAAATGGGGCTCCTTAATCATAATATTTATATGTATTATAGATTTACAATTTAGGTGCACCTTCTTTGGCAGCCCTCTACTTATTGTTGATAAAGCAGTAATCTCCTTATCTAACTTGAATAACATGCATACCCTTGGTAAACCTAGTATGTGGCTGTTACTATTATTATGCCACCTAGTGTGTCAGTGCTAATTTGATACCATCTTTATTCTATACTATACTGTATTATATATATCTATAACTACATTTGTGGACGCTATATCATCTGCACACTTGTAGTGCGACTCGGTTCTACTATCAGGATTTCCCTATGTTCGGACATATGTCCTACTATTAGGGGGTTTGGCTATGCACTATATACACTCACCGGCCACTTTATTAGGTACACCTGTCCAACTTCTTGTTAACACTTAATTTCTAATCAGCCAATCACATGGCGGCAACTCAGTGCATTTAGGCATGTAGACATGGTCAAGACAATCTCCTGCAGTTCAAACCGAGCATCAGTATGGGGAAGAAAGGTGATTTGAGTGCCTTTGAACGTGGCATGGTTGTTGGTGCCAGAAGGGCTGGTCTGAGTATTTCAGAAACTGCTGATCTACTGGGATTTTCACGCACAACCATCTCTAGGGTTTACAGAGAATGGTCCGAAAAAGAAAAAAAAGCCAGTGAGCGGCAGTTCTGTGGGCGGAAATGCCTTGTTGATGCCAGAGGTCAGAGGAGAATGGGCAGACTGGTTAGAGCTGATAGAAAGGCAACAGTGACTCAAATTGCCACCCGTTACAACCAAGGTAGGCCTAAGAGCATCTCTGAACGCACAGTGCGTCGAACTTTGAGGCAGATGGGCTACAGCAGCAGAAGACCACACCAGGTACCACTCCTTTCAGCTAAGAACAGGAAACTGAGGCTACAATTTGTACAAGCTCATCGAAATTGGACAGTAGAAGATTGGAAAAACGTTGCTTGGTCTGATGAGTCTCAATTTCTGCTGCGACATTCGGATGGTAGGGTCAGAATTTGGCGTAAACAACATGAAAGCATGGATCCATCCTGCCTTGTATGGAGCATCTTTGGGATGTGCAGCCGACAAATCTGCGGCAACTGTGTGATGCCATCATGTCAATATGGACCAAAATCTCTGAGGAATGCTTCCAGCACCTTGTTGAATCTATGCCACGAAGAATTGAGGCAGTTCTGAAGGCAAAAGGGGGTCCAACCCGTTACTAGCATGGTGTACCTAATAAAGTGGCCGGTGAGTGTATACGCCCCCGTCTTAGTACGTATATATATATATATTTTTTAAACCTTGGGAAGTGTGCGTCAATTTTTCACAACTGAGGGGATGTTTTATGATGCGCTTTTAAACCTGGATAATGATTTCTGCCGTCCAGATTGCGTATGTGTCCGCTTTATAGCTGTTTGTGCCCCTGGCAACGCTGCTTCTTTATTGGTGTACATCTTGCGTCAGCCGTTAGAAAAAAGTGCTTATTGCGCCTGCGCTGATATGATATTGCCCCTGACTTCTATCTTACAATATATAGCCAGAATTTGGTCTATACATGTCTTACCATTTGTGCGCTGTTATTCCCATTATATGCCATTATTGGTATGTACTGGGCTCTGGACATACAATTATAGGATCTGGCTTTTGGATATGCACTGCACATATGTCTATTCTTGAACTTAGTAAACCCATGTAAAATCTTCTTTTAGGGGATGCCTTAAATATGCGTTTAGGAGCCCGAATTTGGACTTCTGCTGCATATATGGCGTACCAGCCTCTTTTACAAAGCATTTGGTGTTACCAGTAACGCTTTGTTAATGTGCCATTCTTTGCGGCACTATTTGTAAACCAACAATATGACTTGTATTTTTATCATATTTACTTCACCTCTCCTGGATATACTATCACTAGGTTCTGTGTTGTGCTTTCCGTGCGCAATTATCGAAAGCTATTTGGTAACCTTGGTAATTGTGGGCGAGGCTCATACATCCTAAGATATTCTTGATCATGTGCCTTTGAGCACTAGCAGGGATTCCCTTGGTTTGGATCGCGCACGCGCTCATTACACAGCGTCTGGTATCCTTAGCAATGTGACGTCACTGTGTTGACGCCCATGAGACGCCGGAGCATGCGCTCTGGAATTAGGAGATAACTGTAATGGCCGCGGCCGGAAGCTCCATGCGGGTGGTGTACTAGCGACACAGCTGATCAAGGTAACCTGCGATAATATCTCCTCATACTTAAGTAGCAGACCCTGCACTTACACAATACCCCTGACGAAGCCACCGCTTGGTGGCGACACGCGTTGGGTCTTTGTGTAGCCCGCACTGGGACTCTGCCTAGCGGTATATTGCACGTGAATATTTCAGGCTATTATATTATTGGTAACTTTAAGGGTATTGACCAACTTGTGGTTTTGTTCTCTGTGAATCTCTGGATGTATTTAGTTCCCAATATCCATGCACCACATTTTGGTGTATAATATTCATAGGTGGCATTTTTTATTTATTGTTTGCCGTATCATACATTTATATTATCTCTCTTTATGAGGGGGTCAGACCCTGTTGATCCATCTATATATATTCTCTCTTTCTACCTCTTACAGAGCCTTTTTGGGAAAGGTTATATAGTATGGTCTGTGCAAACTAGTTATTTATGATGCATGACTATGCTGTCTATATGGGAATGATCACATTGAAATAGCCTCTTTATGTTCATATCTATTTCTTTATATCCTTATATGTATATATATTAAGAGTTCGGTGCGGGCTACTAGCCCTATTGTGGGCTTGCATACATGGCAATGTTATGCCTTTTTAAATGTTTTTAAAAGCATTTGTGGTTTGCTACATGTATTGTTGTTTTGAATAAAGCTGTGTTTTTTTTGTATTATTCAGTGTGGTGATCCCTGTCTATATAGACTTGGTCTGTTTTCTCTTGTTTAAATATCAGTGGTTTTTTCAGGTCGAAGTGAGATCCCACTATCCGTGGTGCCCCCTTACAAATTATTTAGTCTCATCTATATATATAATTGTCCAAGGGTTTTTCCGTCTGTCTGTCTGTCTGTCTGTCTGTCCTGGAAATCCCGCGTCTCTGATTGGTCGAGGCCGCCAGGCGACGATGATGTCATAAAGGTTGCCTCGACCAATCAGCGACGGGCACAGTCTGCCGCGAATTCGCCTTGACCAATCAGCGACGGGCACAGTATCGACGTAGATGTCATAATGGTTGCCATGGCGACGATGATGTCATAAAGGTTGCCTCGACCAATCAGCGACGGGCACAGTCTGCCGCGAATTCTGGAATCATCATTGTCCATATACTACGGGGACATGCATATTCTAGAATACCCGATGAGTTAGAATCGGGCCACAATCTAGTTATACAGATTCACCACAAAATGGCTGCTGATTGTCTGTGATGTGATGTGATAGCTGCAAAGCATAATGGGGAAAATCACTTCGTGGCATTGAGTTCATATGCACCTTCTCTGGATGATACGAGCTTCTGCAATGAGTAAAATAGAGGTGGACATTTTAGCGGATTCCTGCGAATTGAGCCCCAAATTGTCCAAATGTATTGGGTCGAATACCTAAAAATTACAAACGAATTTCATTTGTATTGAATCAATTCGCTGAATTCTGTTATTTACATCTTCTAAATAATAAGAGAATTTGCACAAGTTGTTATTCATTTGTTGAGAAGAAAATACTGGCATATATTCTGTGTACAGTTAATGGACAACATTTCTGAAACTGAACATGGACAAAACAGAATTCATCATCTTTCCCCCACCTCACTCTACCCCTCCACCCGACCTACCCATCAATGTCAATGGCTGCTCACATTCCCCAATCCCACATGCTCGCTGCCTCGGGGTGATCCTTGACTACCCTCTCTTTCAAGCCACATATCCAAGCCCTTGCCTCCTCTTGCCGATTCCAACTCAAAAACATTTCCCGGATCTGCGCATTCCTTGACCATGAAACCACAAAAACACTAGTACATGCCCTTATCATCTCCCGCCTCGACTACTGCAACCTCCTACTCTCTGGCCTCCCCTCTAGCACTCTGGCACCACTCCAATCCATCCTAAACTCTGCTGCCCGACTAATCCACCTGTCTCCCCATTATTCCCCAGCCTCTCCTCTCTGCCAGGCCCTTCACTGGCTTCCTATTGCCCAGAGGCTCCAGTTCAAAACACGAACAATGACATACAAAGTCATTCACAACCTGACTCCTCCATACATCTGTGACATGGTCTCCCGGTACCTACCTACACGCAACCTTCGATCGTCTCATGATCTCCTTCTCTACTCCTCTCTCATCTCTTCCTCCCACAACCGCATCCAAGACTTCTCCTGTGCTTCCCCTATACTCTGGAACTCTCTACCCCAACACATCAGGCTCTCGCCTACCACGGAAACCTTCAAAAAGAACCTGAAGACCCACCTCTTCCGGGAAGCCTACAACCTGCAGTGATCCTCAGTGTACTGAACCACCACATGACCAGCTCTACCCTCTCCTAGTGTATCCTCACCCATCCCCTGTAGACTGTGAGCCCTCGCGGGCAGGGTCCTCTCTCCTCCTGTACTTGTGTGTGCCTTGTTTTACTCATGTTTATTGTACTTGTCTATATTTGCCCCGTTCACATGTAAAGCGCCAAGGAATAAATGGCGCTATAAAAATGTATAATAATAATAATAATAACATTCTAAAACAGAAATAAAAAGTGGGTTTCTATACGGGATACATCAACAATCTGGTCTAGATCAGGGGGGCCTTTTGGAGAAATGTCACTGTATTCGTTATAGTATTTATAAGAAGAGTAGGTTCGTTATATCAGTTTTAACATAGTGCCAACATATTCTGTTGCATTGTACAGAGATTTTTGTTACTCACATTGGTCTGTGCCCTGTTGAGGCTTCCAAACTGAATTCCGAATTTGCCAATTCGTATATTTCTCGAGCGTGGTTGAAAACTGGAGGAATTATAGATTTTGCCGTTCTCAGATTTAGACCCTGAAAGGATTCTTTGCTAAGCACTAAACTGCTCACAAGCTTGTGATCCGACCCCCAATACTATCAGATTTGGTTGGTGGAAGGCTGTGAAATTGCATAGAAGAGTAAGGGAAGTAGCGAGATGTACAGTGTCTGTGACTGGGCAGATCTGCTCTACAAACGTTCGGAAAATATAGGTAACAGCCTTTTTGGAGACCAAAATAGGGGTTTTCTTAAAAGGTCTGTAAACTCCAGACATATCATAGTGTCCATTTAGAGTTTTTTACTGGACTCCAAAAGTTAATACCTCAACATTCTCACTCATCAATTGCACAAAATAGCAGTGGCACTCAGGAAAGCACTAAGCTTCTTCTTTACTGTTCGACAAGTCTAGGCTATTCTGAAAGATGTTGGATTATCTGTGTAGCCCTAGTACTGCCTTCCCTCAACCATCCCTCCTAGAAGGTCATGTGTATACGGAGGTGTCCAAAAACTTTTTCTTTGGGGAGTTTTGGAGGATTTTTTCCTGAAGCATTTTTTTTCTAGCCAATGGATTTGACAGGTTTAGCTTGCAATGGATTGTATCTGGAACCGCTTAAAAGAAGTGGCATGCACTTTTGATTTATAACCAGAATTTTAAAAAACTTGAAGAAAAGAATGCTTTGAAGGATTCAGCTAGTCTGCTTTTACTCATGTGATGTCACAGACCTAAAGGAAACTAGGAGAATTTACTGTGCAGAAGGGCAAAATGAACAATTGTAAATACATGGTGCCATATAATACGATGATTGCCATATATTGAAAGGATAAAAACTTTGATGGGAGGGCTTCTTTAAGGTCTATTTGTTCTGTGATGCTGAGTCACTTCTAATGGGCAAGTCGTGAGACAAGGAAATGAAGGAGTTTGAGGTCAAATGCCAGGAAGGTACGTCATAGACAAAAGTATAATACAAACAAATAAGTCAAAGGCAAAGTCCAGGGTCAGTAAACGAAGGTCAGAGTGTGTCAAGACAAAAAAGGGATAATACAAATGGGTTGCAATAAGGCAACTCCAAGGCCCAACAATAAAGATCAGAATATCAGAATACAGCCCACAGAGCAAACACACCACTCAGTTAAAAGCTACAACTAGCAAGGGCTGATAATAGCCAACCAGCTAAATAGCCAGGTATTCATCCAGAATGGGTGACGGCTGGAAGACCCTGCAGGCCTGGTGAGATTAAACAGCAGAGCTGTCAGTCAGAATACCAACAAACCACCATGCCCCTGCCACAGGTTGGGTAATTGGGCTGTCACTCATAATATTGACACCTCAGCATGCCCCTTTCCTATAGAGCGGCCGAGCTATCACTTACAGCGTGCTAGAATTGTGACATGGTTTTGCTGCTGTTATTCCCCTTGCATATCATTGTAACATTCCCGATTCTTACTATCTCTAACTTGCCATTCACATTTTTTCAGTGGCCAATTGCTCTTTATCAGCTTTCTGACAGCACTTTAGGTATTGGAGTTTTCTTTCATTTCCCACTATGCATTGCTCCTGCCATTGGTGCACCAGGCCCAAATAGAGATAGCAAATACACAGGTGCAAATAATACCTATGCAGCCAACCTACAATCAGGAATTGGCCGCTTGGAGCACCCGTGCAAAAAATAGTCTGTATGTGGCATGTTCACACAGGAATGCAAAGTATATGGTGCAAAGCCTATTAATGACGCCATATGTATAGCGGGCTAACCATGATGCATCCTGTGTGAACAGAGGCCACAGTGTACAGAGCCATCTAGGGCCCAGACGCACCCTGGAAAAATATACAGAGCACCAAAAACATAACAATGTATGCAAGGTATTGGTTGATATTATGGCCACAATATTGAAGCTGCCAACCCACGTCAAGGGTCCTTGTATCTTGGCAGTCCTAATCTAAAAAAACACCATTAGAGGAAAAACCTCCACTATACTAAACAAAAAAACACCAGAAAACAGGCAGAGATGCTTACCTGTTCAAGGCCTCCAACAATTGCACTAACCAGGGTGCACCAGGCCCAAATAGAGATAGCAAATACACAGGTGCATTGGGCCTGGTGCACCCTGGTTAGTGCAATTGTTGGAGCGTCTGGGCCCTAGATGGCTCTGTACACTGTGGCCTCTGTTCACACAGGATGCATCATGGTTAGCCCGCTATACATATGGCGTCATTAATAGGCTTTTCACCATATACTTTGCAGTCCTGTGTGAACATGCCACATACAGACTATTTTTTGCACGGGTGCTCCAAGCGGCCAATTCCTGATTGTAGGTTGGCTGCATAGGTATTATTTGCACCTGTGTATTTGCTATCTCTATTTGGGCCTGGTGCACCCTGGTTAGTGCAATTGTTGGAGGCCTTGAACAGGTAAGCATCCCTGCCTGTGTTCTGGTGTTTTCCTGCCATTGGTTGCCTGTTCTGAACTGAAAGCCCACCTCTCTGCCATACTGATTTACCATACAAGAGGGCAGGAGCAGTGAGATAAAAACCCAGCAACACTACTTTTATATAAAGTGATTTGTCTATTTATCATATTATCTAGCAAATGAGATCAAGTAGTGTGAAATTACACAGGCCACTTACAGTACTAGGAATCAAAACAACAACTGTTAACTCATAACTCTCTCAGAGCATGCAGTAGAAGATTTTGGCATTAACAAGTGGAAATTGTGTGCATGACTTAGTAAGCAACAATGGAAGAGTTCGGCCTGATAAGTTAAACGTCATGCACATTGTCACTTGTCAGGAGTAAGAAGCGAAGAGCAGCTGAAGCCAGCAAGGTGCCTTGTCTGAGTGACAAATAATAATATGAGCTCTTCCAAAACGGATAAAATATTTATCACTGTCTCCTTCACTAAGGCCTATATTTACTGTGATGGGTATTCTTAGACACAAAGAAAATGGAATTTCTTCACCTATTGTTGGCGTCTTACAGAAGAGTCTTGGTATTTCTAGAAAATAACTGTTTGCAATTGGCATAAAATATCACCACCATTCATAATGATTTATTGCTGAAATATATGAAATTCATCGAAAATCTTAAAGGGAATGCCAGTAGGATCAACTCTCTTAAGCTATCTACAGTAAATGGTCATGTAGGTCATAGGAAGCTGAATAAAGTGACACCTTGATATCTGCGATCTGATGTCTTATTTCAGAGAAGTGTGAATAACTGTAAAGATCTGTGGGCTGGACATGTATACCAGGGAAAGACATAGGATGGGGGACGCATGTCCCAGGAAAGGACCCAGGATGGGTCACATATATACCAGGGTGGGGGCATATTTAACAGAAAGGGGCCCAGAATGGGACACATAAATACCAGGATGGGTGGCATATCTAACAGGAAGCAGGACATACATACCAGGATGAGGGACATATATACTAGGAAATGGGAACATGTATGTTAGGATGGGGAACATATACCTGGAAGGGGCCCAGGATGGACTGACATATATACCTGGAAGGGGCCCAGAATGGGTGATTTTACTACTTAATAAAGGTGGGAAACACTTTTATTTTTATAGGATTTAGAACACTACAAGAGCCCAGAGATCTGACCACCATGCAAGATTGGAGACAGGTCCAAATTTTGCTCTGATGCGCAAAAGACTATAATTACGCCACTGTTAGCAACCTCTTTAGGAGAACTTGCAAGAATTGAGCGCAGCAGAAAAAAAACTTTATTTTCTCATTAATGCTAAATCCTGTAAGGTGTGTTTAAGCAGCTCTCGGGTCTCCTATCTCGCACTGCCAGCAGTTGTGTCAAGTCCAAACCGCTGACAAACTCTCTTTAATGAAACCAATTAGCAGGTACACTGTGCCTGTATCTATCCAGCTTTTGTGTTATTTCCTACTATGACTATGACTGAAAGCAACGTTTTCCACCATGTATAATCATCTTATCAGTAATATCACGTAGAAGACAATAGAGAGCAGATCTGCACATCTAATCTAACATCCCCAGCACGTTTCCTGCATATCTTCAATTGGTTTTGTTTTGGGGGAACTCTTTCAAGTAATGCATAAAGTCCTCTGGATAACAGAAGTCTGTCTTCTTTATCCACAGGGACAGATCACATTGACTTCCTGTTGTTTTTCTTCTACAGTTCTTATTACCTTATTAACCGTTCTTTTTACAGATATTTCTTTCATTTTGTAAATGCATTATTGTTAAACCTGAGGTTAAAAAAGTCTTTATTAACCCCAACTGCAATGAGCTTTAAAAAGTAAATGGAGATCAGGCTGTGACTATGTTTCATGTTATACCCTTTAGGCTGGAGTCACACTCAGCGTAAGACAATACGGTCCGTTTTTTACGGCCGTAACACGGCCGTAATATGGAGAAATGTTCCCAAAATAGTGATCCGTAGTCAGGGTGTGTCAGCGTATTTTGCGCATGGCATCCTCCGTATGTAATCCGTATGGCATCCGTACTGCGATATTTTCTCGCAGGCTTGCAAAACCGACATCTAATGGATTTATGTGCTCAAATGTTCGGTAAAACATATATACAGTATATATATATATATATATATATATATATATATATATATATATGTCATTGAGACACATATATATATATATATATATATATATATATATTCTGTATTTATGTTTAATTCAGCGCGAGATATGTGAAAAGCCGGTAATTCAATTGCCGGCTTTTCATTTCTCCTTCACAAACCCGACAGGATATGAGACATGGTTTACATACAGTAAACCATCTCATATCCCTTTTTTTTTGCATATTCCACACTACTAATGTTAGTAGTGTGTATGTGCAAAATTTGGGCGCTGTAGCTGCTAAAATAAAGGGTTAAATGGCGGAAAAAATTGGCGTGGGCTCCCGCACAATTTTCTCCGCCAGAGTGGTAAAGCCAGTGACTGAGGGCAGATATTAATAGCCAGGAGAGGGTCCACGGTTATTGGCCCCCCCTGGCTACAAACATCTGCCCCCAGCCACCCCAGAAAAGGCACATCTGGAAGATGCACCTATTCTGGCACTTGGCCACTCTCTTCCCACTCCCGTGTAGCAGTGGGATATGGGGTAATGAAGGGTTAATGCCACCTTGCTATTGTAAGGTGACATTAAGCCAGATTAATAATGGAGAGGCGTCAATTATGTCACCTATCCATTATTAATCCAATTGTCTTAAAGGGTTAAAAAACACACACACACACATTATTAAAAATTATTTTAATGAAATAAACACACCGGTTGTTTTAGTATTTTATTGCTCTCTCAATCCACCTGAAGATCCTCGCTTGGTAAAATAATAAACCCACAATATACATACCCTCTGATGACCTGTCACGTCCCACGAAGTAAATCCATCTGAAGGGGTTAAATCAATTTACAGGCAGGAGCTGCGCTAAAGCACTCGCTCGTATCTGTAATCCCCGGGTGCTGAAAGGAAAGCTGGGTGATCTGTACTTACATTGAGTTGCGGTGAGGCGCCCTCTGGTGGATGAACTCATATGAACTCGAGCGTGGGAACTTTTCCAAGGCTCCAGTTCATGAGAACATCCACCAGAGGGCGCCTCACCGCAACTCAATGTAAGTACAGATCACTCAGCTTTCCTTTCAGCACCCGGGGATTACAGACACGAGCGAGTGCTTTAGCGCAGCTCCAGCCTGTAAATTGATTTAACCCCTTCAGATGGATTTACTTCGTGGTATTATTGCATTGGGAACCTCTGGAAAAATCCGCAAAAAAAAAAACGCTCAAAAACCATGCAAAAAAAAGCAAAAAAAAAAAAAATAACACGCCATTGGATTTCCTGAGAAAGTAGTCCGGATTTGCTCAGGAAAATTCTGCAAACTTTCCTGAATGTGTGGACATAGCCTTACAGTAAGTGTCAAAATACAGTTGCAAAATATTCCGGGGTTAAATGCTCATTCCCTATCACTAAAGCTAGGGGCGTCCTAGCTATCCCAGCACCCAATATTACTTCTGATAGTGAAGATGCAGGGACCACCTACCTTACTGAGCTCCTGAATCAGCCCTTATCTGTCCCCTTCTCACCCAGGGAAGTGGGCAGTTGTTGTGCATATGAAAACACAAACCTGACTAACAAGGGAAGACGTTCAGGGATAAATGAAAATGCCAATCATACAAATATGCCTTTACAAACAACAGAGTAGAACACTGGGAAGTAAAGGATGGGAAAACCAAATAGGAGATGATGAGAATATGCACACAGACAGATCACCAAGCAACAGTATCCTGAACAACACTCCAAACACCTCCTCAAACAACCAACATCTCCAAACCCAGAACCAGGCAGTATCAAACTAACTCTGACAATGCCTGCTTATCAGAGGTGAGTATATATAGCAGAGAGGAATGGCCAACACTGAACAGCTGAGAGCATCAAAGCAGAAAAGCTCCATGAGATCTCAACTGAACATATTAAACCCTGCACTGCTAGCAGAAACCTCCATTGTTTAATATGTAGGTGAATTGCTTCTAATAAGCGCAGGAGTAGGAGAAATCAGACACCACAGTCTTCTGGCTCTGCTCTATTGCGGTGATTGCCGTGACACTAAGATAAGAAACACAGACAACACACGCCTTCGTGTGTGTATATTACTATATTAGTCATATATGGTGCATCAAGCTGTAATATTGCACATAAATTACTCATATGGTCCAATTTGTATCTTTATGTGTCCACAAATGTATTTGGAGGTTCATTTGATAGGTGGGGAAAGGTCTTTAAAGGGATAATGTTTGTGACGCCACCTGTGGTATTTGGTCAGGGTGACCGACGCTGCTTAGGGGTCCACTGGGGTGATGTTATGGCAGCAAGATGGTATACCTTCCCACAGGTGAAGTGTATCCCCAGGGCTTCCCAGAAGTGTAGGTTGTGATGGTGGATGATGTAAGGCGCAGTGAAGAACGAGGACGCAAGGTTGCAGTCTCTTTACCTTTACTGAAGACTTCAGCATCCACAGTCCAGGGTACAGACCACAGGGTAGGCAGAGTCCAGCCGGTCTGAAGGCAAATCCAGAGTCCCCTTATCCAGGTGGAAATCAGTAGCCTTCCTCTAGCGCCTGTGTGTGTTGTAGTACCTCCCTGCTGAGCTTCTCGGTAAGGTCCTCACAACTGTTGTAGATGTTCTAGATGTTATGTCTTCCTCTTTGTCCCCCAGATGGTATGGATAGGACAAACCCGTATGACTGATGGCCTGTTTATAGGGACCCTAGAGACTCCCCGACCCCCACAAGTTGCCACCGTGTCTCCTAGGTATTAAGGTCGGGCAGCCAACTTGGAATTGACTGTCCTGCCGGTCTCTGGAGCAAGGCTTGGAGACGGTTGCTCCCTCGGTGTTCCGGCCATCGGCTTCGCGTCTCAGAAGGAGGAAGCCTATTACAGGGCTGAACTTCTGGTGTTATCTCCTTGTGCTATGACTTCGTTTCTCACCCTCTACAACACAATTCTCTTCGAGTCCTTTCTTAGGATGCTGCCGCACGTGGGGCAGGCGCAGCTCCGTGTTTTTCTGTCTAGCTAGGCCTCTGACAGGATCTCACCCCTGCCAGGGACCCTCTGTCTGCAGTGCCGATGTTCCTCCTTCCCCTGCCTGCCTAACAGGTGTTGCCTGGGCAAAGCCCAGTCAGCTTCTCTCTAACTTTCTATCCAGCCCACCAGTTTTACCCTTCTGTGATGAGTGCCCTAGTAGATAGGAGCAAGGCTCCCCCTGGTGGACGGGAGTGTGAAGTGTGGTGTATGGTTTGTGATACCTGGTAGGAAGATCTCCTTTATTACCATCAGATGTAATATCACGTCCCCCTGGTGGAAGAATTACATCACTGCAACGACCAGGACTCTGGGGCGCTGCACAGGCACTGGGACTCGAACATATTTTTCGAACATGCCGAAGACAATCGGTTAGCACCCAACTTGCTTGGATAACAACTTATCCAAGCACGTTTGCTCCTCACTAGAAATAATGAGAAACGACACAGGGAAAAAGTATTGAACACATGAATAAGGAGATGTGCAAAAAGCCATGGAAAGTCATGACACCAGCTAAAATCTATCGGAAGTTAGAAAATAATCTACTTAGTAGAAAATATTATCAGCTGGTTCAACTGATAACCTATAGAAAGGTGTGTCATTACCAAGGTGCCACACAAGAAACATCTCATGATGAGTAAAACCAGTGAGTTGTCTCAAGACATTTGCAACCTTACTGCTGCAAAATATACTAATGGCATTGATTACAAAATAATTTCTAAACTACTGAAGGTTCCAATGTGCACTGTTGGCACCATAATCCGAAAGTGGAAAGAACATAATTTCACCATAAACTGGCCACAAACAGGTGCTCCCCACAAAATGTCAGGCAGTGGAGTTGTCAAAGAGCCAAGGGCCACCTGTGGCGAGCTAGAGAAAGACATGGAATCATCATGTACAATTGTTTCAAAGAAAATAATAAGTAATGTTCTCAATCTCCATAGCCTTTATGCCCGCTCACCGTGCAAGACCTAATGGTAAACGAAAAAGCATGTTCAAGCGCGTTTAAAGTTTGCGCAACAGCATTTAGACAAGCCCGTGAAGCACTGGGAGAATATAGTCAGGTCAGATGAGAAAATAATTGAACTTTTTGGATGCCACAATACACACAATATTTGGAGGCCAAAAGGCACTGCATATCTCCTCCAAAACACCACACCAACAGGGAAGTTTGGAGGGGACACCATGGTGTGGGGCTGTTGTTCAGCATACGGCCCTGGAAACTTTATGTAATTGAAGGAAGGATAAGTGGACAAATGTACCAAGATATTCTTGAAAAAAATCTGCTGCCATGTTCCAGAATGTTCAAAATTAAATGGGGGTGGACATTTCAGCAAGACAGTGATACCAAACACACAGCCAAGAAAACTTTCAATTGGTTTCAGAGAAAGAAAATAAAGCTGCTAAAATGGCCGGGCCTATCACCTAACCCGAATTCAAATTTATGTAAGGAACTAATGCTCAGAGTTCATAGAATGAGCCCACGGAGCCTTCCTGATTTGAAGAGTATTTGTGTAGAAGAATGGTCCAAAATCGCACCTGAAAAATGCATGCGACTAATTTCCCCATACAGGAGGCGTCTTGAAGCTGTCATCACCAACAAAGGCTTTAATGCAAAGTATTCATTACATTTCCGCAAGCGTAATCAACACTTTTTCCTTGTGTCATTTCTCATTATTACACATAACTTCATTTATGGACATATATGGTTTTAATTTAATTGCCTGTGTGGATTGGATGGGTTGTTAGTTACTGACATATGGTGAGAATTTCATGTCGATAGCACCTTTTAAAATATATAGGGTATGTGCATACGCTACGGATTTTGCTGCGGATCCGCAGCGGATTGGCCGCAGCGGATTTGCAGCAGTTTTCCATGAGTTTACAGTACCATGTAAACCTATAGAAAACAAAATCCACAGTGCACATGCTGCGGAAAAAAAAATCAGCGGAAATGCTGCGTTTATTCCGCAACATGTCAATTCTTTGTGCGGATTCCGCAGCGGTTTACACCTGCTCCTCAATATGAATCCGCAGGTGTAAAACCGCAGGTGGAATCCGCACAAAAACCTCGGAAAAAACGCTGTAAATCTGAGGTAATTCTGCAGTAAATCCGCAGTGCGAATTTCCTGCGGATTTACCAAAATCAGTGCGGAAAAATCCGCACACCTTTCCGCAATGTGTGCACATACCCATATACGGTACTTAGAAAACTGGTGACGTGTTCAACACTTATTTCGTTCATTCTATGTGACAGTCCGTGAAAATTAGGCCGCATTCGGATACATAGACTTTCGTTGCCGAGTATGATCCGGTCCTCAGATCTAAATCGGATATGTCTTTGCGACTTTCAGAGGACCACTCGGTCGGTGAAGAATCAAGAACATGTGAAAGGCTCCATAAGTACTAGTGTTATGTGTGAAAACCATGGACAGCACTCATATGAGAACATCGGTGTCTGAATGAGGCATAAAGGTGCAATTACACTGGCCAATTATCAGGAACGTTTCTAGTAAATCTCGTTTCCTGATAACCATCCAGTGTAAACAGGCTGCTGATCACAAGGCAAAAACGTTCATTTGTTGAGTGAAATGGCTTTTATCCTTTCTTAAAAATCATTGTTCTTGGCAGTACATCATTCTGAGTAAACAAGGCAAGAGTAATGGTAGTATATGCACAGAGAACAATTGTATTAACCCCTTCATGACCGTGGGATTTTTCGTTTTTCCGTTTTCGTTTTTCACTCCCCTCCTTCCCAGAGCCATAACTTTTTTATTTTTCCGTCAATTTGGCCATGTGAGGGCTTATTTTTTGCGGGACGAGTTGTACTTTTGAATGACTCCATTGGTTTTACCATGGCATGTACTAGAAAACGGGAAAAAAATTCCAAGTGCGGTGAAATTGCAAAAAAAGTGCAATCCCACACTTGTTTTTTGTTTGTTTTTTTTGCTAGGTTCACTAAATGCTAAAACTGACCTGCCATTATGATTCTCCAGGTCAGTACGAGTTCATAGACACCTAACATGACTAGGTTATTTTTCACCTAAGTGGTGAAAAAAAATTCCAAACTTTGCAAAAAAAAAATAAATAAAATTGCGCCATTTTCCGATACTCGTAGCGTCTCCATTTTTCATGATCTGGGGTCGGTTGAGGGCTTATTTTTTGCGTGCCGAGACGGCGTTTTTAATGATACCAATTCAGTGCAGATGCGTTCTTTTGATCGCCTGTTATTGCATTTTAATGCAAATCGCGGCGACCAAAAAAACGTAATTCTGGTGTTTCGATTTTTTTTCTCGTTACGCCGTTTTGCGATCAGGTTAATGCTTTTTTTTTATTGATAGATCGGGCGATTCTGAACGCGGCGATACCAAATATGTGTAGGTTTGATTATTTTTTTATTGATTTATTTTGATTGGGGCGAAAGGGGGGTGATTTAAACTTTTATATTTTTTTTATTTTTTTCACATTTTTTTTTTTACTTTTTTTTTTAACTTTTACCATGCTTCTATAGCCTCCATGGGAGGCTAGAAGCAGGCACAGCCCGATCGGCTCTGCTACATAACAGCGATCATCAGATCGCTGTTATGTAGCTAAAATGCAGGTGTGCTGTGAGCGCCGACCACAGGGGGGCGCTCACAGCCACCGGCAATCAGTAACCATAGAGGTCTCCAGGACCTCTATGGTTACAATGTACAAACATCGCCGACCCCCGATCATGTGACGGGGGTCGGCGATGCGCTCATTTCCGGCCGCCCGGCCGGATGCGGTAGTTAAATGCCGCTGTCTGAGTTTGACAGCGGCATTTATCTAGTTAATAGCGGCGGGTGATCGCGATTTCACCCGCCGCTATTGCGCGCACATGTCAGCTGTAAAAAACAGCTGACATGTCGCGACTTTGATGTGCGCTCACCGCCGGAGCGCACATCAAAGCAGGGGACCCGACATCGGACGGTATAGTACGTCCGATGTCGGGAAGGGGTCAAAGAAGTTGTCCACTACTATAACCTTTTTTTTTTTTTTTCATAAATCTTGCTATTATGGGCCACTGAAAACATCTACTGTGTTTATTTTAGCAATATTACCTTTTATCATGCTGTAGCAGCACATTTTAGTGCTGGATTCAGCTCTCATGGGGTTAATCGACAACTTCCTTTCTCCTGAGTCATTGTGCTCTAATACTACAAGTTCCATGATGCATTGCACTGCTACTAAGCACGAACCTAGCACACCCACTCCAAAACACACCCAAACCCTCCCTCCTATCCCTCCTGTAGCTTCAAAAAGATTTGTGATGTCATTTCTGTCCAACCTCCTCTTTTACATTTGTCCAACCCACACTCCATTACACACAGATAGATAGATAGATAGATAGATAGATAGATAGATAGATAGATAGATAGATAGATAGATATGGGATAGATAGATATGGGATAGATAGATATGGGATAGATATATAGATAGATATGGGATAGATAGATAGATAGATAGATAGATAGATAGATAGATAGATAGATAGATAGATAGATAGATAGATAGATAGATACAGATATATCTATGTCTATTTCCATAGATATGTCCATATCCATGCTTCTAAACCCCTTCACCCCCTGGAGCATTTTTGGTTTCTTTTATCGCTCCCCTTCTTTCCAGAGCCATAATTTTTCCGTCAGTATGGCCATGTGAGGGCTTATCTTTTGCGGAACAAGTTCTACTTTTGAACGACATCATTGGTTTTACCATGTCGTGTAGCAGAAAATGTGAAAAAAATTCAAAGTGCAATGAAATGGCAAAAAAAGTGCAATCCCACGCTTGTTTTTTGCTTGGCTTTTTGGCTAGGTTCACTAAATGCTAAGGCCGGCCTCACACTGGGCGTAAGACAATACGCCACGTATTATACGTCCGTACTACAGCCGTAATACGGAGAAATGTTCCCAAAATATTGATCCGTAGTCAGGGTGTGTCAGCGTATTTTGCGCATGGCATCCTCCGTATGTAATCCGTATGGCATCCGTACTGCGAGATTTTCTCGCAGGCTTGCAAAACCGACATCTAATGGATTTATGTGCTCAAATGTTCGGGAAAACATATATACAGTATATATATATATATATATATATATATATATATATATATATATATATGTCATTGAGACACATATATATATTCTGTATTTAGATTTCATTCAGCGCGATATCTGTGAACAGCCGGTAATTCAATTACCGGCTTCTCATTTCTCCTGCACAAACCCGACAGGATATGAGACATGATTACATACAGTAAACCATCTCATATCCCCTTTTTTTTTGCATATTCCACACTACTAATGTTAGTAGTGTGTATGTGCAAAATTTCAGCGCTGTAGCTGCTGAAATAAAGGGTTAAATGGCGGAAAAAATTGGCGTGGGCGCCCGCGCAATTTTCTCCGCCAGAGCGGTAAAGCCAGTGACTGAGTGCAGATATTAATAGCCAGGAGAGGGTCCATGGTTATTGGCACCCCCGTGGCTAAAAACATCTGCCCCCAGCCACCCCAGAAAAGGCACATCTGGAAGATGCACCTATTCTGGCACTTGGCCACTCTCTTCCCACTCCCTGTAGCGGTGGGATATGGGGTAATGAAGGGTTAATGCCACCTTGCTATTGGAAGGTGACATTAAGCCAGATTAATAATGGAGATGGAGAGGCGTCAATTATGACACCTATCCATTATTAATCCAATTGTTTGAAAGGGTTAAAAACACACACACACATGATTTAAAAGTAGTTTAATGAAATAAACACAGCGGTTGTTGTAATAATTTATTGTTCTCTCAATCCATCAGGAACACCCTCGCTTGGAAAAATAATAAACGCACAAGATACATACCTTCTGGTGAACCGTCTCGTCCCACGATGTAATCCATCTGAAGGGGTTAACTAATATTACAGGCAGGAGCCCTGCTAAATGCAGCTGTGCTCCGTGCCTGTAATCCCCGGCGAATTAATGAAATGTAGGTAATTGACCTACATTTCCTTCAGTCGCGGTGAGGCGCCCTCTGCTGGATGTTCTCATGAACTGCAGCCTGGGAACTTTTTCCCACGCTCCAGGTCATATGAGGACATCCACCAGGGGGCGCATCACCGCGACTGAAGGAAATGTAGGTCAATGACCTACATTTCATTCATTCGCCGGGGATTACAGGCACGGAGCACAGCTGCATTTAGCAGGGCTCCTGCCTGTAATATTAGTTAACCCCTTCAGATGGATTACTTCGTGGGACGAGACGGTTCACCAGAAGGTATGTATCTTGTGCGTTTATTATTTTTCCAAGCGAGGGTGTTCCTGATGGATTGAGAGAACAATAAATTATTACAACAACCGCTGTGTTTATTTCATTAAACTACTTTTAAATCATGTGTGTGTGTGTTTTTTTAACCCTTTCAAACAATTGGATTAATAATGGATAGGTGTCATAATTGACGCCTCTCCATTATTAATCTGGCTTAATGTCACCTTCCAATAGCAAGGTGGCATTAACCCTTCATTACCCCATATCCCACCGCTACAGGGAGTGGGAAGAGAGTGGCCAAGTGCCAGAATAGGCGCATCTTCCAGATGTGCCTTTTCTGGGGTGGCTGGGGGCAGATGTTTTTAGCCAGGGGGGCCAATAACCATGGACCCTCTCCTGGCTATTAATATCTGCCCTCAGTCACTGGCTTTACCGCTCTGGCGGAGAAAATTGCGCGGGAGCCCACGCCAATTTTTTCCGCCATTTAACCCTTTATTTCAGCAGCTACAGCGCTGAAATTTTGCACATACACACTACTAACATTAGTAGTGTGGAATATGCAAAAAAAAGGGGATATGAGATGGTTTACTGTATGTAAACCATGTCTCATATCCTGTCGGGTTTGTGCAGGAGAAATGAAAAGCCGGCAATTGAATTACCGACTTTTCACTAACACCGCTGCGTATTTCTCGCAAGTCACACTGCTGGTCAGTGTGTAATCCGTATTTTTCTCGCCCCCATAGACTTTCATTGGCGATTTTTTTGCGCAATACGGTGACAAACGCAACATGCTGCGATTTTGTACGGCCGTAGAAAGCCGTATAATACTGAACCGTAATATACGGCTAATAGGAGCAGCCCCATTGAGAATAATTGTGCAGTTTATTTTGCGAGTTTTACGGACGTAGTTTATGCGCTCATACGTCCGTAAAACTCGCTAGTGTGAGGCCGGCCTAAGCCTGTGTGCACACGTTGCGGATCTGATTGAAGATCCGCAGCGTTTTTTGCTGCACTGAATTGCATCAAATCCGCAGTGTAGTGTACAACCAATGTAAGTCTATGGGAGCCGCAGACTTGTTGTGCACATGCTGCGGAAAAAGCCGCACCAAAAGCACACCAAGAACTGCATCAAAACCGCACCAAAAACTGTATCAAAACCACACCAAAACTGCAAAACTGCACCAGGTTTTGATGCAGTTTTTGGTGCAGTTTTGATGCTTTTTTTGGTGCGGTTTATGCGCGGTTTTAATGCCGTTTTTGGAAATAAGTAAATAAACGGAAAATGTGCATGATTTGAATGGAAACATGCATGCAAAAAAACGGATTCCAAGGCCGGATTCATCATTTCACAGCTCAGTTTCATACTTTTTTTGCCGGATCCGTCGCTGTGCGTTTTTTCGCCGGACAGAAAAAACGTTCCTCTGTAGGTGTTTTCCATCCGGCGGAAACAGCGTTTTTGACGGATCCGGCAAAAAACGGATGAAACTCTATGAGAAAAAGACAGATCCGACGGAAAAAAATGGATCTATTTTTTTCAAAACTCGCCGGATTGTGCCTCACGGCAAAAACCTGATGTGTGAAAGCAGCCAAATATATGGATAGATACATCTATGTATCTATAGATATATCTATAGATAAATCTATCTGTAGATAGATAATATTCATAGATATATAATAGAAAGGCCGATGTTTCTATAAGGCTACTTTCACACTTGCGTTTTTCGCAATCCGTCTTTTTGGGAAAAAAACGGATCCTGCAAATGTGCTCGCAGGATGCGTTTTTTACCCATAGACGTGTATTAGTGAAGGATCGCGACGGATGGCCACACGTCGCGTCCATCGTGCAACGAATGCGTCGTGTTTTGGCGGACCGTTGGCACATCCGTCACGTCTCCAATTTTCTACCGCGCATGCGCGGGCAAAACTCCGCCCCCTCCTCCCCTGACTTCAGAATGGGCAGCGGATGCGTTGAAAAACTGCATCCGCTGCCCACGACGTGCACAAATTTCACAATGTGCGTCGGTACGTCGGCCCAACGCATAGCGATGGACCTGTGCCGACGCAAGTGTGAAACAGGGCTTAATGAGCGTTTAATTTAACCCCTTAACGACCGCCGATACGCCTTTTAACGGCGGCCGCTAAGGGTACTTAATCCACAGCGCCGTTAATTAACGGCGCTGTGGAAAAAGTGAATAGCGCCCCCCAGAGTCGGATTTTCTCTGGGGTCTCGGTTGCCGAGGGTAGCCGAGACCCCAGAGAACATGATTCGGGGGGTTTTTATCGACCCCCGAGTTGCGATCGCCGGTAATTAACCGTTTACCGGCGGTCGCAACAAAAAAAAAAAAAACGCGATGTGCCGTTTAATTTCTCTGTCCTCCGATGTGATCGCACATCGGAGGACAGAGAAATGTGGTCCCCGATGGCCCCCAATAGCCCCCCAATACTTACCTACCTCCCCCGGTGCTCCTCGTGTCTCCCCATGGGCGCCGCCATCTTTTTTCCGGGAAAAAATGGCGGGCGCACGCGCAGTACGCCCGCCGCCCGGCACCTGGATGTTCTTTGGGGTCTCGGCTGCCGGGGGTAGCCGAGACCCCAAAGAACATGATCGGGGTCGGTTTGCACCGACCCCTGCTTTGCGATCGCCGGTAATTAACAGTTTACCGGCGACCGCAAAAAAAAAACAAAAAAAAAAAACGATCAGTTATTTCTCTGTCCTCTGATGTGATCGCACATCAGAGGACAGAGAAATAGGGTGATTCGGGGACCCTATCATACTCACCCGGGGTCCCTGGGTCCTCTTCTGTCTTCTCCTGCCAGCCGGCTTTTTCATCATGGCGGGCGCATGCGCAGTGCGCCCGCCATCTGCTGCCATCTGCCGGCCGGCAGGAGAAGGCAAGTTGGGGCTAAAATTAGGGTTAGGGTTAGGGTTAGAGTTAGGGTTAGGGTTAGAGTTAGGGTTAGAGTTAGGGTTAGGGTTAGGGTTAGGGTTAGAGTTAGGGTTAGAGTTAGGGTTAGGGTTAGAGTTAGGGTTAGGGTTGGGGCTAAATTTAGGGTTAGGGTTAGGGTTAGGCTACTTTCACACTAGCGTTTTTTGGCTTCCGTCGCAATGCGTCGTTGGAGAAAAAACGCATCCTGCAAAAGTGCTTGCAGGATGCGTTTTTTCTCCATTGGCTTGTATTAGCGACGCATTGCGACGGATTGCCACATGTCGCATCCATCGTGCGACGGATGCGTCGTGCTTCGGCGGACCATCGACACAAAAAAAACTACATGTAACTTTTTTGTGCGACGTGTCCGCCATTTCTGACCGCGCATGCGTGGCCGGAACTCCGCCCCCGCCTCCCCGCACCTCACAATGGGGCAGCGGATGCGTTGAAAAAACAGCATCCGCTGCACCCGTTGTGCGGCGCTTACAACGCTAGCCTCGGTACGTTGGCCCAACACACTGCGATGGGCCGAGTACGACGCTAGTGTGAAAGTAGCCTTAGGCTTCTTTCACACTTGCGTCGGTACGGGGCGGTCGCAATGCGTCGGCCCGATGTACCGACGCACGTTGTGAAAATTGTGCACAACGTGGGCAGCGGATGCAGTTTTTCAACGCATCCGCTGCCCAGTCTATGTCCTGGGGAGGAGGGGGCAGAGTTACGGCCACGCATCCGCGGAAATGGCGGACGCGACGTACAAAAAAAAGGTTACATTGAACTTTTTTTGTGACGACGGGGGCTAAAGTTATGGTTAGGGTTGGGGGTAAAGTTAGGTTTGGGGCTAAAGTTAGGGTTAGAGTTGGGATTAGGGTTAGGGTTTGGATTAGGGTTGGGATTAGTGTTACGTTTGGGATTAGGGTTGGGATTAGGGTTAGGGTTGGGATTAGGGTTAGGTGTGTGTTGGATTTAGGGTTTTGATTAGGGTTATGGTTAGGGTTGAGATTAGGGCTGTTTTGGGGTTAGGGTTGTGATTATCGTTAGGGTTGTGATTAGGATTATGGATCGGGTTGAGATTAGGGTTAGGGCTGTGTTGGGGTTAGGGTTGGAGTTAGAATTGGGGGGTTTCCACTGTTTAGGTACATCAGGGGGTCTCCAAACACGACAGCCAATTTTGCGCTAAAAAAGTCAAATGGTACTCCCTCCCTTCTGAGCTCTGCCGTGCGCCCAAACAGTGGTTTACCCCCACATATGGGGCATCAGCCTACTCGGGATAAATTGGACAACAACTTTTGGGGTCCAATTTCTCCTGTTACCCTTGTGAAAATAAAAACTTGGGGGCTAAAAATCTTTTTTGTTGGAAAAAAATATTTTTTTTTATTTTCACTACTCTGCATTATAAATTTCTGTGAAGCACTTGAGCTTTCAAAGTTCTCACCACATATCTAGATAAGTTCCTTAGGGGGTCTAGTTTCCAAAATTTGGTCACTTGTGGGGGTTTCTACTGTTTAGGTACATTAGGGGTCTGCAAACGCAACATAACGCCCGCAGACAATTCTATCAAAGTCTGCATTCCAAAATGGCGCTCCTTCCCTTCCGAGCTCTGCCGTGCGCCCAAACAGTGGTTTACCCCCACATATGGGGTACCAGCATACTCAGGACAAATTGGACAACAACTTTTGGGGTCCAATTTCTCCTGTTACCCTTGTGAAAATAAAAACTTGGGGGCTAAAAATCTTTTTTGTTGGAAAAAAATATTTTTTTTTATTTTCACTACTCTGCATTATAAATTTCTGTGAAGCACTTGAGCTTTCAAAGTTCTCACCACATATCTAGATAAGTTCCTTAGGGGGTCTAGTTTCCAAAATTTGGTCACTTGTGGGGGTTTCTACTGTTTAGGTACATTAGGGGTCTGCAAACGCAACATAACGCCCGCAGACAATTCTATCAAAGTCTGCATTCCAAAATGGCGCTCCTTCCCTTCCGAGCTCTGCCGTGCGCCCAAACAGTGGTTTACCCCCACATATGGGGTACCAGCATACTCAGGACAAATTGGACAACAACTTTTGGGGTCCAATTTCTCTTGTTACACTTGTGAAAATAAAAATTTGGGGGCTAAAAAAATCTTTTTTGTGGGAAAAAAAAATATTTTTTATTTTCACTACTCTGCATTATAAACTTCTGTGAAGCACTTGGGCATTCAAAGTTCTCACCACATATCTAGATAAGTTCCTTGGGGGGTCTATTTTCCAAAATGGGGTCACTTGTTGGGGGTTTCTACTGTTTAGGTACATTAGTGGTCTGCAAACGCAACATAACGCCCGCAGACAATTCTATCAAAGTCTGCATTCCAAAATGGCGCTCCTTCCCTTCCGAGCTCTGCCGTGCGCCCAAACAGTGGTTTACCCCCACATATGGGGAACCAGCATACTCAGGACAAATTGGACAACAACTTTTGGGGTCCAATTTCTCTTGTTACCCTTGTGAAAATAAAAATTTGGGGGCTAAAAAAATCTTTTTTGTGGGAAAAAAAATATTTTTTATTTTCACTACTCTGCATTATAAACTTCTGTGAAGCACTTGGGCATTCAAAGTTCTCACCACATATCTAGATAAGTTCCTTGGGGGGTCTATTTTCCAAAATGGGGTCACTTGTTGGGGGTTTCTACTGTTTAGGTACATTAGGGGTCTGCAAAGGCAACATAACGCCCGCAGACAATTCTATCAAAGTCTGCATTCCAAAATGGCACTCCTTCCCTTCCGAGCTCTGCCGTGCGCCCAAACAGTGGTTTACCCCCACATATGGGGTACCAGCATACTCAGGACAAATTGGACAACAACTTTTGGGGTCCAATTTCTCTTGTTACCCTTGTGAAAATAAAAACTTGGGGGCTAAAAAATCTTTATTGTTAAAAAATATATATTTTTTATTTTCACGACTCTGCATTATAAACTTCTGTGATGCACTTGGGCATTCAAAGTTCTCACTACACATCTAGATAAGTTCCATGGGGGGTCTAGTTTCCAAAATGGGGTCACTTTTGGGGGGTTTCTGCTGTTTAGGCACATCAGGGGCTCTCCAAACGCAACATGGTGTCCGATCTCAATTCCAGTCAATTTTGCATTGAAAAGTCAAATGGCGCTCCTTTGCTTCCGAGCTCAGCCATGCGCCCAAACAGTGGTTTACCCCCACACATGGGGTGTCGGCGTACTCAAGACAAATTGTACAACAGCTTCTGGGGTCCATTTTCTCCTGTTACCCTTGGTAAAATAAAAATTTGGAGGCAAAAAGATCATTTTTGTAGAAAAAATGCGATTTTTTTATTTTCACGGCTCTACGTTATAAACTTCTGTGAAGCACCTGGGGGTTTAAAGTGCTCACCACACATCTAGATAAGTTCCTTAAGGGGTCTAGTTTCCAAAATGGTGTCATATGTGGGGGGTCTCTACTGTTTAGGCACATCAGCGGCTCTCCAAACGTGACATGGCGTCCGATCTCAATTCCAGCCAATTCTACATTGAAAAAGTAAAACGACACTCCTTCTCTTCCAAGCTCTGCGGTGCGCCCAAACAGTGGTTTACCCCCATATATGGGGTATCGACGTACTCAGGAGAAATTGTACAACAACTTTTGTGGTCTAATTTCTCCTGTTACCCTTGTGAAAATAAAAATTTGGGGGCAAAAAGATCATTTTTGTAGAAAAAATGAGTTTTTTTATTTTCACGGCTCTACGTTATAAACTTCTGTGAAGCACTTGGGGGTTCAAAGTGCTCACCACACATCTAGATAAGTTCCTTAAGGGGTCTAGTTTCCAAAATGGTATCACTTGTGGGGGGTTTCCACTGTTTAGGCACATCAGGGACTCTCCAAACGCGACATGGCATCCGATCTCAATTCCAGCCAATTCTGCATTGAAAAAGTCAAACGGTGCTCCTTCACTTCCAAGCTCTGCGGTGCGCCCAAACAGTGGTTTACCTCCACATATGGGGTATTGACGTACTCAGGAGAAATTGCACAACAACTTTTGTGGTCTAATTTCTCCTGTTACCCTTGTGAAAATAAGAATTTGTGGGCGAAAAAATCATTTTTGTGAAAACAAATGCGATTTTTTATTTTCACGGCTCTACGTTATAAACTTCTGTGAAGCACTTGGGGGTTCAAAGTGCTCACCACACATCTAGATAAGTTCCTTGGGGGGTCTAGTTTCCAAAATGGTGTCACTTGTGGGGGGTTTCCACTGTTTAGGCACATTAGGGGCTCTCCAAACGCGACATAGCGTCCGATCTCAATTCCAGCCAATTCTGCATTGATACAGTCAAACGGTGCTCCTTCACTTCCAAGCTCTGCGGTGCGCCCAAACAGTGGTTTACCTCCACATATGGGGTATCGGCGTACTCAGGAAAAATTGCACAACAAAATTTGTGGTTAAATTTCTGTTTTTACACTTGTGAAAATTAAAAAAAATGGTTCTGAAGTAAAATGTTTGCAAAAAAAAGTAAAATGTTCATTTTTTTCTTCCACATTGTTTTAGTTCCTGTGAAGTACGTAAAGGGTTAATAAACTTCTTGAATGTGGTTTTGAGCAGCTTGAGGGGTGCAGTTTTTAGAATGGTGTCACACTTGGTTATTTTCTATCATATAGACCCCTCAAAATCACTTCAAAGGTGATGTGGTCCCTAAAAAAAACATGGTGTTGTAAAAATGAGAAATTGCTGGTCAACTTTTAACCCTTATAACTCCCTAACAAAAAAAAAAATTGTTTCCAAAATTGTGCTGATGTAAAGTAGACATGTGAGAAATGTTATTTATTAACTATTTTTTGTGACATATCTCTCTGATTTAAAAGCATAAAAATACAAAGTTTGAAAATTGCAAAATTTTAAAAATTTTCGCCATATTTCCATTTTTTTCATAAATAATCGCAAGTAATATCGAAGAAATGTTACCACTAACTTGAAGTACAACATGTCACGAAAAAACAATCTCAGAATCAGCGGGATCCGATAAAGCGTTCCAGAGTTATAACCTCATAAAGTGACACTGGTCAGAATTGTAAAAATTGGCTCGGTCATTAAGTACCAAATTGGCTCTGTCACTAAGGGGTTAATAAAAAACTGAAAAAAACGGCAAGGGCTCCCGCGCAATTTTCTGCGCCAGAGGGGGAAAGCCGACGGCCGGGGGCCAATATTTGTAGCCTGCTATGAATATCAGCCCGCAGCTGTCTGCGTAGCCTTTACTGGCTATTAAAATAGAGGGACCCCCCCAAAAAAATGACGTGGGGTCCCCCTATATTTTATAGCCAGAAAGGCTACGCAGACAGCTGCGGGATGATATTCATAGCCTAGAGAGGGGCCATGGATATTGGTCCCCCCCCCCGGCTACAAATACCAGTCCGCAGCCACCCCAGAAATGGCGCATCTGTAAGTCTACGTTCACATTAGCGTTCGGCGTCGCCGCATGCGTCATGCGCCCCTATATTTAACATGGGGGCGCATGGACATGCATTGTGCTGCGTTTTGCGATGCATGGGTTTTTTTGGCCGCAAGCGTTGGGCGCAGAGGACGCAGCAAGTTGCATTTTTTTTGCGTCCAACTTTCGGCCAAAAAGGACGCATGCGTCGCAAAACGCAGCGTTTTAGCGTGCGTTTTGTTGCGTTTTTGTTTGCGTTGTGCGTTGCGTCTCCGACGCTGCGGCGCACAACGCAAATGTGAACGTAGCCTTAGATGCGCCAATTCCGGCACTGAGGCTGGTTTCACACTTGCGTTTTTGGACGCTGCGTTTTAGCGCTAAAAACGCATGCGTTTTTTTCCTATACTTAACATTAAAAACGCATGCGTTTTTTCGCATGCGTTTTGACGCGTTTTCGGCAACGCATGCGTTTTTGAACGCGCGCGTTTGTTTGCGTTAAAGAAAAAAAACAGAAAAAACACTGAAAAACCACCCACCACCATCAGGGTGATAAAGGGATCCAAACCCTAACCCTACCCCTAACCTCACCCCTAACCGTTTAATGAACATTTTATGACATAGTGCCACGTATGTAAGTGCCACGTATGTAAGTGTCACGTATGTAAGTGCCACGTATATAAGTGCCACGTATGTAAGTCCCACGTGCCACGTATGTAAGTGCCACGTATGTAAGTGCCACGTATGTAAGTGCCACGTATGTAAGTGCCACGTGCCACGTATATAAGTACCACGTATGTAAGTGCCACATATGTAAGTGCCACGTGACACGTATTTCAGTGCCACGGAATTAAGTGCCACGGATTTCAGTGCCACGTGCCATGTATTTCAGTGCCACCTATGTAAGTGCCACCTATGTAAGTGCCACGTATTTCAGTGCCACGTATTTCAGTGCCACGTATGTAAGTGCCACGTCCCACGTATTTCAGTGCCACGTATTTCAGTGCCACGTATTTCTGTCACGTTTAGGGTTAGGTCCAGGCCCTAACCCTACCCCTAGCTATTTCTATTTATAGTGGGTTTTCTTGTGGATTTTGATGATTGGCAGCTGTCACACACTTCTCAGCATGCGTTTTAAAAACGCAAACGCATGAAAAAACGCATGTAAACGCGGCAAAACGCCGCGTTTTTTTCCTACATGCAAAAACGCATGCGTCTAAAAAACGCAGCGTTTTACCACGTTTACATGCGTTTTTTCACACATGCGGTTTTTTAAAAAACGCATGCAGATAAAAACGCAAGTGTGAAACCAGCCTAAGCCCTTCTCTTCCCACTCCCGTGTAGCGGTGGGATATGGGGTAATAAGGGGTTAATGTCACCTTGCTATTGTAAGGTGACATTAAGCCGGGTTAATAACGGAGAGGCGTCAATAAGACGCCTATCCGTTATTAATCCAATATTAATAAAGGGTTAATAAAACACACACACATTAGGAAAAAGTATTTTAATATTCTTCATTTCACCATACTTACCATACTTCAGCGCCTGCAAAAAACGTAAAATAATAAACCGTATACTACCTGTCCGCCGTAGTCCAATTAATAACGAGTGTCCCACGACGACCTCCCCTATAGAACAGTGACATCGGGTGATGTCACTGCTCTATTGGACCCTCAGTGACACACTGACAGGAGACAATGGCTCCTGCAGTGCATCACTGAGGTTACTATAGTTCACTGGTCTCACTTTATGGCAAAAAGCTGCGTGGGAACTTTCTCGTACAGCAATGCCATAAAGTGAGACTAGGGACTATTTTCTCACAGGGGCGTAGGAATACATTGTGAGGAATACATTGTGGAAGGATACCTTCCTCCCCTCATTGTGTTCCTGGAGCCCCTGGAGAGTGGTTGCATCAGCAGATGCTCCTGTTCTCCACGGGAGATCGTCGTGGGACACTCGTTTTAATTGGATTTCTGCGGATCAGGGAGTATATTGTTTGTTTATTATTTTAATATTTTTTATGACACTGGCTTCGGGGATCAAAGTGACAAGTGATGGTGAGTATGTAATCTATGTTTAATGTACTGTATGTCTATATTTTTTTTTATGTCTGTACTGTATGTATGTACTGTATGCGGCATGTCGCATGTTGTCGCATGGCGCATGTCGTCGCATGGTGCATGTCATCGCATGGTGCATGTAGTTGCATGGTGCATGTCGTCGCATGGTGCATGTCGCATGTCATCGCATGGTGCATGTAGTTGCATGGTGCATGTCATCGCATGGTGCATGTAGTTGCATGGCGCATGTCGCCGCATGGTGCATGTCATCGCATGGTGCATGTAGTTGCATGGCGCATGTCGTCGCATGGTGCATGTCCCATGTCATCGCATGGTGCATGTAGTTGCATGGTGCATGTCGCCGCATGCTGCATGTCATTGCATGGTACATGTCGCATGACGCCGCATGGTGAGTGTCGTTGCATGGTGCATGTCGCCGCATGGTGCATGTAGTTGCATGGCGCATGTCATCGCATGCTGCATGTCTCGCATGGCGCATGTCGTCGCATGCTGCATGTCGTCGCATGGTGCATGTAGTTGCATGGCGCATGTCATCGCATGGTGCATGTAGTTGCATGTCGTCGCATGGTGCATGTCGTCGCATGGTGCATGTCGTCGCATGGTGTGTTGTATGTATGTATGTACTGTGTTTTTTTTTTTTTACATTCAACACATTAGCCGGATGATGGGACTACTACTGTCCCATCATTGACTAATGTGTCACTCACTGTCAGTGTAGCAGGCAGAGCCCGATGGGACTTGTAGTCCCATCGGACGATGCCTGCACACACACGCACAGCGTCGGCATGCACACACACACGCACGGCGCCGGCACACACACACGCACAGCGCCGGCACACACACACGCACAGCACCGACACACACACACGCACAGCGCCGGCACACACACACGCACAGCGCCGGCGCACACACACACGCACAGCGCCGGCACACACACACGCACAGCGCCGGCACACACACGCACAGCGCCGGCACACACACGCACAGCGCCGGCACACACACGCACAGCGCCGGCACACATAGTGCCGGTGTAACAGGCCAAAGTAACCCCGTCCCAGATTAACCCCGGGTATAATTTGGCCTAGGCCAGAGTATACCCCGGGGTATAAACTGGCCTAGGCCAAACTATACCCAGGCATAAAATGGCCTAGGCCAAACTATACCCCGGGGTGTAAAATAGCCTAGGCCAAACTATACCCCTCCAGGCCACATTATACCCCCCAGGGTTAAAGTGGCCTAGGCTACATTTAACCCTGGGTATATTTTGGCCTAGGCCAAACTATACCTAAGGATGTAAAACAGCCTAGGCCAAACTATAACAGGCCACACTATACCCTCAGGCCAGACTATAGCCTTTTACTGGTTGCTATGGGATTTTACATGGCCACTTTATCCTAGCAACGCCCTGGATACGGTTGGAAAAGGGGTTTATCTACCTTGGGGGCACCCTCACAGCACTGCGGGGAAGCCGGGGAACCCTTTTACTGGTTGCTATGGGATTTTACATGACCAATTTATCCTAGCAACGCCTTGTATACGCTTGGAAAAGGGGTTAATCTACCTTGGGGGCACCCTCACAGCACTGCGGGGTGGGTGGGGATCCCTTTTACTGGTTGCTATGGGATTTTACATGGCCACTTTATCCTAGCAACGCCCTGGATACGGTTGGAAAAGGGGTTTATCTACCTTGGGGGCACCCTCACAGCACTGCGGGGAAGCCGGGGAACCCTTTTACTGGTTGCTATGGGATTTTACATGACCAATTTATCCTAGCAACGCCTTGTATACGCTTGGAAAAGGGGTTAATCTACCTTGGGGGCACCCTCACAGCACTGCGGGGTGGGTGGGGATCCCTTTTACTGGTTGCTATGGGATTTTACATGGCCACTTTATCCTAGCAACGCCCTGGATACGGTTGGAAAAGGGGTTTATCTACCTTGGGGGCACCCTCACAGCACTGCGGGGAAGCCGGGGAACCCTTTTACTGGTTGCTATGGGATTTTACATGACCAATTTATCCTAGCAACGCCTTGTATACGCTTGGAAAAGGGGTTAATCTACCTTGGGGGCACCCTCACAGCACTGCGGGGTGGGTGGGGATCCCTTTTACTGGTTGCTATGGGATTTTACATGGCCACTTTATCCTAGCAACGCCCTGGATACGGTTGGAAAAGGGGTTTATCTACCTTGGGGGCACCCTCACAGCACTGCGGGGAAGCCGGGGAACCCTTTTACTGGTTGCTATGGGATTTTACATGACCAATTTATCCTAGCAACGCCTTGTATACGCTTGGAAAAGGGGTTAATCTACCTTGGGGGCACCCTCACAGCACTGCGGGGTGGGTGGGGATCCCTTTTACTGGTTGCTATGGGATTTTACATGGCCACTTTATCCTAGCAACGCCCTGGATACGGTTGGAAAAGGGGTTTATCTACCTTGGGGGCACCCTCACAGCACTGCGGGGAAGCCGGGGAACCCTTTTACTGGTTGCTATGGGATTTTACATGGCCACTTTATCCTAGCAACGCCTTGGATACGCTTGGAAAAGGGGCTTATCTACCTTGGGGGCACTGTCGCAGCATTGCATGGAGGCTGGGGAACTCTTTTCCTGGTTGCTAAGCGATTTCAAATGATCAATCTAAGGTACTTACACCATGTAAAACCCTATAGCAAGCAGGGTGCCCCCAAGGTAGATAAACCCCTTTTCCAAGCATATACAAGGCATTGCTAGGATAAAGTGGTCATGTAAAATCCCATAGCAACCAGTAAAAGGGTTCCTCGGTGTAACAGGCCAAAGTAACCCTGTCCCAGATTAACCCCGGGTATAATTTGGTCTATGCCAGAGTATACCCGGGCATAAACTGGCCTAGGCCAAACTATACCCCGGGGTGTAAAATAGCCTAGGCCAAACTATACCCCTCCAGGCCAGATTATGTAACTAATCTGGGGTTAAAGTTGCCTAGCCCAATTTATACCTCTCAGCTCATATTATACCCCAATGAAATCATTTGCATTGAGTGATATACACAAGAATTACTTAATGCTTCAACATTTTATTGAGAAACCAAACTGACAATTCTTAAAGAGTACCTCCCACTATACAAAACTTTTGCCCATGGCAAAAGTAGTTGTAAAGGGGGGTATTTGTAATGCATATGCATTACAAATACCCCCCCATTTTATAGTTACCTTAGGGGGGCTGCCCGATTACCCCCCCTCGCTAACCGCCGCTGCCCGTCTCCTGGTAGACGGGGTCCCCCTCCTGCCGCTAGGTGGCGCTGCCTCTCCATGCGCCGACGTCACAGCCAGGCGCCATAGAGGAGAGCGGCACCTGGCTAGTGCCGTTGGAGCTTGTAGAAGCAGAGCCAGCACCACCTAGCGGTGGGAGGGGGGGCAATAATTTCTCATTAGCTATAAGTCACTTATCATGCAATGCAATTATCTGGGGCAACAAATCGCCCAACAGTCATTCTGTGTATTATGACATTTAGTCTAGCATGTCCTTGCTACCAAATTAACGTTTAAAGCTAAACACTGATAACAACATTGAAATGATCGTGCTTATTTTCAAGATACAGTGCATGTTCAGTTGTTGACTGCAGATTGAAGCTTGCAGGATATGTCAACCAATCCATGGAGTCACCGACGTTTGTGTAGATTATTATGTCGCAACTCAACAGATTCGCCGTGGTCATGATCTCTGCATCAGTTGCCCAGACTCCATCACGAGAGATTCCAGAGATGTTCACATATTCATTCACATTTTGGTTCAAGTAGTCCTGTAGTTTTTTTGTCAAGTCAGTTTTCATATGGTGGATGACTTTATCTCTGAGAAGGGAATGGTTGTCCTCTGTTCCTGTCAAGATGTAGATGATGGCCCGGAAGAAGCAGTTTCCATCACCTTTGGTTTTATATGTACGCCGTGGTTGTTCAAGGTCTCGTCTGCATCCACAGTATACAACCTTACTAAACGTAAGGCCAAGAGTGGTGCTAAGATACTTCCTTCTTGAACTTGGTAGTAGGTTGAAAGCCTTAGTTTGCTTATTTTTCTGTGTGGCAGAGTCACTGGAATAATCATCATCGGATGGTGGAGAAGCCTCTTTATCCTGGTAAATCTTTAGGTTGCTGGTGTGGTATGTGTTGCTTAATATCTTGCCAGTTTTGTTGTTCTTAAGTTTTACTCGTCCCTTGGTCAAGGATTCCACAACTAAATAAGGTCCAATCCAGCGTGGTTCCATCTTTGAACCTATGCGTTGAATACGGCGCTGATTCTTGATATAAACTATGGTACCAGCAGTGATTTCTTTGTTGCTTTTGTGTCGGCGATCAAAGGCACACTTCTGGTGTTCTTGAGCAGAGTGGATGTTGGTACTGACGTCTGAGTGCAGCTTTTTAAGAATGCTTGACAGTGTATTTAGCACATCAGGGGTGGCATGATCTGAAATGGGCATGGGATCCACCGTATCATCTTTTGAGGGATTAAGGTCCATGGGAAGCTTGGCCTTCCGTCCATACATGACCTCAAATGGAGTAACCTTGGTTGAAGCATGCACAGATGTGTGATAGGCAAACAGAACACCAGGGATGAATTGATCCCAGTTGTTTCCTTGGTCATTGACAAGCTTACTAAGAGCTTCTTTAAGTGTCCGATTATCACGTTCCCGCTGGCCATTTGTTTGTGGGTGGTATGCAGATGAAATACGGTGATCTGTTTGAAAATGTTCCATCAGGTTGTCAATGATCGAGTTTACAAACTCTCGTCCCTGGTCGCTAATCAGAGTCTCCATACAGCCAAGGCGACAGATAACGGAGTACAAAAAATTTGCCACTGACTTGGCACTCTTATCTGGGACAGCTGTTGCTTCAGTCCATTTGGAGAAATGATCAGTGGCAGCAACTATATATTTGTTGCCATTTGATGTTTCCTGAAGAGGGCCAATCATATCAATCCCAACTAAGCTCCATACTTTTCCAGGCACTGATATACTGTTGAGTGGTGGAGCTTCCTTTGTGATTTTGGGATTTATAACAAAACATTTTTGACAGGCTTTCACATACTGGTGAACGTCATTTTTCATTCCCTTCCAGTAAAACCGGTCAGAGATTTTGGCTAAAGTTTTATCTCTGCCAAAATGGCCCCCAGATATTGGGTTGTCATGACAGGCCTTCAGGATATTTGGCAGTCGACTTTTAGTAAGAACCTCCTTTTCCCTATGATAAACAATTCCTCCTTGGGCTCGATATGGCTTTGCTGTTTGTCTAAACTGGGACTTGGCATTTGCACGTTTCTCAGGAGGTAGATCGTAGGTATACTGAGGGTACCTTTGTTCTGTTGCAGTGTAGAATCTCAAAAGCTGGTCATACAATTGATCTTCCATGGTTGTCAAAATTGGAAAAGATTTGGTGTCATAGAGAGCAGAGAGGTGTCATAGAGAACATACAAAACAAGTTATCATTAACTATGCACTGACAGGACAGCGCCATCTACTGTCAGTTCAGATCTGCACACTTTTCAACAAATAAGCAATAGGGTGAGAAAAACAGTGAAGTGATAACATTATGGCCTAGAGAAATACTATAAAAACTATTTTATACCCCCTGGTATAAAGTTTATCCCCCGGGGGTATACTATGGCCTAAGTCAGCTTTTGAATTTTTGTGCTGTTTCCTTCCTCAGTAAAAGGGTTCCCCGGCTTCCCCGCAGTGCTGCGAGGGTGCCCCCATGGTAGATAAACCCATTTTTTAAGCGTATCCAAGGCGTTGCTAGGATAGAATGGCCATGTAAAATCCCATAGCAACCAGTAAAAGGGTTCCCCACCCACCCCGCAGTGCTGTGAGGGTGCCCCCAAGGTAGATTAACCCCTTTTCCAAGCGTATACAAGGCGTTGCTAGGATAAATTGGTCATGTAAAATCCCATAGCAACCAGTAAAAGGGTTCCCCGGCTTCCCCACAGTGCTGCAAGGGTGCCCCCAAGGTAGATAAACCCCTTTTCCAAGCGTATACAAGCCGTTGCTAGGATAAAGTGGTCATGTAAAATCCCATAGCAACCACCTAAGGGGTTAACCACCTATCCTTAAGTGCTGCGAGAGTGCCCCCAAGGTAGATAAACCCCTTTTTCAAGCGTATTCAAGGCGTTGCTAGGATAGAGTGATCATGTAAAATCCCATAGCAACCAGTAAAAGGTTTCCCCACCCACCCGCAGTGCTGCAATGGTGCCCCCAAGATAGATAAACCCCTTTTCCAAGCGTATCCAAGGTGTTGCTAGGATAGAGTGATCATGCTATATCCCATAGCAACCAGTAAAGGGGTTCCCCACCCACCCCTCAGTGCTCGTCAGTGCCCCCTAGGTATACAAAGCCCTTTTCCAAGCATATCCAAGGCGCCAAGACAACGAGCTGGCACGAGCAGGGCTGAAGATTTCATGTCACATGTGACTATAGGGAGGGGGTGGGGCTTAGAAAGGGAGATCCCTGGCGTCACCAGAGGTGGAGGAGCTTGAAAAGGAGCAGTGCCCGATGGGAGGGGGAGCTGTGACCTAGAAGAATGAGCAGCTTTCCCTCAGCTTACCCTGGGGGGTATAATCTGGCCTGGAGGGGTATACTTTGGCCTAGGCTATTTTATACCCCGGGGTATAGTTTGGCCTAGGCCAAAGTATACCCGGGGTATAATCTAGCCTAGGCCACTTTAACCCCGGGTATAGTCTGGCCTGGGGGTATAATCTGGCCTGTTACACCGGCACACACACGCACAGCGCCGGCACACACGCACAGCGTCGGCACACACACGCACAGCGCCGGCACACACAGCGCCGGCACACACGCACAGCGTCGGCACACACACGCACAGCGCCGGCACACACGCACAGCGTCGGAACACACACGCACAGCGCCGGCACACACACTCACAGCGCCGGCACACACACGCACAGCGCCGGCGGGCACATGCACCGGCGGGCAGAAACACCAGCGCCGGCGGGCAGAGACACCGGCGCCGGCGGGCACAAGCACAGGCAGACCCCCGGCGACCGAAGCACAGCCCAGCCACACATCATGATCCCAGCACTGAGCAGTGAGCACACACAGCCCCGCCCGCCCCCAGCACAGCCCTGCAGGCAGCCCCCCCAGCACCGCCCACAGCCCAGTCACTCTTGCTGAGTGACTGCTGACTGTGGGGGCTGGTCACGCCTGCTGCTGACGTCACGTCAATTTTCAGAGCCTGGAAATTGACGTGACGTCGGTGGAAATGAGCGGCGGCTGCAGTCTGGGGGTCACGTGACCCGGACTCAGCCGCCGCTACAGCGCCGCTCACAGGCGAAAACGTCAACAGAAGGTAATGGCACAATTCATTAGGGGCCCGGGGGGGGTACATTGGGGGGTTAATTGAAAGCAGTGGACAACCCCTTTAAGGGCAGGTAAAGATGGCCGTAGATTTTTCTTATCCTAGAAAATCAGGCCAATTATGCAAGTGACACTCAGGTCTAAAGGTACCTTCACACTAAACGACTTTGCAACGAGAACGAGAACGATCCGTGACGTTGCAGAATCCTGGATAGCGATATCGTTGTGTTTGACACGCAGCAGCGATCTGGATCCTGCGGTGATATCGCTGGTCGTTGCTGAAAGTCCAGAACTTTATTTGGTCGTCAGATCGGCGTGTATCATCGTGTTTGACAGCAAAAGCAACGATGCCAGCAATGTTTTACAATGGTAACCAAGGTAAATATCGGGTTACTAAGCGCAGGGCCGCGCTTAGTAACCCGATATTTACCCTGGTTACCATTGTAAAAGTTAAAAAAAAACACTACATACTCACCCACTGATGTCTGTCACGTCCCCCGGCGTCCGCGCTGCTGCTCAGAGCTTCCTGCACTGAATGTGTCAGTGCCGGCCGTAAAGCAAAGCACAGCGGTGACATCACCGCTGTGCTTTAGGGCCAGCGCTTACACAGTGCAGGGAAGCTGAAGGCGAGGGACGCGACAGACACGGCAATGTAAGTATGTAGTGTTTGGTTTTTTTTACATTTACACTGGTAACCAGGGTAAACATCGGGTTACTAAGCGCGGCCCTGCGCTTAGTAACCCGATGTTTACCCTGGTTACCCGGGGACTTCGGCATCGTTGGTCGCTGGAGAGCTGTCTGTGTGACAGCTCTCCAGCGACCACACAGCGACGCTGCAGCGATCGGCATCGTTGTCGATATCGCTGCAGCGTCGCTTAATGTGACGGTACCTTAACTCTGATCAGAGTGTGTACATAGAGCGATCTGATTCTCTCAGATGAAGAGAAGATGGAGAAAAAAATGTCTGTTTTCTCCATACCGTGGAGCTGTGGAAATCAGATTGCACTCTAATGTCATATGAGTCTAGTGCAATGTTTTCCACTCGCTCATTGACTTGCATGACTGAGTGCGATCTGAAATGGGATCAACTCTGGCATGCAGTGATTTTTTTCCTCTGACAGTCTCTGTACACAGCCCCATAGACAAGCATTGGTTCGAGTGCGATCCAATGTTTTGTTGGATCACATTTGATCAGCAAAAGTGCTCATCTGGTCATTCTTAGTGCACTGAAGTGCGGTTGGCCTGTTTAAACAGGCTATTTTACAATCACTAAGCGGTGTCTATGTAGTTGTTTGGTGGTTGTTTAAAGGCTGTGGGACAGCCAGGGTAAATGCAGTCAGGGGCATTGCTAGAGTTTTACAAGGTATCTGTCAGCAGGTTTTCACTATGGAATATGTGAACAGCATGATGTAGGGGTAGAGAGCATGATTCCAGTGATGGTTCACTTAGTCTACGTTCACATTTGCGGTGTGCGCCGCAGCGTCGTCGCCGCAACGCATCTAAAACGCAGTAGCAACGCATGGTATTTCGACGCATGCGTTCAACGCATGCATCGAAAAACGCTGCGTTTTTTGGTAACGCAGTTGCGTTTTGACCAAAAAACGCTGCGTTTTTCGACGCATGCGTTTTCCTACAGTGAGTCATTCTTCATCACCAAAAAAAAAAAAAAAGGGTCTACACACTAGATAAGGACCACCAATGGCTAGAAGAGGGTTGGTGTTATGTAATTGTATATATATACCCTGGCAGAGATGAATTCCTCCCATTTTGCTGGTATTCATGATGGAGCGTCCCATGGACAGTATCTACATGGATATGGAGATGGAATTTGCCTTGGCTAATGCCTATGCTGTCGCCTGTTTTCATCAAAGGGAAAGGGAAAAACGGAGATGGAGTCGTCGCTGCTTTTGGATACACCCTATCGTGGAAGTCCGGGAGAGCCGTGGAGCCTACCATTGCTTGTTTGGCGAACTGAATGACAACCTGGAGAAATATTTCGAATATACCAGGATGTCTCAGGACAGCTTCCGCTATCTTCTGCGTCGGGTGGAAGGATCCATTAGCAGGCAGGACACGCAGCTCCGGAGAGCTATTTCCGCAGAGGAACGGCTGCTGGTGACTCTACGGTACGTAGCTGTTTGAATGACTGTGATATGTTCTTCCCTTTGTTTATCTTTTTTTATAATTTATTTTGGGTTTGGTATGGTGAATGTACTTTTATAAATTGCAATGTACTTTAATGTAATTTCTTTATTTATCTTCTTGGCAGTTTCCTGGCTACCGGAGAGACCTTGAGATCACTTCATTTTCAGTTCCGGATTGGAGTCTCCACTCTTTCCGGAATTATTGCTGAGACATGCCGCGATTTGTGGGATAATCTCCGGGAGGAATTTTTACCCGTCCCCACAAGTGAAATCTGAGAGGCCAACACACAGAAATTTGAGCAAGTGTGTTCTTTTCCAAACTGTATTGGCGCAGTGGACGGAAAGCACATTCGGATTACCAAGCCTGCGAAAAGTGGATCCCTTTTCTACAATTACAAAAAATACTTTTCAACTGTGCTCACGGCAATTGCCGGTGCGGACTGCTGTTTTCTCGCAGTGGACATTGGTGCGTTTGGCCGTGCAAATGACTCATGCACATTTAAAGAGTCGGATATGGGCCAAAAATTATATGGCAACAATTATAATTTCCCCCAGCCACGACCTCTTCCCCACACCGAAGGCCCTGCAATGCCATTTGTTGTGATTGGGGATGAGGCATTCCAAATGTCTAACAACCTACTGAAACCCTACTCCAGTCGGGGCTTGGACCATACAAAAAGGGTTTTCAATTACAGACTGTCCAGGGTCAGAAGGACTGTGGAGTGCGCCTTTGGCATCCTTGTCTCCAAATGGCGTATATTAGGATCCGCCATTAATCTTAAAATTGAAACAGTGGATGAGGTGGTGAAGGCTTGTGTGGTTCTCCACAATTACATTATGGCCAAAGAGAGACTGAATGTGGAACTCGATGAACCCATAGCCAACCCATTGCCCGATTACCATGATCATCCTCTGAGGACAAGTGTGGAAATTGCGCAGATGAGGGATCGTTTTGCGGCCTATTTTGTGTCAGATGTTGGCCGTGTGTCATGGCAAGATCAAATGGTGTAGTAAGTTACTGTTGGACTGTATTCTGGTTTTAACTACACCAATAAATACCTCTACTGTGACTATGCTAAAAATGTAATATAATAATAAACTAATTCTCCAGTAAATGTGCACTAAATGTAATCCGTATAGGTTGGTTTGGTTATGTGAAATTTGGCATCTACCTATAGTTCACAATTGTAATGTGCCTTATCTAAAAAACTTGGAACCCTTTGTTTTTAAAATGTTGTTGTTTAATAAAAAATTTTTCTTCAGTTTTCTACCCTGCTTCAAAGAACAAATTTATACCATACCATATAACATATTTATTTGTTTGTCAGATCGCCGTGTATCGTTGTGTTTGACAGCAAAAACAACGATACCAGCGATGTTTTACAATGGTAATCAGGGTAAATATCGGGTTACTAAGCGTAGGGCGGCGCTTAGTAACCTGATATTTACCCTGTTTACCAGTGTGAAAGTTAAAAAAAAAAAACAGTACATATACTCATCTTCGCGTCCCCCGGCGTCCGCTTCCTGCACTGACTGAGCGCCGGCCGTAAAGTGAATGCACAGCACAGCGGTGATGTGACCACTCTGCTGTTAGGGCCGTCACTCAGTCAGTGCAGGGAAGCTGACGCCGGGGGACGCGATTGTGAGTATATGTACTGTTTTTTTTTTTACATTTAACACTGGTAACCAGGGTAAACAACGGAAGCGCGGCCCTGCGCTTAGCAACCCGATGTTTAACCTGGTTACCCAGGGGCCTCGGCATCGTTGTTCGCTGGAGAGCTGTCACACAGACAGCTCTCCAGCGACCAAATAGCGATGCTGCAGTGATCTGCATCATTGTCTGTTTCGCTGCAGCATTGTTAAGTGTGAAGGTACCTTTACGGTATGTGTCCACGTTCAGGATTGCATCCGGATTTTGTCAGGATTTTTCATCAGTATTTGTAAGCCAAAACCAGGAGTGGAACAATTAGAGGAAAAGTAGAATAGAAACATATGCTCCACTTCTGTATTTATCACCCACTCCTGGTTTTGGCTTACAAATACTGATGTAATCATAACCAAATCCTGATGCACTCCTGAGCGTGGACACATACCCTTAGTGTTTGAAAACACCTCATACACTTTAGTGTTTGTAAACACCTCATACAGCAATGAGAGACACCCAAAAAAAGGCAAATTAAAAATTGTAAAAATAGTGTCTGACATTGCATATATGACGTGTTTGAAGCACAAAATATGTGTAGACAGCGCACGGCGTGACTTGCCGAGAAGTATACTGGAAAATAAGAACAAAGTTTTAAAACAAACAATTTTTATTGGGGGGAAACAGAAAAAAAAAGGGGAAAGAAACTTAGGGGGTATCAACCTCCGCTACCAGCGGTGAACGGTAAGTCTCTGGTGGTTGGGAACGGGGAGAGGAAGAGGATGCGGAGTCAGAGTCCAGGAGACTAGAAGGAAGGTCCAAACCCTCCGCAGGGTATACTGGGGAAACCGGCACATCTGTAGGGGAGGGAGGAGGCAACACAAGCCTTTGCCAGCTTCTTGGTTGGCCCTGGCTGCTCCTGCTGTGACTAGAGCCCCGACGCGTCCTCGGTGTCGGTATTGGAGCAGCCAGAGCCTCCGTGTGTGTCCTCTTCCTTCTTTTCCTCTCTCCCGCGGCAGCTCCCCCAGAATGACGGCTATGGGAGGATGAGGGCCTGGCAGGAGCAGGAGTCGGCGGCACAATCCTATGGTGCCTGTGTTGGCGTCACTCGGCACGTGGACCTCGGTGGGGTGGCTGGAGTGGCTCTGCAGCAGGAGTCGGAGTCATGCTAGCCAGCGACGGCACTACAGGCATTGTCGCTGACTGCATGACCCGAGCCTGCTGCAGAGCCCTCACGTAGGCAGTGTTGCAGGCCTGCATCACCGAAATCTGGAGTTCCGGCGTAAGGTGTTCCACCATGCCCTTAGCAATGGAACTAAAAAAATGTTTGGCCGGACTCGAGAGCTCGGATTCCATAGTTTCAAGGCGTCGGTCGATATTGGACAGACGAGTGTCCATTTTATCGCTCAATGCCTTGAAACAGTTCTGGAAAACCGTGCTCAAATGCAAAAATTCAGGCATGGCTGGCCTGTCCGAGGCCCGCTGGCGCTGTCGGGAATTCCCGAACGAAGGTGCGCCAGAGGCCTCGGGCAGGGGAACACCTGATGGTCCAGCTGCCGGTTCTCCAGATGGTGGTGCAAGCCTGCTGTCGCTGTGGGAGGGCTGTGACGGGTCAGATGGCGATTCATGAAGGTCCGCTCCTGCGGGGCGAGCTCTCTCGAGGGTGCTGCTGTGTGTCCTGTGAAAAGATTAGGAAAAAATTAGTCTTCAATTAATAACCTATCACATACGCCAACTTCTGTAACAAAATTAACATTACATGACACAACAATACATTACAATCCCCTGTCTCTCAGTCTGTGTGGCCTATAATAAATTGCTGATTGTTATCGCCAGCTAACCGTTATGGCTGACGATAACAATCATGGACATACCTACGGCAGAAAATGACTGTTCATTCCCGCTGCCAAAACATTTTTACCGCATACCTCTGTCATCGTTACAAAAAAATTTTTGTCAAACAATCTTTCTTGACGCTGTCTATGCTGCAAAAATAGTATAACATTGAGGCTATGTGCACACGTCAGGATTTTGTCAGGATTTTGTCAGGATTTTTCATCAGGATTTGGAGCCAAAACCAGGAGTGGAACAATTAGAGGAAAAGTATAATAGAAACATATGCACCACTTCTGCATTTATCACCCACTCCTGGTTTTGGCTACAAAACCTGATGAAAAAGCCTGACAAAATCCTGACAAAATCCTGACTTGTGCACATACCCTTAAAGTCAAGATAAAAATGTAAAAATAAAAAAATAAAAAAAAAACAAAACACAGTGGCTTTGCTGATCTGATCGCAGGAACGGCCATGACGTTAGGATCATGTGATCGAGACGTCATCATTATTCCTGCGATCAGAACTACCCTGACTCAGAACGTAACCTGTCATGGACTACAAGGACTCATGCTTAACCCAAAAAATTACTAATGGGCTATACCATTCCACTAGGGAAAAAGTTACGTGGATGGCCAATATGCTACGCTGACTACATGGATGGCCAATACACTATGTGCCTGGGAATTATATACTATGTGGATACGTGGCTAGAACGTGTACTATGTGGCTGCGATATAGTGGCCTGGCAATATACTATGTGGATGCACAATGTACGTGGCTGGGCAATGTACTATATGGCTGTGCAATATGCTATGTGTCTGGGCAATGTACTATGTGGCTGTGCAATATGCTATGTGTCTGGGCAATGTACTATGTGGCTGTGCAATATGGTATGTGGACAAAATACTTACTGTCGGCGGCCAAGGATCGGTCTTAGGAACTGTAGTGCCCTGTTATATTTGTAGGGCACAGACTTGGCACCACTCCGAGATTGCTCCTCCTCAGCACGGAGCCCCTTATTGAAACGGTCCTTCATGGATCGCCATCTGGTCCTCAACTTTTTAACTGTGAATGCAAAGAAAAAAAAAAGGTTACATATTTAGCATTTTAAAAGGATAAAACAACCGTGTGCGATGCAAAGTTTAGGCGTTGATCGCATCACACACGGTTGTGTTTATCCTGGCAAGATGGGTCATAGCAGCGTATCAGCAATACTCACGAAAGTTGCCTTTGTCCTTCGCTGAGGCACTGTCAAAGCCATCCCACAGCGACTTTGCCACCTCTGCCCACAAACGCCTCAACACCACCTGGTCCATGTGCCGAGGGTCACGGCTGTCCCACAACGGGCCACGCTCCTGAATGCTGGAGATCAGGAGGTCCACATCGATTTCAGTATCTCCTTGGTCCCGTTGTGAAACCTAGAAAAATTAGAAAACATTAAGGTTACAAATATGAAAATATTAACAACCACCAGCACCTGTCATGATATGTACCTTTGCCCTATCCTTTGCCATTTGATGTATGTATATTGATGTTTTCTACACCTGTATTTTGGAATTTTTTTGTGCAGGGAGTTCAACTTTATGTTACCTTCCCCCAATACTTGCTGCCCTGAAAAGCTATATGTAATTAAGCTAAGTAAACATCCCTAGTGAAAGCAGGATGCTACTTAAATGTAATGTTCCTCACATCAGGATGCTACTCAAAAAAAAAATATATATACTCACTCGCCAGCCTGACGCCACACCTTGGCCCCGAGCTCTCTGCTCCCGCTGACTGCCTTCCCCCTCACTTGAAGAAGCCTGTAAAAATTGTATACAAAAATTATTGTCAATGCTACAAATGGCAGCGAATAGTAAGCAACTGGACATAATTACTCACCGCACTCCCCCGCGCCGATTGGCTATGCTCTGAAGAACTTGGCATTCTTGAAAAATTGTTCTGCAAAGAAAAAATGAGCAAAAAATCACATCCAATAACACATACAATAAAATAGGCCCAAAACATTAAAACAACCACAATTGACTGTTGACTGATAGGACAATGCAAACTCAAAAAGCGACACCACAACGCCATACATTGCAAGAGAATACAATAGAAGAAACAATACAAGAATAGACCCAAACAAAATTAAGCAAAAATAGACACCTATGTCCAAATTTTTAAATATAAAAACTTCCCAAAAAAACCTTAGAGGAAAAAAAAAGGCACAATGAAATAGCAAACTAATGAACGCCATACTTTACAATTACAACAAGACATGATCCAAAACAACACCATCTGGTGACATCTAACCACAGAAATCCATCAGAAAAAGGCGAAAAATACCATTCTAGATAATAAGCAATAAACATTACGGGACAACCGCTGTTACAATATACAGCAACCAAAAGAAAAACCATAGTCAAATAGAAAAGAAAACACATGAAATTAAAAAAAAAGGGCCCCACCAAAAAAAAACAAAAAAAACCCATTATACTACACACTTGGCAATGCAAACAGTCAAGGAAGGAGATATATGCCATACGGAAAACGATGTAAAACCATCAGAGATAAAAAAAAAAAAAAAAAAGAGGGAAAATACAATTGAAAATAATATAGCAGCACGGAACAATACAATACAAATGAAACATCATAAATGTAGCCCCCCCACCAGCAAGAAAAGACACTCAAGGAAAGAAAAAAAAATGCCAACAGCATAATAAAACACAGCAAGACATGAGCCAAGAAAACGCCATACAGTTACCCCCAACAATAGAAACCAGAAAAACATGCACCAGAAATTTAACAAGAAAAAATCAGCCAAAAAAAAGACATTGAACAACCGCATGACACCAGAACAACCCAAAATCCATTAAAACCAATCCAAAACCAAGCAAGGCCGAAGATAATAAACGCCATCATATAACGCCAGAAGTACATCAGAACCAGATTAAAAAAAAAAATAAATTTCAATACAACCCACAGTGCCATAACCGTACAATAGCACAGACCAAACATTGCACAAATTAAATCAAAATCAAGAAACACAGAATAAAAAATATGCAAAGAGAAATATATACTTACAGGTTTGGCAAGCAGATTCTCCTCTCTGTGTCTTGTCTGAATAGCCTTGTGAAAGACAATGGCAACCTGCCTTTTTTTTTTATATATATAGTGTTTTTTAGTGTCTAGACAAAGTCTAGACAATGTTTTGCATTTTTTATTTGACAACGCATGCGTCGTACAACGCACCACGATGCAAGTACTTGCGTCGTTTGCGTTGTCAATACAAGTCAATGGGGTAAAAGGCGCATCGACGACGCAAACACGACGCAAACACGACGCATGCGTTTTTGAAAAGGTCAGCGCCGCCCGAAAAATGCAACATGTTGCGTTTGCCGCGCCCTGACAGGTGCGCCCTAACACCGCATGCGGCGTACAACGCAACACAACGCATGACAACGCATGTACATGCGGCCCCATGCGGCGCCAATGTTAAAGATAGGGCCGCACGACGCATGCGTTTTCTTGCTGCGACGACGCTGCGGCGCACACCACAAATGTGAACGTAGCCTTACTTGTCTGCTTGCTGCAGTTTTGATAAAATCCTTGTTTTCTCTGTTGTAGATGTAGAAGTGGTCAGAATGCTGTGCTGAGTAACACCCCCACCCACACCCCTGTTTGACATCTGCCAGTATACAGTGTACTGTATATTGACAGCATGCTACCAATCACTGGTGGGGCCTGAATTTGGGCCCTTTCAGATGTTAGTGTCTCCGGTAAGTGTGGTGACCGTTTTCACACGTATCAGAGACACACTCATAGACCAATTCAAGTGAATGGGTCTATGCACATGCCAGTGTGTTTCCACGGACTGTGTCTGTGGGCATAATGTGCTGACATGTAATTTTTTTAACAGCAGCACAGGCCGCAAAACATCCTGCACAAGTGCACACTGATGACACACGGATGACATCTGTGTGTCAACAGTGTGACACATACCGGCACCTGGGAAGCAGCAGTATTGTTAGCGCTGTTCCCCGGTGCCAGGTGCTGGAAACAGCCCTTATCATTCTCCCCTGCTCGCGCTGCGATCAGCGCTAGTAGGGAAGAATGTTGAGAGTTGTATTCAACTGATAACAGCGAGAGCAGGCGATGGCTGATGGGACTACTATTACTATCAGCCTACACCTGCTGCTGGCGGCTGATGGTAGTATTCATCAGCCGCCGCCTGTGCTAAAAATAAATAAATCGATAAATTTAAAAAATGGTGTGGGTTCCCCTGTATTTTTGATAACCAGCCAGGCAAAACTGACAGCTGTGGGCTCCAACACTCAGCTATCAATGTTAGCAAGACTCGTTATCAAGAATAGAGGATCCCCGCACGTTTTTTTATTTATTTAAATAAATAATTTAAAAAACGTTGCGGAATCCTCCCTACTTTTGACAACCAGCCTTGCTAAAGCTGAAAGCTGGGGTCTGGTATTCTCAGGCTAGTAAGAGGTCATGGATGTTTGACCCCCCAGCCTAAAAATAGCAGCCCGCAGGTGCCCAGAAAAGGCACATCTATTAGATCAACCCCACGAATATGAACCTCATTTGCCACCATCACAGTGCACGTAGGAAGAGGCGGGCAAGGTGCCATTAGATTTGCCTTTTCTGGGTGGCTGTTGGTTGCTATTTTTAGGCTGGGGGCAATATGCATGACCCTTAACCAACCTCAGAATACCAGCCCCCAGTTGTCTGCTTTAGCATGGCTGGTTGTCAAAAATGGGGGGGACCCCATGCAGTTTTTTTTTTATTATATATTTAAATAATTTAAACAAACAGCATGGGGACCCCTCTATTCTTGATAACTAGCATTGCTGAAGCTGACAGTTGAGGGTTGCAGCCCCAGCTGTCAGTTTTGCCTGGCTGGTTATCAAAAATACAGGGGAGCCCACGCCGGTGTTTTTTATTTATTTATAGCGCAGACGGCGGATGATGAATACTCCCATCAGCCGCCACCTGTCTTGCTGTTATCAGATGAATACAACTCTCAACATTCTCCCCTGATAGTGCTGATTGTCAGCAGAGCAGTGGAGAATGATGAGCACCATCTTCAGCACCCGGTGTTGGGGAACAGCACGAACAGTACTGGTGATTATCAGGCACCTGTACATGTGGTACTGATGCGGCACCCAGTTGCCACACATATGCCACAAGTATTACACACACAGACACAAGGACACTGATATCTCCAGAACTGTTTTTTTTCCAGTACCGGAAATATCAGGATGTGTGAAAGAGACCTGACACAGATTAGAGGGATTGCTTTGAATGCAACACCTAGTTATGCAGTGATAATCTGATAAAATAATGATTGTATTGAAACTACAGCAAGCTTCTGAGCAAGAGACACATGCCTGTAATCAGACTCTCAGCTCCTACATTATGCTGCTCTCATATTACATAACAAAAACCTGATGACAGATTGCATTTAAAAAAAAAACACAGCAAAAGCCCCAAAGTACATGTCTCCCTATATAACCCTCCGCCACTTAAAAGGTAATCTAAATATACAGTATATCACAAAATTGAGTACACTCCTCACATTTTTGTAAAAAATTTTTTATATCTTTTCTTGGGACAACCTTGAAGATCTGACACTGATACAATGTAAAGTAGTCAATATACAGCTTGCACAACAGTGTAAATTTGGGGTGTTCTCTAAATAACTCAACACACAGCCATTAATGTCTAAACTGCTGGCAACACAAGTGAGTACACCCCTAAGTGAAAATGGCCAAATTGTGCCCAAAGTGTCAATATTTGTGTGGCCACAATTATGTTCATGCGCTACCTTAATGTTCTGGTTCTGGTCATGGAGGTCACTAGAGCTTCACAGGTTGTCACTGGAGTCTTCTTCCACTCCACTGGTGGATGTTGGAGACCTTCCACCCCTCCACCTTCAGTTTGAGGATGCCCCACAGATGCTCAATAGGGTTTAGGTCTGGAGACGTACTTGGACAGTCCAGTTCCTTTGCTCTCAGTTTCTTTAGCAAGGCAGTGGTCGTCTTGGAGGTGTGTTTGGAGTCGTTACCGTGTTGGAATACTGCCCTGCAGCCCAGTTTCCAAAGGGAGGAAATCCTGTTCTGTTTCAGTATATCACAATACATTTTGGCATACATGGTTCCCTCAATGAACTGTAGCTCCTCACAGCCAGCAGGACTCATACAGCCCCAAACTATGACACTCCACCCCATGCTTGACTGTAGGCAAGACACACTTGACTTTGTACTCCTCACCTGGTTGCCACCACACATGCTTTACACCATCTGAACCAAATAAAATTATTTTGGTCTCATTAAATCACAGGACATGGTCATAGTAATCCATGTCCTTAGTCTGCAGAGTGTTTGTGGGCTTTCTTGTGCATCATATTCCTTCTGGGTTGACAGCCATACAGACCAATTTGTTTTAGTGTGCGGTGATTGGTAAGAGCACTGACAGGCCGACCCCTCACTCCTGTAATCTTTGTATCAATGCCTACAGCACTCATACATCTATTATGAACAGACGACCTCTGGATATGACGCTGATGCTGAGCACGTGCACTCAACTTCTTTGGTAGAGCATGGCAAGGCTTGTTCTGAGTGGAACCTGTCTTGCTAAACCGCTCTATGGTCTTAGGCTACTTTCACACTAGCGTCGGGCTCGGCCCGTCGCGGTGCGTCGGGCCGAGGTTCCCGACGCTAGCGTTGTCTCCGCCACACAACGGGGGCAGCGGATGCATTTTTCCAGCGCATCCGCTGCCCCATTGTGAGGTGCGGGGAAGTGCGGGGAGGTGGGGGCGGAGTTCCGGCCGCGCATGCGCGGTTGGAAAATGCGGACCGTCATGAGCAAAAAAACGTTACATGTAGCGTTTTTTGGTCCCGACAGTCCGCCACAACACGGCGCAACCGTCGCACGACGGTTGCGACGTGTGTCAATCCGTCGCAATACGTCACTTAATGTAAGTCTATGGGGAAAAAACGCATCCTGCAAGCACTTTTGCAGGATGCGTTTTTTCGGCAAAACGACGCATTGTGGCGGATTGCAGTTAACGCTAGTGTGAAAGTAGCCTTAATCATCGTGCTGCAGCTCAGAGTCAGGGTGCTGGCAATCTTCTTATAGCCCACACAATCTTGATGTAGAGCAACCTTTGCTTTTTTTCCAGATTCTCGGAGAGTTCTTTGCCATGAGGTGCCATGTTGAACTTCCAGTGACCAGTATGAGAGAGTGTGAGAGCGATGACACCAAAATTTACATTGCTGGGGTTCTGGGTTCAAATCCCACGAAGGGCAACATCTAAAAGTATTTTGTATGTTCTACCCGTGTTTGTGTAGGTTTCCCCTAGGTTCTTCTTATAATTATCATATACAACTGTTTCTACACAGAATAAAAATTACCTAAACACTAAAACAAAATAATATTGTTTTGTGATGACAACTACCATTACCAATACATAGTGATTACATAATATTACCATACCGCTACAGAAATCACACACTGTACAAAGACCAATAATATCAGTAATACCACTGTACACCTACCCATACATAATAACTGAATTACACCAGATTAAAAAAGAAATCAAACTATTAAGACCAATATTCCCCCTAATACATTTGTTCACTTTTCTCATCTTTTTCATAATGACCTGACCGACATGATGACTTTTTCCGTCCACAACTTGTCTGCAGAGTTTATGAAAGTTTAGGAAAAACACATTTGACTTCTCACATTTCCAGCACTATCTGAAGGTTATAATATCCCAAGTTCCCCCTTCAAATAATAATAACAACCTCTGAGTGTATCTTAAAGTAACTATTTCCCTGAAAAAAGTACCAATGCCCCCTAAGGCCCCCAATCAAATCTAGTCATGCCCCAATTACAACAAATAAGATTGTCTGAGTGCCTCCTTCAGAAAAACCTCTGACCAGGGGCATACATAAAAGTAATGGGACCGCATAACAAAAGTCCTACAAAAAAATAAATATTAGGTGGGGTTGCATTGCTTAAGCGCAGTCACAGAAGCGCATGCTTCCCAACTTTTAAAGACAGAGCGAGGGACACATATTGCTGCACAAACACATTGCTTATGTTCCTATTGAACGCCCCCTATGATTGTTTCATGGCCACGCATAGTATGATGCCTCCCAAAATGCTCTCACACACAGTAGGATGCCCCACGGTACCCACCACACGCATAGTATGATGCCTCCCAAAATGTTCTCACACACAGTAGTATGCCCCACAGCAGGGCCAGACTTGCCATCGGGCAGTTCTGGCAAATGCCAGAAGGACCGGTGGCAGTCATGGGCCGCTCGCCAGCGAAGCCCCCCCCCACCAGTGCCGCCGCATTCAACTGTACCGGCGTCTATGACGCCGGTACAGTTGGATGCAATGATGGAGGAGAGAGCGTCTACTGACGCTCCCTCTCCCATCATTCCCCACTCTGCCTCGCGCTGACACTGCGGGTGTGCGATGATGTCATATCATCGCTTACCTGCTGTGTGTCGGCGGGTAGGCTGCTCAGACCGGAGCCGGGAGCAGCGCGGACAAGAGGAAAGGTGAGGAGAGTGTTTTCTTTTTCTTAACCCCTTTCTGCCAGCTGACAGAATAGTACGTCAGCTGGCAGATCCCCTGCTTTGAGGTGGGCTCCGGCGGTGAGCCCACCTCAAAGCCGCGACATGTCAGCTGTTTTGTACAGCTGATATGTGCGTACAATGAGCGCGAGCGGAATCGCAATCCGCCCGCGCCCATTAACTAGTTAAATGCCGCTGTCAAGCGCTGACAGCGGCATTTAACTAGCGCTCCCGGCCGCGCGGCCGGAGGTTCACGCACTGCTGACCCCCGTCACATGATCGGGGGTCATCGGTGCATTGCCATAACAACCAGAGGTCTCCTTGAGACCTCTATGGTTGTTGATGGCCGATTGCTTTGAGCGCCACCCTGTGGTCGGCGTTCAAAGTACACCTGCATTTCTGCTACATAGAGGTGATCTGTACTTCACCTCTATGTAGCAGAGGCGATCGAGTTGTGCATGCTTCTAGCCTCCTATGGAGGCTATTGAAGCATGCCAAAATTAAAAAAAAAAAGTATTTAAAAATATAAAAAAAATAAAAGATATATAAAAGTTCAAATCACCCCCCTTTCGCCCCAATCAAAATAAAACAATAAAAAAAAATCAAACATACACATATTTGGTATCGCCGCGTTCAGAATCGCCCAATCTATCAATAAAAACAAAGGATTAACCTGACCGCTAAATGGCGTAGTGAGAAAAAAAATCAAAACGCCAAAATTACGTTTTTTGGGTCGCCGCGACATTGCATTAAAATGCAATAACGGGCGATCAAAAGAACGTATCTACACCAAAATGGTATCATTAAAAACGGCAGCTTGGCACGCAAAAAATAAGCCCTCACCTGACCCCAGATAACGAAAAATGGAGACGCTACGGGTATCGGAAAATCGCGCAATTCTTTTTTTTTTTTTTAGCAAAATTTGGAATTTTTTTTCACCACTTAGATAAAAAATAACCTAGACATGTTAGGTGTCTATGAACTCGTAATAACCTGGAGAATCATAATGGCAGGTTAGTTTTAGCATTTGGTGAACCTAGCAAAAAAGCCAAACAAAAAACAAGTGTGTGATTGCACTTTTTTTGCAATTTCATCACACTTGGAATTTTTTTCCCGTTTTCTGTTACAGGGCATTGTAAAACCAATGGTATTGTTCAAAAGTACATCTCGTCCCGCAAAAAATGGGGTGTATTATACTAAACAAGCAAAATGCTGCCTATTCATCGAGTGATTGGATTGTTCATGTGGGAACAGAAATCCTTGTTCTCAGCAGCACATCGCCAGTGTAAACTATAGATGTGCTGCTGATAACATGATACTGTATGGGGACAGATTGATCTAATTGTGATTGTTCTGCTCCCCATCATTCTTTCTCAGTTGGTGTAAAGAGACCGGGAAACAAGCGCACAACTTCAGTATTGTTGATCACACTCGTTTAGCGGCCTGAGATCAGCGCATATAAATACAGCAGAAATGCTTCGCAGGGAGATGAGGCAAGGATGATGACAGTTGTAGTTAGCACCCGACGCCTGGGAATAGCGCTAACTCTACTGCTTTTCCCAGCCACCAGAGCATTTAATTCTGGTATGTGTAATGATTTTTAGGATTGATGTCAGCTGCGTAATGTCAGCTGCTATCAATCCCTGGTTTAAGTTATGGAGAGGTGCCTATCAGACACCCCCACTACTAGCCCAGACCTGGCGAGACCCAGCAACCCTGAAGAGCGGTGACGGTAGTAACAATACCACTCTTCACAGTCGCCGAGCGCAGCGCAAGACCCGGAATATCTGAAGAGCGGTGACGTTACTGATGTCACCGCTCTTCAGAGTCACCGGGTCTCGTGCTGCGCAGCGGAGCCAAAAGTGGCTGTAGGCAACGTTTATGGAGCATCAGAATGAGGTTCCATAGCCTTTGGTCGTCTCAATCCCTTCATTATCTACGACAGGAGTCCCCAAACTTTTTACACAGGGGGCCAGTTCACTGTCCCTCAGACCGTTGGAGGGCCGGACGATAAAAAAAACTGTGAAAATCCCTATGTACACTACACATATCTCATTTTAAAGTAAAAAAACATACAGGGAACAAATACAATATTCAAAATAAAGAATTAGTAAATTTAAATCAACAAACTCGCCATTATACACAGTATGATGGGCCCGCAGCTCCCTTATACACAGTATGATGGGCCCGCAGCTCCCTTATACACAGTATGATGGGCCCGCAGCTCCCTTATACACAGTATGATGGACTCACAGCTCCCTTATACACAGTATGATGGGCCCACAGCTCCCTTATACACAGTATGATGGGCCCACAGCTCCCTTATTGTTGTGGATTCTGTTTTTGGGCTCCCTCTGGTGGTTACGGCTGGTACTGGGTGACTTTGGTGGGTTGCGGTCTCTGCTTTCCACCTGTCCATCAGAGGCTGGGTGTTTCCTATTTAACCTGGCTTTTCTGTCATTCCCTTGCCGGCTATCAATGTACTCAGATGTGCTCAGTTTGGTTCCTGACTACCTGCTCCCAGATCTCTCAGGATAAGCTAAGTTCTGTTTTTTAGTTGTTTGGTTTTTTGTCCAGCTTGCTAATTATGACTCTATGCTAGCTGGTAGCTCTAGTGGGCTGAGGTTCTCCCCATGTGCCATGAGTTGGCACATGGGTTCTTGTAATATCAGGATGGTTTTTGATTAGGGTTTTTTGCTGACCGCTCAGACCCCTTTTGTATCATTCTGCTTTCTAGTTATAGCGGGCCTCATTTTGCTAAATCTATTTTCATCTCTATGTGCGTGCCTTCCTCTCATTTCACCGTCAATACATGTGGGGGGCAACTATATCTTTTGGGGTTCATTCCTCTGGAGGCAAGCTAGGTCTTTATTTCCTCTGCAGTGCTAGTTAGCTCTTAGGCTGGCGCGTGGCGTCTAGAATCAACGTAGGCACGCTCCCTGGCTATTTCTAGTTGTGTTTGTCAGGAGTAGGGCAGCGGTCAGCCCAGGTTCCATCACCCTAGAGCTCGTCCGTTATTTATGTTATTTTGCTTGTCCAGTGCGATCCCCAGCCATTGGGATCCATGACAGTATAGCCGGCCCACAAAGTGCTAATTGTTTGGGCTGAAGCAGGAGAAAAAGAAGTGTTTAAGGGAAATTTTTTTTTTTTTTTTTTTTTCCCCTCAGAGTTTTGCTGCCTAGCCCTTAATTGCTGTCTAGCTGCTTCTTACCTCCTCTTAACCCTTGAATGGCTCTGACCTTAGCTGTTTAACATGGATGTCCAGAGTTTGGCTTCCAGCCTGAGTAATCTTGCTGCAAAAGTTCAAAACATACAGGATTTTGTTGTTCACACTCCCATGTCTGAACCTAGAATTCCTATTCCAGAGTTTTTTTTCTGGAGATAGATCTACCTTCCTGAATTTCAGGAACAATTGCAAATTGTTTCTTTCTTTGAAATCTCGCTCCTCTGGAGACCCTGCTCAGCAGGTTAAGATTGTTATATGTTTCCTGCGGGGCGACCCTCAGAATTGGGCATTTGCATTGGCACCAGGGGATCCTGCATTGCTCAGTGTGGATGCGTTTTTTCTGGCACTGGGATTGCTCTATGAGGAACCTAACCTGGAGATTCAGGCTGAAAAGGCTTTATTAGCCCTCTCTCAGGGGCATGATGAAGCGGAAGTATATTGTCAAAAATTTCGGAAATGGTCGGTGCTTACTCAGTGGAATGAGTGCGCCCTGGCTGCAAACTTCAGAGATGGTCTTTCTGAGGCCATTAAGGATATTATGGTGGGGTTCCCTGCGCCTACAGGTCTGAATGAGTCTATGACTATGGCCATTCAGATTGATCGGCGTTTACGGGAGCGCAAACCTGTGCACCAGTTGGCGGTGTCTTCTGAACAGGCACCTGAGACTATGCAATGTGATAGAATTCAGTCCAGAAGTGAACCGCAAAATTATAGGCGGAAAAATGGATTGTGTTTTTATTGTGGTGATTCAGCTCATGTTATATCAGCATGCTCTAAACGCACAAAAAAGGTTGATAAATCTTTTGCCATTAGTACTCTGCAGTCTAAGTTCATTTTGTCTGTAACTCTGATTTGTTCACTGTCATCCATTTCCGTCGATGCCTATGTGGATTCGGGCGCTGCCCTGAGTCTTATGGATTGGTCATTTGCCAAACGCTGCGGTTTTAGTCTGGAGCCTCTGGAAGTTCCTATTCCTTTGAAGGGAATTGACTCTACACCATTGGCTATGAATAAACCGCAGTACTGGACACAAGTGACCATGCGCATGACTCCCGTTCATCAGGAGGTGATTCGCTTCCTTGTACTGTATAATTTACATGATGTACTAGTGCTTGGTCTGCCATGGTTACAAACTCATAATCCTGTCCTGGATTGGAAAACAATGTCTGTGTTAAGCTGGGGATGTCAGGGGGTTCATGATGATGCACCTCTGATTTCAATCGCTTCATCTACTCCTTCTGAGGTCCCTGCGTTTTTGTCTGACTATCGGGATGTTTTTGAGGAGCCTAAGCTCAATTCGCTCCCTCCTCATAGGGATTGTGACTGTGCTATAGAATTAATTCCTGGCAGTAAGTTCCCTAAGGGTTGTTTATTTAATCTGTCAGTGCCAGAGCATACTGCTATGCGGAATTATATTAAGGAGTCCTTGGAAAAGGGACATATTCGTCCATCTTCGTCCCCTCTGGGAGCAGGTTTTTTTTTCGTGGCAAAAAAAGATGGTTCCCTGAGGCCTTGTATAGATTATCGCCTTCTGAATAAGATTACAGTCAAATATCAGTATCCATTGCCATTATTGACTGATTTGTTTGCTCGCATTAAGGGGGCTAGGTGGTTCACTAAGATAGATCTTCGCGGTGCGTATAATCTTGTGCGGATAAAACAGGGTGATGAGTGGAAAACCGCATTTAATACGCCTGAGGGCCATTTTCAGTATTTGGTAATGCCTTTTGGACTTTCTAATGCTCCTTCAGTCTTTCAGTCCTTTATGCACAATATTTTCCGTGAATATCTGGATAAGTTTATGATTGTGTATTTGGATGATATTTTGGTGTTTTCTGATGACTGGGAGTCTCATGTTCTACAGGTCAGGAAGGTGTTTCAAGTCCTGCGGGCCAATTCTCTGTTTGTGAAGGGCTCAAAATGTCTCTTCGGAGTCCAGAAAATTTCTTTTTTGGGGTACATTTTTTCTCCTTCTACTATTGAGATGGATCCCGTCAAGGTTCAGGCGATTTGTAACTGGACACAACCTACATCTGTTAAGAGTCTTCAGAAGTTCTTGGGTTTTGCTAATTTTTATCGTCGGTTCATTACTAATTTTTCCAGTGTTGTTAAACCTTTGACTGATTTGACTAAAAAGGGTGCTGATGTTTCTAATTGGTCTCCTACGGCTGTGGAGGCCTTTCAGGAACTTAAGCGCCGGTTTTCTTCTGCTCCTGTGTTATGTCAACCAGATGTTTCACTTCCTTTTCAGGTTGAGGTTGATGCTTCCGAGATTGGAGCGGGGGCGGTTTTGTCACAGAGAAGTTCCAATGGCTCGGTGATGAAGCCATGTGCGTTCTTTTCTAGAAAATTCTCGCCCGCCGAGCGCAATTATGATGTGGGTAATCGGGAGCTTTTGGCCATGAAGTGGGCATTTGAGGAGTGGCGTCATTGGCTTGAGGGTGCTAGACATCGTGTGGTGGTCTTGACTGATCACAAAAATCTGATTTACCTTGAGTCTGCCAGGCGTCTGAATCCTAGACAGGCTCGTTGGTCGTTGTTTTTTTCTCGTTTCAATTTTGTGGTTTCATACCTGCCAGGTTCAAAGAATGTGAAGGCAGATGCTCTTTCCAGGAGTTTTGTGCCTGACTCTCCTGGAGACTCTGGGCCTACTGGTATCCTTAGGGATGGGGTAATATTGTCCGCCGTCTCCCCAGACTTGCGACGTGCATTGCAGGAGTTTCAGGCGGATAAACCTGATCGTTGTCCACCAGAAAGACTGTTTGTTCCGGATGATTGGACCAGTAGAGTCATCTCCGAGGTCCATTCTTCTGTGTTGGCTGGTCATCCTGGAATATTTGGTACTAGAGACTTGGTGGCCAGGTCTTTTTGGTGGCCTTCCTTGTCAAGGGATGTGCGCACCTTTGTGCAGTCTTGTGAAGTGTGTGCTCGGGCTAAGCCTTGCTGTTCTCGGGCCAGTGGGTTGTTGTTATCCTTGCCTATCCCGAAGAGGCCTTGGACGCACATTTCCATGGATTTTATTTCAGATCTCCCTGTCTCACAGAAAATGTCCGTTATCTGGGTTGTGTGTGACAGCTTTTCTAAGATGGTTCATTTGGTACCCTTGCCTAAGTTGCCTTCCTCTTCTGAGTTGGTCCCTTTATTTTTTCAGAACGTGGTTCGTTTGCATGGGATTCCGGAGAATATCGTTTCTGACAGGGGATCCCAGTTTGTGTCTAGATTTTGGCGGACGTTTTGTGCTAAGATGGGCATTGATTTGTCTTTCTCGTCTGCATTCCATCCTCAGACGAATGGCCAGACGGAGCGAACTAATCAGACCTTGGAAACTTATTTAAGGTGTTTTGTTTCTGCTGATCAAGATGACTGGGTTGCCTTTTTGCCACTGGCCGAATTTGCCCTTAATAATCGGGCTAGTTCTGCTACTTTGGTCTCTCCTTTCTTTTGTAATTCGGGGTTTCATCCTCGTTTTTCCTCTGGTCAGGTGGAGCCTTCGGATTGTCCTGGAGTGGACGTGGTGGTGGACAGGCTACATCAGATTTGGAATCAGGTGGTGGACAATTTGAAGTTGTCTCAGGAGAAGACTCAGCAGTTTGCTAATCGCCGTCGCCGCGTGGGTCCCCGACTTCTTGTTGGGGACTTGGTGTGGTTGTCTTCTCGTTTTGTCCCTATGAAGGTCTCTTCTCCTAAGTTCAAGCCTCGGTTCATCGGTCCTTATAAGATCTTGGAGATTCTTAACCCTGTATCTTTTCGTTTGGATCTCCCAGCATCGTTTGCTATTCATAATGTGTTCCATCGGTCGTTATTGCGGAGGTATGAGGTGCCCGTTGTTCCTTCGGTTGAGCCTCCTGCTCCGGTGCTGGTGGAGGGAGAATTGGAGTATGTTGTTGAGAAGATCTTGGATTCTCGTGTTTCCAGACGTAAACTCCAGTATTTGGTTAAGTGGAAGGGTTATGGTCAGGAGGATAATTCCTGGGTGGTCGCCTCTGATGTTCATGCGACTGATTTGGTCCGCGCCTTCCATAGAGCTCATCCTGATCGCCCTGGGGGTTCTCGTGAGGGTTCGGTGACCCCTCCTCAAGGGGGGGGTACTGTTGTGGATTCTGTTTTTGGGCTCCCTCTGGTGGTTACGGCTGGTACTGGGTGACTTTGGTGGGTTGCGGTCTCTGCTTTCCACCTGTCCATCAGAGGCTGGGTGTTTCCTATTTAACCTGGCTTTTCTGTCATTCCCTTGCCGGCTATCAATGTACTCAGATGTGCTCAGTTTGGTTCCTGACTACCTGCTCCCAGATCTCTCAGGATAAGCTAAGTTCTGTTTTTTAGTTGTTTGGTTTTTTTGTCCAGCTTGCTAATTATGACTCTATGCTAGCTGGTAGCTCTAGTGGGCTGAGGTTCTCCCCATGTGCCATGAGTTGGCACATGGGTTCTTGTAATCTCAGGATGGTTTTTGATTAGGGTTTTTTGCTGACCGCTCAGACCCCTTTTGTATCATTCTGCTTTCTAGTTATAGCGGGCCTCATTTTGCTAAATCTATTTTCATCTCTATGTGCGTGCCTTCCTCTCATTTCACCGTCAATACATGTGGGGGGCAACTATATCTTTTGGGGTTCATTCCTCTGGAGGCAAGCTAGGTCTTTATTTCCTCTGCAGTGCTAGTTAGCTCATAGGCTGGCGCGTGGCGTCTAGAATCAACGTAGGCACGCTCCCTGGCTATTTCTAGTTGTGTTTGTCAGGAGTAGGGCAGCGGTCAGCCCAGGTTCCATCACCCTAGAGCTCGTCCGTTATTTATGTTATTTTGCTTGTCCAGTGCGATCCCCAGCCATTGGGATCCATGACACCTTATATACAGTATGATGGGCCCGCAGCTCCCTTATACACAGTATGATGGATCCGCAGCTCCCTTATACACAGTATGATGGGCCCGCAGCTCCCTTATACACAGTATGATGGGTCCACAGCTCCCTTATACACAGTATGATGAGCCCGCAGCTCCCTTATACACAGTATGATGGACTCACAGCTCCCTTATACACAGTATGATGGGCCCGCAGCTCCTTTATACACAGTATGATGGACTCACAGCTCCCTTATACACAGTATGATGGGACCACAGCTCCCTTATACACAGTATGATGGGCCCGCAGCTCCCTTATACACAGTATGATGGGCCCGCAGCTCCCTTATACACAGTATGATGAGCCCGCAGCTCCCTTATACACAGTATGATGGGTCCACAGCTCCCTTATACACAGTATGATGGACTCACAGCTCCCTTATACACAGTATGATGGACTCACAGCTCCCTTATACACAGTATGATGGGCCCGCAGCTCCCTTATACACAGTATGATAGACTCACAGCTCCCTTACCACAGTAGGATGGGCCCACAGCTCCCTTATACACAGTATGATGGACTCACAGCTCCCTTATACACAGTATGATGGGCCCGCAGCTCCCTTATACACAGTATGATAGACTCACAGCTCCCTTACCACAGTAGGATGGGCCCACAGCTCCCTTATACACAGTATGATGGACTCACAGCTCCCTTATACACAGTATGATGGGCCCGCAGCTCCCTTATACACAGCATGATGGACTCACAGCTCCCTTATACACAGCATGATGGACTCACAGCTCCCTTATACACAGTATGATGGGCCCACAGCTTCCTTATACACAGTATGATGGGCCCGGAAAATACAACGCAGTGTTTCCGCGCGATATTTTCCGCACCATGTGCACCGTGGATTTGGTTTTCCATAGGATTACATGGTACTGTAAACCAGACGAAAAACTGCTGCGAATCCGCAGCGGCCAATCCGCACCGTGTGCACATAGCCTGAGAGTGAGAAAGAGGCCAGAACGAGGCTCCCACAGACTCACATTGATTAGTGACCTCTGCGCTGCTCCATGAAACACTGGAGCCTCGGACAGGCCACAAACTGCAGGAGACGGAGCCGAGCGGAGACAAAAACAGATGAAAACGCCAGAAGGTGAGTATCAGACAGAGGGCAGGGGACGGGGATTGTCAGCACCGCTCCAGCAGTGAAATAAATAATAATGCTGGAGTGGTGCTGTAAATGTGATGCAGCTCATGGTTACTGTATGCGGGCTCCTTATACTAATACTCATAAAAGACCCAGGTGGTCCGTATCAAAAGCCCCCTACCCTCCCCCCCATCTCCAGCCTCCCCAGACAGCAAATATTACATGATGGAGTACATATAACATCATAACAAAACATTATAATATTCAGCCCCCAGTGCCCTGTCCCCCCTCCCCCACTTCAGCCCCAATACCCCCATCATCTCACATCCACCCCTCAGTGCCCTGTCCCACCTCACCCACATTCTGCCCTCACAACCCCCAAATGATCTCACATTTAACCCCCAGTGCCCTGTCCCCCCCTCACCCACTTTCAGCCCCCACAATACCCCAACGGTCTCACAGTCACATACCTGAATTTAATAAACCTAACATGTTCCATCCCCACTTACTGATGAAGTTTGCACTGCAGGCAGGACCAGGAAGTGTCAGTGAAATGCAAGGTGGGCACTAGGACCCAGCGTGCCTGAGCCAATCCCAGCGTGCACAGAGTGAGGAAAACTGCAGCCAGAGGAAAAGCTTCATGATCAGGTCAGAAGGGCGAAACCATTCACTGCAGGAGGGAGACTGCAGCCGCCACTGTGCTTAGGGTGCTAGCAGCGTGCAGACATCAGACGGGAGCAGACATTTATACTGCTCTGCTCCTATGCGGTTTTCTGCCTCGTCACAGACGTGGCCCTGGCTCCCAGTGGGCCCCTTCATGTGACAGGGCCCGGGGCGACGGCCCCCTCTGCCCCCCCAGTAGCTACGCTACTGCATTGGAGTCTCAGTCTGGAAGATGAGTGCCGAACTCTCGCTTCTGCATAGCGCCGGGCGCTCAGAAGCAAGAGGAACATGTGAATTGCGGCGGGGGGCGGGTAAAAGGCCTCCGGGGGCCAAATGCGGCCCGCGGGCCGTAGTTTGGGGACCCCTGATCTACGAGATCTAGTTATGTAGGTAAAGTAGCGGCTTTTCTTGGTACTGCAACTAAAAGCAATAAATAGGACTGAGCTGTAATGCTGGATACAGCTGTGATTATCTGCTATATAGTCGTGTTACACTCCCCTCACTTCTTGTAACGTACAAGTGTACAAAGATATTATACAGTCACCATGTGACAAGTGGGCCTGTGTAACTTCAAATGCTAGGGCTGAATTTTAGTTCCAGTCCGGCCCTGCCCCACAGTACCCACCACACGCATAGTATGATGCCTCCTAAAATGTTCTCACACAAAGTAGTATGCCCCACAGACAGTACCCACCACATGCATAGTATGATGCCTCCCAAAATGCTCTCACACACAGTGGGATGCCCCACAGTACCCACCACACGCATAGTATGATGCCTCCCAAAATGCTCTCACACACAGTAGGATGCCCCACAGTACCCACCACACGCATAGTATGATGCCTCCCAAAATGCTCTCACACACAGTAGGATGCCCCACAGTACCCACCACACACATAGTATGATGCCTCCTAAAATGTTCTCACACAAAGTAGTATGCCCCACAGACAGTACCCACCACATGCATAGTATGATGCCTCCCAAAATGCTCTCACACACAGTAGGATGCCCCACAGTACCCACCACACGCATAGTATGATGCCTCCCAAAATGCTCTCACACACAGTAGGATGCCCCACAGTACCCACCACACGCATAGTATGATGCCTCCCAAAATGCTCTCACACACAGTAGGATGCCCCACAGTACCCACCACACACATAGTATGATGACACCACAGTACCAAGATTCCCTGTGAGATATGAGACATGATTCCATCCTAAATTCTCCGTCAAGCAGTGCCATACTTTTTGGCCTTGTGTACCTCCTTACCGCTTGACTGGGTGTAACAGAATCCAAGACACTTTGTAAGTTGAAATCATGAGAGTATATAAAATGTTTGCAAGGTCTAAGATAATTGTCAAGAGACAGACTTCTGCTAGTTTACTCTAAGCTGTAAATAATGAGAAATATTCAAGCTGTTTCACTGAGCTTAAATAATTCATGAAAAGGAAAGAGAGTCCACTTGTCCTGAAATCAGTGCTCAGTACATAGAGTAAATCTACATGGCAGATGACATGGGAACGGATTGTCTGCTGCTGTTAACCAATGTGTAGGACTCGTAAAAGACTGTGATGGCTTTGGCTGGCTTGATCACATATCATCTGCAAGTGAAGCGTACATGATAAAAGCAAACTGCCTGCGACAAGCAAAAAAGAAGCTGACAGTTTTATTTCTGTTGGTGAGGAAAGCAGACCTGAACTGCATTTATATTATTTCCAACTCACAAAAACTATTGTCAAGTGAGCACAAGGTCAGTCCTGCTGTGCAGCCTGGAATGGTTTGCCGACCGATTAAAAATTGGCAATGGGAACTTTGCAGGATGTAGCAGACTTCATTTATGTGCCCTGATTTTTGGACATATCCACATATAGTAGTACAGTTCTAGGGACATTAATGTATATGAAAGATGGATTTCATTTATTGCACGCCCTTGGAAAATGTTACTTATACGCAAATGTACCCATTCACTTTAACCCCTTAGTGACAGAACCAATTTTGTACTTAATGACCAGGCCAATTTTTACAATTCTGACCACTGTCACTTTATGAGGTTATAACTCTGGAACACTTCAACGGATCCCACTGATTTTAAGATTGTTTTTTCGTGACATATTGTACTTCATGCTAGTGGTAAAATTTCTTTGAGATGACTTGCGTTTATTTATGAAGAAAATGAAATTTGACAAAAATTTTGAAAATGTTGCAATGGGTTTCAAACTTTTCACTTTTGTGTCCTTAAATCAGAGAGTCATATCACACAAAATAGTTAATAAATAACATTTCCCACATGTCTACTTTACATCAGCAAAATTTTGGAAACATAATTTTTCTTCATTATAAGGGTTTAAAGTTGACCAGCGATTTCTCATTTTTCCAACAAAATTTGCAAAACCATTTTTTTAGGGACCACCTCACATTTGTAGTGAGTTTGGGGGGGTCAATATGTCAGAAAATACCCAAAAGTGACACCATTCTAAAAACTGAAGTTTATTTAACCTTCAGATGTTTCACGATAACTAAACCAATGTGGAAGGAAAACATGAACATTTTACCTTTTTCACAAAAAATTTACTTTGGAGCCAAACTTTTTTATTTTCACAAGGGTATCAGGAGAAAATGGACCACAAAATTTGTTGTGCAATTTCTCCTGAGTATGCCGATACCCCTATGTGGGGGAAAGCCTCTGTTTAGGTGCATGGCAAGGCTCAGATGGGAGGGAGCACTGTTTGAGTGTTTGAGCACAAAATTGGCATTGGCTGGAATGGTGGGTGCCATGTTGCATTTGGAGACCCCCTGATGTACCTAAACAGTGGAAACCCCCAATTCTATCTCCAACCCTAACACAGCCCTAACCCCAACACACCCCTAACCCCAATCCCAACCCTAACCCCAACACCACCCTAACCCAAACACCACAAGCCTAACACCAACCCAACACTAACCCCAACACAACCCTAACCCCAACCCTCACCGCAACCCTAACCCTAACTCTAGCCCAACCCTAACCCTAACTCTAACCCTAACCCCAACACTAACCATAGCTCAAATCCCAACCCTAACGCTAACCCTAACCCTAGCTCTAACCCGGGTCCCAACCCTAACTCCAGCCCAACCCTAACCCCAGCCCTAAACCTAACCCTAGCCCAACCCTAACCCTAGCTCTAACCCTAGCCCCAAACCTAACCCTAGCCCAACCATAACCCTAGCTCTAACCCCAACTCTAACCCCAACCCTAACCCTAGCTCCAACCCTAACCTTAGCCCCAACCGTAATCCTAGGTCTAACACCAACCCTAACCTTATTCCTAACCCTAATGGATTTTTTTTTTTACCTAACTAATGGGGTGATAAGGGGGGTTTTATTTACTATTTATTTTTATTTTGATAACTGTGATAGGGTCTATCACAGTTATTAAAATGAGCCAAAAGGAAATATCTCTTTTTGTTGCCGGGTCCCGCCTGGCAGATCTATGTGGGAGCACTGCTTATGCGGCCCCCATTTTCTTCCCGGAAGAAGACACTGAGGGCAGGGGACAGGACTGGGGAATGCTGGAGGTACCGGGGGGCTTGGGGGACCCCATTTCTCTCTACTCTGATGTGCTTGCTCATGTTCTCCGGGGTCTCAGTTACGCAGATATGCAGGTATAAGGTTTTGCTACGTTTTTGCTGCCAAAACCTGATTCTATGGAATAGGACTTTTTTTCAACACTAATCTTTATCAGCATGCACAAGAGACAAGTCTAGCATGCTAAAACCACAGCAAAAACAGCAAGAAAAACGCATACAAAATGCAAGAAAAAACAAGAAAAACATGCTGAAAAATTGCCTAGTGTGAACTTACCCTTATAGAGAAAAAGAACATGTTTTGCATGCAGCATTATTTGCAGGCAAATATTTGCATATATCATATACAAGGGAAAAAATGGTTTCATTCTAAGATGGTTGACTAAGTTTCCAACTTCTTGTTTCCAGTTACATTTTGAAGAGCAGCTCTGGAGCTCAAATTGATGTTTTAATTTCTAAAATTCAGTACAACCTAAGGGACCTTCATAAAAAAGTGTATGTTTCAACTAAAATCATTAAAAAAAATTATATACATTATTCTCAGATATAACAACTATTTTATTAAAAGCCCGCATTTAGAAAAAGGAGTTATTTTGTTAAAACTGTAGAACAGGACATCGATTTTTAGTGACTTCGCTAATTACAAATGCTGAAAGCTATTTTATGGATATCTAAAATACATCAGAAAATGAAATATTTCCTTTATTAAATCAATATTCCCTTAGAAATAAAAAATCACAATTTGCCATGTTTAATAGGTGGGGATATGTTGGATCTAACAGTTCTTGACTGGATGATTAATGAGATAATTCTGATGCATGCAAGCGGAAACTGGAAATAAGGGAAATTATAGTCATGCAGAAGAATATTAGCCACTATAGCATATGAACTTCAGTCTGCACATCTTTCAGTAGTTTAAGCATTTATTACAAGTAAAGATTGAAATGCAATTACTTACAAATACCTAGAATAAGTGTCAATATATTAATAATGGCAAGGTGTTACTAATCTCAGAACAAGATCCTGGCTACCTTTTCCTATTGCCACCTCTCTTTGCAGTCGTCCATGCAGATTTTCTCAAGTAACCAGGTGAAGTCCTGCAACAACTGATATCATCACCCTATGCCCCTGGTCAGGTGCTTGGGTATTAAAGGGGTATTACCAAGTTGACTGTTGAGGAGCTCAGATCAACCCAATCTCCTTACAGTCTCCTCAATTCCTGGGCTCTCCTCTTTGAGTGACTAGAACTGTAGTATCAGTAGAACTATATCGCTCAGCACAAGTTCTGCTATAATACATTAGGCTCGCCCTCTTGCCAAGGCGTTCTTACTTAGGCAGATACGTCATGTACATCTCATAATCCAAAGGCTCTCTTCTAAACAGATTTGGCTTGAGAAAGGCATGTGATTGCAACGTGTGAAACGTCGCAGCGGAAGCATATCTGTATATACCAGTGTCTTATATTTTGCGTATGTGGTGGACGTTTTGCCCTTTTTCTTGTTCTCATACATTGGATAAGAATAAACTGTTACTTGGTGAGTGCCGAAGATTTCCTCATTTTTGTATATTTTGTCTTTTTTCTTCTGAGCACCAAACTCTTTTTGCAGTGAGCACCCCTTAGCTTTTCAATAATACATTTAGCTTTCAGTGGTTTGCTCTGAGTCAACCTTGTTCTCCATGTATATACACAAGGCGATAACAAGGGACTTGAATAAGCACACAGCTCTAGACAGCAAGAGCACAATGCTATGATGTCTACTGAAAGCTGCTGGTTGGTGATTTATAACTGCAGCTCTTCAGAAGATGAGAGGGAGAGGAGGGAGGTGAGCAGCTAACTGTTATATAGATAATACGCTGAAGAGAGCTCATTGGGATGCTAAGAATCCTTGCAATCTTACTTTTTTTCATGCTGTCTAATTAGAGAAATGTAAAAACTTGAGAACACCCATTTTAAGTACCATTATCCACAGTTGCATCAACTCTGTCAAGATACTTCACCTACTTCACTTGGCTTAAGGTACCGTCACACTAAACGATATCGCTAGCGATCCGTGACGTTGCAGCGTCCTGGATAGCGATATTGTTGTGTTTGACACGCAGCAGCGATCTGGATCCTGCTGTGATATCGCTGGTCGTTGCTGAAAGTTCAGAACTTTATTTGGTCGTCAGATCGGCGTGTATCGTCGTGCTTGACACCAAAAGCAACGATGCCAGCAATGTTTTACAATGGTAACGAGGGTAAATATCGGGTTACTAAGCGCAGGGCCACGCTTAGTAACCCGATATTTACCCTGGTTACCATTGTAAAAGTAAAAAAACAAACAGTACATACTCACCCTCTGATGTCTGTCACACGTCCCCCGCCGTCCGCTTCCCGCACTGACTGTGAGTGCCGGCCGTAAAGTAAAAGCAGAGCACAGTGGTGACGTCACCGCTGTCCTCTGCTTTACGGCCGGCACTCACAGTCAGTGCGGGAAGCGGACGGCGAGGGACGTGTGACAGACACCGGAATGTGAGTATGTACAGTTTGTTTTTTTTTACATTTACAATGGTAACCAGGCTAAACATCGGGTTACTAAGCGCGGCCCTGCGCTTAGTAACCCGATGTTTACCCTGGTTACCCGGGGACTTCGGCATCGTTGGTCGCTGGAGAGCTGTCTGTGTGACAGCTCTCCAGCGACCACACAGCGACGCTGCAGCGATCGGCATCGTTGTCGATATCGCTGCAGCGTCGCTTAATGTGAAGGTACCTTTAGCTACTCTTGGCTTCCATGCTACAGCCAGCATTAGTACCAAGCTCGGTCCAACTTACTGGGTATTGTCCACATCAATCTGTCAGCATGCAAGTTACCAACTCCTCCTAACTGTTCTCAGACTTGTTCACACCTGGCCTTTGTAATCAAAGTAATGCATCTCTTCAAGCAGGTCACCAGTTTGCAATCACTTCTTGGCTACAACACTGCAATTAACCATTCTCCTGCTAGAAGCCAACAGTCTTCATTTCATTCTTGTTTACTCCTGTTTTTTACCATTGCCGTGTTGAAAGATACCAGACTGCATTTCTATGATTAAAAGTGATCTGCCAGTAGGATCCACTCTCCTAAGCTATATCTATATTGGAACACAGGTCATTGAAAGCTTAATGAAATTACACCTTGATATCTGTGATCCAATGTCTTGTTCCAAAGAAATCCATATTTTTCTTATATGCAAAGGAGCTGTTAAGATCTATGGGCTGGAAACAGAGCTTCCTCAAAATCTGCGTCCAGTGCTTATTTTAATTAAAAGGAGGTGTTCATTTGATCTATCTGTTTACTGCTCATACATCTTAATAGCTCATTTACATATTAAGAAAAATTTGAATTTCTCTAGAATAAGACATCGGATCACAAATATCAAGGTATCATTTTATTCAGATTCCTATGACATACATGCTCATATAGACAGCTTAGGAGAGTTGATCCTACTGCCAGATTCCCTGTTGGAAGATACTAGTTTCCTAATCAGTTACTGTCCCCATGTTTATCCACCTGGTTTTGTTTAATCTGTTCTACATGCTCTGCTTGTTTGCCTGCGGAACTGCATACTCTGCTGTCCTGACCCTTGGTGATCCACGTGTTGTCCATCAAGACCTGTTTTACTGCATCATCACCCTATTGCCATACAGACTTAGGCCGGTTTCACACTTCCGTTTATTTAGGGTACTGGAAAAACCGGTACCGGAGATATCCGTGTCTGTGTGTCCGTGTGTGTAATACTTGCAGCACATGGGTGGCAACCATGTGCCACCCCTGTGCCACATCAGTGCCACACGGATGGCCACCAGGGAAGAAGCGCTACAGTAAGCGCTGTTCCCCGGTGGCAGGTGCTGAAGACGGTTCTCATCATTTTCCCCTGCGCTGCCGGCGATCTGTGCGAGCAGAGGAGAATGATGAGAGTTATATTAAAGTCAGAACGATGACAGCAGGTGGGGACTTTTGGGACTATTACTCCCATCATCTGACACTTGCTGTCGCTAATAACAGTGACAGCAGGCACGGATGATAGGGGTATCCCTCAGCCACCCCCTGCGATACAACGAAACAAATGAATGAAAAACCCGGCGTGGGTTCTCCCTGTTTTCTTGAACCAACCAGACAAACCTCACAGCTGGGGGCTTCAACCCTCAGCTGTCATCTTCAACAAGGTTGGTTATCAAGAATAGAGAGGTCCCTACGCTGTTTTTTAAATTATTTAAATAATGTACAAAAATGGTGTGGGACCCCCCCATTTTTACAACCAGCCTTGCTAAAGCTCACATCTGGGGGCTGGTATTCTCAGGCTGGTAAGGGGCCATTGATATAGGCTCCCAGCCTAAAAACAGCAGCCTGCAGCTGCCCAGAAAAGGCACAACTATTAGATACGCCAATTCTGGCGCTTTGCCCAACTCTTCCCACTTGCCCCGTAGAGGTGGCAAATGGGGTTCATATTTGTTGGGTTGATGTCACCTTTGTATTGTCAGGTGACATCAATCCCATGGCTTAGTAATGGAGAGGTGTCTATAAGACACCTCTCCATTACTAATCCTATAGTTATATGGTAAATAAAGACACAGCAAGAAAAGTCCTTTAATTGAAAAAATGACACAGACTCCTTTATTAATCTCAGTTAAACCAAACTTACGACTTCGCCTAATTCCACCAAAGCAATGTAACTGTAATAAAAGTAAAATAAAAAGCAACAATATATCATATATGTCCGTCATTCTGTCCCACGCCGTAATCCATGTCTGTGGGCTAAATAGTTTTCAACCTGGACAGTGCCAAGATGCGACCGTCCAGGCTGAGAACCACTGGTGGATGAGCTTTTTTGAGAACATCACACACTGTAGGGGGCTGTATGGGGACATTATACCATGTATAGGGGCTGTGTGGAGACATTATACTGTATAGGGGGCTTTCTGAGGATGTCATACTGTATGGAGGATTCTATGGTGACATACCGTGTGAGGGGATATCATACCGTGTGAGTGGCTTTGTGGGGACATCACACTGTGCATGAGGGTTGTGTGGGGACATACTACTGTGCAAAGAGGGTTATGGTGACATAATATTGTGCAAGTGGGCTGTGTGGTAGTGGAGCGCCCCCACACCGCCGCAGGGCCGAGGGGTACCCGGAGCCGGGCCTCTGGGTCTCAGTCCTGGGGTTGTCACGGTGGCTGGACCCGGTCCGTGGCCCTGTCCGTCAGTGGGGGACGTCCGCTGCAATAAGGGGTGTTGATGGTGCAGTAACGGTGGTGTAGCGGTGCAGTTGTGGGGTGCAGGTCGCGGTAAATAACGAGGACACCAGGTTGCAGTCTCTTTACCTCTTTACTGGAGATCTCTCAGTCCGCAGTCCAGAATACGGTTCACCAGGCTGCGCAAGTCCGGTCGGTCCGATGGCACTTCCAGAGTTCTCCTCACAGGTGGAAATCAGTGCCCTCCTTCTTAGCGCTATGTGTTGTAGTCCTTCCCTGCTGTGCTCACGGAAAGTACCCCACAACTGTCGTGTCTGTTTCTTAAGTTCCCTCACAACTCGATTCACTGATGTTCTTCTCGTATTCCATCCCTCCCTGTTATTCAGGTTGGAACGGCACCCGTTTGTCAGGTAGGCCTGGAGTTCTTCCGGGACCCTAGAGACGCCCCTCTCCCGCAATTGCCCCCCAAGACTTCATAGGTGATATGTGGTAGACAGCCCGCCTTAAACTGACTGCCCTGCCGCTGTTTGGAGTATGGCTTGAAGCTGTATGCTATTCTACTCCCTCGGCGTTCCGGCCACCGGTAATGCGCCTCAGTAGGATGTTGCTCCGGTCCTACAGCATGACCCCTACTGGTATTCTCCTTTTTGCTTGATCTCGTTTCTCACTCAGCACAATCTATCTCGCTTCTAGTCCTTTCTTGGGCACCGCCGCTATGCTGAGCAGGCACGGTCCCGTTACGTTCCTTCCAATGCCAAGCCTCTGTCAGGATCCCACCCCTGACAGAGACCCTACTGTCTCTTCCTCCACAACACCCTCTGCCACAAGGTGTTGCTTCGTTCAATCCAGTCAGCTTTCTCCTCCTAACTTCCTGCCTGACCCCCAGTTTACCCACTATGGTGGGGAGTGGCCTAATGAATAGCACCCTTAGCTCCCCCCGGAGGCCCTGCTGTGAAACATATTGGTGTCTGTGATACCTGGTCAGATGAACTCCTTCGGTGCCATCGAACGCACCATGGGTCCCCATAGTGGCGGATCCACAGTACTGCAACGACCAGAACTCTGGGGCGCTGCACTCCCCCCTGGTTAAACACAGTACTCCGGGACTGGGAAGAAAACAACAATACAGGTTAGCAAAAAGACATACAATTTTGTTGAGTGCAAAACAATAAGCATACTTGAACAAGCTTCCCTTTATGGGAGGTGAGGACACTTTAACGTTACAAACATAATTAAATATCATAGCAACAGGCTACAATTAACTCTCATTACCCAACCGGGTATTCTACTAGGTGCAAACGTTATTGACCAATAATTTAACTTTGCCTTTAAGGATATACACTCTTAATCCGCTAAAGACCTTCCTATAATCACATTATAAGGTATTTTAACTTTGCATTCTCCTACTTTGAACCTGCAGGACCGCCTGTCCTAACGGCACCAGACCTACTGCCTCTCCTTTCTATTACAGGACCGCCCCGTTCAGCCAGGGCCTACTGCCTTTCGCTACTATACATGGTATAGACATAACATTCCTTTCAATTAGAGAACATTGAGCCAGCTCTATTTGGCTCCTATTAGGACTCACTTCCTAACCCCTACGGGTTCACTCTCTGTCCTTAGTAACGAACGAACTTTCTATGGGGACTCAGGGTTTACCTTCTATCCTCACCTTCATTACTACTTTCTTTACTTTCAACTAAGCAGAACTCTAAATCTACCCCTACGGGCTTTCTGCATCTTTCCTTTTAAAGAACATTATCTAGGTTTCACACTTTAAACAAATTAAACACACATAACTTTTCTTCATGCAAAACAGTTACATTTCTTTCCAGAGCATCATCATCAGTATTTCTTCACATTTAACTAGTTAAAACACATACAACTTTTCTCGTTCAAACATTATCATTGCATTACTGTTCTAAAACAGTATCTTCTCATAAGTACGCTGTTGGACATCCCCTTTTAAAGAGGATCAAGTCTTTCTGAGGTAGCTCGTCTTCTCAGCCTACCAGTCTTTGCTCAGCAAAGGTTCCAGAACGGTATCTTCGCAAAGAGTCTTTAAATAACACCAGTAGGAAGCGCCTTTAACAAACTATTTACAAGAAAGTTTGGATCATGCACTGTTCATGATTTCTCAGTTTGTAAAACTTGTGCAAAACTGTAGAAAGACAAACAATAAGGATCCCGGGTCAACTAAGGGATCCATAAAGAGTTAACCCTGGACGGGTTTAGCAGCAAACAGTACTCAAACAGTTAACTAGAAAACTATTTTCATTTTTGAAACATTCAATGTCAGAATCCCCCACGAGGCGCCACCTGGCGGGTGAACCCCTGCAATACAGGCAGTTCAGGCTCCAGGTTCACTCCCGCGGCCAGGTACACCCCATGGGTGCAGGTCTGTTGCACAACCAGGTCGTGTGCGGTGATGAGGGTCTGCGTTCCCACTTCTTTCTGCGCTGGTACATCAGGAACATCGGTTACTTGAGAAGGCACCTCCTTGGCCACTACGGTGGTTGCGGTGGTCAGGCGGCAGATCGCAGGTTCTGGGATCAGACAGGTGGGGGCGACCAGGGTGGTTACAGATCGGTCACACGGTGACACCTTGGCTACAGGGGCTGGTTTCTCTTTCTTGTAGACGTTCAGAGCGAACCACCCCTTTTCCCCAAAATGCCGGGTGTAAGTAACGCTGTCCCCCGGGTAGAGGTCCCGATCGGGGTGGCCCTCCCTAAGGTGCGACTCGACATCCCGTCGGTTAACAAAGACCTCCGCATATAGCCCCGGTTCTTTAATGAAGCCCCAGCCTCCTCGGAGTTTAAAGGTGGTGACGATGCCCTGCCTACGCGGGGCCTGGTGAGTGGTGGGGTCCTTACGGGCCCGGTCCTTGACCGCCAAATCCTTTTGATGGTGGGCCTCCCGCCCAGCCTGATGTATTTTCTCCTCCTCTCGCCACCGTTGTTCTAGCTGGATTCGGTACTCCTCCCAACTTAGAGCCTGTACCATCTCCCCCTTCTGGGTCTCCACCCCGGGGAACCCCATAAGATTGGATCCGGGGTTCACCCAGCGGCACACCGTGCGCTCCGCGTGGACCTCACACAGCAAGGGAGTAGGGGTGATTGGGGCTCGCATACGGTGTTCCATGCCCGTGGCTTCCTCCCATGGTAGCAGGCGCTGGAGTTTATGGGTTCCCGGGAGAGGTGGTGCCGCTACGGGACCCACTAACACACCCTCGGCTGGCGGGGCAGGATCGGCGGACTCACCAACTGGTACGAGTTCACTTCCCACAACAGGTCCCGCTGGTTCTTCCGGTGAGAACTCCGATGTCCGGGAACCCTCTGCCGGCACTACCGGGTGCAGAGCCTGGACTCCCACATTCAGTTGGAGGAGCTGGTTATATAAGTCCTCCATCTCGGCTCTCAGGAATCTGGTGTTATCCACGGAGGACGGGCGGCTGGGCTCATCCGGGTAGTCGGGGGAGACTTCCACTTCAACCCCACTGTCGGGTCCGGAGTTGCTGGCCATAGCGTCCTCCACGTGGGTCACTTCCTGGTCTTTTTCCCGCTCTCTCCTTCGTGAGCGGTTTCGTTTCCTCTGCCTCCGCCCGCCATTAAGGATTAGGAGGCGGATCTCTGCTGCTGACGGACACGTCCTCACCGTGCAGAAATACTTAGACTGGGCGGCCATTGTGGTTCGCGCTCTCCAGCTTGTCTACGCCCACCTCACGCCCCTCTTCTTCTCCTGCGCTCTCCTCAGCGCTGCAATGGCGGTGGATTTTGGCGGCAAATGGCACAACACACAGTCCTCTCAATAAAGTACAGTCCAAGCACAACAAATCACAGTTCCAAGGCACACATGACCTGATTCCTCAGGCTTAAATAGATCCTGTTCGTGACGCCATGTTGGAGCGCCCCCACACCGCCGCAGGGCCGAGGGGTACCCGGAGCCGGGCCTCTGGGTCTCAGTCCTGGGGTTGTCACGGTGGCTGGACCCGGTCCGTGGCCCTGTCCGTCAGTGGGGGACGTCCGGTGCAATAAGGGGTGTTGATGGTGCAGTAACGGTGGTGTAGCGGTGCAGTTGTGGGGTGCAGGTCGCGGTAAATAACGAGGACACCAGGTTGCAGTCTCTTTACCTCTTTACTGGAGATCTCTCAGTCCGCAGTCCAGAATACGGTTCACCAGGCTGCGCAAGTCCGGTCGGTCCGATGGCACTTCCAGAGTTCTCCTCACAGGTGGAAATCAGTGCCCTCCTTCTTAGCGCTATGTGTTGTAGTCCTTCCCTGCTGTGCTCACGGAAAGTACCCCACAACTGTCGTGTCTGTTTCTTAAGTTCCCTCACAACTCGATTCACTGATGTTCTTCTCGTATTCCATCCCTCCCTGTTATTCAGGTTGGAACGGCACCCGTTTGTCAGGTAGGCCTGGAGTTCTTCCGGGACCCTAGAGACGCCCCTCTCCCGCAATTGCCCCCCAAGACTTCATAGGTGATATGTGGTAGACAGCCCGCCTTAAACTGACTGCCCTGCCGCTGTTTGGAGTATGGCTTGAAGCTGTATGCTATTCCACTCCCGCGGCGTTCCGGCCACCGGTAATGCGCCTCAGTAGGATGTTGCTCCGGTCCTACAGCATGACCCCTACTGGTATTCTCCTTTTTGCTTGATCTCGTTTCTCACTCAGCACAATCTATCTCGCTTCTAGTCCTTTCTTGGGCACCGCCGCTATGCTGAGCAGGCACGGTCCCGTTACGTTCCTTCCAATGCCAAGCCTCTGTCAGGATCCCACCCCTGACAGAGACCCTACTGTCTCTTCCTCCACAACACCCTCTGCCACAAGGTGTTGCTTCGTTCAATCCAGTCAGCTTTCTCCTCCTAACTTCCTGCCTGACCCCCAGTTTACCCACTATGGTGGGGAGTGGCCTAATGAATAGCACCCTTAGCTCCCCCCGGAGGCCCTGCTGTGAAACATATTGGTGTCTGTGATACCTGGTCAGATGAACTCCTTCGGTGCCATCGAACGCACCATGGGTCCCCATAGTGGCGGATCCACAGTACTGCAACGACCAGAACTCTGGGGCGCTGCAGTAGCATAAAACTGCAATAGGGCTGTTTGGAGATATAATTCTGCATGGGGGCTGTGTGGGGATATAATACTGTGCAAGAGACTGTATTGTGACATAACACTGTGTAATAAGGCTGTGTGAGTACATAATATTATGTAAGAGGACTGTTAGGAGACATAATTCTGGGTGGTGGTATGTGTATAGATATAATGATATTTAAAGGGACTTGTTGGCAACATCATACTGCATGAAGAGCTATTTAAGGACATTATAAAGTGTAGGGGGGCTTTGTTCAGACATTATACCATGTAGAGGGGTTGTGTGGGGAAATTAAACTATGTAGGGGTCTGTGTTGGGACATTATACTGTGTAACAGGGCTGTGTAGCAACTTCATACTGCATGGAGGGCCCTGTAGTAACATACAGTGTGAGGGGTCATCATATTGTGTGACAGGATTGGTGGGGACATTACACTGAGTAGGGGTGCTGGGTGCTTTTTGGGGACATACTGTGTTGGAGGGCTTTGTGGAGAAATTAAACTGTATGAGGAGGTCATGTGGGGACAACATACTGTGTGGGGGGATCTGTGATTACCTACTGTGTTAGGGGACATCACATTATACTATTTGAGTGGGTGTATGGGGATATCATTGACTTTGGGAGGACTGTGAGAGTATTGTATTGTGTTGGGAGCTGTTGATCAAGGTACAAGGGCTAAATAACAGGAGCATTATAATTTATAAACTATAAAAAGCAGTAAACTATATAGTTTTAATTTGCTGCTACTGATAGGGCTTATTATAACATTTATTCTTATTATAACATGAATTAGCAGTAGCATAGGGTCAATATACTTAGTTCTGCTCAATATTAAGCAACAAGAAAATAATATAAAAAATAATAACGATTATAATGAAGTTCAACCGGTTGTTTCAGCCCTCCACAACAGTCACAGTCTCTCACGTGGCCTCTTGGGAAAATGAATTGCTCACCAATGTACTTTACTAGACATTGTAATGTTATATTATTTAACACTGCAATGATTTATCTTGTTTCCTTCTTCTTTTCTACATATTCCAAATGAAATTTTATATTCCCTTTCATCATGACTAGTGATGGGCGAGCACTAAAATGCTCAGTTGCTCGTTGCTCGGGTTGAGCAGATTGGAATACTCGGGAACTCGGCCAGAACAGCGAACCCAATGTAAGTCTATGGGAGACCTGAGTATTTGTACCGCGATCCCCCCGGGGGTCCTTTTAAGGTCTAAAAATGATGGAAACACTGCTCAAATAACACAGGGATATCATGGGGATCGCCCCTGGAAGCATTCCTGACTCCTAGTTCACAGCTGTAATCATTTTTTTCTGAGATTTATGCCATTTTTCCCGCTGCAACAAAAAACACACTAAAACGAAACCAAAACGGATTTTGCTGGGAAATATGTCAAGGTACATCCTTTGCAGGTTAATGACTTGCCTGTAAGGCCAAATAATTAACCCCAGACCGAAAATTTCCTCTCCCACTTAGGCTTAGTTCAGACACTGCTTTTTTGAAGCGTTTTTCAACTTTAACATTGCTTTCAACCACTACAAATGCATTCACTGTGAAATGTCATTGTAACATTTATCAACCCTAGCTGGCCATGTGGTGGGTGGCACATAAGCAGCCCCATCTTGTTTCATGTACGAAGGAGGGACTCTTAAAGTCACAGAGCCTATTTTTACCGGTGCATCAGGCGGCATTAATCTTCTTAAAGGGCCATTATGAAACAGTGGGTTTCCTAAGCTGTTGTAGCCTATGCTGTGAGTGGATGGGCCACCAAGAATTACGACGCACCACAATACCCTTTTCATAAGATGTCCAGGGGGGACTCCTGAAAAAGTGCTGCATTGAATTCAAGGCCTGACATGCTACCATTTCATATGCATCCCAATGCAGCAAGGCCAGCCCTGCTGCATAGTCGGTCAAATGCACCCCATTATGCCTTGGAACCCACATACTGGATGGGCCCATGAAAATCCACTTCACAATATGCATTTTGTACTTCCGTACTCCTTTGTTTTACACATTGGCAGCAAGGCCAGCCCTGCTGCATAGTCAGTCATATGCACCCCATTACGCCTTGGAACCCACATACTGGATGGGCCCATGAAAATCCACTTCACAATATGCATTTTGTACTCTGTACTCCTTTGTTTTACACATTGGCAGCAAGGCCAGCCCTGCTGCATAGTCAGTCATATGCACCCCATTACGCCTTGGAACCCACATACTGGATGGGCCCATGAAAATCCACTTCACAATATGCATTTTGTACTCCCATACTCCTTTGTTTTACACATTCGCAGCAAGGCCAGCCCTGCTGCATAGTCATATGCACCCCATTATGCCTTGGAACCCACATACTGTATGGGCCCATGAAAATCCACTCGTATTTTTAAATGGTATGATGGTTCCCTCTTTGCAGAATTATTTACAGGAGAATTTGGCAATTTTATTTGCCATGTTTTTAACATATTATTCATAAACAACTAATACCAAAAATACCTTTATTTAGAAAATTATTTAAAATTGTAGTAGACAAAACCCGTAGCCCTACAACAATGTGACCAAAATTTAAAACCAAATACTTAGGACTACCGTTACCATATCCTTCCCTAATGTACTTTTCCTATCTGTTAGGGGTGATACCACATCCGATATCTCATATCACCTCCCTACTTATTAGTTGTTTGTACCCAAAACAATAGTCGGCCCCAGTGGCGTAACTACAAAGTTATGGGCCCCGGTGCGAACTTCCAAATGGGGCCCCCCCCCTACCTCCGTGACGCCCCCCCACCCCCTTCCCCTAGATACGCCTCGGACTGTTGCAGGAATCTCCTGCACTGCAACATGGTGTTGGGTGCCAGCACAGCCCGCACAGTGGTATATCCAGCACAGCCCGCACAGTGGTATATCCAGCACAGCCCGCACAGTGGTATATCCAGCACAGCCCGCACAGTGGTATATCCAGCACAGCCCGCACAGTGGTATATACAGCACAGCCCGCACAGTGGTATGTACAGCACAGCCCGCACAGTGGTATGTACAGCACAGCCCGCACAGTGGTATATACAGCACAGCCCGCACAGGGGTAAATACAGCACAGCCCGCACAGGGGTATATACAGCACAGCCCGCACAGGGGTATATACAGCACAGCCCGCACAGGGGTATATACAGCACAGCCCGCACAGGGGTATATACAGCAGAGCCCGCACAGTGGTATATACAGCACAGCCCGCACAGTGGTATATACAGCACAGCCCGCACAGTGGTATATACAGCACAGCCCGCACAGTGGTATATCCAGCACAGCCCGCACAGGGGTATATACAGCACAGCCCGCACAGGGGTATATAGAGTACAGCCCACACAGGGGTATATACAGCACAGCCCGCACAGGGGTATATCCAGCACAGCCCACACAGGGGTATATACAGCAGAGCCCGCACAGTGGTATATACAGCACAGCCCGCACAGTGGTATATCCAGCACAGCCCGCACAGGGGTATATAGAGCACAGCCCGCACAGGGGTATATACAGCACAGCCCGCACAGGGGTATATACAGCAGAGCCCGCACAGGGGTATATACAGCAGAGCCCGCACAGGGGTATATACAGCACAGCCAGCACAGGGGTATATAGAGCAGAGCCCGCACAGGGGTATATACAGCACAGCCCGCACAGGGGTATATACAGCACAGCCCGCACAGGGGTATATACAGCACAGCCCGCACAGGGGTATATAGAGCACAGCCCGCACAGGGGTATATAGAGCACAGCCCGCACAGGGGTATATACAGCAGAGCCCGCACAGGGGTATATACAGCACAGCCAGCACAGGGGTATATACAGCACAGCCGGCACAGGGGTATATACAGCACAGCCCGCACAGTGGTATATACAGCAGAGCCAGCACAGGGGTATATAGAGCAGAGCCAGCACAGGGGTATATACAGCACAGCCAGCACAGGGGTATATAGAGCACAGCCAGCACAGGGGTATATAGAGCACAGCCAGCACAGGGGTATATAGAGCACAGCCAGCACAGGGGTATATAGAGCACAGCCCGCACAGGGGTATATACAGCAGAGCCCACACAGGGGTATATACAGCAGAGCCCGCACAGGGGTATATGCAGCACAGCCAGCACAGGGGTATATAGAGCACAGCCCGCATCTCATCTCCCCCCTCCCCCCGATAATGGCCCCACAGTCCGGTGAAAAAGAAAAAAAAAAACTCTCCTCACCTTTCCTTTTGCCCGCGCTGCTCCTGGTGGCTGCAGTCTGCCCAGGACACTGCAGGTGCGCGATGATATGACATCATCGCGCACCCGCAGTGTACTGTCAGAGGCAGAGCGGGGAATGATGGGAGAGGGGGCGTCAGGTGACGCTCTCCTCCATCATTGCATTGAACTATACCGGTGTCATAGACGCCGGTATAGTTAAATGCGGCGGCGGCGGCGGCGGCGAGGAACAGTGCAGCGGCCCACTACTGGCATCGGCTCTTCTGGCATTTGCCAGAAGTGCCCGATGTCCAGCCCGGCCCTGCCCTGACCTGCCGGCCCGGGGCCCCTGACCTGCGGGGCCCGGTCGCAATGGCGACCGCTGCGACCGCGGTCGTTACGCCCCTGGTCGGCCCTAATGCCCCCAGGACTACAACATATCTCGTACCTATAGGGGTATGCCGCTACAGAAATGTGCAAACGGAAGATAGATGGTACATAAAGAAGATATGTGCAATAATAATAACAAATTGTCACGATACCACAGACCTATTGCTTTATCTATGGTTTAAAGTACACACTAGCCTAATATTCCCAGATGATAGTAGGACACCCGCAATATTTGGAATAGGGGTTAATAATGTGCTGTAAAGGTGCTATAGTCTAACCTTACCAATCCCTATAGCCCCTGTCCCTACCTAGCATGCGGAGGTTGGCACCCCTAAATAATCACGCAAATGGCGCCCCCGGTCTCGTCGACTATCCCTCAGTAACCCTATTATGCTTTACCTGACCCATATGCCATAAATACAATGGGATAATGGGTCTAAAGAGAGGGAGTGAGGGAAAGAGGATAGGTATGAGATAATATAGGGACCAATGATAACACAGGTAGGTATGGGGAGTATTTAGATAAGAATAAGGTCAAAGCACAGAAAAAATTACTTAATGCAACAATGATACCATCCTTCTATGTCATGTGCATCCAATACCGTACTCATATGCTTTGTGTTTGACCAACCGAACCGCCTCCTTTTATTATACTCTACCCAGCACATAAATATACCACATAATGATTGATAATATTATGCATTTATCTTATCTGGTGTCCAGACGATCATTTCATGCCTCAACGCGTTTCCCTGCCACGATACCAGTTCATCAGGAGGCTGATGGAGAGACCGCTATGCGGAGATGCAGCATACGGTCATCATCATACACTGCTTGTAGGCGTGCAGTGCCCCTAATTGTGGGGATTTTAAAGTTGCCGCTGTTATCTCTAGGACCGCCCCCTCCAACATCCAGTCGGCGCTAGGGGGAGTGTGCAAACAGGGCAATATATTACACTGATGTCCTCTCATTCAAAGTGCGCATGTCCAAATCCCCTATACACTAGAGGCACATCAGTCTCTTCCCTGTTCCAGCTCGTCTTACGTCGCTCTACGCGATCATGCGCAGTTCACACCCAGACGCTCTAGTCACGGCCAATATACTTGCAGCGGTGGCTACTACTTAATCATCAGCCCCACTCACCGCTTAGCGCATGCGTCTAAGTAGCGCTTGTTACAGTATACCTGCTTCAGTACCACCTGACGTTAATCCCAACCCACGTCAGGACTAATTAGCGCTATATGTTAATTAGAGAGCTATTATCGGCTGGTTACATATATGATGTAAATATACATATCAAAGGGGGAATTCATTTCATATTAACCCTTACTTGACTGTGACGCCCGAACCCCACTCACCGCTTAGCGCATGCCTATAAGTCGCGCTTATTATAATGTGCCTGCTTCAGTGCTACATGATCTAAATCCCAACAAAAATCAGGACTAATTATGAGCGCTATATGTTAATTAGAGGGCTATTTCCAGCTGGTTGCACATATAATGTGCATGTACATAAATGAGGTGAATTCATTACCTATTAACCCTTACTTGACTGTAATGCCCAGATCTTCATATATCCCCGACCTTAGGGGTCACTGAAAAATTTGTCAAGATACTTTATAATACTCGTAATCAGATGCATACATAATGGGAACACACAGATGGTTAGTTATCTCCTGATCAATTATACACTCACTCTCTCCTAAGTGTGTGTATCCAAAACTGGATTTCTAAAATACAAGGGTAGAGTGGTCAGTACAAATTAGCCTGACTAAACAAGCACAGTAATCTCAGATAAAGCAGCTATAGGTCAGTTGTTCATTTAACCCCCTGGGGGTTATTGACTCCATTCTAAAGATCCACTGGGATTCTCTTTGTAACAGCAGCCTATCCCAGTCACCTTGTCTACCATTTGGCCTAACAACCTCTAGAACGCCAAATCTTAGGGTATCCGCATCTCCCTGATGGCGCTCCCAGGTATGCCTAGCCACCGGCGTATCCCTTTTATTTCTTACATCGCCTAGATGTTCCCCTATCCGTTTCCTTAATTCCCTTTTTGTCTTCCCTATATAATTTAGGGGACAGGAGCAGGTTGCCATATAAATAACTCCCGTACTTTTACAATTGGCGAAGTCTCTCAAGAAATATTGGCGATTGGTTGATGCACTAGAGAAGCATTTTCCTGGTGTAATGACCCTACAAAACGAACAGTTTCCACATTTGAACATGCCACACACCTTTCTATCTAGCCACGTGCCTTCTGATTTCTGTCTAACATAGTGGCTATGTACTAAACGGTCCCTGAGGGATCTCCCCCTTCTGAATGTAATCTGTGGCCTAGGGGGGATAAACTCTTCCAGTGTGTCATCTGCCTTTAGGAGAGTGAGTGTATAATTGATCAGGGGATAACTAACCATCTGTGTGTTTCCATTATGTATGCATCTGATTACGAGTATTATAAAGTATCTTGACAAATTTTTCAGTGACCCCTAAGGTCGGGGATATATGAAGATCTGGGCATTACAGTCAAGTAAGGGTTAATAGGTAATGAATTCACCTCATTTATGTACATGCACATTATATGTGCAACCAGCTGGAAATAGCCCTCTAATTAACATATAGCGCTCATAATTAGTCCTGATTTTTGTTGGGATTTAGATCATGTAGCACTGAAGCAGGCACATTATAATAAGCGCGACTTATAGGCATGCGCTAAGCGGTGAGTGGGGTTCGGGCGTCACAGTCAAGTAAGGGTTAATATGAAATGAATTCCCCCTTTGATATGTATATTTACATCATATATGTAACCAGCCGATAATAGCTCTCTAATTAACATATAGCGCTTATAATTAGTCCTGACGTGGGTTGGGATTAACGTCAGATGGTACTGAAGCAGGTATACTGTAACAAGCGCTACTTAGACGCATGCGCTAAGCGGTGAGTGGGGCTGATGATTAAGTAGTAGCCACCGCTGCAAGTATATTGGCCGTGACTAGAGCGTCTGGGTGTGAACTGCGCATGATCGCGTAGAGCGACGTAAGACGAGCTGGAACAGGGAAGAGACTGATGTGCCTCTAGTGTATAGGGGATTTGGACATGCGCACTTTGAATGAGAGGACATCAGTGTAATATATTGCCCGTTTGCACACTCCCCCTAGCGCCGACTGGATGTTGGAGGGGGCGGTCCTAGAGATAACAGCGGCAACTTTAAAATCCCCACAATTAGGGGCACTGCACGCCTACAAGCAGTGTATGATGATGACCGTATGCTGCATCTCCGCATAGCGGTCTCTCCATCAGCCTCCTGATGAACTGGTATCGTGGCAGGGAAACGCGTTGAGGCATGAAATGATCGTCTGGACACCAGATAAGATAAATGCATAATATTATCAATCATTATGTGGTATATTTATGTGCTGGGTAGAGTATAATAAAAGGAGGCGGTTCGGTTGGTCGAACACAAAGCATATGAGTACGGTATTGGATGCACATGACATAGAAGGATGGTATCATTGTTGCATTAAGTAATTTTTTCTGTGCTTTGACCTTATTCTTATCTAAATACTCCCCATACCTACCTGTGTTATCATTGGTCCCTATATTATCTCATACCTATCCTCTTTCCCTCACTCCCTCTCTTTAGACCCATTATCCCATTGTATTTATGGCATATGGGTCAGGTAAAGCATAATAGGGTTACTGAGGGATAGTCGACGAGACCGGGGGCGCCATTTGCGTGATTATTTAGGGGTGCCAACCTCCGCATGCTAGGTAGGGACAGGGGCTATAGGGATTGGTAAGGTTAGACTATAGCACCTTTACAGCACATTATTAACCCCTATTCCAAATATTGCGGGTGTCCTACTATCATCTGGGAATATTAGGCTAGTGTGTACTTTAAACCATAGATAAAGCAATAGGTCTGTGGTATCGTGACAATTTGTTATCATTATTGCACATATCTTCTTTATGTACCATCTATCTTCCGTTTGCACATTTCTGTAGCGGCATACCCCTATAGGTACGAGATATGTTGTAGTCCTGGGGGCATTAGGGCCGACTATTGTTTTGGGTACAAACAACTAATAAGTAGGGAGGTGATATGAGATATCGGATGTGGTATCACCCCTAACAGATAGGAAAAGTACATTAGGGAAGGATATGGTAACGGTAGTCCTAAGTATTTGGTTTTAAATTTTGGTCACATTGTTGTAGGGCTACGGGTTTTGTCTACTACAATTTTAAATAATTTTCTAAATAAAGGTATTTTTGGTATTAGTTGTTTATGAATAATATGTTTGATCACTACACCAACTCATTTGTTATTTGTATAATTCCCATGTTTTTAACACTAAGGTTCAGATATGGCTTTAAATAAGGCTAATACTTGCAATACAACGCAATTTTATTGCAAACTACAAAATTCAAGGAATAGTATGATTGAACAGTGTGAGTGCGTACACTTTTGTATGTGTTAACATACAAAGGTTAATAAGTACATATAAGGATTAAATACATATAGTGATTACTGTATGTATATATGAAGATTAACTACATACAGTATACTTACATCATCCTCAAGAGGCTTTTAAGTATCATCCGTCTGGAATATCAGAGAAGCAACACCAAGACAGAGAACCCCTGGGAGATTACCTACACTGCATGGACGTCCCCAATTATGCAGGTATCAGCACACTGTACAGGTACCAAAATTTTGGCATCTGTCTTAGTCACGTTTCTCTGGTCTTATATAGTGATTTACACTATGTAGTAACTCTAGTTTCACCCAGACCTTCAAGTGGCCAGCTTTCAAGGTTGTATGAAACTGAGATATCATAGAGTCATCAGACAAGGGGCCATAAACCCCTAGAAAATAAAAGCCACAAGGATTTAGATCAAACCACCACAGGCAGAGTTTCAGTAAACCTTAATGTTTTTCAAAGACAAACAGCAAACATATAGAGCCTTAGAACTGTTTGTGAAGTGAACAAACAAACAAACATTTCTCAAGATTGTGTCACTATGAGCTTTGTCTGTCACATCTGTAAATGTTTTACAAGAAATGCAGCTATGTGATTGTCTGAATGCATTCGGTATACAGTATTTCAATCTGGATTCCAAATCACCATTTGTATATTCGCCATTTGTACATTTTAGGCAGCCAAAGTTATCGCTCTCAAGGAGAGAAACTAATATATTCATCAAAGAATTATTTGTAATGAACTACTGAGCCAAACTAACAGCATTGCTTTATCAAATTTATATGAAGTGTATTGTGTCCAATGTGAGCAACCAGGCAACACAAAAAGGAGCTTTTCAAGTGAGCTCTTTAAGGTACACAAATGTTATGAAGTTTTTGCCAACAAGGATGTGGTTTCACCAATGGGGGGGTACCTTTTTTAAAAATATACTGTTGCCATCACAGCCCCCCTTGCTCAAAATTCCGAGGCCTATTAAAGTACAGAACACATTCTGAGACATTGCAGGACATACAGAGACATTGCAGGAAACAGAGTTAAGAAGTAGGCCCAATGTAGGGGTGTGGGTCTCTGAGGCTTGTAATGGAGGGCATGAGCTGACAAACAATTCCTTAATGTGGGGTCCTTTTTTTTTTAGTAAATAAAATAGTGCCATCACAGCCCCCTTGCCCAAAATTCACCTTACAGAGCACGTTCACTGTGGTGATCTAATGGCAGTTAAAGGGAACCTGTCACCCCATTTTTTCAATATGAGCTAAAAATAGCTTTAAATAGGGCCTGAGCTGTGCTTTATAACTGTGTCTTTATTGTCCCCTGATTCCCCACCTTTGCTGCCAAAATACCTTAGTAAAGTCGCCGTTTTTGCCTGTTAATCACGGCGGTCTGGTCAAATGGGCGTTGTGAATTCGCTGTAAGAAAATCGCTTATCTACAAAACTTACGCAAGAAGTTCTGGATGGGGAAATTTTACCGGCATCCAGGACAACACCATTTGCATAGCCAGACATCCGGGGCACACAGGTTACAGAGAAGAGCCGCTCATGCGCAGAGACGAGCTGTATGCTATGCCCACAGTTGGGCAAAGCATAATGCGCAGGCGCGACATTAGACTTAACTGCGCAGGCGCGAAACACTACGCAAACGCTGGGAAGAAATTACTTAGGGAAAAGCAAGAGGTGGGGGAGAAACAGCGAATTCACAACACCCATTTGACCGGTGAGTGACAGGTGAAAACGGCGACTTTACTAAGGTATTTTGGCAGCAAAGGTGGGGAATCAGGGGACAATAAAGACACAGTTATAAAGCACAGCTCAGGCCCTATTTAAAGCTATTTTTAGCTCATATTGAAAAAACGGGGTGACAGGTTCCCTTTAAAGAACACATTGCTGGGGACAGAGTTAAGAAATAGGCCCAATGTAATGTAATGCCCAATTCCCCAATGTGGGGTCCATTTTTTACTAAATAAAATAGTGCCATCACAGCCCCCTTGCCCAAAATTCACCTTATAGAGCACGTTCACACTTGTAATCTAGTGGCAGGTAAAGGACACATTGCAGGAGACAGAGTTAAGAAGTAGGCCCAATGTAATGTAATGCCCAATTCCCCAATGTGGGGTTCTTTTTTTACTAAATAAAATAGTGCCATCACAGCCCCCTTGCCCAAAATTCACCTTATAGAGCACGTTCACCCTGGTAATCTAGTGGCAGGTAAAGGACACATTGCAGGAGACAGAGTTAAGAAGTAGGCCCAATGTAATGTATTGCACATTCCCCAATGAGGGGTCTTTTTTATTAAATAAAATAGTGCCATCACAGCCCCCTTGCCCAAAATTCATCGTGCAGAGCACGTTCACCCTTGTGATCTAGTGGCAGTTAAAGGACACATTGCAGGAGACATACTTTAGAAGTAAGCCCAATGTAATGTAATGCCCAATTCCCCAATGTGGGGTTCTTTTTTCACTAAATAAAATAGTGCCATCACAGCCCCCTTGCCCATAACCGTACAGAGCACGTTCACCCTGGTGATCTAGTGGCAGGTAAAGAAGAGACATTGCAGGAGACAGAGTTAAGAAGTAGGCCCAATGTAAGGGTGTGGGTCTCTGAGACTTGTAATGGAGTGCCTGGCCTGACAAGCATTTGCTCATGGGGGGGTAATTTTTTTTTAAATATTTCATGTGGATCATAGACACCCTTGCCAAAAAATTGACTGTCTGTTGCAGCACAGAACATGTGAACCCTGGAGATCTAGTGGAGGAGAATGAGGAGATATTGCTGAAGGCCTCATTACAAACCTAGGCCCAATGTAAAGGATTGTGTCTCCTACACTTGTAATGCCCATACACTAAGTGCCTATGGCCTGACAAACATTTCCCCAAGGGGGATACATTGATTAAAAACATACTATGGGCATCCGAGACACCCTTGCCAAAAAATTGACTGTCCGTAGAAGCACAGAACACGTGAATCCTGGTGATCTAGTGGTGGAGAATGAGGAGACATTGCTGAAGGCCTCATTACAAACCTAGGCCCAGTGTAAAGGATTGTATCTCCTACACTTGTAATGCCCATACACTAAGTGCCTATGGGCTGACAAACATTTCCCCAAGAGGGAAACATTGATTAAAAACATACTATGGGCATCCGAGACATCCTTGCCAAAAAACTGACTGCCTGTAGCGGTCCAGAGGCTGATAAGCCTGGTGATCTAGTGGTGGACAATGAGGAGACATAAAGCTAAATCATAATGAAATTAAACAAAGAAATAAAAATGTGAATCCACCGATGAAAGTAAATAACAAAAGGGAGGGGCGAGCACAGGTTCATAGACTTGAAGCCTGAATGTGTCCAACGAGATATGTTTGTCCCTAGCAACAGCTCAGAGACAGGGCTATAAATAAAAATATAATTTAAAAGTCTTTGAATAATTTTCTATTGTTGAGGTATACACTACCTCATATCAAGACTGTCCAGAGATTGGGAAAATGGAAAATATAAGAGTACATGGGATAAATAGACTTACATCTCTTTTTATGATATTTCCCCTTGTGGGAGTAACATTTGTTTTGGTTTCCAATTAGATACGGGCATAATATTTACACCCTTGCAAAAAAAAAATTGTACCTTTGGCATCGTGGAATCCGTTCACTCTGCTGCTCTACTAGTTATGGATGATGAGGATGAGGATAAGGAGGAGGATAACAACAAACAGACCAAATCTGGAAGCGTATACCCATGTGTGGTTGTGAAGAGGTGCATGATCATACACCTCCCCAAAAGAGAGAATGTATTTGAGGTTATGTTTCGCTGTTTTCACTTGGTAGTGTACAGAAGTCTTTCCCAATCCAGCCCTTGTTCATTTTTATAAGAATCAGCCTGTCAGTATTTTCAGTTGACAGGCGGATGTGCTTATCTGTTATAATTCCACCAGCGGCACTAAAAACCCGCTCTGACAGAACGCTAGCAGCAGGGCAGGCCAGGACCTCCAAGGCGTAGAGAGCCAGTTCATGCCACGTGTCCAGCTTGGATACCCAATAATTAAAAGGCACAGAGGAATCAAGGAGGACGTTTATATGATCTGCAAGGTACTCCCTCACCATCTTCCCAAACATTGCACTTCTGGAGACAGCACCCCTTGCCTCTGTCCAGGGACAATGGGAGGGTCAGAGAAAACTGTCCCAAAACTTTGCCATTGTTCCCCTGCATGAGCTGGATTGTACTTCGGTCTCTCTCGCTTGGACTCCTTGGTTGTACAACAAACTCTGACGTCTGCTGCCAGCGTTTTCACATGGGAATTTTCTAAGTAATACCGCTACAAGGGCCCTCTGGTACTGAAACATTTTAGTACACCTCTCTGCCTCTGGTAGAAGACATCAAAAGTTCTCCTTGTAGCATGGGTCTAGAAGTGTCACCAACCAGTAATGAGTATCACCCAAAATGTTTATAATGCGAGGGTCACATGAAACACAGCACAACATAAAGTCAGCCATGTGTGCCAGACTGCTAGCAGGCAAGACTTCTGTGTCCTCACCAACAGGACGACTGACCATGCTGTACTCCTCCTCCTCCTCCCTGTCCTCAGGCCATCCCTGCTAAACAGACGGTATGACAGCTGTGTTTGTAGTACCTTCTATAGCGCATGAAAGTAGCTCCTGTTTTTCCTCCTCCTCATTGACTACCAATCCACGTTGAGAAGACATGAGGCTGGGCTGAGTGTAATCCCCCTGTATGTTTCCTTGCTCCATGTCCTCATGCTCTGCCTGCAATGCATCCTCTTTAATTGTGAGCAGAGAGGTTTTCAGAATGTTGAGAAGTGGGATGGTGACGCTAATTATGGCGTCATCGCCGCTCACCATCTTGGTGCAGTCCTCAAAGTTTTGGAGGATGGTACATATGTCGGACATCCATGTCCACTCCTGAAGTCTTATGTGTGGAATCTCAACTGAATATCGATGGCCTTGTTGATGTTGATGGTCAACAACTGCCCTCTTCTGCTCACAAATCCTTTCCAACATATGCAGCGTAGAATGGGGAAATCACACACCAGCCGGTGAGCTGGAAGCTGCAAACGCTGCTGAAGCACAGAAAGGGCAGCTGAAGCTGTAGCTGACTTTCTAAAAAGGGCAGACAGGCGGCATACTTTCACTAGCAGATCCGGTAGCTCCGGGTAGCTTTTCAGAAAACATTGAACCACCAGGCTAAGCACATGGGCCAAGCAAGGTATGTGTGTGAGCTCACCTTGCCTCAGAGCCACCACCAGGTTACGGCCATTGTCACACATGACCATGCCTGGCTGTAGGTTCAGCGTTGTCATCCAAACATCTGACTGCTCTTTCAGCGCTGTCCACAACTCTTCTGCATTGTGCAGTTTGTCACCTATGCAGATTAGCTTCAGCACAGCCTGTTGCCGCTTGGCTGAGGCTGTGCTGCAGTGCTTCCAGCTTCTGACTGATGTGTTGATTTCAGAGATGGAGGATGAAGAGGAGGAGGTGCAGGAGCTGTAGACTGTGGGGGCATCCCTGATTAACGTAGGGCCAGCAATCCTTGGCGTGGGGAGGATGTGTTCCATCCCAAGGTCTGACTGGGTCCCGGCTTCCACTATGGTAACCAGTGTGCTGTCAGTGAGATGTACCATCCCTGCCCACAAGCACTTGTCCATGTGTCCATGGTTTGGTGGACTTTCCCTGTAACAGCATTGTTGAGGGCACGGATAATGTTGTGGGATACATGCTGGTGTAATGCCGATACGGCACACCGGGAGAAATGGTGGCGACTGGGGACTGAGTACCTTGGGACAGCTACCGCCATCAGGTTGCGGAAAGCTTCTGTCTCAAGGAGCCTTAAAGGCAACATTTCTAGCGCAAGCAGACGAGAAATATAAGAATTTAGGACTGTGGCCTGTGGGCCGTTGGCTGGGTATTTCTGCTTGTGTTCCAAAGACTGGTGTATAGACAACTGAAGGCTGTGCTGGGACCATGACGTGGACAGGCTTGATGATGGTGCTGCTTGACTGTGGGCCACAACAGGTGCAGGGCTAGAGGCATCTTCACATGCACGTTGGACTGGGGATTGGCTTCTACGCAAAACAGTGGAAGAAGCAGTGGTGTCACCTGCAGACAATGGTCCTGGAGCCTGGGGTTCAGCCCACAATGTCAGGTGCCTTGCTGCCATGTGCCTTATCATGCTGGTGATGGTCAGGCTGGTTGTTTTGCTACCCCTGCTGATGCATGCATGGCAGGTGCTGCAAATGGCCCGTTTGGGGTTATCGGCAGAATCTTTAAAAAATAACCAGGCTCGGGAAGATCTAACAGTTGGAATGGCAACTTCCCTCATGTTGGTGTGACGGGGAACGGATGCACGCCTTCTATCTGTGGCTACCACATTGCTTCTTCCTGCCTGTTGGGGTGATATGCCTCTTTCCTCATGTGTGCTGCTGCCCTTGCTCTGCATGTCCTCCTGCCAGGTTGGGTCAGTCACATAGTCATCCACTACCTCGTCTTCCACATCTGCACCCTGCTCCTCCTCCTGACTTTCTGGCAATTGTGTCTCATCATCGTCCACCTCTTCTGACACTTTCCCACCATCACCTTCGCGTGATCGGGGCTGGTCAAAGCTTTGGGCATCTCTACATACGATCTCATCTGTCCCCACTTCAAGTTGACAGGCCGAGAGTTTGGACTCTTGAAATGGAAAACTGAACAGCTCTTCAGAGTGTCCAAGTATGGGATACCACACTGGCAAATATGTGGCCTTTTTATATTTTTTTAAGCTAAATAGTGCTGTATATAACTAGAGTAACATATAGCAAAAAAAGTGATCCACCGGCCTACAATGCCCAAACTTGGAGCACGCAGATATATGAAGGCTGTCATGGAAATATCACACTGGCAAATATGTGGCCCGTTTTTTTAAAAAAAAAAGCCAAATAGTGCTGTATATAATTAGAGTAACACACTGCAAAAACAGTGGCAAAACAGCCTAAAATGCCAAAACTTGGAGCACGCTGATATATGAGGCCATTTTTGGTGAATTTAAAACACAAAAAAAAATTAGTAGAACAAGGCTTTGGGGGTCACTTGGGGAATTGGGGGTCACTTGGGGAATAGTGATCACAAAATAATAAGTTTTCATGTAACCTTTAATAAGATGGGTAGTAGGGGGGTGACAAGGACACTAAACTTCAGGAGGGCAAATTTCCAACGGATGAGAGAGGATCTTGGTGCAATTAACTGGGACGATATCCTGAGACACAAAAATACACAAAGAAAATGGGAGACGTTTATTAGCATCCTGGATAGGACCTGTGCACAGTATATACCGTATGGGAATAAACATACTAGAAATAGGAGGAAACCAATATGGCTAAATAGAGCTGTAAGGGGCGCAATAAGTGACAAAAAGAAAGCATTTAGAGAATTAAAGGAAGTAGGTAGTGAGGAGGCATTAAATAAATATAGAAAATTAAATAAAGTATGTAAAAAGCAAATCAAGGCAGCAAAGATTGAGACAGAGAGACTCATTGCCAGAGAGAGTAAAAATAATCCCAAAATATTCTTTAACTATATAAATAGTAAGAAACTAAGAAATGACAGTGTTGGCCCCCTTAAAAATAATCTGGGGGAAATGGTGGATGAGGATGAGGAAAAAGCCAATATGCTAAATGACTTTTTTTCATCAGTATTTACAAAAGAAAATCCCATGGCAGACAAAATGACTAGTGATAAAAATTCCCCATTAAATGTCACCTGCTTAACCCAGCAGGAAGTACAGCGGCGTCTAAAAATAACTAAAATTGACAAATCTCCGGGCCCGGATGGGATACACCCCCGAGTACTGCAGGAACTAAGTACAGTCATTGATAGACCATTATTTTTAATCTTTAAAGACTCCATAATAACAGGGTCTGTACCACAGGACTGGCGTATAGCAAATGTGGTGCCAATATTCAAAAAAGGGGCAAAAACTGAACTCGGTAATTATAGGCCAGTAAGCTTAACCTCTACTGTGGGTAAAATCCTGGAGGGCATTCTAAGGGATACTATACTGGAGTATCTGAAGAGGAATAACCTTATGACCCAGTATCAGCACGGGTTTACTAGGGACCGTTTATGTCAGACTAATTTGATCAGCTTCTATGAAGAGGTAAGTTCCGGACTGGACCAAGGGAACCCAGTGGACGTAGTGTATATGGACTTTTCCAAAGCTTTTGATACGGTGCCACACAAAAGGTTGTTACATAAAATGAGAGTAATGGGGATAGGGGAAAATATGTGTAAGTGGGTTGAGAGCTGGCTCAGGGATAGGAAACAAAGGGTGGTTATTAATGGAGCACACTCGGACTGGGTTGCGGTTAGCAGTGGGGTACCACAGGGGTCAGTATTGGGCCCTCTTCTTTTTAACATATTTATTAATGACCTTGTAGGGGGCATTCAGAGTAGAATTTCAATATTTGCAGATGACACTAAACTCTGCAGGGTAATCAATACAGGGGAGGACAATTTTATATTACAGGATGATTTATGTAAACTAGAAGCTTGGGCTGATAAATGGCAAATGAGCTTTAATGGGGATAAATGTAAGGTCATGCACTTGGGTAGAAGTAATAAGATGCATAACTATGTGCTTAATTCTAAAACTCTGGGCAAAACCGTCAATGAAAAAGACCTGGGTATATGGGTGGATGACAAACTCATATTCAGTGGCCAGTGTCAGGCAGCTGCTACAAAGGCAAATAAAATAATGGGATGTATTAAAAGAGGCATAGATGCTCATGAGGAGAACATAATTTTACCTCTATACAAGTCACTAGTTCGACCACACTTAGAATACTGTGCACAGTTCTGGTCTCCGGTGTATAAGAAAGACATAGCTGAACTGGAGCGGGTGCAGAGAAGAGCGACCAAGGTTATTAGAGGACTGGGGGGTCTGCAATACCAAGATAGGTTATTACACTTGGGGCTATTTAGTTTGGAAAAACGAAGACTAAGGGGTGATCTTATTTTAATGTATAAATATATGAGGGGACAGTACAAAGACCTCTCTGATGAACTTTTTAATCATAGACCTGAGACAGGGACAAGGGGGCATCCTCTACGTCTGGAGGAAAGAAGGTTTAAGCATAATAACAGACGCGGATTCTTTACTGTAAGAGCAGTGAGACTATGGAACTCTCTGCCGTATGATGTTGTAATGAGTGATTCATTAATTAAATTTAAGAGGAGACTGGATACCTTTCTGGAAAAGTATAATGTTACAGGGTATATACACTAGATTCCTTGATAAGGCGTTGATCCAGGGAACTAGTCTGATTGCCGTATGTGGAGTCGGGAAGGAATTTTTTTCCCCATGGTGGAATTACTCTTTGCCACATGGGTTTTTTTTGCCTTCCCCTGGATCAACATGTTAGGGCATGTTAGGTTAGGCTATGGGTTGAACTAGATGGACTTACAGTCTTCCTTCAACCTTAATAACTATGTAACTATGTAAGGCTAGCACACACAACTATGCTACGTACACTTGAAAAACTATGATTTTTAAACAGGCCTCTGTCTGACAGAACAGACTGTATATTTTTTTGGGGGGATTAATTTTTGGGAAAAACAAAATTGCAACTAGGTATATAGTAAAGAAGCTGCTGCAGCAGCAGACAGTTACGGAGCTTTGGGACAGATGCAGTGGAAGCTATGTACGCACATACAGTGCCTGCAGGCCTTGCACTGAGGTGGATATGCCGTGCACTGCCTATCTAGCGCTGCAATATTGGGACCCACGAATTAGCCCTAAAAAGGACTGTTGGTTTCTTAGGAGTTGTGGATTTAAGTGATGCAGACCTACACTAACTAAAAAAACCACGATTCTGACCCTATCTCAGCAGCAGCTCTCCCTACTGTCACTGAATCCAGAGCTGAATGTGGCGAGCAGGGCGGCTCCTGGTCTCTTATACTCGGGATGATGCTGTGCGGCCAAGTCAATCACTGCACGACCACAACAAAGATGGCTGCGTTTCATGGCCTGGCAGACAATCCCTGCAGCGTGATTGGGTCTCTAAAGTCCGCCAAAAATGCTGGGTATAGACACCGGTTACCGCCGAATAATCCCGGAAATGCTCGGTGTTCACCGAGTACGCCAAGTACACTGATACTCGGGCGAGTAACGAGTAGCGGCGAGCACGTTCGCTCATCACTAATTATGAACATTTCCCATTCCTTTTTTCCTTTCTTCCACATCTCAGTTGTCATTTCCTCTTTTATGGAGGTGACACTGCTGGGGATAGTGAGAAGCTGTTGCTATGATCAGTTGCAGGGTCTGACAGCAGAGTTGAACAACGAAGGAGAATTTGAACCAATTCGCTAATTTTTACTAGTAGGATCTGTAAAAATATGAAACAGAGATGTTTTTTTCAAACAAATGACCAGTATGGATGATCTCTGGCTGGATCATCTTTTGAACAGGAGCTGAATGCATGCATTACGTATAACAACATTTTGCTGCTCTGCAATGGTCTTCTGTAAGGAAGGGGGGCTCAACATGTCCCTGGAACTGGGCCCCTATCTATCCCTGTTCTGTGGGTACTCTTAAAGGTAGAGAGGCCCAAGTCTCTGACCTTACTATGCTCCTGTTAATGTCCTAAGCTGTCCCCTCTCCCTCCCCCAGGTGGCCTGGGACAGATATATTAGTGTATATACACATCAGACAAACAGGGACAACAAAAAGCAACTTACATACAAAAACACTCACCAAGCATAGAGAGGAATAAAGGGAATGATAGGAAGGTAAAAACCAAATGGGAATAGGATAATGGAGAAAGCATAAACCCAAAAACAGTGGACAAAAGCAGCAACTACGAACTCCGATTTCAGCACACCTCCAGCAAGCCAGTAAATAAACTTTCACAGGCGGGGATGAGAAGGTCTGGTCCGGTTTTATAGAGTAAAAGCGAGCAGGTCAGGAGCAGCTGTGAGGTGGATATGCATGTCTCTAACCAGCATTAAAAGAGTGGTTAACCTCTTAACTGCCAAAGGAAACAAAGCCCATTTAATTTGAGGAACAAAAACACAGGTTAAATGGAAGATCTTAAATTCACAATATGTAAAGATTGCCTAACCCCAGATCTCCCAGGGGACGTGACACACTTGTGACACATTCAATGTCTTTATCTACGCATGTGCTAAACACCTTATTTTATTGTAGAGTGCCTGCGTAATAGAGGACTCAGCCAGGGACAGCCTAGAAAATGGTCAAATGGGTGTACGTAATAACTGCCACTATCTTAAAGGGAATCTGTCACCGGTCTTTTTCTACTCCAACTCACAGCAGCATGGCCCGTAGAAGCGCCAGCAAGGTGTGAAATGACCATAGGTCTCACTTTTCATGAAAAAACTCCCCTGACACCTGCACCTCCGCAAATATCAATGTAAACAATTTTATGGATTAAAACCACATCTTGAAAGAAGGATCGGGTGAGTGCTGTTTTTCTTGTTACTTTTGCCAAACTAATACATATAAAACACATAACCCAGCATACTGTATATTGTAATTAAAAGATAGAATAATGAAATCCAAAATTGTAATACACAAAATATTAACAATATAATATTGCAATTTACTCTCCTCTAGACTTTATGACTCTTTTATGACATATATTGTTTTATTAAATTGCCAGCGATAAGTTGTATGCATTATGTAAGATCCGTTGTATCCACTCAAAGGTAACCTGGCTCTGGAAATGAAAGAGTCAATATCGATACAATAATCTGCCGGCTACTTGCAAATTAAGAATCTGTGGCTGCTCAGATACTGGACAATAAAGTCTCCCGCTGGCTGATTTTCACTGGTTCAGATATTGCGGAATGAACTCCAGGGACCTACACAATCTACAGATGCTATTATGAGGGGAGGATGGGTGACTGGAGTAATTCACAGGGGAATAGCTATCAAAGGTGTAGACGAGGCTGTGATTTCTGCTGAGATTTCTAATAACATGGTTTTTGCACTTACTGTTTCAAGCAATTTAATCATAATTCTATGTTAAAACAACTGTACGGCATTCAGAGACGCTTAATATCATCACTTTCTGATTCCTCGTCTCTTTTCTATGTTATTTTTTCCTGTTACTACTTCTTTGTCTTTTGTGTCTTAATGATTTCTAAATCTAAGCAAATTTTCTTATTTTTTTTTTTTTTTACAGATACTTTGTTGAATTTGGAAGTGGTATTAGATATTGGAGAAGTTGCTGTCAGGTGATGACCTGATACTCCTTTATAGCACACTATTACTCAACATTAAAGAGGTTGTCCACTACTTCTACATTGATGACCTATCATTAGGATAGGTCATCAATGTCTCATCGGCCGGGTCCAACATCCGGCATCCCACCGATCAGTTGTTATCGGGGTTGGAGGTGGCTGCCAGCCGGAAGTCCTCACTTGCCAAGCTGCTCTGCCTTCTGGTAGTGGCCGTGGCTTTGTACTGCACATCCGTCTCCTATTCAAATCAATAGGATGCGGATGTGGAGTACCCTGCGGTGGCCAGTATCAGAAGATGGAGCAACTCTGCAAGTGAGGTCTTCTTGCCAACGGCCTCTGCCGTAACAGATAGCAGCTGATCAGGGGGGGAGGGGGTGTCGGGTGTCAGACCCGGCCGATCAGACCTTCTAATAATAGGCTATCAATGTAAAAGTAGTGGACAACCTCTTTAAGCCTCTAATCCAGACGTTTACATAACACAAAATACATTAAATCCTCCAGATAGAAGATTCTGGCAATTTTATTACAGTTTTTATAGGTCTTTCATATTGGATAAACTCTGTGCTTTGCAACATTTCTTGGAATTATCAGATACACTTTTCTTATTTCTGTTCAGCTACAATTTAATGTAATGACTTGATTAACATTCCTCTGTTTAATACTTTGAGCTTTGCATGGATTAGTGACATGATCCTTTATATTAGATTTAGCAAATAGAAATCATTTCCAACAGACATTACATTAATGAAATACATTTTTAATCACTAAAACAAGGGTGCACAACCTGTAGCCTGGGGGACGCATGCTGCCCGCGATGTCATGTTGAGCGTCCCCAACCAAATAGACACAAAAATGCTTTCCTGATAGGTTAGCTGTAAGTGGGCAGCCGCACACAGAAGAGTAGTGAGAGGTAGCCTGGGAGCAGGGTCTGTCATGTTCTAACGGTGCCCTGTGTATACTTCCTTGGATGCCTCATACATTAGGAAAATGGGGTCTCTGGGCCGATTTGGCACTGTAGAAAGTAGTATGTGAATAAGACAGGTGGCCTCCCATGCCTGTGATTCTCTCCACTGTAGATTATCGGAGATATAAAACGTTAGGCAGTAATCACAAAACTCCTTACAAAACCATGTGAGTTCATGACGTTTTGCCCATTAAGGTATATTCACACAAAATCCATCACATTTTGATGAGGATTTACACGTGGATTGTACTGCAAAATATATGTAAAAAATACTTCATATTGAGCTACCTATTGATTTTAATGCTAAATGCTCAAAGTAATGTGAAAAAAAAACAGCACTATGTGCACCACAGGAGCTTTTTCCCATTACAATCAATTGGAAACTAATTTATAGTGGATTCTGATATGAATTTTGGGGCAGAATCAATTTCTAAACCCTTGTAAAACATTCTGTGTTAATGTACCATTAGAGTGTGGCTGGTGGAGTCAGGACTCCCAAAAGTAGAATTTCCACCTATCAAGCATTTATGGGTTATACATTCCATATTCCGCAAATGCCACAGAAAGTAATACCCACTTTAATTTTCATTGGGGCCTTTGGGACTGATTCACTATGACAATGTGGCCCTTGGACCAAAAAACATTGTTCAACCCTGCTGTAAAAGATCTGTTAAAGTAAGCTGTTAGGCTATACTACTATACCCCCCCTGATGAATCTGTGGGTGAAAAGAGCGTAGGGACCACTGGACCAGGCTACACACATCTTTCACTCCCCTTGGACACATCAAGCGATGTAAGCACAATCTACCCTCATGGGTATTGTTAGGTTCTCTATGGGCCGTCTTGGCATTTAGCCTTTAAGACTAGGGGTTTCATTATATTTCCATACCTCATATATGTTCACATCTATTTAGTTACTGTATCAGGCACTATCTCATACATTAGGTGTGTACTGTACCAATTTTTAGGAATACTCTGACTATTTCTTTGCACTCATTTTCCTTGTGTGGGTTGCATTGTTTATCCCAGCGTGTGTCTCTATGCAATATTTTTCTGTATTTG